>NC_080094.1:46742500-47367500 GCF_950005125.1 Chionomys nivalis
GTGAAATTTTGCCACAGAAGCAACTGAGCTAAGGAGGTATTTACAAAATGGGCGTGGCACACCAAAACTGACCGTTGACCACTCTCATCCTTACCATTTCGTAAGAACTGTTTTGGTAGCGACAATTAAAAAAAGAAACTTGAAGAAGCCATGGCAGAGGGGAGAGGAGAAACACCATACTCTCCCCGTTTAAAAAGTCTGTACAGTAATCTCCAAAAATAAACTAAGACAGCCTTCTAAACTGGCCGGCTCAGTTCCTACTACAGGTTTACAGAATCCTCTGAGAGTAGGCAACAGGTCCTTAGAATTTCAGTATAAAAATCATCCACAAGTTGGCTAAAAAGTTTTCATATTTTTTTCTGAAAAAAAAAAAAAAAAAACCACCAGAAAAACCCCCAAACAAAAAACAAACGAACAACAACAAAAAAAAAACAACCAAATGGTTATCAAAGAACGTAGGTTGGAAAAACAAAGGAACACTCCGCATGTAAACACCTTCCCCGCATCGTGACTCTCCTCCAAAGACCCAGGCTCTGGACACTAGACGAGAAGAACCCTCCCTGTTTACATTCACACAAACGTCTACTGGAAATCCTGCCATGTGGTGACGCACAAAAGGGTGACGTTCACATCGACACAGGGCAGTGTGTCGTCCACCCGCAGCACCTCTCTGGGATAGAGCCACCGGCTGCACCGTCGCGGCACCGAGAGACCAAAGTGCTGGGGTTCTGGCGGGCTGAACAAGAGCAATGTCCACGTTTTTATCCTGGCGGTGGGAAGATCCTGTCAATGCCTTCTCCATACTAGACGAAGGATGAATCGTAACAGTTGTAAGATAACCATTTGAGGGTGGTGAGGATGCTCTTCGGCCTCTGGGTAGTTATTTACCTGCAAAAACACAAGCGGAGTTCTTGGTTACTCCCTAGCAATCTGAAGAGTGTGCATTTAAAGCAAGACAAACATCCCACCTGAGCGGCAAGGCAACTCCATCCCACAAGGGGACGATGTGACCTCACAGAGTACAAGCATACCAAATGAGTTGTCCATCACTGGGAAAATACAGCAAATAGAAGACCATCAAACTACCCCAAAGGCATTCCGGAACTACAAACCTTCACGTGGGGGCTGAACAAGAGCCACGCCAGCTCTCTGGTGGTGGTGTCTTCGGAGAAGTGGCCGAGGGTGGGGGAGGGGCAGAGAAAAACAAAGGATGAACTTGGGTCCCTTACTACCAGCCACATTCACTGGCAGTCAGACATGCTCAGACTCCCTCGGAGGCGGACTCCGGTAGCTGTAATTGGCTTGAGAAAGCAGTGATTTGGGGGGTAATTTGCTCTAAGAAGCTAAATAAAGTGGAATAGTGACGGCCTTTGGCTGCACTGAAGCATAAACAGTGACCTGAGGGGCTGCCACTGTCGCAGACAAGGGGCTGCTGAGTCAACCTCGCCATCCCACACCAGGCCTGGGAAGGAAAGGGCAATTAAGAGCAAAGCCTGGTCGATTGTGACATACGTAGGTCTGTGACTCTCTGAAGACTGACGGTCCGAAGCCTCGGACTGATGTGAAGGTCCCTTGTGCCCTTCCTGAGTGTCCACAGGGGGCTCTAACTCATCTCACTGTAGAACAAAAGGCAAGGGAAGACATTTGCCTCAGTGCCATGGGCCACAACCTGGTTCAAATTCAAGTCTGAAGCAGGCCCCACTGGTTTCCTTAACGACTAACCCACAAACAGGACCTGGCTGCGTGGCCGCCACAGAGTACCCCCTCCCCCCCCACTAGGGTGGGAAGTGCTCCTAAAGACTGTCTGGGAATGACCATGAATCACACCGGGCCAGTCTGTCCCCTCTCAGACTCCAAAGATCCCAGCAGACACCAGCTGCAGAGGGAGCTCCCCTCTCCCTCTGTTTACATAGCTCTCAAGCTCAAGGGGCCAGGGCATTTCCCCTTTTCTTTCCATAACAAGATGGGAGGAAATCAGCTTTATGTCAGCGATTCCTGTGGAGGAGCTCCCGTGACCACAGGCTGCGATTTTATCAGCTCTACACACAAGATTGCTTTGTTTTGATTTAACTTTCAAAATTACTTTGCTCCTTTGGTGTGAGAATAAGTCGGTTTGGGAAGGTGCTTTGGTGAGGACGAATAGCAATGGGGCTGGAAGAGACTGATTCAAAATAGAACCGCAGCTCACTAAAACAGAGAGAGCAGGCTCTCGACTGCCTGAGCCATCGGTCCACGGTGGGGAGACTCAAACGGGCCTGCTGTCACTGAGGCCCTCCGCGGAACCAGACACAGGATGACTGGGTAGCTACAGTCAACACGCCAAGAATGGCTTGCCCAAGGGATGGGCCTCAACTGCTTACACTGGGCAAGCTTCAAATTCTTGTCCTGGTAGCATCTGGGGAGGCACCGACTGGCTCACCACGTGAGGATGACAGGTGGCCCGTGGTGGCTGTGGTCCAGCCTAATGAGAAGACATGCACAAAGGACACAGAAAATCAAGACAGGTGTCACTGACGTGGGAATGCAGGAAATTTTGGCAAAGGAAGACCCGGTCCCCAGGGGTGGCGGCGGTGTGCCGCCCTCTCGGGCCCGTGGTGTGACAGCGCGGCACGCGCCTTTAGCAAGTGAACAATTGCTTTTGGACAACATTCAACGGAGGAAGCCATTAGTACTGAGTCAGAACACCATGCCAGTCCAGAAATCCCCGACAGCTGGCACGGTGGCTGGAGCTGCTCCTCTGGCCCGGCACATGTGGCCCACACAACAGAAAACAGCTGGTGGATGGGGGGCGCTGACTGACACCAGCTTCAGCAGGTGTGCCTCTGCCTGAGCCCGGTGAGAGCCGAAGCAGAATGAAGACAAGAAGCCAGGACTTAATGCTTAGGAAAAGGGCTCCCCAGAAGGAGCTCCTTGTGACACACACATGGGGACCCAAGGCTGAGCCCGCGCTTCAGTTTTCATCTGGTTTAGGGGTCAGGAGAGTTGAAAGGATCACGCAAACCGACTCTCCACACTCCTTCCAGCCATCCACACCCACAGGAGGGCGCCTGGCCGGGACATGTTCAGGGCAGGCCTGAAAGTGACCATCATTTGCAGTGGGGGTGGGGGGTGGAGGGGGTCCTTAGCTAAATGTCAGTGTACAGGGGAGAAGTCACCCACATGCTGCAAGGCCCCTCACAACTTACACAGAACTAGAAAGACAAGAGAACAAGCAAAGGACTAAGGGCATCAGATCTATCTTCCTAGGCTGCAGCTCTTAGCAGAGCCACCTTCTGGCCTGTGCCCAGCGGGTCTGCATCAGTGACTCACACTCGGGCACTCCCAGGGGCATCTGTGTACCGAGGGCATACAGTCCAGGACCACGCCTATGCCACCCGGTAGAAAACAATGAGTGCTTTTCCTGATTACAACCACTTGAAACAGAAAATAAAGTGCAATAAGGAAGGAAGGCCTGCCTCCCTTCTGGCAACCCCTCTATATGGGCCACAGAGTCCCCCAACTTCTTAGCCTGCAGTCCTGGTCCCAGTACCTCAGAAAGTGGCTGCCTATGGAGACAGGGCCTTCAGCAAGGTGATTAAGATGAGCTCACTGGTGGGGGGTGGGCAAGGTGTGACTACAGAGCCTGAGACACAGACAGTATGCGATGACACGGAGGACAGAGCGTGAACAGGTCAGAGACAGCGTGTGGAGATACCAGCGCTGCTGAGACTGATGCTGGACTTGTGGGCCCCAGAACTGAGGCGGAATTAACTCCTGTTCTTTACAGCACCCCGTCTGTAGCAAACCTTTCAGCCTACTGAACGATCATTCTCAGCCCTTTGCTCTTAAAGCCTCAAGATGAAAGCTTAGCAACTGTTTTAGACCAAGTCACAAAGATGCTTGGGAGATCAGTCACGCGGATGCAGGTGGGTGAAGGGGTTACTTAAAAGGCTTCAGAGACAAGCAGGCTCTAAGGTGCTAAGACGCACTTGGGGGCAGAAGAATCACCCATTGCCACTGCTAAATGAAACGACAGGCCTTTAAGCCTTCGAAACAACCCCATGGGGCTAGGGTGGCTCTCCTCAAGCTAAGACTGGCCGGAAGTAGAGGACAAGAGGTGGAAAGGCCAGGGCAGATACCCTGGATTCCATGCCTTCCTAGAACACACATCACCTAGGGCCACATATTCAAGCTCCCAGAAAGGAGAGTAATGATCACTGGCACGCCAGAGACAGGACAGAAGTTCAGGGGTAACTCCAGAGTCAACACAGCATTGCCTCCAAGAGGGAGCTCTCATTGCTCAAGGTCACCTCCCTTTCAGCTCAAAGGAGGTTTCAGAGTGGGTTTGTGGAGTGCGAATAGAGATCCTCCGAGTGGCTGCAACAACTCAGCTCAGACTTCTGCTGGAATAGGGTTCAAATGCCAGTCTCTACTTTAGAGCCCACGCTCAGCATAACACCACACAGAGAGCAGACTGGAGGGGGCCTAGAGTGACAACCACATCACAATGAAATTAAAGGTTGACGGAGATGTAAAAATCACAGCAAGGAGGAGACACCGTGAGACTGAGGGGTGACATCTGTGACAAGATAACCACACTTCACAGTCATGTTTCCTGGCAGTCAAGGTAACAGGGTAAAAAAGGATGGTATTGGGGCTGGAAAGACGGCTCAGTGGTTAAGAGCTCTTAGTGGTCTTCTTATGGACCTGGGTTCTCTGTACCCTCATCAGATGGCTCATAATTGCTCTGAAGTCACAGGGACTCCAACGCCCTGTCCACTGAGGGTGCCTGCACATACATGATGCACATAAACTCATGCATAGATACACATAAGTAAACGATGAATAAACCCTCTTAAGAATTGACAGTACCCTATCCCAAGTGCATGCCAAGATAGGCACCCCTCAGAACTCTGAGACACAAAGGAATTTGACAAGTTGGAAGAGTGTGTCACATAGAATGTCCACACTGGAAGGCTCCAGATGTCCTAATCTTCTAACAGGTTTATTTATATGTATGCAGCAATCCATAGGAAACCCAATTTTGCACCAGGAAGGACTCTGGTAGTCTCCACCGGCAGTTCTGGCTCCAAAGAATGCGACGCCATGTCCACCTGGATGGTGCAATGTTCCCCCTCCCCGCCACTCAGAGTGAGCCATCCAGGAGGCTGAGGAGACCCAGAATACAGCTGTACCACTTCTATGGGATCCTAATCCAGCCACCTAAACAATGTTTACTGAAGCAGCCAGGAGGCCTTAGCCCCTCTCCAACTTCAGACAGAGCCTCTGCTGAGATTCCTGTCCACTGCTGCCGTCAGGCCAGACAACTGCTGCCGAGAGGCCACATTCACTCTCCTTTTGTCACCAAGGGAACAAGTGCATTTAAACAGCCCGAGTCTGATAGCTTAGTGATCGCAATGGCTGGAGAGAAGGCACAAGAGGGACTAGGACAATGTGAGGCAACCTCTGAACACTAGAGGAACAAATGTGCCCCCATCTCCAGACTCCCACCCTGCAAGCAAGCAGAGCTCTCACGATCTATCATGACCACGCTGGCTTTAAAGTCACAGATAGGCTGCAAACGCTCTCACAAACCGTATGTGTATTCTATCTTTTCCTATGTACCATATGACAGAAACTGTTAAAAGTGAAGGTCTTTTATGGGGACACAGAAACCACTCCACAGGCTTAATTGCAGTGGGGGTTACCTGTCTAGCCATCCTGGCAATATGGCACACACTCATCTACTTGATGGGGATCCTGCTCTATCGCCAGTCAAACACGGTTCACGATTGCTATTATGTCTCCTGGGAGAGAGACAGGGGCAAAACACTCAATTCAGAGCAGGAACACACTGTTCTGAAATGCTAAGTGGGATGAAACACACTTTAACCACAACCCAGACCTCCTGCTTTGGTTCAGCGAGGTGAAGTCTAGCAAGGGGTGATGCAACAGCCTTATTATTTTTATGTGTCTGCAGAAAGGCCAAACCTTCCTTTCTTTGCATCTTCATTTCCTCCTCCAGAGATAAAAAAAAATACCCTGCAAACCTGGCTGAAGTTCCCCTCCAGGCACCTGCATCTCCTCTAAGTTACACGTTCATGGCTCACCGTCCCACAACTGCTGGGTAGCCCTGCAGGTGTAGCACCTGCCAGGCCGACGGATTCCTCACACGTGGGGGAGAGCAACACAAGGATGTCTAGCCCAGCACCCAGCCAGCCATCTGAACACACCTCAGTGCCTCAATCTCCTCTCATATTTGCGTACACCCAGACAGATGCTGCCGGCGCCTGTAGGGTCGAGCGCATCTGCCTCAAAACCACGTCCAAAGCCTCTAAAGGCAGTCGGGTGGGCAGAGTTCCTGGCAATACTCAACGTGACACAGAAAGGAGTGGCAATGGCACCCAGGTTCTCCAGCACCTGACACCACAGTGGACCCATGCCCCTTGGCGGAGTGCATTTGCTTATGAGCCAAACTGTCCCCAGTAGTTTCAGGGGCGTTTCTTATTCAGAGAAGCAGCCCAACACTCTGGAATGAATCTAGCCCAAACTCTTTCACTTGCCTCAAAGGAGAAACTGAAGCGCCCACCTCCTCCAGTCATAGAACAGAAACGGTATGGCCCAGGTCATGTGTGTGAGCACGGCCTAAAACCAAAATGCCAAACCGCTTCTTCCAACTACAAGGGGAACACATGTATGCAATTGTGTCTCAAACCTCCAAGCGAATGCTTTTGCTACAAGAGACCTGCTTATCTGTAAATTCCCATGACTAACGCGTGAAGCAAGCAGCCCATCCCCATGCTTCTGTGAGTCAGGCTGAGTGCGGATTCTACACTTGCTACTCATGTCTTTAGTGGCGCTTTTCACAACAGACAAAAAAGCAGCTTATCTTGTTAAACTTCAGTTTTCAATTAATGAAGGCCCCTGGAGAACATGGCCCGAGGCCATCCGTCTCTGGCTGGTCTCGTCCAAGCAAGCAAGCTATAATTTAGGCCTCCCCCTTGTCGGTGGTTTATAGGACCACCTTCATTTCTAAACGCACAAACGCAGACAGCACAGTGGGTTCCCTTCCTTGGGAACGAGACACACGCAGGCTTCGAGTTTAAAAAACACCAACGTTTGTGTGCGTAACACTTGAGAGAAATTTGTTTCTGTGGGCCACCTTTTCGGCTCCACTGTTAACTGATGCAGGGCTCTGCTGGTGTCTACACCTCAGTCAGTTCATGCCTGCACATGTTGGACTGAGGAGGAAGCAGGCAGTGTAAGGCAGAGATGCGCTGTGCCTGTGACCAAACAATGGAAGGGTTTCTTTCCATTCATGCATCGCCCGTCTGCAGGGTCTCTCGGCTTAATGCTGGCCACGGCCAGGACATCGCCAAGTCACCATCAGTCAAGAGCATTCTCTAGGAATACTGACTCAGGGAGGATGATCTGACTGAAACCCTCAAGAAGCCACAGGGGGTCATGGATCCCAGCTTCGGGGCTGGGCAGGGCTGGGCTGCAGAATGAGTTTAGTTTCTCCTAGAACAACTATCTGAAGGGCTGACATCTTTCAGAGCAACTTCAGTCCATGGCCAAGATACCCACAAGTGGACATCTTATTTCCAGAATTAGCGCTCACAGGCAGTCAGGCCCATATGACTTGCACTTGATGTCACTTTCAAAAGATGAGCTGGCCCAGGTATGGGTATAGGAGCAGCAGGCTAAGACAGGCAGACAGCACCGATGATGGCCACTGGGGATGAGTGAGAAGTGGGTGGTCTCAAAGCCCCTCATGAGGAAGGAGAGGCTTCAAACACAAGGCTGTAAAGACCCAATGGCCCTCCACCACTCAAGTTAAATGCAAACTGCTTGCTTTCCCCGTGACCTCCAGACAATCAGGTTTTCTGAGCTTCTCTCTGGACCTGCTGGCCTCCCTGGGCTGTCCTGCTCCCCACAAAAGCCTCTGCCACCCTCCCGAGTCTTCCAAACAGCACCACACTGCAGAGTGGACCCCGAGCGTGAGAAGGGGTGGTGCACCACCTGGGTATAATTTGGCCAGGGAGCATCTTTTGGGAGGCCTAGCTCCTCCTCAGTGCAGCTTTGTCCCCTCCCGCCTAAGCTCTCGGAAAAGTACTAACGCCACACACCACCTTGGCTCTGCATTGTCAGCAGCAGAGGCCCACCATCCACCATCCACTTCCTACTCTCAACCCGTGGAAGCACCAGGTAGAAGAAATGCAGGGAAGTCCATAAACTCAAATTGTCTGGGCCCTCCACAAGTGTCACCTTCCCAAAGACAGAAGAATTAGCGGAGCCAAAGTGCACCTTAATATCCTAATTCAATGCATGAGTCTATACTGGAGCTTGGCTCAGTGTCTGCCCCTGCCGCCCCCATCTGTCATTTCGGGACAGATGAGAAGTTTAAGTCTATAGTCCCACGACAGCATGGGGTCACTACCCATTTGAGGATCACAACTGTTGCACATGGCCGAGAAGATGTCATAATTACTCTCAGGAAGCATACACTGGAGTATTAATAAGGGGTGGAGTCTTGTGAGAGTTCCCCATCCACACTGGTGTGCCAAGCAGGGTTGTCCTTGCTCAGGTCTTGTTTAGGTGACCATATTGAGATTTCACAGGGCAGCTTTCCTGTCCTATATAGACAACACAATCTCACGGCAAATGTCCTGTTCCTCTGGTTTGTAACCTGCCACCACCCCCCTCTCCCCGTGATGTTTCCTGACCATCTTATGGATGAATAGTTATAACAATACTAATTAAAGCAAAAGAGAACATGAAATTGGGTGAGTAGGGAGATGGGGAGGATGTGGGGGAAGGGAAGAATAGGATCAAAACATTGTGTGAACGTTTCAAAGAATTAATAAACTTTTTAAAAGAATAAGCTAAGGGAATCATGGCGAAAACAACACACACACACACGAGAAAACACACACGAGAAAACAACACACACACACGAGAAAACACACTAGGGCGTCAAGCTAGCATATTAACAAAGTTCTCTATATGGTTCAAGAAATTATTCAAAATGGAAAGCTGCCACCAATTCCTACGATATAGAGCATGCATGTTCGAGTGACCGCTGCCTGCAGAGTCGCCCTAGGAGTCCAGCAGTCAGAGGTGTACTGGACTGGGCATTCACTTGTGACCTCCTCTCCTTATATGGCTTCAGTCTCCACAGCTCCACCTCATACTGCCCCACTCTTCTCAAATGTACCCAATGTACAGCAACCACAAAAAGGCACCTCCATTCCCCTAAGTGGTGACTTGGCAAGACACCCTGTCAGGCTTTGTAAGGTTGGAGGCAACAAAAGCTAACACTTGAGAAAAGATACCTGCCCGGTGCACACACAAAAGCTGACTAACACTAGAGAGAAGATACCTGCCCCAGTACACACACAAAAGCTAACACTTGAGAAGACAACCACCCCGGTGCACACACTAAATTTCAGAGGCTTCGGTGCATCCTGTCAAGAAGGCGAGCGATGAGTACCAGCTCAGCAATAGGTCATCTGAAGTCATTATTCTCCCACTTCCTGCCTGGCTTCCTGTCCCGTGTTCAACAATGGACCATTCGTGTGATGACAGACAATGGACTGCTCTTCCAACCAGCAAGACCGGTGGCTGCAGCTTTTGAGGTCACTGTGTCACTGGACTGCTCTTCCAACCAGCAAGACCGGTGGCTGCAGCTTTTGAGGTCACTGTGTCGCTGTCTGAGTTTGAGGGTGACACTTTGAACTGGCTGGTGACACCTACCCTTTGGAGAGTATCTGCCTTCATTTTAGAGGAATTAGGGTCTAATTAGCATCTATTCCTTCCCCCCAGCCAACTAAGGAAGCTTTAAAGCTTTATTAGAGACTGCACTTCAGCATTGGGTACATACTAAGGGTTGGCAAGATGGCTCAGCTGGTAGGAGCCCTAGTCACAGAAGTTCCCTTGTCTGAGTTAGACCCTGCGACCCACATAAAAACGCTGGATACAAAAAAAAAAAAAAAAAAAAAAAAGGAATATGGAGGTTAAAAAAAGTTATACACTAGACACCAAAATGCAACATAAATTCATTGGGAGAAAATTCATGTTCTGTGTCATTTGAGTGTAGATACAATTCCTAAAACCTGTTCTATAGTCTATGAATAACTATCATATCATATTAGTATACTAAACTATGCACCAATGCCTCTTTCCTGACCTGGCACTTACACAATGCTGTACTGAAATATTACACTGCTCTCTATAAATGTGTACAACTATTATTTGTTAATTGAAAAGAAAATATAAAATGAAAAAAAAAACAAAAAACAAAAAAATGCTGGATGTGATGGGGTGTGCATCTGTCATCTCAGCGCTGATGAGGCGGGAGGCAAAAGAATGAGAATCATCCGGAAGCTTGTAGGTCTGCTAGTTCAAAGCAGAGAACGAACTGTCAAAAGTTGTTCTCTGACCTCTACACATGCACAGCGGCCTCAAAGGTGTATACGATCACACACACACAAGTGAAAAAAGATATACAAATATAAAATATAAAATCTTGCAAAACAGTACAGCGATGTTTATTTACATTTACTGTGTTAAAAGGATGGGAAATAACAAAGTCACATCAGATGCAACCATCACAAGACGCATCCTTAAACATGCAACCATGAAATAACGTTATCAGGAAAGCAGGAAGCCGAGCACACACAGCCATGGAAGAATCTGAGACGGTACACAGTGCCATCAGTACAGAACCTGAACTATCACCTGGATGCCCTCCCTGAGGGGCCAGCCAGAGGATGTGACAGCTCTCACTCGCTACCCCCGACTTGGACCGTCCTCAGCCACTCACAGTCCCCAGGGAGCTGCTTCAAGCATGCCCATCTGGGAGGGCCTCCTCGGCCTCTGCCCATACCTTATGATTTAAAATGAAACTTGCACAAAAATATCCATCAAACGCCTGGTTCTGCAAAGGCTTCGATACGACCGGAGAGTGGGGTGCTGTGTGAGCTCCTCTCAGTGTACAAACCCCAGCAGTACAAAGACCCGCCCACAGCCACGCCCCTCCTGAAACACCCTCACCCACTGGCATCATAGCCAGTTCCTATCCAGACTTAGATGTCTCTGTGTTCGGCAGAAATGGCGTGTGCGGTGGTTTGAAAGAAAATGGCCCTCAAAGGGAATGGTACTTTCAGGAGGAAGTGTGTCACTGTGGGAGCAGACTTTGAGGCCTCTTTTCCTCAGGCTTTCCTCAGTGTGGCAGTCAGCTGACTTCCTGTTGCCTGAGTCAAGATGCAGGGCTCTAGCTCCAGCACCACACCGGCCTGCCGCCATGCTCCCTGCCACGATGAAAATGGACGGAACCTCTGAAACTGTAAGCCAGCTCCCTGAATTAAATGTTTTCATTTATAACAATTGCCATGCTCATGGTGTTTCTTCGCAGCAATAAAAGCCCAAGACAGCCTGTTCTCCTGGACTCTGAACCCAACTCCAGCCCAAGACTAAAATGCAGTCCCTCACTTTCTTGAGGAGCCTCCTGCCCTTTACCTCTGTCCTCAGCAGAAGGACCAGGCTCCTGAACGTTCCATGGCCTCATACAGTCAACAAGTCCAGTCCTCACAGAAACACTGAAATCTCTAAAGAATCCAAGGCGGAGGGATTAGTGGATGTAACTTTAGTGGTAAATTATGAAATCAACCAATCTTCCCCAAAGATTGCCATTTTGGATCTAGGCTTAGAAGGAATTTATATTCTGTGAAGGGATACATGTTAGGGGGCGGATGCCAGGCTTATGCCAACTAAACACAATATTGTGAAAAGTTCCTCAGCTCATTCATCAACGTGACAGTTCCCATTTAGTGACAGAAGCACACACACACATCCCCCAACATACCCCATGGAAAAGCAGAAAGGGGAACTAAAATTATTCTCAAGGTTCGGGACTCCCTGACAGATCTGCTTCTCCTCAGTGGGGGTGGGAAGGGGCAGGGTGGTGGCAATGGTGGTGTCCCTGTGTTTCTGAGGGAGGTCTGAGTAGCCCTGCAGGCAGAAAAGGAGACCCCCAAACAACTCATGTGGAGCACTCACTTAATTTGGACCCGCTGGCTAATTAGAAAATGTCTATATAAAGACAGAAACACCTCAAGGTCCTGTGTCTGACATCTCTCCAGAGAGAAGAGAGGTTTCATTTGAATGAAGGAGAAGGAGCCGAAGTTACTTTAGGACATGTTGTTAAGAAACTGGTCGTCCCACCCACAGCCATCCTGAACCTTAGAATCAAAGCCCACACCCTCAAAAGTGGATTCCCTGGTGTCCACTTCATTCTACCAGGTGAGCACCAAAACTGGTTTTAAACATACTGCTGCTAAAGAAAATGATGAACTAAGTTAATTATTATTATAACTAAAGTTAAGGACATACCTGAAAAATCTATGGAGCAGCCAGCCAGCCTTATTTAACCTCACGTCGTAAGCTATTGATTACCGCTCTCCTAACATTTCAATAACCAATGTGCAAGGTCCCTGGTAGCCCTTGCTGGTAGTCCTGGCTGAATGACGGTCTAGACTTTAATAGCTCTACACATGGAGAAGCACCTTACACGAACTGAAAACTATGTGCTCCATATTTACATGGGACTATTTCAAGATGTATATAAATAACCTTTTAAAGGAATTTTAAGCCCTTTAAATATGCTGAGGTCTCTTGCACATAAAACACCTCTTGCGGCTTCACACTGTGCCTTAGCTAAAGGCAAGCACCCAGATGCAGCAGGAGCAGACATAAGGAGAGAAGTGATGTAGCCCGCAGCTTGTCAGTCTCCTTTCTCATGGGGGTGGGGAGGGGTCCTTACCCTCCTCGTGTAAGATTCGTTGAACTCGTCTCCAATCCGCCGGAGCTCCTGGGCAATCCAGATCTCCGGGCGAATATCTGCAGGTTCCTCCTGAGACTGCCTTATGGAAGCTGTGAGGGCACAAAGAGACCAGAAATCATGCCAGGGTCCACAGCACTGAGAACATCACACATGAGTTTCTAGGAACAAACCCAGCTCACATTCTCTCATCCTTCGGGAAGCCCCCTGGCTTTCAGGGACTCTCACTCCGGTGCTGAGAACCATGAAGGAAGCATCATCTTAGTCAATGGCCTAGGCAGCTTTCTGCTGAGGAACCCGTTTATTGGGCTCTCACAGTTGATCACAGTCCATCAAGACATCAAGGAGCAGAGGCAAAAGAAGCAACAATGTTGCTTACTGGCTAGCTTGCCATGGCCTGCTAAGCCTGCCTTCTTGTACAACCCAGGGCCACCTGCCCAGGCTGGCCCTGCCTACAGCGGGCTGGGCCCCCATATCAATCATTTATCAAGAAACTACCCCAGAGATTTACCTACATGCAACCTGAGGAAGGGAACTCCTCAATTAGGATTCCCTCTTCTCAGGAGACTCTAGCTTGTGTCCAGCTGACCAACACAACAAAGCAGAGCCAGTGGTCAATGTAGAAGTGACAAAGAACTAACTTCACAACAGAATTGGAGACTTAGACTTACAAGAACTAAATCATCCTGGCCCAGCCACACATACTCCTACTCCAATAAGAGTCCTCAGCAGCACGGTGGAGATCACCAAAGAAACATGACAGTGACCGGTGATGTGACTTAGTCGTGAAGGCACCTGGTGCCAAACCTGACAAGCTTGATTTCCGTCCCCAGAATCCACAAGGTGAAGGCAGAGCACTGACTCCACAGCTGACTTCTGCCTTACTCATGAACACAAAGTAAATGTAACAATGATGAAAAAGAAATAAGTAGCCAGGCGGTGGCAGCGCACGCCTTTAATCCCAGCACTTTAGAGGCAGAGGCAGGAGGATCTCTGTTAGCGCGAAGCCAGCCTGGTCTACAGAGGGAGTTCCAGAACAGCCAGGGCTATAAAAAGAAGAGAAAGGAAGGAAGGAAGGAAGGAAGGAAGGAAGGAAGGAAGGAAGGAAGGAAGGAAGGAAGGAAGGAAGGAAGGAAACTAGTGATAAAGAATTTGCCTAGCATTCATGGGATCCCAAGAGTCATCCCTAGAACTACACTAGAAAGAAAAAAAAAGAAGATAAAACATCAGAGAACATAAAATTTTAGTTCCTCAGTAAAATACCCACAATACCCACTTTGGTCTTAGAACAAGGCACAAATTCCTAGGAACAATTCAAACCCGATGAAATATGGAAACCTGAACTGCCCAGAAGATGGCTTTCTACAGAAGCAGGGCCAGTGGCACCAAGAGCTCATCCAGACAGGAGTGGCATCAGCCTCGTCTCTGGGAGTCGTACTTGCACTGTTTCCCCACATTCACTGAAGAGGGACATCTAGCTTCAACTTCGGGGTTGGGCGGGTGTGTGGGGTGGGAATAGATATATGCTTTATTTATGAGGCTGGTGTGATGATCGAACTTGCTGGTCAACTTATCCAGTGTTCGTTATGGGGCAAGATTCACTGATTTACTCAAGGAAATGACTGTGAGCCGTGTCGTTCTAGGAGGCTAAGCTGAGGTCTCATGGACCTGAAGCTCTTGTGGGCGAATTTCTTCTCTCTCCTCTCTCTTCTCCCCTCCCTTCCTCCCTAGACAAAGTCTTATGCACCCAGGCTGACCCTGGATTCCTGATCTCTTGCCTCCACTTCCCAAGTGCTGGGATTACGGGTGTGTGTCACCAATTGTCTGGACTCAAGATGCAACACGATTCACACTTTGGTCTTGGTCTATTTAAAACCTTCAGAATGCTTGAATTTTCAGCAACGCCTTCCGAACTCAAAGAAGCTGGCCTGCTTTGAGCCACCCAATCTTTCCTGTCAGCAAGGGACATTTGGGGATGGTTTGACTTCCTTTCTCTTGACTGGACCCTCTCATGAAGCAGCATGACCTTCCCCATGCATCGCATGTCTGCAGCGCTGCTGTTCTTTACACAGAGAGAATTATGCTTTAATAAGCATTGCCAGCTTCTCCCACTGTAACACGAAACAGTGACTAACTCTGATGAATGCCTCCACACTGTAAAAGAAGCCTCCTGGCATTCTAGCTAATTTTTCTCTCACATATATGCTTCAGAAGGTGCTTGGTTTCACACTTGGCTGGGAACTTAAAAAGCCACTGAAGGAGCTAGCCTGGGTCACAAGCTGACTTATCAAAATTTGCACTTAGCAAGCACACCAACCCTGCTAGCAGCTATGGCTCTCTGGTGGCCAAACTCAGCTTGTTTAGAGATAAATGCCTTGTTGTTTGAGGAGATAAGCAGCCAGCCTGTTTCTCCCATAAAGAGCAGTTCAATGGCTGTTAGTACAAGTAGGTACATAGATATAAATAGATTCCTATAGCCCATCAGGGAGGCTCAGGGTGGGAGAGAATGGAAGCCCACAGACCAGATACTGAAGAAAACAAAAAAAACAAAAAACAAAAATCACTGAACAAAGGACCAGAAACAGTGGCAAGCCTGGGGCCCTGATCTGTGATTTCTAAGAGCACTTAAGAGTCAAGAAGGTGTATTAACCCAAGGTAATGGTTAGACTAAGCTTAGTCTACACTGTAATCGGCAGGCAACAGCTCTGGGTTAGTAGGCAGGCTACCAGCTGTACTTAGGCGTAATTTTCAAATGCTGTTACAAAACAGTGTTGGACAGCACAAGCACCACTCGCAGAGGAGGTTGGTGTAGCTCGGACTCGCTAACAGACCACCCAGCCTTTGTGTGTGTGTGTGTGTGTGTGTGTGCGTGTGTGTGTCTCACTATGTAGCTCTGGCTGAGCTGGGACTGGCTATATAGACCAGGCTGGCTTCAAACCATCTGCCCCTGCCTTTCTGAGTGCTAGGATTAAAGGCGTGTACCATTCAGGTCTGGCTGGTGTTTGTGTTTTTAAAGATCAAGAAGCTGATTTCTTTTTGTCTGTGATGCTAAAGCTCCCAAGGCCTCCAATGTGATGGATAAGGGTTCTACCAATGGAGAATAGTTGTGGGTTTTTTTGTTTATGTTTTTGTTTTTTGAGAAGCAAATACTACTCCTCTGATCTAAACTGAAAATTAACGGCCAGTATCTGCTCCACGAGGCACAGGTAATATGCACACAGTAGATATGCACTCAGCTAGACTCTACAGTTAGCTGTGCACTTGAAAAGCCCTCTGGGGATGAGTCTGTGTGTATGAGCACATGTTTTTTATGCCGGTGTGTGCGGTCCAGAAGAGGGAGGCGAGTGTCACTCTCCATCCTTCTCTGCCCTTCTCTGCCTACTGCTTTTGGAGGCAGGGTCTCTCCCTGAACCCTGCTCACATTCTCCCTCATGAGGTCGGAACCCAGAAGACTTAGGCAATCCTGTCTCTGCCTGCACTCGGAGCTGGGGTCACAGGCATGTGTGCAGACGCCTGAGCTGTGACTCAGGTGCTGGGATCTGAACTCTGGTATTTATGACTTTGGCAGATTAACCAGTGAGCCATCCCTTCAGCCCTAATATACTAAGTTTATACCAAAAAAAAAAAAATCCTATTTAGAGTATTTTATAAGGCATCATCTTCCTCTGTATTAAAGGTTTTCAGGGTACAATTAATATGGTATGCTGCTTAACAAAGTATCTTACACGGATTTCTCTGGTGACAAAATATTTTCTTTGGAGTATAGGGATGGGGTGCAGGGAGGCTTTCTATTGAACTCTCCAAACAGTTTTATGCCAGTGAGTGTCATAATTGGTGCTGTGCCTTGTGAGAACAAAGCAGAGCACAGAATGGGTCCAGCTCATCCCTTCTACATTGTGCAGGTGAGCTAGAAGTGAGGTCTTCATTCCCAAGACGAAGTGGCTTAGTTTCCTCCCACAGTTACCCTGCGCACCGTCGACCACAGCTGTGGTACACAGACACCACAGTTGTTGATCTTCTGAAGGTGCACCTGGAGCCTGTGGGCTGGAGACTCAGGGCTCTGAGAGCATGCCACCCCACCTCTTGACTCCTGTCACCCTGTCCTGCACGCACCCGCTTACTAGTGATATGCCTGAGAATCATAAATGTTCCCATGTGTTCACGGAAAAGCTGTTTCTCAAAGCCCCTCCTAGCAAGAGGGCCACACTTCTAAACCAATGAGGACTTTTTACATGCAGATAAAAATTCTTCAAAGGGGAAATTCTTAACTCACAGTTGTAACCTCAGAACATAGTTTCAGTATTTAAGAAACTTTTCACTCTGTGAACCTGGCATGAGTGTGCATGCACGCACACACACACACACACACTCCAAGCAGATGAAGTGCATGAGACCACACTTGTACTATGAAGCTGTGACTCGCAGCCAGACTTCAGCCCTGCAGGCCACTAGCCTGTACCCGAGGGGACTTCCCAGGCTCAGGGTTGTTCCTCTTTACTGTTAACAAATGCAACTATTAAAACTTTCTTACGTGCTGGGTCAGACACATGGAGCTTTGCCAAGTGTCCTCTGCCTGCTGAGTTTTCATATAACTCCAAGGAAAAATCTTTTGAAATCCTAAACATGATTTTCTATGTGGCACGATACCAATTCATTTTTCTACGCAGGAGCAGGGGAGGGAAAGGGCATTCCTGACGCCAAAGGACCTCAGTGATGCAAGATGTGGGTCACTTGGTCAACAGTTTTCCAACTCATAAGGCAACACAAGCTCCTCAAAGCTCAGTAACTGGAAGGACTGATATCATGGGTAGGTGGTTGGGAGTGAAATCAAGCTATGCCTTCGTTGCACTGAACGCAATGGGTTCAAAGAAGTGAGGTCGCATTGTGGCGCTCACGGCCCTTCTGCCAGTTGTCTTCGCTTCAACAGTGCTGTGTAACAACACAGACAGGCATTCTAGCACATAGACTTACATCTCACCTGCAGTCCCAGCTCAGGAGCAGGCTAGCTCAGTCCCTATGGCTAGGGGGCACCTCCTGTCCTAGTGGCCCCGGTTCCCACCAGCATTACGGTGTAGCCAAAGCAGAAGCCAACTCGAAACTTGCAGGAAAACTTCAGTCCTGTCTCTGGTCGGTCAGTAATTCGCAAAGATTAAATTTTTAAAGTAATCAGCATGAATTAAACCAAATCCATATGCAACTCAGAACAGGAAAAGGAATTCCTGATGTCCAAGTAGACAAAAGAATGTGTGACTTTGAAGAAATGGTTGCTTATTCCAATCACACAACAGAACACACTGAAGACAGTTAAATGCAATCAGTCCATGTAGGAAGAAAGACGGCTACCTCTCTGTAGCCATCCCAGGGCTGTGCATTTCTGTCCCTGCCGAAGCTCTGACCAGACAGACCGCCCATACCTATAAGGGCCCCTCCAAAGATTCACTTCCTTGTAGATTCAAACCAGCTACAAAATAATACCCAAAAAGATGCTCCAAATATGGCGGGATGTGGGGGGAGGATGTCCGCAGGTAGACACTTTGATTGTCAATGTTCTCTGGGGCAAATAAAACGTTCTGGGATGTTGGATCAACACAGTAATCTGCTTACTTAAGTTTATCATCAGAAACAATCGTTCTTCATTTATCTATACCCAGAGCTCACAGGAGGAATAGAGCAACCAGCCAGCGTGCTGAGGCAGCGTTCAACACTACCTTAGCCAAGAGGTCCTGTCTCTTCCCAAAGAGACAGGTAAAGGGCAGCTGTTGCCACTGCGGCGAGGGTCCACTAAATGTGTACTCAGAGATGCCACCCAGAAACCAGTCAAGTCTCCCTTCTCATGCTCATCCCCTCCCTCAACCTTTCCAGGTCTTTTGTTTTTAACTTTCATAATTTAATTTCTTGATAGACAAATCTAACAAGTCTACTGAGCCAGCTGACAAAAATGAAAGCTATCAGAAATAAAAGTACAGGGGGCTAGAGGAAGAAGACAGTTAAGCTGTCTGTTGTGCAGGCGCAAGCTTGGATCCCTAGCACCCAGCACTGGGGAGGCGGAGACAGCGGGATGGCAGGACTCACTGGCTAACCGGCCTGAAGGACTCTGTGACCCCCACGTTCAGTGAGAGAACACAGTTGTATGGTCTAAGGATCAGAGTGACTGAGGAAACCCCCAACACCGCTGGCCTCAGCACACCTGTGCATGTAGGCACACTCACATACCATACACACACACACACACACACACACACACTAATAAAATTTAAAGAAATAAAATTTATTATTTATAAATAAAGCAACAGCATACAGCCTAAGAGCTTAAGTTTCTCTCAATCCACTCCCCCCCACACACACATTTGTGTCAAGCCTGAGTTGTCAAATGAATTCTGGACGGCACCTTCAAAACAGCTGCTAGAATGAAATGCTCAGTAACGAAGTGCATGACCCAGAGCCAGAGCTCTCCTACTCACTCTTCCTGCGCGTCCTCCCCACTGCCTTCATGTAGCCCCGAGCTAGTAAGTCCTAACGGGGCCCCTTTCATCCGTTTCCAGCCGGATGGTTTGCAAAGCCCAGTTTCCAAAAGCCTCTGTCTGAAGTTGGACAGAGATGTGGAAACTAGTGTTCACAAGGCCTTTCCCCTTCACCAAGGCCCGTTTTGTGCAATGAAGTCTAAAGTGAGTGGCAAGTAAGATGCAGGGCCTTTTCATTCATCTCCAACTCCACATCAGAAGCCCTCACTACCCCTTCCATCTGAGCTGTCCCCCAAACACACACTAGCCTATTTACTAACATGGGCAGCATGCAGGGAGCCCAAGCTGCATTGCCTATGTCCGGAGACATCTCAGTTGCAGGGGGAGCACAGCTTCTAGTGGGAGACAGGGTAGACATCCTTGGTGACAGGACACCTGGTTTCTCATCACCTGCTCATTGCCAGGTCAGGTGCCCTTTCCCACAGTGCTGCAGTCCCCACTGACAGCCAGTAAGTACTACAAAGCTCTCTTGGGAGAACTGAGTGCTCCCTTCTAACCTTCCACCCAATCATAATTCTGCCCCAGGGCTGTGAGACAACCTATAATAATCCCTCTCAACCATCACCTCTCTCTCTCTCTTCTTTAAATTATTTTGGATTTTACTTATTTTTATTGTATATACATGGGTGTTTTGCCTGTGTGAACATCTGTGCATCAAGGGCATGAGGCAGAGAGAAGATCTTCCGGAACTGTAGTTAGGTGGTTTTCAGCCACCATGTGGACGCCGGTGATCAAACCCAGGTCCTCTGAAAGAGTGGCCACCGCCTTTAGCCCCTGGAGCCATCTCTCTAGCATCTCGTCTCTTTTTAATCACCAAAGCTGCCAAACCTGATCCACAGCTAGTTCCTCTCATGAACAACACGCCCCGGCTAGGAGGCTCCTAGCCATAACGGTGCCTCCTCTCCTGCCATGCTCCTGACACCAATGCTCTGAAGGGCACAGGGCAGCATTTCATACTCACTGGTCAGGCCAGGACACTGGACACTCCTGTGTCTTGGTCTCTTTGATCTTGTCCCAGTAAATCTCCATCTCTGTCCACTGCTGTTATTTACATTAAGAAGATTATGGGAATCTGACTGCGCATCTTATTTTAGTAAGCATAAATAACTTCATAACTTCATTGGTCAAATGAACACTGGTCCTGTATGCACTTTAGGACAAAAACATAAAACCAATATCCCTTCCTATTGAGCTGTTTCACCATTCACGCCACAGAACAGTCGAAAGAACCACGTGGAAACCCCTGAAACACAAGGACTGGAGTCATAGCTCAGTGGGAAACCCTGGACTAGTGAGCAGGAAACCCTAGGCTCCAGCCCCTGCAACACAGTATGGCCTGGACTGAAGACTCAGTGGTAGGATGCCTATCCGACCTGGCACAAGTGAGGCCTCGGGTTGATTCTACCTGGCAGCTGACCCACTAGGAAGTCCTGAACTACAGGGTGTGTCTGAGGCCAACCTGAGTTACATATGGAAAGTCTAAGCCCCGCCCCCAACAAGGCCAACATTACCATCCAAACCACAAAGGCAACATCCAACATCCAAATACATTAGCTCACTTACGACTATCCTCCAGAATAAGTCATTTAGAAACCCAATGTTCCTAGCTTTCAGTAACTATAAATTACTTCATGACAATATCATATTGGGGAGATAAGAATTTACACTATAATATAAAAACTCCTGGGTTCCAGAGTTAACTGTGGCTTCCTGTATGTAATTTAAAATCAGTAGCAAAAAAGAAAAAAAAAAGTGACAATAGTTTCCCCCTTAAATTTACGTAAGGTTTCACTCTTGACTGTTTTTTTTTTTTTTTTTTTTAAATCTCAGTGACAACAAAGACCAAGACACAGACTAAAAAACAAGGGCAGAAACGGCCTCTGCAAAAGTCACCCCTTAGCTTTTTTTTTTTTTTAAATGAAAGCTTTAGTTACAAACTTAGCATTTATAATAGCCATACACAAACTCAAGCAGTAATTCAACACAGATGTACGACCGTCGCGAGAACTCACCGAAAGGACGGAGACAACAAAACCTTCCCACTTCCCTGCACAAAGGCAGCTGCCTCCTTTTACCCATCTCGGAGGAACAGAATAAACTCTCCTACCTCAATTCCAGACGCTGCTTTGCATAATTGCAAAGACAATCACTGCGCTTGGACAGTTAATGGTTTAAATGTCTGTCCCAGCTGGGCTTTGAGACTCTTCCCAGACAACCCCAAAAGCTGGTGCACCTTGAGCGGGCTTATTAGACACATTCAGGCTGAAGGGACATTGAGCCACAGAAGGACGTGAGACGGAAGTCAGCTCTGTGACAACAGAAAGAAAAGTAGGAGGAGCTAAATGCGGCTGCCAAAGAAAGCAGGAGGGTTCAAGAGACACAGAGCGACTCCAAGATTAGTCGGATGGGATGTGGGAGCCAAGTTCCTTCACCAGCGGCCTGATGCCAGCTTCAGGTGACAGTCAGCTTCTGCACAGTGCACAAGTCTGAGGGAGGTAGCAGAGAGACACTTCAAATGCACAAATGTTACACAATTGTGTACCATGCCCTGGCTCCATACAGGTGACTTCTCAGTTGGGAAAACACCAGACTGAAATAAAGGTCAAAGTTAAGAGTGAAATTTATAGCTATGCTTAATCGGTCTGTTCTGATCACGAACACCAGCTCTGGTGACTGCAGGTGCAGGAAGACACGAGAAAACTGCTGTCACTGTGAGTTCACGGCGACAGCCTGCTCCTCTGAGCAAGCCCGTGACATGTCTCTCCTCTGGCCCACAGAGGCAAGGCAGACACAGCTGGATGGCAGTGCGACAGCTTGAGCCCCTTCTGAAAAGTCCCCCATGTAATCCAGGATGTTGGCGTTGCTATTGGGAGCTCTGAAGACTAGAGTGGCCTCCCCACTCCTCTATTTCAGGCAAGAGCTCCAGGCACCTGTCATAGCGGAAGGACCAAGACTCCATGCCAGTCACTGGCTAAACCCTTCCACTGCGAGACTTCATCACACCAACAGTGCAGGAAGAGGGTGGACACCAAGGTAGCCCTCAGCACTTGCACTGCAGAGGCCAGGCTTGCAGTGGAGAAACCACACAGAGCTAAAATTCAAGAGAAAACAAGAGGTGAGCTGCTACAAGGTACAGCATGCAAAACCTACATATTAGTTTAAATAAAGCTGAGGACTGGTGCCTCATAGATATTTATGTCATATTTATCCTGACCTCATCGCCACTATTTTATGTTGAGAAACTTGCAAAGGCTCCAAAAGCCAGACGAATCAAAGCAAAACAACAAAACAAACAACAAAAACCAAAGCTTCTCTCACTGTCTGTGGGGCTGGGGATCAAATCCAGGGCCTTGGATGTGCTGCCAAGTGCTAGCCCACTGAGCTACACCCGAGCCCTAAGAAACGCATTTTCTCTAGCATGGTCAGTATATAGAAAAGTAACACAATATACTCTGTGCATCTTCAGACACAAGCATTCCTAAGGGAAAAACAGATCCTGTCCCCCTTAAGTGGCTGGAGAGATGGCTCAATAGTTAAGAGCATTGCTGCTCTTACAGGGGACCCAAGTTGAGTTCCCAGCACCCACATCAGGCAGCTTATGGCTCCCTGTAGCTGCAGTTTCTGGGGATCCAATGCCCTCTTCTGGCTTCCTCAGGCATTTGTACAAGTATGTGCATAAGCGGGCACATGTACACATGTACACACACACATACGCACACCAATTACAATGAAAACCTTCTAAAACTTTCTAATTTCTCATTTGTTCTTTCTAAGTTGTCTATATTGAAATGTTTCAGCAACAAGAATAAGAAACTACACTCTGATACATGAGAATGCGATTTGCCCTGCGGGGAAGGGGAGAAGCTGAACACCGTTGCATCCCAGCCTCTCTCAGTTACATGTATACTCGTCTTGAACTCAAACGGTTGGTTTTATTATTTCTTAGCTTGAACTTCAAACACACTCTCACTCCTAAGGAAACAGAGCTGAGTCCAAGCACACTAAGTAGTCCACACTGTGCAGAGGTGGGACAGTAGTACCAACGATATTAAGGCCAGGTTTCACCGTCAGACAACCCACTCTTGAGGTCTCACTTTGGGAAAAGGCAGGAAAAGAAGCTCACTCCCATGTCCATACACACAAGCCATGCCCCTGAACAGCGGGCATCAACTGTGAGCCGTGACTACACATGTGAGCCAGAGGAACATGGGCTCTGAGGGGAGATGAGTCACTGGTGCGGCCCTCTCTTGTCCCATTGGCCATGGCCACGGCGACAGAAGTCGGCAGCCCTTTATCATGAGCATCACTGGCCACAGTGCTCAGAAACATGAGGCTCTGGTCTGAAGAAGAAAATCAGGTTAGGGAAAGTAAAGTCGAGTCTGGGCTTTCCACAAGATACCATCCGAAGTAACACTCAGAAACTCAAGAGGCCTGGCCCCTTGTAAACCCAAGTTCAACTGCCATTAGGCAAATGCCATTCTACGTTGTGAATGCCAGGCCCCCATAGCACAGGAAAACCGCACCCAGAAGGCCTTGAAACACTCTTTGCCAATGCTTAGCTAAGGATAGCCCATCCCCTTGCAAGTAACAGGGGCAGTCTTGAGTGATCAGAAGTAACAGGCTGAGGCTTACTTCGCAAAGCTGGTCCACAGCACTGACCTGCAGGGGAAAGTGGTTCTCTGCTTCTAAAATACATACTTCTGAACTCTCAGCAAGTTTCTGCCACATCAAATGGTCCATCTTCAGCAGGAGCCCTAGGTTCAACCCCAAGCCAGATAGAGCTGGTACAGGCAGGGTTTCCAGCTACCCCTGCACGGTCCAAAGATTTGCCAGAGAAGCCAAGGTTCTTCTCAGGGTGAAGTTCGGATCCACCAGCAGACTCGCAACAAGTTCAGACCTCCCTCCCCCACTCAAGAAAGTCTCTAGGAAAGAGTTTTCCCTCTTTGCTTGTTTGGTCTGGAACCAGAGGGCTTTTGAATTACACACAGCCGTACTCCCACAGACTTCCCTGGGAGTTTCTTAGGGTCCAGAAGGGAAGTTCCTTTCCACAGACATCAACAGAGAATGCTGCACGCCAGCCGTGCCTATGGCCAGCTGGGGCACCTCCTGGAAGGCAAGGAGAAGCAATGAGTCCCCACTGGGGGATTCCTGTCCAAGTTCCCACAGCATGTGGGGAACTCGGGTCCCCACAAGATGGACGAGGAGACTAGAGACAGACTTGACAGATGCACTTGTCCTTGGGTCAACAGAGGAGCAGCCAAGATCCTGCTCAGACTTGATCCGCGTGGTTGCACGAGGCTGAAGAGAGAGGTAACCAAGAAGGGCACTGACGGCCTACAGGCTGGAGATGGCCCATTCTGCACTGCTTACAGCTGGACATTCTTCTTCATCTTTAGGGCTATGAACTTCTCTAAAACCAAACTTGCTATCAACAATTTTAATTTTAAAAGAACATGTCAGGGCATGTCCTTCATGCCACTATTAGTTTTTTAAAGACTTATTTGTGTATATGTGTGTGCGTGTATGAATATATATGTGTGTGTATGAAAAGCCTTGTCCCATGCTGCCCTTGCTGGGCACCACTGTCCAGGACAGAGTGCCAGCTCTAAGTAGACAGATATTCTGCACCTGCCCCTCCCCAGCTTCCTGTACATAAACTAAAACCAATCCCTCTCCAGGCTATCTCTTCTACCTTATAGTCTAATCACATACAACTATAAGACTTGGGATTTTCTTTACTAATCGCCTCTAGGGGCATTACCTATTATGGGATTAGATCGGGTTATCCACACATACAGGAAGCAACAGAGCACAGCCCCCGGGCCCGGCCACCAGTCACACAGGGCAAATGAGAAAGACATGGCTATTCTCTTTCTAATGTTATTCCATGTAGACAGAAATAGCAAAAGGCTAAAGAGATGATTTCTAAAACTCTGAATTCTCTGTGGCCAAGGTCAATCAACATCACCTTGGTCTAAATTGATAGTGCACAGCCACCAACGGGTCAGTTTTAAAATGTGGGGTCCTTTGAGTGGGATAGGTGCCTTTTCTGGGGTCTCTACCCCAGAGACACAATAATCTAGCTTCCCCAGCGATGACACATGGGGGTAGCGGCTATTGAGTCAAGAAGTGGGAGCCTCTTCAGACACCAAATCTACCTTGATCTTAGATGCCTAGCCTCTGCAGTTGTGGAAGTGAACTACCGCTAAGTCATTCAGCCTGAAATTGTTATGACATCCTGAATGGAGCAAACACAAATGGCAAACACGACCTAGTTAAAAGATACAGACTCCTGGATCCCCAAGGGAGGGCGGCTCCATAGCCAGGTCTGCCTTGATCATAAGAGAGCATTAATGCTGTATATAAAGCACAGAAAAATGGGAAAGGGAAAAGAGGAGGGCTTCTGGGGCTCAGCACTGAAGAGTGACACTGGGGTAGTCTTCTCATTGCCTTCACACAGCCCGGACAGGCTGCTCCAGAAGCAGGCAGTCGGAGAGAATGCACCAAAAACTGTCTGTTCTCACCAAGGGGCCCGGGAAAAGATGACTGAACAACAAAGAACCCAACCGTAAGTGGGTTTAAACCCACTTAGTTTAAGCACGGCCATTGGAGAGATATCTTCCAGTCCAGCCCCAGCCCAGGGACGACTGGGGTCACTTAGATTCCAGCAGGAGACACTGTGGGCTGAGTGTCAAGTCCCTGTCTGGGAGAAGCAATCCTGCCTCCCTGCCAGGGTAGTACTGGTGGGACAATATGGCCACGTGGCTCCATCTCTTTGACCAACAGATGCAGTCCTTAGTCCTTTATCAAGGTAGCAGTAGACAATTCTAGTTGCAAATCTCCAATGAAGCAGCAAGGAAGAGGCTACAAGGTAGGGTTAGCTACATAATACACACCCACTGAAGGAGCCAGTGCAAAGTGATGTTGTAGGCCCACAGCAGATCAACCTAAAAATGCACTAAATAAAACAATGCACTTTAAACCTAATACATGTATCTTGGCGACATGAAGGACAGAGGGAGACAGACCCTATAGACATCAATCACCATTTTTTTTCTTTTAAAAGAGTTAATATATTGGCATTACATAAAGCAAAGCAAAACTTGCAGCAACAACAGAACTAATCAAGGAGGAGACACAATAGGCAGGTTGTTTCGTTTTGAGAATTCCTGCATCATTCTCCAAAGTTGATGACACCTCAGCAAAACAAAACTCTAAAAGGAGTACAGGACAAGGAGAGCCTCATATTCTAGAGGAAACACTGTGCCTCTAGGTAGCCCTCAAAGAGGACAAAGATAGGCACAGGTTCAATGAAGATAAAAACCATTACATCACAGCATGTGGGCAACAACCCCAGCATGGCTGAGCAGGAGACTCCCAGCTCTGAATCCTTCACACCAGCGAAAAGGAAAGGCCTCAAGACCATACTCTCGCTGGGCGATGGTGGCGCACGCCTTTAATCCCAGCACTTGGGAGGCAGAGGCAGGCGGATCTCTGTAAGTTCGAGACCAGCCTGGTCTACAGAGCTAGTTCCAGGACAGGCTCCAAAGCCACAGAGAAACCCTGTCTTGAAAAACCAAAAAAAAAAAAAAAAAAAGACCATACTCTCTGTTCCTAGGCTCAAAAAGCTAGAGAGGGGAAACCAATAACAAAAAAAAGCAAAGAGAAGAAAACAAAGGGTGGATACAGGAAAAAAGAAAAATCAATGAAACAAAAATCGCTTATTACAAGAAGCAAGAAAACAAACCTCTAAGAAGACTGGCAGGTGATTTTGTTTGTTTTTGACACAAATTATCAACATCAAGAAAGAAGCTGTCTTAGTTACTATATTATTGTTGAGCTAAAACACCAAGGCCGAGCAAGGCAGCTTTATAAAACAAAGCGTAATTGGGTTTAAGGTTCCAGAGGGCCAAAGCTTTGGATGGCAGAGAGATGGGGAGCCAGCTAGAACTGCAGCCGAGGACTAGCTAGAACTGCAGCGGAGGACTCCCATCTCTCTTCTCAAAGGGCACATTATCTCTGACTGCAGCCACTTGAAGCCTCAAAGCCCGTCCCCAGTGCCACACTTCCTCCAACAAGGCCACACCTCCTAATCCATCCCAAACAGTTCCACCAATGGGGGACCAAGTATTCAAACGCATCAGTGGTTGGGGGCTGCCAGAGTAGTTATCACAACAAAACCTGCATTCATCTAAAACAATAAGGATGCTACAAATGCTTTTTCCAACCATAAATTCAACGGATTAGAAAAATATTCCCCTTTCTCAAAACCCACAAACTACTAGAGTATAATCAAGAAGAAGCTGACAACCAGAATAGCCCCCCAAAAGCACACAAACACACAGAATTAAGTCTGGAATCTAAACTGTATACCCCCAACCCCAAACACCAGAAATCTAAGACCACGTTCTCACAAGAGAAGTCAATACTGGCTTTAACATAACAAAACAAAAAACCCAAAAGCATTAGTACTGCTTTTTCATAGTTTCTTCTGGAAATACAAGAGGGAGACTATTTCTCAACTCATTAAGGCCTTAATATCGAAAGCAGTCAGCCTTAACAGACACCTCTCGCAAGGTGTAAAAACTGCTCAATAAAATACTCAATTCAATTCAGCAGTGTATACAAATAATATGTTCTGCCCAAGTAGGCTTTATCCCAGGCATCCAGAGCATTAACAATGCAAATCAAACACTGAAATGCATCACACCAACAGGCTAACAGAATCCGTGTAAACATATCATTAAAATCTAACTCTGAAAATTCTCAGGAACTTAGGAGTCTGGGTAAAATGTCCAAATTTTTAATACTTGTTTGTTTGTTTTTTGAGACAGGGTTTCTTTGTAGCTTTGGAGCCTGTCTTAGAACTTGCTCTGTAGACGAGGCTGGCCTCAAACTCAGAGATCTGCCTGCCTTTGCCTCTCTAATGCTGGGATTAAGGGAGTGTGCCACCATCGCCTGGCCTAATTTTTATTACTTTTATAAAAGTATCTTCAAAATACCTATAGCTAACATAGTTATATGGTTAGTGGCTTTACTCTTTAGACAGAAAGCTGCCGTCCCTTGAGACTGCTTTTGACTTCCACCCAACATAACTATGAAGTTCTGGTCAGTGCAATAGGGCAGGGAAAGAAACGAAGCACTCCCTGTATACATGTGACATGGGTGTCTACAGGGATCGCCCGGGAAACCACTCCATTTACTTGTGGGTATACATACACGCACGTGTGTTTGTGTCTGTGATAGAGGGCACAAACTCAGAGGTCAGAGGACACCTCCATCTCACCACAAATGTGCTGGGATTAGATACGTGTTGTCAAATCCTGCTCTATGTGGGGTCTGAATTCCATTCCCAGCATGGTAAAAACAAAACACAACCCTATGGACAGGCTCCCAGATAGATCTCCACTGAGCCCAACATCTCCTGCTAGGCATACTCTGGCATAGGAAGGATGTCCTATTTCCCGAAGAGAGCTCTCAATCTAAAGAAGGGACCACTTGCCATAGGATGCTGAGGGGTACAAGGAAGAATGGGAATTAACGCTCACCCGCAAATTCTGCTATGTCAGGAACAAGTCCAAAGTTTGAGACGTTCACAAACACCTCACAGAGACAGTACTGTCAATCAACATTCATCTACTTTGCATTTCCAGATTAAACCAATGATGGTTCAGATGGAGAATGTGTACAAAGATCAACTGAGGCGAAACCACACACTAGAAAAGGCAGCCAGTGGGTGTGGAAGGTTTTTTATTAAGACAATCAGGCGTTCACCAAGAAATGGTTTGTCAAGTCAATCCTCCCAGAGTGTATGGAGGCAAGAATCAAGGAAAAGGGTAGTTTCGTTACACTGATCTCCACAGTGTAAACAAAATGTCCTTTCAAGATGTTTTTAGAAAAACCAGATATGGAGGGAACTGAAGCCATGTCTAATATAGTACCTATCTGCTGTGTATCTCCAGTGAGACTCTCCTTTCCCACTACGGTAAAGACACGAGGATGCAGGGTTCAGCTCAGTAGAGGAGAATTTACCTTGATGGGAAAAGCCCTAGGTTCTCTCTCAACACATTAGTGATGGGAGGATACAAGGACATAGCTTTTTCCCCAGGAGGGAACACTACATCTTGTCCTCGTGGTAGGACATAGCTTTTAAGACACACTCCATGTCTCCTATCATATGTTGCCAGGGGAGAAGAGGAGCCCCGAGCTAAGCAGGATCTCTGCGTAACCTCCCATTTGTGTTCCAGTGGGTCATACCAACCATAAAGGCTCCTTTGTGAAAAATGTATTTTGCAATAACTTATCAAAAGCACCATTGAAGATCTTAATGGCTGGGTAAAAAATACTAAACAAATCCAAAAAGATAGAGACCACATCTCAGTTCAGCTCAGCAGTCTATGGGCAGAAGCAATACCAAGGACAGCCAGAAAAAAAACATCAGTTGTGTGCAGTGATATTTCTTTTATATTTTAATAAATAAAGTTTGCCTGAAGTTCAGAGTGTAAAACAGCCGCACTGATGAGCCTTACAGTGGTGACACACACCTTTAATCCCAGTAGCCACACTAGTTTGCCATAGAAACCTGGCAGTAATGGTGCACACCTTTAATCCCAGCACTAGAGAGGAATGTAAGACGGAGGAAACAGCTCTCACATACAGTCTCATTCTAAGGATTCCTGGAGGCAGGCGCGCCATTTTGGACTGAAGAAGAGGTAAGAGCCAGTGAATGGATGTTTTACTCTCTGAACTTCAGGCAAGCTTTATTTATTAAAATACAAATGAAATATCACTATATTTGTGGATAAACATTCTAAGTGTATTTAACTTAATATCTGGCTAGGTCCTCTTACCCATCAGTAATTTCTGCCACACCCCATCCTAACATAACCTCTCCTCAATCAAATCTCTCAAGAACTTACTGTTAAAACCCTACCTTGGTGCATTAATTTCACACAAACCCCTGTAACTTACAGTTTAAACCCACAGCTTACCAGATGTTGAGCTGTCCTCCCGACTAATACTGCACAGGTATAACCATCAACTCTGTCTAAGAGTGGAGATCGTGATCTTTAAAGCCCTGACCTGTCATCTCCAATCATGGTGAATGACACCGTAATTGGCTTCCCAAAGAGTACGGGACCCCAAACAAAACAACTGTGACCATCTTCCCATTAGAAAAGGCACGGACTCGTCCAGTATTCCTAGTTAGCAGGGAAGGAGAAAATATTTCCCCAGATTATCCCACCACCTGCAGAGACCATTAGCCTGGCCAGCAGTGTAAAACCCTAATAGCTTCCAGAGGGTCCTTAAAAGGCAGCTTTTTATGCACATATACCAGGGAGCCCTGTTAACTAAGCACGCACTGTAGATGTATGCACACCCTAGGCTGCTTCAGGGTGGAACGGTGGCAAGTGCCTGCTCAGGAACACTACTGCCAGTAATAGCTAAAGTAATAACGGCACAGACTTCCAGTTCCTTTCAGTTAAGAGGACTTAACAGTCCCCAGAACTCAGGCAACGTGCAGCTAACATATGGCTCAGATACCAAATGTGCTAACGGACACCATGAACACGTTCCTGATGTCTTCTTCTGCAGGACTGGCTAGCGGGACACACACCAAACATGGTTCTGGATGAGGACCAAGATACAGACTTTTGGTTTTGGTGGAGATGCAACGTGCAGAGCCATCCCTTTCCTGGGGTGAACCAGAAATATGCACAGTCCAAGTCATAAGCTTGTTCTAAGAGTCAAATCAAGTCTACAGATGTCTCAATCTGGCTTTTAGCACTCACTAAAGGAGCTACTGTAGTTGTCAATGTTTAAATGTTAGGACATTTGACTTTGGGACCTGCAGGCCTGGTTACGATGCACTCATGTCCCCACGGCCACAGTCAGGGGCAACTTCAGTGCTGATGGGGCAAACTCTCCAAAATGCCACTGCCCCTACCTCAACAGCTTTACTGTGCATTGTCATTGATATTTTCTGCCACTCTTGGTTAAGATTCTCACATACATAGATCTGGGAGTTGTTAGGGAGAGAGGATGAGTTTGATCAAATGAAACCGTAGGCATGAATGAAATTTCCAAAACAAGAATGTATTTTTTTAAAACACATTCTAACACTGACTTTAGCCATTGAAATAAAAATCTACAATCTGATCCCATCCATACTAAATTCAATCCCTTAAAGCAAGAATAAGCTTTAGGAAGAATTGAGGCATAAAACCATCTTCAGGGTTCTATGTTGGTTCTGTGACACACAATCTCTGCAGATGCTGTCTTCAGAAATGACCAACATGTCCATCTCTTCCTTTACATTCCCGGTGGTTATTAAATATTTTATATATCTGACCAGGTCCCTTTCCAACCCAATGATATTAATATCTAAGCTTAGCATTTAAAAGCAATCATACCATGGTTATAAGCTTCAGCTTGAAGGCTGCAGAGATTCAAACTTTGCAACTCAATAGGTTGATGTTTGTACCTCCATAAATTCATGTCACAAAATTTGCGAATTAAAAAAAAATGTCGGGAATCTCCAAACATCTTCCGTTTCCATCAAAATATAGAATAAGTCACTCGACAGAGGCTTCAAATGCTACCCACATCCCTGAACCAATATTCGAACAAGCACACACCAACTGCCTCTTTTCTTACCCGGGTATGGCTTACCCATTGCACTGAGATAATGGTTGAAGGCCTGGCAAGGAGGACTTGGGGTTTGTGTTGACTTGTCACAACTCATGGGTGCAGGACTCCTGTCTGTGTCAAAAGAGAAATACCCACTGGAGGACCGGGACAGCAGAGAAGATCTTCTTACAAAGATGAAAAGTGGGGATCTGGTAGCAAAAGGGCCAGGGCTGGCCGTTGGGGCCAGCGGGCCCTGAGGGCTGCCGTGGGGGCAGCGGTCCCCTTCGCCGTCGGGATTACCTTGCGGTTCTGTCTGTAGGGAGGTAGGGGCCCCAGGCCTGAGCTGGGGAGGCCTCTCAGCAGGCTGCAATTGTCCACCTTCTCTGTCACACTCAGAACTTACATCAGAAGGTTGCTTGGCCATTTGGTCTTTTTTTCTGCAAGAAAACCGGGAGAAAAAAAGATTATCTTCAGCAAACTAAGTTATAAAATCATTTCACCTACTCCTAACAAAAGTCCAGAGTATACCTCACATCTTTATGTTTACTTTTCTGACTATCTTCCGAATAAGATTAAAAGTGCACTCAAAATAATGAAGGTGTTTATTTTGGTGCCGGGTGAAACTGAATTAGACCACCAAACAAAACAAAGTATCCACTCCATAGCTTGTGAGGTTGGCGCGCTCTCGCACATACACAAGCACAGAAGTTTCCTGAGGAGCAGCTCGTGGGAAGTCTACTACATTTCGTGCTTTTCGTTCAGGACAAACTTGTATCAAGTCTGAAAGTCCCAGCGGGCTCTCATTTCCCGGGCTCAGACACTGCACTGGAGCACAGGAGCGGGCGCAGATGCAGAGACTGCAGGCGGCTGGCCGCCTTCCCTGCTCCGGCCCCATTGTTTGCCGAAAATGCTGAGGGCAGCAAGTCTGGAGAAGGTTTGGCAGCGGCCGTCAGTCGTAGTAAGTGCGTCACAATAGAGTTTGTAACTCCGAGCGCAGCTCCGCCCGGGTCGAGCGCCCTCGGCCGCAAGGTCCCTCCTGCTGCCAACCCCCTGCGCGCCACCCCAAACACGAAACCATTTCTCTCGCGAGCAACCTTGTCGGAATGTGTCCACTTCCAAATGTGGGCCATCAGAGCCGTTCCCTTGCAAGCTCCACACCTAGCTGCGCGCGCTCGGCAATAGCCGGCGGGCGGCTGCTTCCACCCCGTAGATTCTTTAACTCCCAGAGCCACCTCGCAAACTCACGTCCTCCCCTTCCCTTCCAAGCGCGGTGTCCTGCGCCAATCAGACGACCCCTGAGCGTCGCCACCGAGAAGGCAAGGAAAACAAAGCCGAGCCGTGGGCTCCAGAGTTCCGCGCCTGCCCGTCCGCCCGCCGCCACGCTCCGCTGGGGAGCCTAAGGTTTCGCGCGCCGCGCCTCTGGCCCGCGCTGCACCGGCCGCCGCCGGGATCATCCTCCGCCTCCTCCCGCTCCGCCCCTCGCGCGCAGCTCCCGCCGCCGCTCGGGCACCGCCAGCCCTGCGCCGCTGGCGCCGGCTGCCAGTGCTCCCCATTGGCCCGCGCTCGGTGGCTCCCCACCGTAGCCAATGGGCGGAGGCGGCGGGGGCGGCGCCTACGGGTCAGGCAGCCGAAGACGAGGCGATTGTTGACAAACTCGCCGCCCAGCGCCACTCCGGCTGTACCGGCCGCCGCTGCTCTGGCTAGAACTTAGGGGGCCGGGCTGATTCGCTCCGCGCCCCGCCCCGCCCCTGGGCCCGGTCCGGACGCCGCGCGCCCTGCGGGAGTTCCCGCCGCCTGGGCAGCGGGACTCTAGAGACAAAGCGGGACCCGCGGGGCCAGGATCCCATTCCAGGCCACTCGGGGCAAAGACCGTAACGGCCTTCGCTGTCCCGAGCTGAACTTCTCTGCAACTTCACCTGTTGTGCCCCATGTGTCACCGACAAGCACCTAATATGAACGACCATCTCGGGTCTCTCGGGCGTGTACCTCCAAACCCCCGGCCCCCAGCGTCCAGTTAGCCTTTCACAAGCAGTGCCTGCCTAGGGGCAATAGGCCCCGGAGATCACCGAGCCACCAGCCTATGCGACTGGGTCCCGCTGCGATCCCGCTTCATAGAGCCGATCGGGCAGTCGGCTGCCCGGGGCTCGGAACTCGCGTGCCCTAAGTGGTCTTGGGACGCCTACGGGATCTCTCGGCTCCTGTAGATACTGTGGTCCTCGGGGTCCACAGGACGCTCGCAAACTGAACCGGGCTGACCGAGACATCTGTGCAACGAAATCGGGCACTGTGGCCAAATCGTGGCTTGAATGAATACAAGCAAAGTCAGGGCGCGTGTGATTTTAATAAACCTCCGCAATGAAGCAGCGCCAGCGAAGAGCCAAGTCTACCGGCCCGTGGCTAACGCGCGGCTACTTCTCCCGGGCTGCCTGGCTCGCGGCGACGTTTCCCGGCTGGACGCGCTGTCGGCGGGTCCTCGCCTCCAAGCCGAGTCTACGCGCCCTCCCGGCCCGCGAGAGATGCCTCACCAACCCTTCGTGCGGCATCCCGACCCAAGTCAGACTTCGGCTAAGTACCCGCAGCTTCTGTGCCTACGACCTTTTCCCAGAAATGCCCTGCCAGGCAGAAACCGAGGCCCCGGACTTTGCGGCATTCGCCTCCTGCAGTCGCGCGCCAAGCGGGACAAACCAGCGCCTCCGCCCGCACGTGCGACACCAGAGACAGATGAACTGGCTCCGCGGGTGAGGCGCCTCTCTTCCATCCGTCCCCGGCCTGCGCCCCGAAAATCGCGAATCGCGGAGAGTTTACCTTGCGTTTCTCAGTCCGAGAATCAGAGTCAGACATTGGGGGGACGAGGGCCAGGGGAAGGGCGCCGAGGCGGTGGCGGCGGGGGAGCAGCAGAGGTTGTGCAGATGCAAGTGGGGCACGGTTCGCAGAGCGGCTGCAGGAATCCGGTGACGGCGACGGCGGCAAGGACCGCAGAGCTCCAACCAGCTGGTGACCCAGTGTCTGCAGGGAGCGAAGTGAAACCAGCCTGGCCCAGTGACTCTGCTCCTACTGGGCCCCCGCTCCTGTGCCCAATCACCGCGGGCTCCGCCCCCGCTCGGTCCAGCCCTCACCGAGCCGGAAAGCAAGCCCCACCCCACCCCTGCGGCCCCCCTGGCCGCTGGCGCGTGCAGGCTGCGACAGGTACTGGCGAGGGTAGCCCCGCCGCGCGCGCGCGCGCGCTCCGCCCACCCCAGCGTGTTTACCCTAGTGACTTGGCCTGCGGGCAGCTGCAAGCAAGCCCATCCTCCACCCCAAACGTACCCGCCCCTCTCTGCCCCTCCCTGTCCGCTGGGAGCGGCCACCTCGCAGAGCGGAACTTAGGGGGCGCTCAGGGCACACTGCTGTGTCCAGCCTGCCTCGGGCACTAGTGGGAAGTCGGAGAACGAGTCCCTGCGCGCTTGCTTTGCGGAGCTTCTCAGCCCCAAACCATGGGGACTGGGTTGGTGCAAGAATGGGCACTGGCCTTTGACTGTCCTCTCCAAAAATTTATGGCCTCCGGGGAATCCAAATTAGCAAAATGTTCACCCCTCCTCAGCTGTGCCTCATGCAGGACTCTTCAACGCCACTGTCTTGTATCGCCATTTAGGTTCTCTCTGGTCGTGAGTGGTGTGTGTGTTGTTGTTGTTTTCCCCAGTGCCCAGTTTCTTAAGAGGTAGGAAGGACAGTTGAGAAAAGGCAGGAAGATCCTAGGTCTACAGCTCAGCTTCGGGTCGCAATAGGCGTGCACGACAAGCATATAAAATAGGGAATGAGAAAGAAACTATAAAAGAATAACTATAAGGAAAAATGGGGATGGTCTACCGAGGAAAGACGGTTGTGCCGTGCGTTATGTCTCTAAATTTTGGGGGCTCACAGACTACCGCCAAGAATTGTCCATCAGCCGACTGAAGCTGGTGACTGCGGACGCAGCAGCAGATTTCGGGTCGTGCTGGCAAAGCCATATGGGAGTCGAAAAATCCCCTGATCCTCCTGAGGCCTTCAAGACTCCCCTGTCGAGGACTTGAAGTCAATGGTGCCACACACCCCACCCCCAAACCCTTTCACTCTCTCACCGCAGAGACCGGGAGAAGTTGTTCTGGAAATGGAACATCCGGCATCCTAAGTGTGAAGATTAAAGAAACTCGATTTAAGGACTACCCAGCCTGCATCCAGGCTGGCAGAGAGAAGGAAGTGACCTTTTCATGAACAAGTGACGCGACCTATCGTCCCAACTTCGAACCATCTTGGTCATTTCGATGTTTATAAGCGGTTCTAACGTCAGCGTGACACAGCACAGCCCTGGGTTAAAGTCGTGGTTCTCAGGTGAATCCTGAGAGAGATCAAAGAAGCCACTGGTTCCCAGGGGAGCTGGGGGACTCACGGCAAAAGCCATGTCCTTTCTGTGGGTGAGGGGTGTTCACTACAAGAGCGCAGGGCATTGGTGTGGATGCAGCCAAGCAGCGGCAGATCCAGGTCTATCCTGACCAAGGGTGCGAGTTAGCGCTGTGCGTTGTCCACTCCGCATCCCACCCATGCAACCCGGTCTGCTACTGCTCCTAGAGTCCTCAGCCAATAACAAGTCTGCCTGCCCCGCGCTGTTGACCGGGAGCCGTGCACCTCCAAATCGGGCTAGAAAAGAACCATACAAGAAAAAAGAAAGTCTTTATCGCCCCTTCTCTTTGTAGGAGCAGGCTACCCAGGAGTATTCCGATTTTGCAACTCTGGGCACGCTAAAAGAAAACATACAGGCACTGGGGAAAGCAACAGGCTGGGCTATGTGTTCTTATTTAGGACTTAATTGGGGAGACGGCCTGGAAGTGGAGGCTCTTTGCATCACCTGAGAATAAGGCAGTTTAGCGAGCTTCCACCAAATGCCTCACGACAGGTGGCTGCGAGCCCTTGGGCCCTTGTAGCCTTTTCCCGCAGTGTCAGGAGAACTCCTGGGATCAACTTGCTGGCAGAGAAGAGCAACGTGGGAAGGGCTAGTGGGTCACCCGTGCCTTCCCGAGGCTGGCAACGGGATATGGAGAGAAGGAAGAGAGACGATAGCTAGAGTTAGGAGTGAAACTGGGCAACGCCAAAGTCAGGACATAAATGAGAAATTCATTTCCGCCTGTGTAATCTCTCCAAATTCCAAACCAGTTTATTGCAGCGATTCCCCAGGCACGCATCCCCTACCCCTCCAAGCTGCGGGAGCATTTTTCTATCGCTTAATTTATTAAACCTTGTGTCTACGCTTTTCTAAAGGGCAGATTATAGTGTAGCGCTATGAAACGTTTGTCACTCGTCGTCCTGCGGTCGGGAGATCGCCTACCTGGTGGGACCAGCTCGATTCCAGGATCACGCTCCCCTCTCTCTCGCCAGCCTGTTTTCTAGCAGAGCTTGAAGCAAGTCTGATTCACTAAGCACCCCTTGTTGAACTTTTGCCCGCACTTGGAGTGGGTGGAGCTTTCCTCCGCCCTTTTTGCCCGAGGGTGTTTGATTTTTATGTTTTGATTTTTTTTTTTTTTTTTTTTACCCAGCACCAGAGTTTTTCGAAGTCACTTGGAATCTGAGTCACTGGTGACAGCAAAGGCAAGACCACCGGATCGTCTGAGGATCCAGCGCAGCGGCTGGGAGAGGTCAAGGCAAGGGCCAGGAGAGGTTAACAGACCAGGATAAATCACTGTACTCCCCGGGTTTCCATCTAGTCTCCTTCTCCCGCCCCCCCGCCCCATAACCTGTCCTGAGCTTTGTTAACCTTAGCCAGATCTCCCCCTCTGCGTGACCCAAAACCCCCGAGTATGGTGGTCGTGCACCTGTCACTTTGGCCCCTGCTCCAACTCTGGGAGTATTTGAAGGGAACTCCATGGCAAGCTGCGGACCGGCCACTACATTTCTTGCCCTGCTGGTTAATAGTCTGGCTCACAGCTTGGACATCTGGGAGCGCGCCCCTTCCCGCACCAGCGTTGGTGTAGGTGCGGGGTAGAAGGCCCAGGCAGCCCGGGGGTTGGGAATTCCTGCGATTGGTGCATGGAGGTTGGTGTGTGGAATGTTAAAGGCAGAGATCACCTTCAGGGCGTCATCCTTCACGGACTCGCACAAATCCAGCAACTGCAAAACACAACACAAAGGGACAGGTCGGATGTGGGCGCGCTCACGGAGGACTTTCCATCCGCCCCCAAGGGCTGAAATTCTCCACAACACAGGAAGTTATTGTTTCAAATAAACCTGTATCTTCTTTAAAATTTCTAAGCCTCAGACCCCCAGGTCCTGCCGAAATCTAGGTTTTTCTGCTAAGGGTTTATGGGTTGGAGCTCTTTCCCAAGATTATCTTGGTAACTAAGAGACCAAGGTCTGAGAATTAACACTGCCTCCTCTTCGCTCCCTTTTCTTCTTCCCGCCCTCCTTCTTCACCTCTGGAGTGCCACCCTCTGGCGCGCAGAGGCAATTGACAAGAAGAGTCTGAAAAGATGAGCGGCAGAAGGTGCCAACAGAGCCTAAAAGGCGGGGAGCGAGGGTCCCCAAGACTGGATGGACCACCAAGCAAGCCAAGGCTAAGCGCAGCCCATCACTTTCCGTGCTCTCCAACAGTGGTAAACAGACTAGCCGTAGCTGCACTCTGCTAGCCACGGCAGGTACATCCGATAGACTTCCCAGAAGGGAGGGATGTGGCAGGCTAGAGCTTTGGAGAAGTTGCACTGGCTGGCTGTGTTTCTATTTCATTTTCCGTGATTTGACTGCCAACACACACACACACGCACACACACCACATCCAAGGCAGCGAAAATAAAGGATTATTTTTCTAGATCTGAACAAGGGCAGAGGCCTGTTTTTCTTTTCCCAAAGTAGCTACATACTACAACTCTGACATTTTTTTCAAGTCTTCATAAAGCTAGCTATACATTTCTTTGACTAAATCACAATAACCTCCAGACTTCATAGTTTATTTTCATGGTTTTAAAAACCACTTTTATGGGCCCCACCCTTGTCCTTGTGTGCTGCCCATATTTTAGTACTGATTTTTTTTTCTGCAACACCCCTCCAAAATCATCTCAGGTGTTCAGAAACTATAGTGACTCCCAAATGAGGGGGGGGGGGGGAAGAAGTGTGGCAGGGAGGGCACATTCAGGACTTCTTCCTTAAAAATGTGTCCTATTGTACCTGTGATTTCTAATCAAAAGCTTTGTTCTTCACGCACCGTGGTTAGGCACCATGAAATAAGGACTGAAAAGACTTTGATTACATTTCAAGATGCGACAAGACAGACTGCAACTGACTAGATTTCCAAGTCTGTAATTAATACTCTTGGCAAATCCCCAACTAGTCTGTCAACTCTAGATGTCTTTAACCACACATTTCAAAACCATGAGATGCTATACAGTCCCCGAACTCGCCACATGCCATCATGTAATCAGTCAAGATAATGTTCCCTTTGGGCTCCATTAAGGCGATGAGGCCAACTCTTGTCAGGTAGTCGCCAATGGGGGAAACTTGCTTTGAAAGAAGGCTTGTGAGAGAACACTATGGGTTCGGTTTGTCTAGTTCTAACTGTAGACTTAATGGTCAGAGGCAGAAATTACATGATTTCTATTTGCTGGGAAAAGGAGGAAGAGGAGGAGGAGGAGGAGGAAGAAGAAGAAGAAGCACCAAATGGCGGGTGAGGAAGAGTATTTCTATACTCATATTCCTCCAGGAATGAGCGCCTAAGAACACCAAACATTTCCTGGCGAGATACTCTCTAAATCTCAAGCTATCGCATAGTCTAAAACACCTGTCCTTCTGGTTTTCTGCATGTTCACTGCAGTAGAGCCCTGAGTGTGTAGATGGGGTGGGGCTCCTGTGGTACACCCTGCTCCCATCCAGCTCTGCCTATTAATAAGTTCATAATCATCCCCCTCCTTTCGCTTCCAGTATTTAAACTGTAGTCCTGCCCTGTGTTGGGTGCCATGATGGACTTGAAAAGCTTACCGACACGTGGCACACTGGAGATAGTCATAACCTCTTATGATCAGGAAGCTACTGCAAAGTTTCAGAGGCTTTAAAAAAATTAAACCTGAGTAGGGCCTTGCGATACAGCTCGGTGGTTAAGCATACTTGCTGTTCTTGCGGAGGACCTGGGATCAGGTACCAGTACCCACATAGTGGCCGACAGCTCTCTATAACTCCAGTTCCAGGGGATCCAGTGCTCTCTTTTGGCCTCCCTGGGCACCAGGGACACACATGATACATATATGTACATGTAAGCAAACACTCATACACATAAACTAAAAATAAATCTTAAAATAAAAACTCAATCCCTTAATAAAAAAAGTGCTTGAATAGGGCCTGCAGAGATGACTCAGGGGCTACAAGCCCTTGCTGTCCTTTCAGAGGACTGTAGTCAGACTTTCTTTGGATCACCAGCTCCCAAATAATGACATGGAGAGTTCTTAATAATTATAAAAGCTTGGCTTTAGCTTAGGCTTGTTCCCAACTAGGTCTTATAACTTACATTAACACATTTATATTGATCTATGCTCTGCCACATGGTTCATTACCTCTCCTCCATACTGGACATTCAACTTCTCCATATCTCCCTGGCAAATTCTCCAGGCCTTCCTCAGATCCCTCCCAGAGTTCCTATCTCTCTCCAGAAGTCCCTCCTATCCTCTCCTGCCTAGCTATTGGCCATTCAGCTCTTTATTAAACCAATCAGAAGGTGTCTTTCACACAGTGCAATCAAATATCCCACAACAGAGGACACAGGTTTGGCTCCCAGCACCCAGGTTAGGTGGTTCACAACTGCCTATAACACCAGTTCCAAAGAATCTGATACCCTTTTCTGGCCTCTGCAGGTACTTGCATGTATGTATGACACATAAAATAATAAATAGCAAATCATGAAACAAGCAGAAGCATTAGGATCGAGATAGTGGATATATTACTATGTAACCTGAAAGAAAGGATTTCTGCCCTGTTTGGCTCCTATCCCCACCTTCTCGCACTAGTGTCTTCTCTTCTGATTGGCTCTACCAGCACTGCCAAAGCCAATTAGGATGGGATAGCCGCGTGCCAGCAATCTCTAAGCTTCCCACCCTCTAAGCTCTCTTATTTTCACTCAGCAAGGCCCTGACAATATAGGAGTTTTCAGGGTGTGGTACCCCGCCACTGTTTGACCTCTGTGAGTAAGCCTTTTCTGCTTTTGTGTGTCTTGCCTCTTTTTCCAGCTCCAGATGTTTTCAGGGAAACCCAAGTTGAAAGGCATGGAGAAATGAATAGCTAATGAGATGAGCGTGTTTCCTGCTTGAACATTGTGCTAGAGTCTTTATATCCATCCCATGAATTTTAGAGGGCATGTGGTTCGTTTAGGCAGTAGAATGTCGAGAAAGTGAATCCTACAGCTGGGGCCTTAAAAGAGGCTTCACAGTCTCCATTCATGCTTTCCTGGGACCCTGATACCAATTTCTGTCCAGTATCACCTGATGAAGGATGGAAACCTGATGAAGAAGGACCAAGGAGCCTTGACTCACAGGCAGCACCCACTGCTGATGCTGTCAAAGGGCTACCTTGTCCCTCCCAGCACTTTGTGCCCTCTTTACTACAACCCCAGCAATGATCACACTGAAGACTGCCCAAAGAACTGCCAAGGTTGCAGCCTCACAGAACTGGAATTAAACACTATTGATGGTTAATATTTAGAAATGCAAAGCAAATAAACTTGCTACATCAATTATACGCCCTTTTCAAAAGGAACCAGTTGGAGTTAACTTCCATCATGGACTGTTTGATATTGAGTAATTTCTTGTCCATTATTTTCAGCCAACTTGAGTTTTGATGAACCTGGATATTGGGAGAGAAACCAAAAAAGAAGAGGAATTGGGGCTGAGGATGGCTCAGCAGTGAAGAGTGCTTACTGCTCTTGCAGAGGACCTGAGTTTTGTTCCCATCATCTGCATACGGTTATAAGTACTTGTGCTTATATCAAACTTCATGGGATCCATGTGTGTGTATACACACTGACACAGAGACATACATACACCTACATAAAAACTAAAATGAACCTTTTTAAAAAGCAAGAATGAGTATCTTCAGGGCTGGAGAGATGGCTCAGGGTTACAGTGCTTGACACACACACACACACACACACACGTGAGGACCCACACCTGAGCTATTCAACAAGAGACATCACATAAACTGGTACAACATACATCTTCCATTCCAGCACTGCTGGTGGAGGTGGGGATTCCTGAGGATTGCTGACTGGACAGTCTGGCCCACTCAGTGAGTTCCAAGCTTGGTGAGAAACCCTGTCTATGAAAAAGAAAAAGAGGAAGAGAGCTACCGAGGAAGACACTCAATGTGGACTTTGGCTACCACACGCACATGCACACACACACATGTACACCCATGCAAACACACAAGCATCCACACACAAAGGGATGGGAATCTTCAAATAATTAAGAAAATCACTTGGTCCAAAGATGTGATGGGGATAAAATTTAAGCTACTGGTAAAATGAGGTTTCTGTATTGCTTTTGTTTTGTTTTTGAGGCCAAGTCTTAACTGTACAGCTCTGGCTGGCCTGGAACTCGCTATGTAGACCAGGCTGTTCTCAAACTCACAGCTATCTATCTACCTGCCTCTGCCTCTTGAGTGCTGGGATTAAAGGTGCACATTACCTAGTCCGATATTCTGTATTATATGTGCTTATCACTTAATATCTTTCTCCTGTTGTGACGCATAACTGGCATTTTTCACTGAACACCCAGAGACCTTTCTCTGGCTCCTTCCCTACCCATTTACACGCCTTTTAAGATTTTCACCTTGGGTAATTTTGATTATCAACTTGATTGGATTGGTAAACATATAGAACATACATGAGACGACACACCTTTGTGTATGTGTGTGGAGGGACAGGGGAGGGCGGGGGAGTTCTGATGGCTTTTAAGGAGAGGACTGCTCTGAGCCAGGAGAACCACTTTGAATGCAGGCTGAACCACCCCATCGGCTGGGGGACCTGGCCTGAATAAAAATGGGTGAAAGCCAACTGAGCTCCTGTCCCCCATCCACAAGATGTGAGGAAGCTCCTGCTGCCATGCCTTCCCACAATGGTAGACTGGACCCTTGAGCTGTGAGCCTACGTAAATCCTTCCTCCTTTGAATTGCCTCCTGTCAGGGATCAGTCACAGATAAGAGAAAAGTAAGAGAAATTGCTTAGTCTTTATAAAGGCTAACACTGTCTCATGGAGTAGCCAGAGAGTAAGTCCTCCCTCTACAGGTAACATGCCACCTTAGCACCGACTTACAGCATAGAGGTCGACATGTCCCATAGGCTTACAAAGCATCACCTCTCACCTGACTCTGAGATTCTCTCTCCCATCTCTCCCCCCATGTGGAGATAGGGCTCTTCCGTCTTTACTGGCCACAGGTCCATTGCTCATGGCAGGATCACTCTTTAGCTTGCTTGAACCCCCAGTTTCAAAAACACATGCTCCCCCATGGTGTATTCTGTGGTCAAGATTCAGTAGGCACAAAACAGAATTCTGTGGGTCGAATCAGTCAAGACTCCAGTGGAACACTCTGCATTCATTCAGATCCTAGCTGACAGTGTTGGCAGAAGTGGAAAAGTTACATTTGAAGAGGCTGCCCTCCTAAGCCAACGTCGGCAGCGGCGGCAGCATGTCATTCAAGCTAAGTGGAGGGTAGGAGGACAGACAGACAGACCTTCAAAATGTCCTTCCTGTCACAATGTTTTCAACTGAGTAACACAGCATTCAACTATTTGCTAAGAATTCCTAGAAATGCCCGTTTCAGTGAAAGAGGGGACTTTGACCCTCAACACTGCCATTCTAAACAAGGTACGTTTCTTATCGCTAAGAAGTGTTACGTGACTCTTGCGTGGACTGAGCATACAAAATATCATTATTTCTGGCTGAGGAGATGGCTCAGTGGTTAAAATGCTTGCTGACCAAGTTTGAGGACTGGGGTTCAGGTTCCCAAAGCCCATGTAAATGACTATTGGTTATGGAGGTCCATCTGCAATTTCAGTCTCAGAAAGCAGGAACAGGATCTTCAGAGAAGCTAGCTAGAAGACCAGTGATACCAAAGAACTCTGGGTTTTATTGAGAGACCTTGCTTCAAAGAATAAAGTGGGAAAGGATCAATTAAGGATGACTCTTGATAGCAATCTCGGGCCTCTGCATGCATGCACATATACATGCATGAGCATACACGTATGCCCATATATATGTAAAACATGCAAACATGCACACAAGCCACACACACGAAGATAGAAAAATGATGATGATGATGATTTGTGATTCACAGGCTTGAATCCGGAACCTCATACATGTCATGTAAGCATCCCACCCCTGAACTACATCCCTAGCCCTCCCACAATTATTATCACAGACTCTCTAGATTCTCTAGTTAGCACTAAATGTGATTTCCTTATTATCTGGCATTTATTTTACTGAGAATGCTTAATCACCATTACCTAAGACAAAAGCGCTGACACAGAGGCACCAACTTTAACCACTTAATAAAGCGTCTGACATTGATTCAAGCTGCTGCTGATTCATAAGAGGACAAGTTTCTAAAGAAGTGCGCATCGCTTTCTCTTCAGAATACAGGAAACCATATGAAAGTATTGGCAATGGAATTAAAGTAACCACAGGGCTGCGCTTGGTAGCATTTTTAACAGACAAAGGCATTTACACAAAACGAGAAAGAATATTCAATTAGGTGGTTATCATAGAGCTGCAGCATTAGTTTCACACCTTTTAATACCAAAGAATATGGTATTTTAATCAACTGATGGTTTAGCCTGATAAGGTACATACCCAAGAGGGAGTGATTTTTCAGTCGCAAACATTTCTTCAAGGGCAGAAGCCTCACAAGCCGCCAGAACTAAAACATCCCTTTGGAGGCTTCAGGGAGTGTTTCTGAGACTGGGATACATTCTTGCAGATACCAAAACCTATGGGTGCTTAAGTCTCCTGACTAGAATGTGGTAGTATCTGCAACCTCTGCAGACCTTTCTGTGCCTTACACCCTCGCCAGTCTGATATTCTGCACCATGGAACTGCTGGAGCAGTGTCTGCTACTATGTTTCCGGTTTCCCAATTCTAGCAATGTTAGCCGCCTCCCCCATTGGATAAGCCCATGCTGTTATCTGTGTACGTTCTAGACAACCTCTCCCCTCATGATTGAAGCATCCAGGGCTTCTGGTTTATCCCCAAAGACCTCATTGTTTTGGAAACTGTTTCATCATTCTTCCTGATCTTATTACAAGTGGTTGTGAGCCACCATGTAGTTGCTGGGAATTGAACTCGGGACCTCCGAAAGAACAGCCAGTGATCTTTAACCTCTGAGCCACCTCTCCAGCCCCTCATCATTCTTCCTTAATCACAGTGCCAACACACAGAATGGCTATGCTTTGTCCCGATTCTGTATCTTCTTCACATGGGAACAAAATTCTCTCAACGTTTTTCACATCCTAACTAGAATCAGTAACCCTTGCAAGTTGCTATTAAAATCGTTTGTGTCCATGAAGACAAAACTTTCAGGATGCAAACCTTCTTGATAATAATGACAGATATGCACTTCAATACTTAGAGGGTCTGTAGGTAGGATATGGACTTAGGAGACTTAGGTGTGCAAGCAAATATAAAAGAATAGTTGTGTATATACTACATCTAGAACATGTAATTGGAATATGTACAATTAAACATACCATTTAATAACTTTAAGAACATACAAATTAAGGCTAAATGTAATGAAGTATGGCCAAGACGTCTATTAGTAATTTACAAAGGTCTCCTGGTGACAAGTGACTGAATGGAGTGGCACCGTGTTCACAGACTATTGGAGTATCAGCTCTTTCCAAACGGGCATTAGAGTCAATGCAAACATAAGCAGGAAATGTTCAGGCAACTCTAAATTGTATAGAAAAATTAAAAAAGAATCCATAGGATAACCAAAACAATTTTTAAAAGGAATACAATATATAGGAGGTCTGTATTATTCAACCAATGCAAGATTTATTATAACCACCAAGACAATATTAGTGAAAATAGAAAAATCAACGAATGGAATATGAAGCCCCACCCCCAGAAACCTCATAAGTGTATGTTCAATTGATTCTCCCAGTAGAAGACAAAGCACTTCGCTGGACAGAGAGAGGTTTATTTACAAGTAGGGATTAGACACTTGGATAACCTTTTGAAAATCAATCCACCTCTACATCATCCTATACCCAGAAATTAATTTGAGATAGGAAGTGGACATCATTGTAAAAGCAAACACCATTTAGTTTCTAGGAAAGCATGGGTGTGCCTCTTTACAGCCTTCAGTTAGCAAAACTTTCCAGAAAAGACACAAGGGCGCTCGTAAGAAAATTAAAAACCAACAACTTGGATTTTGCCAAATCTAAAGCCTGATGCTTATCAAAAGATACAATAGATCAAGTGAGCAGGCCACGGGATGGAAAAATTAAAAGTTTTTGTGTTTACAGTGTCTAGCAAATTCCTACCACATAATATTATGTAGTTTTTAAGAGGGCAGAGGACAAAATTAGATATTTCCACTCAAATATTGACATAAAGGACCAGAAAGCACTTGAAAGGATGCTCGACATCACCAGAGGTCTAGAAAATGAATATTAACAGAGAGAGGGAGTATATCCACGAATAAGCTCCTCTGGAACAGGCTGTGACCTTGAGACTTGTCTGGTGTAGGTTGTGACCTTGAGACTTGCATTCTCTGTGAATATTCAAGCCTGAGGTCAGCTGGAGGTGAAGGCCAGTTGCCAGAGGCCACAACACAGCAGAGTTCTAAGGGCTAAGAGACTTCCGGAGGGAGAAGAGGCAGGGAGAGGCCAGAGAAGTCTCCATAAAGAAACACTACCCAGAATAAAAAAGGAATAAAACCGGGCGATGGTGGCGCACGCCTTTAATCCCAGCACTCGGGAGGCAGAGGCAGGCGGATCTCTGTGAGTTCGAGACCAGCCTGGTCTACAGAGCTAGTTCCAGGACAGGCTCCAAAGCCACAGAGAAACCCTGTCTCGAAAAACCAAAAAAAAAAAAAAAAAAAAAAAAAAAAAAAAGGAATGAACTAGGGAATCTCAGACACATGCTGGGCAGGGGTCAGTCTGCGGGCCTCCATTCTTAGGAAGCTCTGTCCTGAGTTATAAACCCTTAATGGGAGCTGCAGGGAACACGGGCAGGCAGGGATGGGAAGGTGGCTCCCACTTCTCAGGCAATGGGCACTTTCTGCAATAAACATTTGTGTTATATGATCCTGCCTTCTGCTAAAACTTACTAAAGTGTACCAAAATTTACACATCTAGGTGTAAGCAAAATCAGTCCCATTTTTTAAATCTTAATTTTGTTGGTGTTGTTTGGTTTCTTGAAATAGTGTTTCTCTGTGTAACTTTGGAGTCTGTCCTAGAACTCGCTCTGTAGACCAGGCTGGCCTCGAACTCACAGAGGTCTGCTTGACTCTACCTATTGAGTGCTGAAATTAAAGGCGTGTGCTGCTGCTGTCTGGCTTATTTTAATTTTTAATTAAAAATTTTAAGTAAAAGATAAAGAATGATTAAAGCAATTTTAGGGGAAGCAAACTTTGTTTTTTGTAAACCATAAAAAGCAGCATCTACTATCTCTATCACTATATATAAAGGGTGCCTTTTGGTACCTAGAGAGTACGAAGACCTAATAATAATTTTTACATTTATGTAGTTTTGTGTGTGTGTGTGTGTGTGTGTGTGTTGTAACATGCCATATCATCCATGTGGGTCAGAGCATAACTTCTGGTAGTTTGGTAGTGTGTTTTCTCCTTCCATCGAGTGGATCCCAAGGGACTGAGCTTAGGTCATCAGGCGTGGTGGCAAGTGCCTTCACCCACTGACTCTAATTGCTGCCCCATGACATAATTTTTAAATGTAAAATGCATGTATTTTCTTTTCTTTCATTTTGCCATAGCAGGACAGCTCTTTCCAGAGGAATCTCCCTCGCTTGGAAGTTGGCCTGTGCGGTCCTCTGGATTAGATGAAGGGCGATGAAGTCAGAGGCTGAAAGAGTGTAGGAAGACTCTTCAGCAGGAGGCCGAGGGACTCCCAGAGTCAACTGACCTAGGGCCTGCGGTCAGCGAGTTTTCCAGAAAGCACTCCGACTGGACTACGCTGCAGCTCCGTGGTAGTGCACTCCTCTAGCTCACCTGAGGCTCAGCCCCAGCACACAGGCACAAAACCCATCCCACCTGACCCTACTTTTCTCTTGCCCAAAAATCGTCGTCAATGCTCATTCTGAGATGACAGATTCCCTATTCCACCCTTCAGCACAGTAGACACTCTAGATATTATAGTAAAACCAACCGGAGAGAAGAACGAAACAGACCATCTAGGGACTGTGGGCTCTTGGGTGACCTTGGTAATCTCCTCAGTTTTCTTTCTGACTCACACATCCACATTGTAGCTGAAGAAGCTAGAGATACCAACAGAGGTTGACAAATAGCCCAACAAAAGCCCGCTGTCTCTAGCCAAAGGACCAAGTAAGGCCAGCCGCACTACACAGTTTTACACTGGTTGTCCTAGCTCATCTAAACAACACACTCCAGCCGCACTGCACAGTTTTACACTGGCTGTCCTAGCTCATCTAAACAACACACTCCCAAGGGCTCAGAGGGCCACAGGGATAGTCTTCTATCCCAGTAGGTTGTAGTGAGCTCCTCACGGGGAGCCAGGCCTTCTACCTCCTGGCAGAGGAGTGGCCTTTCATCTCTCACATAGGGTGCTGTCAGAGAAGGCCTGGTTAGATTCAGAACTTAGCATTAACATGAAAGTGACAAGGCCACGTGGACCAAGTGACCTGGCATTCGTGTCTCCCCCACAAGGGAGGAACCAGTGAGGCCTAGTTGAACCCCCCACACTCCCTAGAAATAATAAGAGGATAGGATAGCATGCCTGTCCCTTATATGTTGTTCCAGTTCCCTTTCTGTCGCTGCGAGTAAACATTCCAATGAAAGCAGCCAAGGGGAGGAAAGGGTTTATTTAGATTTCACTTCCAGGTAATGGTCCTTTATTGAGGGAAGTTAGGGCAGGGATCAGTCCAAGATGGAGCTCGAAGAAGAAGCTGGAAGAACACTGCTGGCTTGGTAGCTCACTGCTGCTCTGCTGGCTTTCCTATACAATCCAGGGGATGATGTCACCCACAGTGGGATGGGCCCTCCTGCATTAATTAATGAGACAATTGCCCAGGCCCACCTAATCTGGAATATCCCTTAGTTGAGACTGCCTTCTCAGGCAACTCTAAACCAGTTCTCAACATATGTGTGGCCACCCCTTTGGGGGGTCAAACGAGCCTTTCTCAGGGGTCATATATCGGATATTCCACATATCAGGTATTTATATTGTGTTTCATAACAGTAGCAAAATTACAGTTATGAAGTAGTAACAAAAATAATTTTATAGTCAGGAGTCACCACAACATGAAGAACTGTATTAAAGGGTCATAGCCTTAGGAAGGTTGAGAACCACCGGGCCAGACTGTGTTGAGTTGACAGTTAAAAGCTAACCAGAACGTCTCTGAGCAGTGACTGAGCAGAGAACTCAGAATTTTTATCCCTACTACATGATGATAGGTGAGACACGCCCCCTCCCCAATTCCCCACCACCACAGTGCTAAAGAAACTGAAGCAGATCCAGCATCTTCTGTGACAGAAAGCCTCGAACATTCAGGTTTCAATCAGAAGTCCCTCATCGTACCCAGAACCAGGAAAATGTCAGGCTGAATGAGGATGGCAGACAACCAGGTCAAGACGGAGATGACATCGAGATGAGGATTAATGGAGTTCATTAAGAAGACACATAAAAAAGGCTTCACTGATCAGTTACAAGCATGCTTGGACATGGAACAACCTCTGCGCCCCTCCCAGGGCGGTGAAGACAGAAAATGGCAACACAACCAAATGTTGTGCTCAAGCAAAGAAAACCAGAGCATCTGGATCACTAACACGTGACCATGGGAGCGCAAAAACGTCACATCCGCTCTAGACAGGCATTGGCAAGTCCTTAAACATACCAACATGTATCCACTATATGATCCAGCAAGAGTTCTGGGGCATTTACTCTGGAGAAATTAAAATTTATATTCACACGAAGTCCTGTACACTGCTGTTGAAAGTGGTTTTAGTGCTAAAGACAGTTCACAAATCCTTCAGTGAGTGACCGGTTATTCAAACTGACATAAAGCCACAGTAATTATAAACCAGGCTCTTGATACACAGAGCAGCCTAGATGGATCTCCAGAAAATTATGCAGAAGGGGAAAAATGATTCTAAAGTGTGTATGTTATGCGACCCAGCACTGAAATGGTTATTATGCAAATGAAGAACAGATTGGTGCATGTGACCTGGGATAAAAGAGAGAAAAAAATGAAGAAAGTATCACCATAAAAGAGCCCCAAGAGGGATTCCTGTGGCGGCGATGGAAGCACACTGCATTCTCTCTGTGTCAAGGCAACTGCATCCAAATCCTGCATGGGATGTTCTAAAGCTTTACAAGATTTTACCAAAAAGGGAAACTAGGTGAAAAATTGCAAAACTACTGTGCATTATTCTTAAGAGTGAACTTGTAATTCCCCAAAAGGAAACATTTAATTAAGGAAGAAAACCAAAGAAATCACAGAATAAACGCCAAGTTAGATTCTAATAAGAGAATTTTATACATGACCCAGAAGCCTCCTCCTTTGACTTCTAATGCTTTTTAGTTGGTGTAAAATGTATACAATGAGATCTAAGCTCAGCAGCTTGTAAAATTATCCCAGAATAAGCACACTTATCACACATGTTAAGGAATAGAATATCTGCTTCCCAAAAGATTTTCCAAAAATCTCCTTCGCTCACACCTGACATTTTTCTAGCATTTGCTCAGCAGCAACCCACTAGCTTAACAGAATGAGTGCCTATGGCCTTGATGTGAGCCGACGGCTGTGATCGGCAGGAAAGGAGAAGCAAGAGCCCCACTTCCCCAGGGTACCAGCTCCCACAGGCCAGTCCTGTTCCTTTCTCTCACCCCTCCATGCTATCCTTGCCGGGTTGCTAAGTCCCAAGAATTCTGAGTTTCCCAGGGAAGGGGAAACTCTAAACTCCACACAGCAATGCTTTTTCTCTAAGATGAAAGAGCAGGTGGGAACAGGGGAAGGCATTGGAGAGCTGGTCCAGTGGTTAAGAGCGTTTCTGGGTTTTTTTTATTTTTTTATTATTTTTTTCCAGAAGACCTGGGTTCGGTTCCCAGCATTCACATCTGGAAGCGAACAACTGCCCATAACTCCAGTTCTGGAGGGTCCATCACCCTCTACTGGCCTCATTAGGTATAGGATGAACATGGCACACATAAACCCATGCAGGCACACACACATACATGTTCATAAAAATAAATGAAGAAATCTTGAAAGTAATAATTGAAGGGAAAAGGTGACTTACCTTCAGAAAATGATAAGCAACCATTAACATATTTGCTATTATAAGTGTGTTAACTTACATCGAAATTGACACACTGGGGATGATTTGCTTCTGTTGCAAGTGAAATCCATTACGGTTTACAGGAATCATAATAAAATCATTGTCCAAAGCTGTGACTGGGGTCTGGTGGGATCCATCTGGTGGTGTCTTTTTGGTATAACACAGTCACTCTTAGGTACAAATTCCAACCATCAGAAGTTTGTGAACCCTGGGTGAGTTCCAAATCCTGATGGAGAAGAGTGCCCCAATTGCCCAGCACACTAAGGATCTCCCTGAGGCACTTAGGGTGATGCCCCTGCCGGAACCCAAAGACTGGAGACCTACAAGATAACTCTGCCCTCTGCTCCTGAACTGAGGAAACGGAATGATCCCGGTTCGTTTCCCAGATACACAAAGCTCTACTGTGGGCACAGAGTCTGTCCAGGTGGCTGCCAGGTGAAAATCAGGGCTGGGGGTGGGGTATACCCTCACGCTCTCCTGTTACTGGCTAAACTAAAGAAACCAAACATCATTCGTATTTTCTTAACCTCAGCTGAACGACTCCATTTATCAGGTCAAGCTTGTGTTTCATGCCACTGAGGTGCACACAGGGGTCAGGAGGGGAAGGGAGAAGGAGCAATCCCCTGACCTTAACACTGATCTACGGCACTAATAGTCTTCCTATCTCTCTGTTTTAAGGTCTTTGGTCCTAGGAATAGATGGTTGGCTAGGACAGACGCTCTTGTTGTTCCCTGATGTCCCCTGGAGGGGCACCAGGAATCCTACTGAAGCGACAGTGAGTTCAGCCCCATTCTAGCTAGCCTTTCAACTCCAACTAGATTCTCAGACTTTCTAGTTACATGTCCAGTGTGACCATTCCAGAGCGATGCCAACCCAGCACCACAACCTACTCCTTGATCTTGGCCCTAGGTGGGGCCTGTGTCTCCTTTCCCGAGCAGGCGAGGTCTCAGTACCTTTCCCCTTTGATGGGGAGGTCCCAGCAGCGTTTCTCTATCTCAGCCCTCACCAGAAGCCACATCAGATGAGCTTAAACTGGCGGAGAGCAGGAACGTTTCTCATACTTCTTATAAAGAAAATGAAAGCCGTGGGCCAAGGAGCCCTGCCTCAGTTCCCTACTCCTGTGGATATTTTCAGTATCCACTGCCGGAGACCGGAGCTCACACGGCACTGGATCTGCCCATCTGCTGAGCGGCCTCTATCCAGGTGGCTTGGGCCAAAGGAAACAGGGATGGGAATCTAAGTGCTCTTCAGAAAAAACACCCCATGGAGCATGGGACAGGGCCAAGGAGGCATCTGTAACAAGTGAAGGATCCATGAGCCCTTCCTGAGCCTTGTGACTGCCCAAGCATGGGGCATGCATTCTCCTGGAAGCTAAGATTGAGAAGAGCTGGTATCACAAATAGTAGCTCAGGGATCTTTGCTTTAGGGACGTGGGGTCAGCCACACTTTTGCACATTCTCACTCCGAGCCATATCTAAGAATAAAGCCCTGGGCCAGCGGCACTGGGAACTGAAGGGAGGCCCTCCATCATCAGCCTTGACTGCTCCTCCTCCTCAGCAATTCAATTCTTTGATTGACTGAACTGAAACTGAAACTCTAGCCCTAGGGGTCACCCTAGTAGGAGTAGACACAGCCAAGAGCCCAGATCACACACCATCAGCAAACTCCTGGCAGCTCTCATCCACTCTGGGAGAGAATGAATCATCTCTTCCTGCAAGGCAGCCTGGTCTGTTCTGCTTCCTCTTACAAGTGAAGCAAAGCAAGACCTGGGCTCTGCTGGACACATCTGTGGCTACATCAAAAAAAAAAAAAAAAAAAAAAACCGGCTACGAGTCATGGGAGAAAGACTCAGGTGGGCTTAGCTCCAGCAAACGTGTCCTGCCTCAAAAGAGAACATTTGGACAAAGCAGTGAAATGAACTTGACTGGAGGGGTGGAAGTGTCAAAATTTCTTGGACATAGTTCTGGATGATATTTCTTTTCTCATTTCATGAATGAGTTTTCAGTGTTTGACTCTCATGGGTGATTTCCCTCTGAGAGGTAGAGATTTAACCCTCCTTTTTGCTGGGCCCGGGTTTCCCAAGCCCCCCTGGATGCCTGGCAAATCTTTCATTGCCCGTGACTCATTGACATCGTATTTCCAGTTCTAGGAAACAGAACCCTAGGCAGCACTTGGCTCAGAGTTGCCTCCACCACACCGAGGAGGGTCCTCCTTTTATCTGCAGCGCACAGCGAGGCTGAGGTTCACTCAACACGGCCCAACTGGAAAGCTCCCTTGGGTGTTGATTTTGCAGTGGGATCTGACCACATGGCCGCTTGTGCTTGATTCTTCTCTGTACGTCCTCGAGGGAGGCTCACAGTGGCAGAGCTGGTAGAACTGACAGAGCAGGGTGGCTGTGCCCAGGTCAGAGGGCACAGTGAGACTTTCCATTCACCACCTGTCTACTTCAAAGGATGACATGAGCTGAGAGACTTGGGGCTAAACTAAAAAGTGCATACGTATTCCAATTTGCTGATTTCAGGAACTGAGATTAGAATTTCATGTTTTTAGTCAATGAAGTTTGGGACTGCAAAGATGGTTCAGTGTATGCATAACAAATACTTTACCTCCTCCAAACCACAAGTACTTCTGTGCACACGCAGGGAGGCCACTGCCACCGACTATCTTTCTCAATTGCTCCCCACACTATTTTTGCAACAGGGTCTCTCTCTCAGTTCTCTGTCCAGCTAGACTGGCTGGCTAGCAAGCTCCAGGGTTTCCCTCACCTCTACCCCTCCTCCAGCACGACAACCGTGGATATCTAGTGCCACCATGCCCAGCTTTTTACATGATATGAACTCATGGCAAGTACCGACTGAGTCATGTCCTTAGCCCTGGGTGTGGAGATAGAATCTGGGATGGGTTTTTGACTTCTATTTGTCACTTTTACTCACTTACTGAGTAGGGATTCCATCAGTCTTCCATACCTTGAAGGTCTTTGTGAGAACGAACGAAACGGTCTTTTAGTACAAATATGCACGTTTCTAGTTAGCAACAGACCGTAGCTCGCTGTAACGCCTGGGTGTTCTGGGAGGCCTCAGCGTCGGGAAAGAGTCCAGGCTAACTCCTCTGACCCATGTCTTGTTGTCATCTTGGTCAGCTTTCTAATTCGGAATGCTGTTTATATTTCTAGGAAAGTGCCAAAGACAATCCAGAGAGTTCTCTTACGGCCTTTACATGGCTCATCTAATGCTAATGTCTTACATAGCTCTAGCCCATTGTGAAAACTTCAAAGCAACATTTGAGCGCGGCTATTAAGGAACCTGCAGCGGTCGTTCACTCTACCATTTCTTCTACTGAAGTCCTTTTCTGCTCCAGCATTCGGGCCTCATCATGCATGGAGGTCTTATGTCTGATTGGTCTCCAAGCCGGTTTCCAAATGTCCTCGTCTTTGATTCACTCCCCATTTGGAGGCACACTGGTCACGTTGTGTAGACCACCTTTCACTTTGGCTTTGCCTGCTGTTGTGTTTTCTCGTGGTTAGAGTTAGGGGTTTTGGGGGGCGGGAGAAGAAGTGCTTTCTTAGCATGTGGCAGTAGAGACACACGCTATGAACGCATTCTGCGATTGGTAAGGGTAACATTTCACTTCCTCACAGGAAAATCTGTCAGGTTTATCTTCTGCATACTCTCTGTTTTAAGAAAGATTTATTCTTAATGATGTGTATGTGAGTGTAGCTGTGTGTAGGTATTTGCACATTGAGAGCCATGTCCTAAGAGGCCATAAGAGGGCATCGGCTTCCTCTGGAACCAGAGTTGCAGGTCTTTGTGATCTCTTCTTCCCGACTGAGCAATCTCTCCAGTCCCAGGTGTTTTGACTTTTTTGTCCGGTCCTAGAATTAGCCATTTTCCAAGACCTTCTGCTCCTTTTATCAATACGTGGTTAGGAGCCAGGAATGAACTTCAGGCATGCTTGCTGGTTCTTGCTAGCGCCATTTTCTAGCAAGCACACTAGTAAAGGCTTGGAGTTGGGAAGGGACAGGTTTTTCTGACTTTGGGCTGATTATTATTTCACTCTGAGCACCAGTTTCCTCATCAGTGAGTGAGGGAAAGCGAAAACCACTGGCAGGGTTGAAGGCGTGTGAGGAACGCCATTAGAGAGACTAGCTGTTTCTGAGAGCAGACACTGCTTTCCCACACCAACTTTTCCGCTGAATATTATCAAAGTATTTGGGGAAATTACAGGAAACAAAGTCAAAGCATCAATGAGTTGATAAAACAATAAAGGCAATAAGAAAAAAAGGGAATCTAAAGGAATAAAAAAGGAATTACATTTTCTCTAAAACCATTTATCATTTCCAGCAGATCTGAACTTTCATTTGGACAGAAAGACAGTGACTGAGGAGGGACAAAGTCATGATAGTAAAACACCAGAGACAATGCTAGGTAAAGATCTCCACAGGAGACCCTTGCCACAGAAAACTGTGATGCCAGGGAACAGACAGGTGAAATAATTCCTCCCTGAATTTTATGACTCTTCTGAAAAAAACCTCAAGCAAGGCTTGAGCTTAAGGCTGGCCTCCTTTTGAATGTCTCTTCAGAGTGTCTTGGAAGATGAAGTAGCCTCAACTGACTTCTCATAAATCATAAAACATTACTCCAAAACGCGGAACAGCACACACCAGAAGGGAACTCAACACACAACTGACATAGTCAGGAAAGGAAATAAAAGCTTAAAGACTGAAGAACTTGAAATTGCTTCCTAAAGGCTATAAACCACAGTGCTTTAATGTGTAGAGAAATAAAGGACAATGTTAAGCATATTTGTGGAGTAGAGACTAAAATGTGCCACAGGTAACATGACAAAGGAAGAAGGGACCTGTTCAGATAAACATTCATTCTAACACCCCGGATAAAAGCCAGGGGAAGAGGATGGGTTAGCTCAAAAGAAAAACACATCTGAGAAGCCGGGGGAAACACCTAGGACACTTTCCAGAACACAGAGAACCCCAGTCTGTCCATCTCATGGATTTGTCAGAACTCTCCTGCTGGGCATCTTCAACTCACTGAGGACCCTAAACTTACTGGCAAACAGAAGCTCAAGATTTCATGGATGACTTGAGGTTCCTGTAAAGTGGTGCAGTGGAGGTGGGAGATGACAGAGACAGTCCAGCTTCCCTATTCCTCCCCTTTGAGAACACTTGCATGCTCCAAGTCGGCAGGCTAGACATCTGACAAGAAGGCCTTCCAGAGAAAGCTAATTCTGAGGAGGCTGGCTCCTTCCTGCTCACCTCCCAGGATGCTCTGAGGGTCCCATGGTTGACAAATGTGGAAATCATGCCGTACTACAAGAATACAAAAACGCTTTTGTGTCTTACATAAACTCAACTTTTCTCTGCTGTAATTTGCTTTTCTTTTAATTCTACGTTACTGGTGGCATACATTCAAATATTCCCTTATATAATTTTTTAATTAAATTTTTTAGAGAATTTCATAAGTACTGTATTTACATCATTTAACCCCCTCTCTCCCCATGCTAACTCTTCTCATGGTCCCCTACTCCCTCTCAAATTCATGACTTCTTCTTTAATTATTATTGTTACATACATATATACACTCAAGTATATGTAAACCATATACCAAGATTTAGAGTTGCTTCTATATACATATGTTTAAGAGTAATTGCTATGGATTAATTAACCGATCATGGACTTGTCTCTGGAGAAAACTGATTCTCATTCTGATAGCAGTCAGACTGCCTACACCTCTTCATCTAGTGGCGGGGCCTTGTGAGATTCCTATCAGCTTTGGCATGCCACTGTTGTCATTACTCAGGTCTTTCTCAGGTGATCCTTTGCTGAGTTTCATGGATACATCTTTCCTGCCCTGTCCAGAAGACAATATTAAGTGGTATCCTGGTTCTCTGGCTCTTACTATATTTCTAGCCTCTCTTCTCTGTGTAATATTTTTTAAATTAAAAAGTGGCTTCCTTAGCCAGGCGGTGGTGGCACACACCTTTAATCCCAGCACTCAGGAGGTGGAGGCAGGCAATTTCTGAGTATGAGGCCAGCCTGATCTCCAGAGTATGTTCAGGACAGCCAGAGCTTCACAGAGGAGCTCTGTCTCACAAAAGAAACAACAAACAATAACAACAACAAAATATGGTTTCCTTGCTTATCCCAAAGCAAGCACTGTCTTTGTGAGATGCCCCCACCAAAGACAGCTGCCATCTGTTCATTATTCTTTACCATTCAAGCAAGCCCTCAGAGCTTCTGTGTCAGAGGCACTGGGGAGATGGCTTGGCTGTTAAGGCATTGGCTTCTCCTCCAGAGGACATGTGTACAATTCCCGGCACCCACATAACTGTCTGAAACTCCAGCCCCAAGGGATCCAATGCCATTTTATGGTCACTGAGGGCATTGTACACACAGCACACAGACATATTTAGATTGTGAAGTACAATCTAAAGCTTTGGCGTTAGCCTGGGATGTTTGGGGTTCCATGGGATCCCTTTGGCCAACAACCCAACAAGACGTAACCCTTTCCTGGCACAAGATTTTCCTTGGTGGCATAATAAGTCTAGTTGGGACATTGTCCCCATTATATGGTGATTCCTTTTAGAATCTTTCCTATATGTATCTACTTTAGAAAGCCTCTACAGCAGTAGGTTTCCAGAGCATTTTTCAAATGGTCTTTGGTGTTAGTTGTCCCTCCCCAAATTTACTCTCCCATCTCCCTCCCAACTTAATCCTCCTATCCTGGTTTTCCCTCTGTCTCTCCATAATATTTCCCTTTCCTTAGGAGATCCATCATAGAGGTTGCTTTTTGAAGAAGATGGGATTAACAGAGACCCACAATATGACAATGTGTGGAGAATGAGACACTTGGAACACTCGGTCCTGTGTGGGATGTCTTTATCAAACTATTGCCCTTGAGGCCCAGGGATCTGTGTGGAAGAGGCAGTAGAAAGACGGCCGGAGTCAGAAGTGATGGGTAACTCTAAGGAACTTCACCCTTCAGGACACAACAGAACAGATGAACTCATGGGGACTGTGGTCCCATGCATAAGACTCACACAGGTTCAAGCCAGATGGGGTCCCAGTACTGAGAAGAGGAAGTAATCCCACTCCTAACCAAGACACTATTTGCAATTGGTAGCTGCAGGCAGAGGGAAAATCAATTTCTCTAGTGGAGTGTCACTGGGCATATTACCACACTGTTAGTGTTTTTAAAAGTTTGGGACTCTCACTATTAACAAGCCCCTCTGGATACTGCTCGGACTGAGCCGTCTACCTCTTTGTGCTTCTCAGAGGAGATGTGCTAGGAGCCGGCTTCACTGCTGCTGCTGCTGGCTGTGCTCCCTATCCTTAGAGCAGTGTTTTGGGATGGGTTAATGGCCCTACCTTATGTTAAGGTGCTAAGTAGTTCTCACTTTCATTGTTGCTGGTGACATCAAAATACCATGGGATATTCTGAATATGAATAATGAGTTACTATACTTTGGAAGGAGTAGAAAAATTGCTAATATCACCCCCCTTCCACACACCCTTAAGACAAGGAAAATACATGTTTCTGTCTCTACCCTCCATATCAGGAAGTTCATGCACAGCGAGTCAGTCCTTGTCACTTAATAGAATCATTAGAGACTATGGAACACAAAGGTCAGAGGTCAAGAGTCAGTGCTTGGAAACTGCAGGGCTGTTTTCTAAGCAGAGTCAAAAGCTGGTGCACGAAGTACCGCTTCTGCACTGGCAACTCTTACCTGAGCCCTGATCCTCATGCTGGCCTTGGGAGTCAGGTACTTATGTTCTAAGTACCAGCCCCGCTCCTGGAACACCAGCTTCGTCCCATACAACAGACAAAACTGAAGAATGAGAGACAAGAAAGAAGCACTGTTAGAAAAACGGGGGCTGTAAGGAGTTAGAGATAACATTACATCACATACATCACATTTCCTAAAGTCAGAAAGTCTTTTCTTAATTAAAACGGTCATGCTTTGGACACAAAGTATATGTTTTATTTTTTTTAACTTTCCAGAAACCTTGAAAGCAGTTCTAAAATAATAGACAGTTCAATGAGGTTTCCTGTATCAATCCCATTTGAGAAATATTAACACACAGTCAGCCTTGGTTCACACGTAACTTCCCTGTATCCTCCACACCCAGGTGACTTAGAAGTCCATTCAGAAGCAATTTTGAAATCCATATGTAGTTCTGTTTGCTTCCCTTCTCATTCATGAAAAATACACAGCAATGTCATCTTGCTATTTTCCACTGGGCAACATTTGATTGACTTTCACAAAAATAGCATTCCTCATTTACATCTCTCCTCAGTATGTTTTTTCTGTTACGTTTCTGAAACTGAGCAGCCTGAATGACATCACAGGCAGCCACCAAGCAAAAATCAACCAGTTTCCCAGAGGCAGAGTGGCTTTTCACTTAGCTACTCATCCATTCACCATTTAATATTCCATAATCTGAAATCACACAGCAAATGGAGGAGCAGTGTGCAAAGGCCTTCGTGTCTCCGCCCAGCTTCAGTGATCAGATCTCTGGCCTTCTGTCACCTCACCTCCCACTCAGGTCCCCTCTGTGGTATTGTCACACTAAGCCCAGCCCTACCACTTCATTCACGAACACACCTCGCCTTCATATCTCTGAAAGACAATGACTTTTGTGAGGATGGTTTTTAGCTGGGGTCACAGATCAGTTACAGAGTACTTGCTTTGCATGTTTAGGAGTTCAGTTTGGATCCCCACCACCCACTTTTAAAAAAAACCCTGAGTTTGGTGGAGAATGCCTATAATCCCAGAGCTGGGAAGTGGAGGCAGGGGGTTCATTGGCCAGTCTAGTGGAAGACCCTGTCTCAAAAAGAAAGGAGGGGACCAATCAAAGAAGATGCCCACTGTTGACCTCTGCCTGCCATATGCACACAAATGGATGAGTGTATCTTTATACATGGATGCACACACATGTGTACATACATGTGCACACACATAATATATGTGTGGGAAAAGCACAAGGGACAGTGGGCTTCTTAGAGATGGCAACTCTGGCTAGAAGTCAGGTGGGGAGTCGAACGCAAAGGTAGCTACTGCAGTTTGAGAGAGCGGAGCAAATGGGGCTACTGCAGAAGAGTCCTGGACCCCAGTGCAGGTCACTCCCCCTCGGGGAGGTAAGAAGAAGACAGGGAAACCCAACAAAACAGAGAGGGCAAGGATTCTGCCATGATCTGAACATGTTTCCCAGAAGTCTCTGAAGTACGATTAATAAAAAAAGAAATTAAGAAGATCCAAAAAGCAAAACAGTCAGCCACTGGCTCTGACCTTGACCTCAGTCTGAAATGGTGATCCTGCCTCCAGGAATCTCAGAATGAGACTGCGACTGTGAGCTGTCTTCTCCCATTTTATAACCCTCTCTAGCACTGGAATTAAAGGTGTCCACCACTGGGATTAAAGGCATGCAGTCCTGGTTTCTATGGCAAACTAGTGTGGCTACTGGGATTAAAGGGGTGTGTTATTACAGCCTGGTCTGTAAGACTGACTAGGGTGGCTGTTTTACTCTCTGATCTCCAGGCAAGCTTTATTTATTACAATACAAATGAAATGCCACTACAAGTTCCCCTATTGGAGACATAATCCTCAAATTCACATGTGAATGGCACTTATAGGTGGAGCCTTCACAAGGGTGACATGAGGTCCTGGGGATTGAGAGCAACATGGCAGCTTTTTATAGAAAAAGAATCTTTGTCCCGTGATGGTCTGGGTCATATTAGGATGCAGCAAGAAGCCCCTCACCAACGCTGAGCAGATGGATGTTCCATGCTCTTAGACTTTCTAGCCTCCAGCACAGCCGTGAGCCAAAAAAATTGCTATTATTCATAAAGTATCCATTTGGGGTGTTTTGTGACAGCAACTGGAAAGAAGCTAAGATGGGTCAGCTTCCTGGGGAGTAGAACTGGAGAGAAGACCAGACATTCATCACATGTCCCAGCTTTAACTGTGATCATCAGCCTCTTATCCAGTCCTACCAATTCTTGCCAAATTGCAGAAAGCCCCTGGCAAGCCCACATCTGTCATCTGTCAAAACAAGCCAGGTGTAATTCCATACTACCAGACTACAAGGAGTTTACCGACTGTGTCTGTTGTTCTCTTCTTTAAGAAAACCAACCAACCCCTGAGCAGAAAACCAAGCAATTCCTAAGCACAGAATCCATCCAGTCTCTGAGCTTGTCCAAACTCAGGAATTGAAATCTGACCAATTCCCACCCTGAAAATCCTCTCCCTGGAAAAACTCCATCCCTAAGAAGCCCTACATAAGCTCTGCACCCTTTTCAGTTTGCCGCTGCCTCACCATGGAGGCGGCCATGTTCTTGGATTCTTCCCTACCAGTAAATCTCTTGAAAAAGGTTTGGGTAATAACTTCCTTTTGCAGGAACAGATAGGAGTAGAATGGAACTGTAACACTTTCTCTTGGGAAACATTACCCTAGAGAAGCAAAGTTTTAAAGCTCCAGGGAACCTGAACAGAACTGTAAGGACTTTGCTGGGGAAACCCTCCCCTGCAGGGGCAGAGTTGTTCACTGGGGAAACTGTTCCCTGCAGCAGGACTGTAAACTGCTAAGTTTAAGGTGACTTTGTGGTATTCCTTGGCTCCCGATTGCCAGAATACTTTTCAATCCGAGTGGCAATGCTCAACAAACAGCACACCTGAAAGTTCTAGAACTAAAAGAAGAAAACACACTTAAGAGGAGTAAATGTCAGAAAATAAACTGAGGGCTGAAATCAATAAAATAGAAACAAAGAGAACAATACAAAGAATCAATGAAACAGAGTTGGTTCTTGGAAAAAAATCAACAAGATAGACAAACCCTTATTCAAACTAACTAAAAGGCAGAGATTTTTTTGGATTTTCTCTAATCCAAATGAACAAGATTAGAAACAAAAAGGAGAAACGAAAAGTCAATGAAATGATCCCTAGTGATAACCTGCTCTACTCATAGACAGGAGCCCAGAATCGTCATCAGAGAGGCTTCATCCAGCACCTGCTGGAAACAGACACAGAGACCCACAGCCAAACATCAGGTGGAGCTCTGAGAATTCTGAGGAAGAGGGGAGGAAGGATTGTAGGAACCAGAGGGGTCAAGAATATCACGAGAAACCCCACAGAATCAATTAACCTGGGCTCATAGGGGCTCGGAGATGAACTGATAATCAGCGAACCCTGTATACTTTGGTTTTCTTGAGGGACACCTAACAGTAGGAGCAGGACTGTCTCTGACTCTTTGATTATTTTTGGGACTCTTCCTCCTGCTGGGTTGCCTCGTCCAGCCTTCATACGAGGGGAAGGGGCTAGTCTTACCAGAACCTGATAAGCCACCTTTGGTTGATATCCATGGGTTGACTGCCCTTTTCTGAAGAGAAATGAAGGAGGAATGAATGGGACATGGGGAGTAATGGAAGAACTTGGAAGGGAAGAAGGAGGGGAAACTGAGGCTGGGATGTAATATATGAGAGAAAAATAAGAAAAATGCTAGGCACTTGGGCCTCAAAGCAGGGTGTGCACTCATGTGCTTAAAAGAATCAGATATGAAGTAGCAGAAAGCTACACAGCCCCAAAGAAACCAAAGGGAAAACGGGAAACTATGGGCTTCGCTCACGCAAATCTGCCGCTTTAGAAGACAGAGCGATGCATAGAATGCTGTGTGTTATGGGGAATCACATACGATGAAATACCTGACTAGAACAGTCTTACAAAGACAAAAGAAGTTGAATCCATCATTTCAGTTCTCAAAACACAATCATGATACACAATGGTCTCATCGGCAAATCACACCTCTGTCTAATAAAGAACACCAAGGGCATCTAACGTCTTCCCGAAGATGGAAGAGCAGGGACTTCATTGCTAGAGTTTCTATTCTGTATTAAAGACCACAACCAAAATCCACACGGGGCTGAAGGACTTTATTTCTTCTCACAACTCCCAGATTACCCCAGCGCACTTACCTTGACTGAGAGGCTCTCAGCCATGGTTGGGGTTTGCCCTTGACTATTTCTAGGTATTTTGCTCATCAATGTTGAGGGATTCTATTAGCGTCTAGTGGTAGAGGCAGGGGGTACTAGCAATTACCACGCAGCGGGCAGGGACACTTCCCTCCCCAAATACTGAGGCCCGATCCGCTGAGTATGTACACAATGTGAGTATCCCAGCTATCTGCTTCTGTAACATGCTCACGATGATCTAAAACCTCTCAGCAGGCCTCCTTTCTTACCTTGTCGGTGTGGGCATTAAACCTTTAACACAAGTAGGGAGAGACATTCACGATCCAAAAGAGGCACCAAAGCTGAGGAATGCTGTCTTAGAGAAATAACGGTCTACGTTCATAGAACAGCCTACACAAGAATATTTATAGCAACCAAACAGCTCTCAGTGGGTGAACAGATCCACTGTGGTAGCTCCATACAATAGAATACGACTCAGCCCAACCGCCAAGTTGTTGTGCCAAGAGAAAGATGTGAATATAGAAAGTTTAAAGATTGTGGAGTTCCACTTATTCTCAAAAAGAGAAAACCATAGTGACAGAGACTAGATCATTGGTTTCCAGGAGGCATTAGAAAAGGGAAACAAGAATTATAAATCCATAGTAGAATCCTATTTTTAAGAAAGGTTGCCCAGGCGGTGGTGGCGTACACCTTTAATCCCAGCAATCAGGAGGCAGAGGCAGGTGAATCTCTGTGAGTTTGAAGCCAGCTTGGTCTACAAGAGCTAGTTCCAGGACAGGCTCTGGCTCCAAGGCTACAGAGAAACCCTGTCTCAACAAACAAAAAAAAAAAAAAAAAAAAAAAAAAGTTCTAAGACAACCGGGTATAGAGTAAGGACACTGTCTCAAAACAAAACAAAAAACTGTAGTGCTTTGAAAACTTCCTATAGTGACGTTTTATTTATGTTTTAATAAACAAAACTTGTCTAAAGATCAGAAAGGCAAGCTAAGCCACTAGAGGTCAGACAGTGGTGGCTCACACCTTTAATCCCAGGATTTGAAAGACAGGCAGATGGATCTCTGTGAGTTCAAGACCACCCTGGGCTACCCAAGATCAGTGCAGAAACAAATCCAGGTGGTGGTGGCTCACACCTTTAATTCCAGTACCAGGGAGTCACACACCTTTAATCCCAGCACTAGAGGGAATATAAAATGGAAGGAGAGAGAGGCTTAGTCTGCAGTTACCCAGCCTTGGTAGAGGTAAGACTTCTCTAATGGCTTGGTTGCTTTGCTTTTCTGGTTTTCAGGTTGAACCCCAATGTCTGGTTCTGTGTTTTTATTACTCATGCTACAACCTCCCCTCAGAGATGTAGACATTCTGACACCACAGAGCGAAGCGTCACTCACCAGCTTGGGTGGCACTGCTGTGAACACATCTGTGGTGCTACCAGCTGTTGAAAAGCTTAACAATGCACTTGCGTGTGCAATGCACTTGCGTGTGCTTCATAGTGCTTTATACTAGTGAACATGTCCTGTGTGTGGTACCAATCTGAACACTGGCTAGACTGTACATTATCACTTTGTAGAGCCTTCCCTCTGACAGAAGAAGTTGATAGTAAAATCCTTTTGCCAGCCACAGACACAGGCCTTTCCCTCTAGCACCTGAGTGTGTCTGGGTCAGCCCTGCACTCAACAACACGGACAGAATGAGTATCCAATAGCTTCTGCATCCCATTTCATGCTCTGGGCCCTCTGTTTTGAAATGGCAAACTTCAAGCTGAAATGCCCACGTTCTCAGAATACAAGCCTTGGCTTCTTCCCTCTTGGGCTCTCACAACTGTGTGGTTTCCCCCTCCATTATACAGTCTGCCTGCTGGTATAATATTATACAATCTGCCTGCTGGTATAATTATCCGGTCATGTGTCTCACTCCTTGACCACAACATGATCAAAAAGTTGTAACTCATGCATCTTGGAATGCCCCACTGTGTCCATTGCCAGTATCTGGGCCCCATGTGCATTTGTGAAAACAAGGAGTTCGAGAGCCATGGGTCCCAGGAGTGTAGGCCCACTGGGACCCACAATGGGAGGAGGGGGAACTGCCTGCAATTTATGACAAGCCGGTGGCCTACATACATAGCCCGAGCTGCATAATAAGCTGGGAGATGAAGCAAATGGACCAAGTTGGCCTATGGTGTCAGAGAAGATGAACAAAGCTTATTAACACACGGGAAGATCAGCGTGAGCACAAAACAGCTTCCCCAGCAGCAACCCAGTTCTCTCACTGTGATGAAGTGGTCTGCCTCTGGCCTCAGCCTTCAGCCGCTTGGGATCCCCATCCCTGCCTTGGAAAATTGATGGGCGAAGGTGCGCTCTCCCGGTTTAAGGCATTTCTGTCAGCGTTAGCAAGAAAATACCAGCTTTGAGAATTCTCAGGGCATTCCCTACAACAGGAGAGTGGCTTAAATTGGACCAGACTGGAGCAACGCCTACCTCTGAGCTGCCTAGTTCCCATCCAGTCCCCTCCAGCTCAGGTAAGGCAGTCTTAACCTTATTTAACCCAAAAGGGAAGGCAGGGCTGTGTCAGTTTTAGTGTCGTTTTATTTGACCATCTGAAGGAACTGGTCCTTATTCAAGTTTATTGTCCAAACTATCTGGAGATGTGTCTTCACTTAAAGCCCCAACCTGTCCATTCCAGCAGTGGCAGGTGGGGACGGAGTTCACGGCTAGTTTGCTAGTTCTCTCTCTAACACCATGTGCTGAGGTAGAGAGGATTTCTCTTCAGCGTGGGCCACGTGCTGGTGTCATGGTTGATCAAACACACAGGAGTTGACAAAAGGCAGGGACAGCCCCCAGAGCAGCCTGCTGTCTGCCTTTCTGATAGGCCTGGACACAGATGTATCCTGGTCTCCAGAAGACAGAAAACGAAAAGCACAGAAAGCGAAATCAATAAACATGAAGCGAGATGAGAGAAAGCTCAGGAGACTGGGGCCATGTTTTCTGACCCAGTGAATGTTCTGGACAGCAGGAGATCTGAGCCCTGCTGTGTCTAAGCACCAAGTAGGAATGACAGGGAGAGAGTTCCCCAGTCCTGGTGTCACACAGCTGGCTTGTGGCTGCAGACACACTCTCCACCTTGTAGAGTTTACCGCATTTGCAGGAGGGAGCAAATTCAGCAAGCTAGCCATGCAGGCTGGGCTACACCCCCAGGGGCTCCCACATAACCTGCTGCGCAAGCTGACTATGACAGCCCGGATCTTAAATGTCCCTCAAAGGTCCCCATCTTAGAAGCTTCATCTTCAATTTGAAACTTTTAAGAGACAAGGTGCGGTGGCACGTCTTCTAGTCACTAGCAAGCACCCTTGGCATACTGGGTAGCGGGGCTCTTCTGTCTATCCAGCATCTTAGCACAGAGACGATGGTTTTGCTCTATTACCCAGTTTCCCAAAGCAGGGCACGCACCCAATCCTGGACCAAAACCTTTGGAACCATAAGCCAAAATAGAGCTTTAGCCTCTTTTATACCCATCCATTTTGTGGCACTGGGGATCAAAATGAGGGCCTCTCGCATTATAGGCCAGTGTCCTAACAATGAGCTTTATATACCCCAGCTTTTGGATGATGGGCCTGCACCACTGTAGCCACTAGTCTTCTCTCTATAAGTTGCTTAGTTGGATTATTTGTTATAGCCACAGAAATCTGATCTACACATTGACTGAAAAGCATACATCAAAGCTGGAGACTTGTGGATAAACGCTCAGCTCAGTCAGGCTCCTTTCCTGAAGTGTTTTACTCCAGAATCAGACTGATTCCAACTTAACTTATTGCCATTCCTGATTTTCCACCGTCTTTGGCTTCTTGTTCATCCTCTTGGGTTTATGGGTGCCCAATTACCGCAGCACCATTTGGGGAAGAGGCTGTTGGGTTTGCTGTTGCCATTTTAGCAAACCAGGTGGCCCTATTTGTGTACATGTTTCATGTTTCTGCAGTCCCTGGCATGAGCCACTGAGTTGTGTGTGCACGCATCTACCAACAATGCAGTTTTGATTTCTCTAATTACAATAGTTGGAACTGTTTTGACTGATGCCTCCAACTTCATTTGCTTTTCAAGATCTGTCAGCCTTTTCTAGGTACTTGACATCACTTAAAATTTTCAGGATGATTCTGCTCCCAGCACTAAGAGATCCTTCAATAAGAATTATGTTAAACCCGTATATCACGATAAAAAGAACTTAAATGTTTACTGTGTAGAGGCTTCTAGTTGATGATTCTCTCCATTTGTATGGACCTACTTTGATTTGATTCATTAGCATTTCAATCAGTCCCACACATTAAAGCCCCATACATTTTGGTAGATTTATCACTAGACTGTGTGTGTGTGTGCACTTTAGTATACTGTACATTTAAAATGTATTTAGAAATTCAGTGTTCAGGTGTTCATTACTAGTATTCAAAAATAATATCAGTATTTTCATGTTGACCTTGTATCCATAACTTTGAAGGACTCAATTTTTAGTTCCAACAATTAATTTCTTTCTTTCTTGTTTTTCTCCCCTTGTGTCTTGTTTTGAAACACCTTACAGGTGAGTCTGACTGTTTGACACCGTGGCACAACATTGCCATCCACAGAGCAGCAAAGCTTATACTTGACAAGGGTGCAATCTATCCATCTATCACATATCTATATACCATACCATACCATATGAAACCAAAAACCCATAAACTTTTAAGTAAGTGTACCATTTTAGTGTTGGGTACGTTATGGCCATCCCAGGCACATACAGCATGTGGCTGTCAGTTGGACACACCTGCTAGTATTTTTTTAAACAGATAAGCAAGCACACCATACGTATGTCAACACTTGCTTTTCTTCTTCTCTTGTCCAAAAGGATACAGTTTGTATTTTTCTGTTTCTTGCCTTACTGCACTGGCTTCTAGAAAACAAAATCCAGGTTACTGTCTTTGTAGACTGCCTCCTTGGACCTTTTAGTAAGCAGTGCCTCTTCTTCTTACTCCTCTCCCTCCTCCTCCCGCTCCGCTTGCTCTTCCTCATGCTGCTGCTGCAGTGTGCAGTAGCCTTTTCCAGATTTTGAGGTTTTTTTTTTTTTTTTTTTTGCTTTATTTTTCAACAGTTCTGGAATATGAAGCTTCCCGAGAGCCCAGAAGACTCTACACATGCTACGCCCTGGGTCAGCTCTTCCAGCTGGTTTGTCTTCTGATGTCTCTTTTAAGTGACTTCTTACATTATAAGAAATGATGGGCATGAGAAAGTCTGACTCTTCATACAACCTGGGTCTTTTACTTTGAAAGGCAGGCTAGTCTTGTTCCCATAATTGCTCCTAGTCTTGTTATTCACTGCTTTCTGCTCTGTGAGAGCCCTTCCTGGTGTCATCTATTAATCAGACAGGTGTGTGTGTGGTGGGGGGAGGCTGTGCTTAGCTGTCCTTCTCATCCGCTGAGGCTTCAGAATACAAGTTGTCTTGTCCCTGTCCAATCTCTAACAGTCCAGAAGGGACCAAAAAATGTAGAAAGACCTCGCCAAAGTTGGAAAGACTGCACCAGGAGACTGAGAGGGACAGCAATTGCTTAGCCTTTATGTGGACTACTTTTTCCCTGATATTTTAGTCTAAAAACAATCCACTTTCTTTTCTTCCTCTGTCCCTCCCTTCCTCCCTCTTCTCCTTTCTCCCCGCCTGCTAATGAGTCCCTCCTCCTTCCCACCGCATGCTATAATTGGTATTCTGGTGGGTAGTTTTATTTCTTTTTCTTTAATGGACACCTAACCAGAAGCAAGCCACTAAAATTTAGTAAGGACAGAAGGAAGAGTTAGTTCATCGAGTGTAGAGAGCAGAAGTCACGAACTCTCAATAAATCCCGTTATTACTCAGGGTGCAGATGTGGCAGGTGGTGAGCAGGTGCTGGGGTTTGCCGCCTCGTCAGCCACCCAGTGCGACTTTTCCCATAACGGTAGCTCTGGTGTCCCCTTATAGCTTTCTTCTGGGAAACGTGTGTTCTTCTAGATACAGGGCGACTGTGTGACTGTTTGCTAGGCTGCATGCACAGCAGCAGCACAGAAACCCGCTGATGGCTGTCTCCACCCACCCTCGGAGGGAGCGGGTGCAGAGGGGAGCTCCCTGTGCACTTCAGATCCTGCTCCCCATTTTACTGATGAAATGGCAAATGTCAGTCAGGCTCTCTTCCCTGATGACACTAAACTGTCTCTTAGCACCAAATGCTCCTCTCAGCTTCCTGTGCGTGATTCCCACCAAACACTTCTCAATTTTTGTCCCCAGTGATAGCCTCCCCTTGTGCCCTGTCTTCTAGAATTGCAACTTGAAATGAAATCTGCTCTGCACAGCTGTGCACAGAGGAAATGGGGGGACAGAGAACGCCAGGAGGCCTACCTCGTCACAGGTCCTGTGCCTGGCATGCTAGGGCAGATCCCCAGAGAGCTGAGCCTGCCATGCTTGGAGGAACGGCTCGCTGCATTTCCAAACATGAGGATCTCTGCCACCTAGCTGCTCTTCTGCTTAGCTGTTGATTTAGCTGTGTGACAATAAAGCGTCGAGGGAAGAACTGGCAGGATGGCCCCAAAACTGCTGTCATCTGTGTGCTGGTGTTCCCCTGGGTGATTTAGCACACACAGCCGGGTCTTCGTGCTGTTCATAGCAGAATGGCATTGGCCCCTTGCTCCTAAGCAGAGAGCTTTGTGAGGGGTCAGCTGAAGCAGAGAGTTCCACAGCAGAGCAGACCCTTGTTATAAGTCAAGAGACACCCTCCTTCTCTTCCCCAGACTTCTGGCTTAGAGACCACACTTTCAGAACAATTCTATGGTGACTATTCATGGCCACTCCCATTTGATTCCCTTCCAGAACTCCTGTCTAGATATCCACTCGAGACAACCAGGTCTTCCTGCCTGAAGGAGAACTAATCGCTACCTCGAGGCATCTCGAGGTCAGCTAGGGAGATGTGGGTGTGTCGGAATGGAGTACTCGGACACCTCCCCTGGCAAGGCCGTTGTCAGGGTTCCTGTTCTGGCATCAGCTTTCAGGCACACATCAGTGCACTTAAACTACTCTATAAACGGAAAACTCAGAACATACCTTGTCACGGCAACAACATTGGTAAGCACTCTGGAACCCACACAGCCAGCTAAATTTAATTTTCTGCAGAGATGTAGAGACTTAACCCTGATGTCACCTCCTCTGAGGAGTCCTCCCTAAATCCATGTTGTCTTAGAGACTGAGTGGTCCCCTATTATCAAATATCCCCCTCAAGCATTAGCTTACTCCATGGTTTTTTGCATATTTGGGGTACGCTGATGTCTCTAACTAGTCACCCAGGGCTATATAAAAGTGTTGTCATTTGCATCGGCAGTGCTTAGTGCAGAGCCCGACATATAACAGGTACTCACAAATACTTTAAAAGTGGGATTGTGGCCGGGCAGTGGTGGCCTATGCCTTTAATCCCAGCATTTAGGAAGCAGAGGCGGGTGGAGCTCTGCGAGTTTGAGGTCAGCCTGGTTTAAAGAGGGAGTTCCAGGACAGCAAAGGCTGTTACAAAGAGAAACACTGTCAAAAAAAAAAAAAAAAAAAGAAAAGAAAGAAAAAAAGAAAGAAAGAAAGAAAGAAAGAAAGAAAGAAAGAGAAAAAAGAAAAAAAAACAGAGGAAAAAAGTGGGATTGTAGCAAATACCCGCAACAGCTGGAAAATAACTAACTTCTCCCTGCCGGCTGTGGAGTCCAGGATCCCACCACCGTTCCTTGAATTTAAAGGTCCTGGGAGATGAAAAGTTAGGCCTCTGTTCCAGAGATCACTTCTGAAATTAACTTTTCACTGGGATGAGTACCCTCCACTGATTTGGAGATGTGGTTTAAGCACAGCCCTAAAGAGCTTTGTCACAACCACGTGTGAGAAGCCCCCTAGGTGTGATGAATGGGACCTTCCAGGGTCATAGGGAGATGGGAAGGAGAGAAAACCATTTATTTCTGGGAGTCAAGGTCTGACACTGATTTCTCCATCACCAGTATCTGTGTTCCTTCTGAGAGGCACAAGCCTGCAGACAAAATATCGCAAAGGAGCCAGACACTAAACCTTACTAGCCACATGATGGGAACTCAAGCCACTTTTGTTGAATAACCTTCTAAGGAAGTCCTAAGGGACTGCTGCGATCATGTGCACTCCCCTCTATGTGGCCCTTGATTGCAAGGAGTAGAGAAGAGCCTGGGGACAGAACAGTGGCTGAAGGCAGCGCTCCACCATCACAGTCCCTGACACTGTGACGTCATTGGCATCGACGGGAGTCAGAATACGGACTGGTTCGATTCATCCTGGACTGGATTTGGAAACTGCAGTCAAGCTCCCAATGAGAGCCCCTTTCTTCCTGTGTGGGAGGCTCAATCCCATGACCAACCCCAGATGACTGACTGGTGCCTTGGGCGTGTCTTCTGTGTGACATCCCCTAAAGGGCCCCCGCTTGAGAGGCAGAGAGAAAGCTTTGCCGATCAGATACTAGACACAGTCTCAAAGGCACAGAGCTGAGATGGGGTCCTGGGGGCTGAAAAGGGGCCACCTGCAAAAGAAAGCGCGGGTGCCTGAGAAGAGGTGTTTGCGAGTAACCATTGGTTGCTAGGTTTGGCTTAAACTGGCTACCTCCTACACACGTTGAGAAAGAGCAGTTAGAGAGCAGGAAAGAGGGAAAAACCCACCCCGCCCACTTGACAGGCACAAATTGATGCTTGCCAGAAGCCCGTAAGGGCGGGACAGTCCCCAGTGAATGCTCTGCTCAGAGGGTTAGTTGCCCTGATGAGTACCCTTTGGGAACCAAAGGTCACCTCTGAGCACAAAGGGACACAAAGGGCACCTGTGTGGACATACAGCGCCTTGCCCCATGCTGGATGCTGAATGGCTCAGTCACTTCTCCCTGGCTAGGCAGTGTGGGGGGATGGGGACCTTGGCGAGAAGTGAAGTGGAAAGAATCTTTGTGACAATGACAGTTTAAGAAACACTGGACAGTCAGCTTGTTGGGTGCTTCTGAGCTTTTGGGAGGGGTGCTGAGCAGCGAAGCCGTCATGTGGAAAATTTCCTTTCTCCTCAGCACAGCCCTTTCCAAGCAAAGGCACTGGCATTGTGTTCCCAGTGAAAGCCCTCATTCCTGACAGGATTCCATCAGGCTAGGAGAAAAATGCCTGCTTCTGGAAGAGGTTGACTTGGTAAATGTGGAAGGCTGAAGGGCCAGGTGGTGTCTGCCGCTAGGCGATGTCTGGTTTGAAGAAAGGCTCCGGGGTCTCTGGTTTCTTAGAACATCGATAGATGGGAAAAACAGTTGCATCTGGCCGGACTTGGTGGCAAAAAAATGTGTGAGAGGGAGGCCCTCTTCCCACATCTGCCCAAGTTCCTCTGCACCTGGGCCAGCACTAATGCCTTGTGGGTGGTATGGTGCTGAGGAAGCTTCCAGAAGCATTTGACCCTGCCAACTCACCATGATTTCTGTGCATTTGCTCAGCCTGGGTCTCACACCTGGAAGCTGTGCCCATCATCCTCAGGGGGCCCTGCACATGGTGCCAGGTGGATGGGAAACAGGAGCGATGTTTGTCTTGTCTCCTTAAGGCAAAGGGTCACCATCCCACCAGGGGACAGCTCCCCTCCCAGTCATGGTTGCCCGTTCATGGGAAGCCCTTACCAAAGGTCAGCAGTTTGGGAGCAGAAGTGCAAGGCTCCGTGAGAAGCAGGCCCCACTGGCTGTCTGTTGCTTTATTTTCTTATTTTCAAAGGCAGCTTGGTTCTTTTTACTGTTTTCTACGGGCCATGTGTTTTGATGTCAGGTTCTATTTACAGAAATGTCTGTCGCCACTGTTCTAGACAAGGTCTTACTTAGTCAGGCAAAATGAATTGGGCCCAAGTTGGAAGGTTGAACATGGGGAACATTCTGGGCACTCACTGCACCTTGCCAGCCAGGGAAGTGCGACTGCCTTGCTTCAAGGGTAGCACTACCTTTTGCCTCCTGAACTGGGGAGCAGTGGCAGCTCCTGGGAAGGGCCACTGTCCCATGAGCATCCTACTTCTTTTTCCAGCTTATCCAAGGGAGGCCTGGAGGTCTGGAAGGCGGTGGCCTTGAGAGGTTTTAGTCCCAGGGAGGCTCCTGATTTCCCAGATGGAAAACAAATGCTGCCTATCAGGTGTGTCAGGAACTTCACAGGTGCCAGAACAAAGTGAGGAGGAGTAAATGTCAGATTAGGGCATGATGGTCAAAGTTAGATGTCACTGAGAAACTGACCATTCTACAGTCAGTCATCCTGCATGGAGGTGTAGGTTCTAAAAGTGTCAGGACAAACCTGGTGGGAACAGGGACCAAAGAGTCTTCACAAGTACTGAAAGAGAAGGGGAAGTAGAACTGTTTGATTGATTAAGAGAGGGTATGAGTTACCTACACGCTGCTGGGACTGAACTGTTTGATTGAGAGAAGGTATGAGTTACATACATGCTGCTGGGACCAAAATAACCCACCAGAAGCAATCAGAGAGAGGAAAGGCTTATGCCTCGTGGCTTTCAAGGGTTTCAGCTCATAGTGGCGGGGAAGCATGGCCGCATTCATGGCAATGGGAGAGGGTGGTGGTGCCTGCTTACATCACAGGAAACCAGAAGCCAGGCTATAACCATTAAAGCCACTCCCCCAAATTCACCAGCTGAGTTTCACTTCCTGAAGGGTCCATAGCGTCCATAGTGCCTTTACCTGGGAGACAAGGGTTTCAAACATGAGTCTGTAGGTGACATTTTAGGTTTAAACCATAGCAGGGAGGGATTTTGAGCTTCACTGAGAAAGAGGAGGGCCCAGATGCCCTGGTTTGTCTAGGTCAGTCATGGCTTATGACTGTCATCTAAGCTAAATTTCCCTTTTACTTGCAAAATAAAATATCCAGGTTTGGATGACAGATTCTGCAATCATCCTTTTCCAAAGGTGGGGTGGAGTTAGGCACAGAAATGAATCTAGAAAATGAAATGTAAGACTTGGGGCACCTGAGTCCACTTGACAGAGCCTGAAGGAGAGAGAGCAGTGGAGAGGGCCGAGTAGATTCTCTCTGAGGTATGTTTGGCATCACAGGCTATAACCATGTCCAACCAAACATCGGCAGGGTGTGCTCGGGGTCATATGGGGCCTGGTGACAGCTTCAGGATAGAGAAAAGCCATCTACCATACCATCATTTTGAGGCCGTTGGAGGGGAAGATTGTGACAGGAGCCTAAAGAGGGGACTGGGATGAGTATAGACTTGCTCAGATGTGAGCTGGGGTAGCCCCAGGGAGTGGTCAGTAGAGCCAGGAGTAGGCAGCTTTCTAGAATGGCGACCACCATGACCTGGAAGGACTAACGTAGTCAAGACCCCAAACTGATGAAAAGACAGGGAAGCAAGAGGAGGCAATCAAGCAGCAGCGAGGACAAGTGATTTGTAGAATCTAGGTATCTTTTCTGCTCCAGCAGTGCTGGGGAAAGGCCGCAAGCCCCTCACCTCTGTCTCTCCACTCAGGGCCCCATTCCCAGCGCTTTCAAGGCTGAAGTGGTAGGAGCAGCCCCAGTAATATCGCACTGGCCTCGATCCTACTTGGCGTATGGGGTCACAGAGTCACAGTCACTCTCCTGTCCCATGGCATCCTCAGCTGGGTGAGAAACTTCCTGGTGTGCCAGAGCATTTGTCTGTGATCAGAAGAAGCAGGAGGGAGAGGATGCTGACACACAGCTAGTTAGCAGGAAAATGGAGGCCTGATTGATCTCACAGTGACAATCTGCATTTGGACAGTCGTGTTCTAGACTGAACAGCTGTCCTTTAATGTTCTGGTGTGTGATGGAGTTTCTTACACATCTGATAGGACAGAAGAGGATGTGACTGACAAACCAGGAGGACATAACCCCAAGCCAATCATAACTGTGTCTTGTGTCCATCAAACCTTGGATTCCTGTATGTTCTCTTAAGGTGTTGTGGGGAGGGGGCACTGGGAGCGGGGCTTTTCTGTAGGTCCTCTTACCACACTGGCTATGCCAGGGAGCAGCTAAAGGATTCAGAGATCTTGACTTTCCCCTCCCTGCTTGCTTATTCTGATCATGGGCAGAGGCTCTGGCTTTGACCATCTGGAGTCCCACCGACTACTTCTGATTCTTCCAGGGGAATTTGAATCTGGCATAGCTATATGCTTCTCTGTGCTCATCTCTTCTATCTTCTCGGAGCTCCGTGTATGGAACACTTTCACGGGTTAGACTAAAGTACCTGTGAAGTGGGATGCCCCTCTGCATGCTGTGAATATGTTTTATTACCACTGGTTAATAAAGAAGCCCCTTTGGCCTATGGCAGGGCAGACTAGAGCTTGGTGGGAAATCCAAACAGATACAGGGAGAAAGAAGGCAGAGTCAGGGGAAACACCAGCAGCTACCAGAGAAGCAAAATGTGATGTAACAAGCCATGAGCCTTATGATAAAATATAGAACAATAGAAATGGGTTAATTTAAAAGTAAGAGCTTGTTAGTACTAAGCCTGAGCCACCTGCCAAACTTTTATAATTAATATAAGGCTCTGAGTGTTTGTTTGGGAACTGGAGGGCAGGAGAGAAACCTCCAGTTACATACCTGTCCTCTGGTTTCAGTAATGGTTGAACAACATGCATGGAAAAGTAGTATCATCATACCATAATTGGTCCACCCCCTCCCCCCACATGCGGGTGTGTGTGTGTGGGGGGATGTGTATGGGAGGCTGTGTGTTGAAAGTGCACTACTCCACTACCACAATCCATACAGTGAAGTTTCCCAAATTTGGGGGAAATTAGAAGGCTCAGAAGATCCCAGGTGCAGTGAATGAGCATTACCCTGGGAACATCACCTTCTTGGCCACAGTTTCCCCCAACAAGTAAACATTTGTGGCTTTGTTGTTGTTGCTTTTGGCCTCCAACAAATTTTTATGAGGTGAAGTATTTTGAAATTTATAAAAGGGAGTAATGAATATGAAGTGTTAAATTGGGGTGGGAGAAGAGAGGGCAGGATAGAGGAGGGAGTGTGGAGAGGGGTAAATAACACTAGGGACCTTTCAAAGAACTCATATAGAAACCTACTCTAGAAGCTTTATCAAAATACATATATGTACATATATGTGTGCGAATGTGTGTGTATTCATACATGCACACACACATATGTTCATAAAATGAGTTAAAATAGAATTACTCTAAAATGGGCTAACAATGTCCCTACTAGATACACTGTCTTACAAATAAAAAGCCCAGTGCCAGGAATCGGCTACTTATTTTGGAGTTGTTGGCCAATGAGGTCCCACAGACCTCAAATATTACAGGCTATCTCCAATACTCTTGGTCAACTCCAGAACTTGACAGTAAGACCTATTGCTAAAGAGACAACCACAATAAAGGAATATGAATATGTAGAAATCAAGCTGATACTAACATGGAAGCAGTATCCCTACTGGATAGATTTTATCATTCTGAAAGGCTCTATGCACACTAATCGAGCAGAAAAGTAATCATTAATGCTACCTAGCTGTGAATCTTGGGAGCTACAGTGATGATTAGCTTGGTAAGACATGTCTTATGGCTTAACAGTGGCAGGAACATTATAGAAGTAACCAACCACTTTTTGATTGAATTTAATCTCTACTCCATAAATTGAAACCGCACTTGGCCTGATAATGGGCCTAGGGACTACGGTTACACAAGTCACAGGCAGTAGCTGAAAATCTATTATTATTATTTTGCTAAATGGATGTACTATTAATTTGACTCCTAATGACTTATCATTACACATAGATCAGTGCATCCTCAACCTTCATCATAGAAGTTTCTATTTCACTTTTTATTACACATAGATGGTGATTAACATAGACCCACAACTGGCCAAGGTGCAGAGACTTTGGAAGGCTCAGCCCTGAATGGAACATCTATACCGCACTTCCTCTTTTCAAGGCTCAGAGATCATTGTAGCAGAGGCTATGGAAAGACTGTAAGAACCAGAGAGAGGGTGACTACAACCAAACAGTGTCTTCTGGGCACAGGAGGACAGCTGTGCATATGAACTCCCAGTGACTGTGACAGCACGGAAAAGACCTGCGCACACCCAGACCAAATCCGAGCAGGGAGAGGGGAGCTGGGTACAGATCCCTGCTGCTCAAGGAGCTACGGCAACTGAGAGCTGCTGGGGGGAGGAAAATTAGTTGCTTTTCTAAACACGGAGCCCCTCATAGGCTGCCCACATTTCTGTATTAGGTCACACTTCTAGGAATATTTGGGCAGCACAAATTGGACTTGATGGATTTTAATGGGGGACATAAAGTAAGGTGGGTAAAGAAGGGGGGCAGATTGGAGAAGAATTGAGAGATGGAGATGAATAAGGTCAAAATACATTGTTGAAATTCTCAGCTACACACACACACACACACACACACAATTTACTACAGATAAACTCCAAAGTACACTAGTGTGAACACACACTGGACAGCTGCTCAGGTATGTTCAAAACGACCTACTGTTTTGTTACACATATCCACAAAAAATCCTACACATTCCTGTCACACCCACATAGTGGCCTCTCATAGGTGACATGAAAGAAACCTCAATCTCTTGAAGAAAAAGTCACAAAGTAGTTTTGGTAGATATGAACTGAGCACATAATTTTGTTCAGTAAAACTCCTTTGATGAGGCCTGCTCAAATATCTTGAAGATACTGTAAAAACACTACAGACGACTCTCTCAGTTATTGTGGTCATACAGGCTGAAGAGCCACCAGGGAGGACACAAATACAGAGAGGCACCCACATTCCAGAGCATCTTGAGAAAGCCTGATTTTTATCCCACATCTAAATGTTTGTTTCTAACCAAGTGGACTAGAGAAGCCGGGCCGGCATGAGAAGCAACAGGTGACAGTTTGGGAGGAGGAGCCTTCAATTTGCTGCTTTCACCTACTTGTCTGAGACCAGAAGAAATCTAGAGAGGGACGTGGACCTGTAACCAGCAGGGTAATTAGAAGTGGGTCTGATGGTGTGGGCTCCTAAGCTTAGTGCTCAGTTCTTTAACCCACACCACCCACATAAGTTCCCAGAGAGGCTCATGGAGCAGGATGGAGGGGAACCCAGGAGCTTCTCCCTCCGAAGAAGGGTCGGGTGACCAAGTGAGGAGAAGAAGTGTCAAAGAGCAGATGGGAGAAGATGCCAGACAGGATGGAAGAGGCTCTGTGTGTGAACAGTGAATGATGCTGGTTAAAAGGTGAGTGTCACCGGGCAGTGGTGGCTCACACCTTTAGTCCCAGAACTCCGGAGGCAGAGGCAAGTGGATCTCTGTGAGTTCGAGGCCAGCCTGGTCTACAAGCGCTAGTTCCAGGACAGGTTGCAAAGCTATAGAGAAACCCTGTCACAACAAACAAACAAACAAACAAAAAACAAAACAAAAAACAAAAAAACAAGGGAGTGTCTACGACTCAAGGCTGCCTCAAGATCACAGGAAGCCAACCTGTACTTGAACAGACAGGCTAAGGGATGGAGCTCAGGGCAGGGAATAAAACCAGTGTGGAAGACCTGAGACCAGCAAGAGAGCTCAAGTGTCTGGATCTGTTGTGCCAAGTCATCCTGGACTCAGATGAACCAGGTCTCCCAGACCAACCCAACACTTGGAATCAGCAGCCCTTCTTTATTATAAAATAAATATCACTGAAAGTTTTATTTTTAAACAAAAAATAGACAGACCGAAAATATCACACCTTAGGCAAATGAGTTGAAAATCCCTTAGAGTGACATCCTATTTTTTTTCCCACCCATTTCTCAAGTCCGAAGACACCTGGTAAAGAGTCTGTATTTAGGTAAAGAAATGCAACTCCTGGTACATACGGTTTCCTGGTGGCACAGAATGGAAATGACATCATGGAAACACTGGTGTTCAAGGTCAGTCTGTACATTGCTAGGTGAAAACAGGAGGCTTAGTCACGGTGGAAACGCGTGTACGCCTCTGCCCTGATGAGCTGCTCTCCCCTCCAGTTTTACTAAAATCGCGCAGGGTGCTTGCCTGACCTCTTTGGGATCTCCTAGATGCGCAGCCTAAATATAGGTCATATCTCACCTCTGTCCATGCTATCTGGGAGGAAATAAAGTGATTGTTGCTGAGAAGAAAGGGAGTTTGTTTTGACTCAAGGACAAAGAGCCCATGACATGAGTTGACTGTCTCGGTGGTTGACACGAGAGGTCTAATTTGTGTGGCGTTCCCTCTGGTGGCGAAAGGGAAGACAAGGCCAACTGGGAAGGTGTGGGATCCTTTGTCTTAATTAAAAAATATAGTCGGAGACATGGAATTTGGCCAAGTCTCATAAATCTGCTACAAGAATTGAGACTGTCAGGTAAGTTTAAATAAAACCAACCAAACCCGCCGAGAATCATGTTGGCTCCTGCGAGTCGTCGACACCCACTTTCCTGTCACTTCTGTGTTCCACAGACGGTGGTTGTGCTCATTACCCAGCCACCCTCCCGCCAGCCACTGACAAGCATATCCCCATGGAGCAGAAAATTCAGAGATGATAAATCTACTCCCGCTTGTGAAACACGGAACTCTCCTCTGGGCAATCAGAATGCGAGGAGGCTTTAAGGCAATAAGGACTTATCTGATAACCTACCTTCATTAGCAAGGCCTGGTCCTCCCTGTCCGGACAGCGCCTCACGGCCAGCGCGAACTGCTCTAGTGCAACTGGAAGGGAAGAGAGAGAAAGGTGAGTGACCTCCCTGGGGACTGCCAGCACATCTGTGGGGAACCTTGTGTGGCAGAAACAAATGGCATGTTAGTCATGCTTGCTTAGGGACACGTAGAGTTCCCTGCCTGTCCACTGCATGGGCTGGGATCTGTGTGCAAAGACTTTCCCATGGTTACAAGGCCACTAGAGTCAGCTAACCTCCAGGGAAACCACCAGAAAGTCCTGGGTTCAGCCACGGCATGAGCCACCCTGAGAGACTATATACACTCTGTCCCTATTCCGGTGACTTCATGAAGGGAATCCCAACTCTGCCTTGGTATCTTTGATGTCAGCTTTCAGCCATGCTCTTCCACAGTGATTTCCACGCATTAGTTCACTGTGTGTGAAAACAGGACATGGCCCCAAATGTTGACCCAAGTAAGTCCCAGACTCCCCAATTGTATTTAACCATCTTTCCTCAACCAATTTGTCTGACAGAATGGTTAAGGGAATCACAAGATGGTTTACAAAAATGCTCTAATGGGTACTTAAATCATTTTGAATGTTTCTGTGCACGTTACAGTTTCCATAAAGTAACCCCCTCTTCTCTATACCAATGGCCAGTCTCTCACCAAAGTCTGCCTTGTGAGCACAATTTTTTAATCTAAATAAACACGGGAACACAGACTTTCTTCCTTGCACGCGGTTTTGACTATATTATTTCACTTTTTTTTTTTTTTTGTATTTTCGAGACAGGGTTTCTCCGTAGCTTTTTTGGTTCCTGTCCTGGAGCTAGCTCTTGTAGACCAGGCTGGCCTCGAACTCACAGAGATCCGCCTGCCTCTGTCTCCCGAGCGCAGGTGTCTCCCGAGCGCAGGGATTAAAGGCGTGCGCCACCACCGCCCAGCTTATTATTTCACTTTTAAAGATGTCCTGGCATCCCTGGACTCTAATCCTCTTCTGGTGACAGGGACTGAGACGTTTACTGTCTAACCCATCTAGATTGTCCTCTTACTGCTGGACTGAGGGCTGGGGTCACACTGCCAGCCCTTCACTGCTTTCTGCTGTCAATCATCCCAGACAAGTACGACATCTGAACCCCGCAGGCTCGCCCATCCAACCGGGCAAAGTAACAGACTACCTCAGGTTCCATCCTGACCTGCCCAAACCCTGTGTGAGTGGGCAGAAGTTTCTGATTTAAACCTGAAATATTGACCAGAGACCTCTGTTTAAATGCTTGGTCCCAGGGTGCTATTTTGGAAGATTCTAGAAATGTTTGGAGTTAGGGCTAGCTGGAGGAAGGAGACCAATAAAGGTGATTCCTGGCCCTGCCTCCCAACCCTACTCTCTGATTCCTGGTCTGTTGTGGTGAGAACAGCTCCTGCCCTACACTCCTGCCCCCATGGAAAGACCTGCCCTGCCAGCCCTTCCCTGCCATTGTAGACTGCAACCCTTTGACACAGTAAGCAGATGCTTCGTTCAGGTGGAACAGCTTCCTGATCTTTGTGTAGCTGTTGGAGTGAGAACATAGAGGGAGGCTGAAACTCCAGAACATCTGGCCACCTTAATAATTCCACGGGCTTCTTATCATAACTTGCATGCTTCTTGTGAGAGTAGAGAGAAGGGAAAAGTGAGGTCACTTGCTCACAGATGCCGTTGGCCATGTGCTCTGGGGACTTCAGGAACCTCTGAAACCTAGGACAGAAGCTATCATCTCCTTAAGCAGATCTTTGTGGCAGTTACCGGAAAAATCCAACCGTGCCTGTGGCCTGGAATGGGTGAGCATTCAAAAAAATGTACCTATCTGCACAAAGGATTCCATACTCTACTTTTGCAACATTCTCATATTTTACACGTCTATTTCTGGTATAGACCTAATTAATTCATCTGAAATGCCTAGTTACTATTTTAAAGCTATTTACATCTTTTCTTTGTTGCTTTAAAGGGCATAAACAACTTATCATTAAATCAAGATTGGGGTTTTCTTTTGAGCTAAACTTTAATGGTCCTTCAAGTTCTCCCCAGGTAAATGAAAAATGCTATTCTGAAATAGGAGTTTTGGGAGCAAAGAGATGCTATGCTTATCTATCCAGGGAATATGGACTTTGCTTCGAGCAGTTATGTCATGTTGATTAAGTGGTTAAGTGGGAGAGCAGGGAAAACTGAGGGTTCCTCTGAGATGACTCTGTCTACAGACAGTAAAATAGTGACCATCAACTTCAGCGTTGGTGAGGCTTCTAGTGAATGAATATAATAAAGTTTCTCTTGCAGAAAAAAAAATGTACCTAAATGTGCCTCCACCTGCTTAGGGCCGAAGACCAATAAACCAAAGGCAAGGCAAGACATTGGGGGCAGTCACTGCAGCAGGGGATTTCCTTACACACGAAGCGGCAGGCAGTGTGAACATTCACGCCGTACCATTTTGATTGACTTATTTATGAGTCGTGCGCTCTGATCCTCCAAGTTCACAGTAGGAACTGCTGAGAAGCCATCCCTACAAGTTTTCTGTGTGGTCCCCTTGGATACAGAAGAGTATTCATATATACATGTAAAATCTGTGGGGATTTTATTGATTAGCCAGACTGCCAATTAAGAGATTGGAGTGATTTTTTTTTTTTTTTTGGTTGTTCGAGACAAGGTTTCTCTGTGATTTTGGAGCCTGTCCTGGAACTAGCTCTTGTAGACCAGGCTGGTCTCGAACTCACAGAGATCCACCTGCCTCTGCCTCCCGAGTGCTGGGATTAAAGGCGTGCGCCACCACCGCCCGGCTGGAGTGATTTTGAGAGAACAAAATTCTCTTTTTCTTTCTCTCTGTGTGCATGTATAATGAATATAATATATATGTTATCTATCTATATATCTCAAAAGATACCTTCATCAGTTATTTGGATTAATCTAAAAATCATATCCCCATCAAGTATCCAATATCCATTCTGCTGCATGTGTTCAGAGGTTTTAAGTGTCAACAGATGAAGGTAAAATCTGAAAAAAAAAAAAAAACCTCACTTTACAGTACAGAGAGAGCTCATTAGTCAAAAGCCCTTGCTGTTATGGTGGATGACCCAAGTTAGGTTCCTAGCATCCCTGTCTGGTGACTCACAACCACCTGTTGCTCCAGCTCCAGGGATCTGACACCTTGCCCACGTGTGGTACATACTCACACAGAACACACAGATATACCCGACTTGAAAAACAAAACTAAAAACATTCTTAAAACTTTGCTTTAAAATTACCTTGTGGTCTCTCCCTATTTAACACTCTATGCCACTTTAGGCCAGTATTAAAGCATGTTAAATTATCATATCTGTCAATGGATGTTTCTCTTTTTTTCCCTTTGCTTCTCAGGTTTCTGAGCAAAAGCCACCAGAGCATTATGTTTTCTCTGCAAATAAAAGCCTGTAAGTCCTCAGCAGGGAGAGAGGGAAATTCATGGAGAGAGGACACAGCGCCATTTCTCCTCTCGGCATTGGGGATCTACAATAAGTTAAAAATGAAGTTTTTATCTCTGGTGATTTATCAAGCTCAAGATCTCACAAAAGATAAACAGATGCTCCAAAGAAAGAATACATCATCTTAATGTTTCATTTTGACACTCTGGGTATCTAAAAAGCACATATCTCCAACAGCTCCTCTCTAAAAACATAATAGTTTCCATGATTTACACATTTAATATTTGTTTTAAGACACACTGAACTGAGAACATGTCAGGAAGGGCCACCGAAGACAATGGTCAGACTCGAAACACACAGATTATTTATAGACAAAAGCTCAAGGACTGAAAGAAAATCTGGTTGTCAACAGACAGTTGCTTTTGCAACTTTTTTTTTCTGTCTAGTTCATTTTGGTTTTTGTGTGGGTGGCTCATGTGAACTCAAAGGTTATTTGCTAAGTGTTTTGGAGACTAGAATATGCTGCCCTTTAAAACTCATGCTTAAGTGTGTGCTCCTGGCAAAAATGTCTAACTTTACAGTGCACAACGGGGTAATAGTGCTTTAATATAACATCATATCCAGAATTGCCATGGTGAGACAAAGAGTTTCTGCATGTCTATTTTTATTGGTGGTGTAGAAGTCTTAATCTTTTTTTTTAAAAAAAGATTTTGAATGTATTGCACATGTATTTGTTCATGCATGCAGGTGTGCCTATGCGTGTGTGTGTGTGTGTGTGCATGCATACATGGCTGCATGCACACTGCAGCCAGAGGTTATGTTAGGTGTCTTTTTCTATTACTTACACCTTACTCGTTTTTGTTACTGAACTTGGAGCTCACTGATGGAGCTAGACTGGCTGACCAAGGGACCCTAGGAATTCTGCCTGTCCCCTAAAGGTCTTATTCTTAAACCTGATGCTAATGGAAAATCTATTTTGTTTTACTCTTTTGCATTTCCCTCCATCAGCATGGATACTAATGGATACTGATTATTTTGAGATGATTTGGTGTCCCCCTCCCCCGCAATATATTTACTTATATTCAGTTCAGAATGCTGACACAGATCTTTGCAGTTTACTGTACAAGGTAAAAATTTTAAATCACATGGTGGAAAACAAGGGGACAGGAACATACTTCACAACCAGGGAGGGCAGGTTTCTGTCGCCTTTTCAGTGGTTCTGAGCAGCCCGACACCATATGACCCAGATGTAGCACCCTCAGCATGTGCACAAAGGTTCCACAGATATTTGCTCAGCCTGATGCATTGCTGCTCTATTCACAATAGCTAGGAAACGGAAACAACCTAGATGCCCTTCAACAGATGAATATGGAAATTCCATGCACACTATGGAATATGACTCAGCAGTAAAGGAAAATGAAATTATGAACTTTGCAGCTACACAGATGGACACCATGTGTTCTTTCTTATCTGGAGCTCCAAGCCTTCAGATGTGCATGCATAGCCTAGAGTAACTGCAAAACACAGAAAAATCATAAGGGACCACTGGCATGGAGGGGCCTGGGGGAGCAAGGGAGAGGGGACTAGCAGAGAGTGAGTGGTGTGAGCAGGGAAACGAGAAGAGGGGGGTTCTAGTCTGGGAGGGATGGGAAGGTAAAACAGCAGTAAAGATGGCTGGGAAAACATCAAAAGGAACCATAGTGTTAACTATCTACCTAAAATACCGAGTCATTGTCTAAGTAAACATATGTAGTTTAAATGAAAATTTCCCACCTAGGCTGACAATGCTTCCTCCAAGAGTCAAAGACCATCTAACAGGATCCCCTGCCCCCACCAGGCATGAGAAACCTGCTGTTGGGCTGTTGGTCAGGATTGTCCAACATTACAGACTATTGCCCTTGGTTTCTGCCCAGATGTGGAAGGCAAATACGTCTTGCTGTGGACACCATACACTTCAGACACAGGACCCAGATGTCCCTGAGTTGTAACTGACCTGCAATCCTCTTCCCTGAAGACTAGCTTTCATGGTACCAGAAGGTGCCACAAAAACTTCCAAAGGAAGGAAGCAAGCAAGCAGCGCTCTACCCGGCTTTAACACGGATGAACCATACCAACGGCCACCTAACATGGTACTCCAAAGGTGCCATAATGGCACGCATACCTTGGCAGTTACCAGTAGCTCCCTAAAAGAACCTAAGACCCACTCAACAAGAGGGAGATCATGTCTGATACTGGGAACCAGACAACTATCCAGACCCAATCATCACCTTCCTAAACCAGCGCAACTCTTAGCTTCATTGTAAATATTTGTCCTCATTCTCACAGACAGTCGTGATCTCCACCCTCATCAAGGAAACTTCTCTTTGCAGCAGAGATCATTACAGAAAATCACAACCAATCAAAATGTACATTCCTTTTATAGTGTGTATGTGTGTGTGTGCGCGCACGCACCACATATATGGAGGTGCCTTTTTATGGAGGTGCAAAAAGGGCATTGGATCCCTGAGACTAGAGTTACAGGTAGTTGTGAGCTGTCACGTGGGTGCTAGGAGCTGAACCCAAGCCCTCTGGGAAAGTAGTGAGTGCTTTTAAGCGCTAACCATCTCCAGTCTTTCATCACGCTCTTTTCTGAAGACCACAAAGTGCCTCGTGCTCCCATTTAGGATGGATTCCATGACAGGGGCTCACCCTGGGCCTTCACCATCATGGCTCTCCCTGTTGAATGTGTGTGGTGAGACTGTTGGCTCTTGCTCTTTTCTAACATATTGTCACTGTCTAGGTATTTCTGATTTCAAGTGGGAGAGACCCAGAAGCCCAGGACTTCCTGGGATCTTGTCGAGTATGTAACTGTGTCTCTAGCCCGCCATTGTAGACTCTGTGAAGTGTGGACCCTCCATCCTCAGAAGCACCTTTTGCTCATAGAATACCTTCACGGGCTGAGTTGAACATCTGACTGAGAGAGGGGAGACAAAACTGATGCATCCCTTCCCTTCCTGGGACCTCCAAGAGGTTGAATCCACAGAGGCCCGTCAGCCAGTTACATCGGCCCTTTCTCAGCACCCCTGGCCAGCCACACCATCCATGTATTGGATGGAGACAGACACAGAGAAGCTGTGATCAGGTGCAGCCATACCGAGGACTCCCTCCCTGGAGCCACTTGAATCTCACTGCTATGATGGTTAGTGTTACTTGCCAACTAGACAAAATCCAGTGTTCTCTGCGAGGTGAGCCTCGGGGAATCCCTCTGCGGAATTATCTTAATTATGGCAGGTGAGGTGGGGAATCCTCTCACTGCGGCTGGGATCCTGGGCTGCAGAGGCAAAGAGGCAGAGCTGAGCGGCAGCTTGGGTTCATTCCCTCTGCTTCTTGACTGTGGATGTATGGGATGCAGTCAGCTGCTTCAAGCTCCTGCTGCCTTGACTTCAACACCGCGATGGCCTGGGCTCGTGAACTCCAAGCGGGAATAAACCATTCTCCCTTGAGCTGTGTTAGCCAGGGTATTTTATCAACAGCGAATGAAAAGAAACCAAGCCACATGGAATCTGCAGAGGCCACTGTGGCAAAGTTTGTGCTACCAAATCGATAGAACCGGTGGCAAGAGAAAGAATGCACTGTCCTAGCTGGCGCGGGGCCTCAAGCTCTTCCCTCAGACACACCTCTCCACCCTTCACCCTCCAGCAGGAACAAAACATCGTGCAAACCCGTTATTCAAACGGTAAGATGAACTCAAAACCTCTGGTTCTAACAAAAGACAATAGCTGAAAGGGTTGGCAGTGGCCACTTCAGTAGTGGTAAAGGATGGTAAGTGCCTAGACCACACAGGACTTCCAGATGAAGAGGTGGCATTCAGTGCCTCCGTCATGTTAAAACACATTCAGGGAGGTGGCAATTTTATTTTCATAATTTCGTAGAAAACGATGCAAGCTTAAGCTAAACAAGGCAAAGGCAATTTGTCCAAAGACTAACCCCATTCCCAACTGGGAGGAAAGTGCTAGCCCCATGAAGAATATTGGAATCAGCACTAATAGGCAAAACACGACACGCTGTTTTAAATAATGCATGCGATCATGTTTTTATTAACAAAGAAAGCCTCGTTTCAAAACACACACGTCCTTGAAAGGAATCTGAAATTAATTCTCAGTAGGCAGAACCCCACGGCATTCTGTGTTCTAATTATAATTACAACCTGCCCTTAACACGGACATTCAAAATTATCAGGCGCTTTATTAAGAAGTAGAAAGGGGCTTCCTGCTACATGAAGCTCACAGGCTTTGAGAGACGTCACAGACAGTTCTGCACAGAGCTGGGAAGCGTGGATGTTGCCATTTCTTTAATGACTGCTTGTTTCCTTTTTTTTGCCTGGAATGGGCACGCCCTTAGGGACTTAGGTACCATGAGGTTTCAGAGATGCTCTTTCTGGGGCAAGATAAATATGCGCCTCACAGAAAAATATCAATTCATCACTGTAATAGTTACGTCCCACTACAGAAGCCACTGGAGACTGCTTAACATTTTTATCTCAAGCCTAGTTTTCCCTAGCCTTCAGGTGACAAACTGATACTGATGCCAGAAGGCTTTTCTCCCCATTTGTTCCTAATAAAACTGGCTCGATTCTGAGTTCATTTCTACCTGGGGAGATGTTAAGGTTTGAGCTTTAACAGACTGATTCCCCTCTTCCCTTCTGCGTGTTCCTCCTTCAAAAGTGTCCGCAGGCAATATCTGTACAGGTCAGCAAAGATGGGTGGGCTCCTTGAGCTCTTGTCCCTCCCCCTGGAGATCTCTGCTGGAGAGCAACAGGATGTGAACGCAGCAACATCTGGGCTAGATCTTCTAAGTCCCAGGCTTAGTGCTCTCCTATCCTTAGGGCCTGCTACATGTTTGTGTGTTTGAACCTTTCATTGCATGTGTTGGTTTGGTTTTGTGTGTGGTGGAGACACATGAGTGTGTGCACCATGAGCACACTTGTGCATGCAGAGACCAGAGGAGGGAGGATGTTGGGTGTCCTGCTTCATTCCCCACTTTATTTCCTGAAGACAGGGCCTCTCAATGAGCGTGGAGACAGGCTAGCAGCCTGCAAGCCCCAGTGATTTTCTCATCACTGCCCACCAAGGTGCTGGGAGTGCAGCCCACCTGGCTGCACAGATCCTCATGTGTGCAGGAAGCAGTCTGACCCATGGAGACAATCTCCCCGGCTCCTAAACCTTTACACTACAGATAGAGTTTTCTATTTCAAATTATTCCTGAGCTCCCCAAATACTAGCTTCAAATCAATTTTCTTTTTTATACACCTAAGAACTCTGTCTCTGGTCTTAAACCTGAGGGTAATTTTATGAAAATAATCACTTTTTAAATTATTATTAACCAATTGACAGTTCAAAATTGTTGAGGTGACAGAAAATCTCTGATGCTTCTTCCTGGCATTCAGACCTCAAACATTACCACTCAACTTGTCGAACTTCCTCTTCAGGAACAAGATCTACTTCAGTTATATATGATAGTGGTTAACAACATTTGTTTCTCTTTTCATTAAGAGGAATGAGTCAGACACTAAGACGAGAACCTTGGGTGATCATCTGAATTCATCTTTGTCATAGCTCACAGTCTCTGTAAATGAAGCTCAGAGAGGTCAGGTGACTCGCTTGCAGCCACAGAGCTGGTGAAAGGACAACCAGGACATGAACTCAGATAGCCAGCTCCTGGGGCCTGCGTGCACTGTCCACACACCAAGCTCGGCTATACTGGGAATGTGTGACATCATCGGAAGAGTCACAGTCCTCCTTCTAAGGTGAACCATCTGGTTCCAGATGTAAAGTTGACAGGTGGCTATTTGAAGATGTGTTTGTATTTGAAAAGTACGTCAAAGGCTCCCCATGCCTTCACGTTAGAACCAGGTTTTGGGATGGACAGTATCTGTGGTCAGTACAACGGGGCCCAGAGAGAAGACCCCCCAGGACCTGGACCTTAGTACCTCCAAGAATGAGTCCAGTACTAGTTACCTGCCATGGATGAAGAGGTCAAAGACACACCTGCCTTCAACTAGGGTGTGTGTGTGGGGGGGGGTTGTGTTCCAATGTGTTTCTGCCGAATCACCAAATATGGAAAACAAACAAACAAAAGCTCCAATAGAAGATTTCTTAAGTAAATGAGTCTAGAGTCAAGGCTACCAAGACAGCGCAGGAACATGGACAGCCTGTAACCTACAGAATCCTTGGCAGTAGACAGTGGATTCTCAGATCTGCAGCCATGAAGGCATGCACTATGCAGATGGCATGACCTGAGGCACCCTCAGTTACTACTTGGTTGTACTACTTGGTTGCACGCTGCTTTCTGCCTGTGTGAGGGATGGCTTGTAGACCCCAGCAGTTGGTTTTTGACGTGATGAATGAACTGGCATTCCTGTTTATATCGGTCATTTCCAAGTTCAGTTACTATGAACCAGTCTCCCCACACTTCAGGGTATACAAAGTTTCTGGATCTCCAAATGAGGGAATCCAATCTTGCCTCTTAGTAACACACAGGGAAGTGAATGTTTCTCCCATTCCCCATCATCTCTGTCCCTACCTTGCTCCTCCTCTTTGTCCCATAGAGCAGTAGGTAGACTCCAAACAGAATCAGGGATGCTGACACGGCACTGGTTATTCCGGGGTTGGGTCACTGTGTGCAAAGGCCACCCCGAGGTGGCCCTCCTGTGGGCCACCTGCTTCTTTTCTCTGTGAAGAACCTGTGTCCCTGACATATCCTCATTCCAGCCTGCACTCACTAACCCTGAAGGATGACACTCACTCCTACACACAGGGTTCCCAGAGCTGGACGTCAGAGGGAGGGAAGCAGCCAGGCTTCATTTGAGCTGAAACCATTCCTTCTAGTTCAGCTCTGAGTGATGATGCTGGGCATCCTGAAGCTACTGGAACATGGCACAGAATCCCACAGCACACTCTCGGGTTTTTTTTTTTTTTTTTTTTTTTGGCACATGCTGGTTGGAGAGAGAGTGTGAGTGGTAGGCAGACTGAAGTTTAGTCAAACATATTCATTCCTTGGTTGTTGGCCACAATACCTTGCCCTGCCTTTTAACAGACACACAGACGAGAAGCACCAGGAGCCAGGCCCCTGCAGCCGTGCTGGGGGACCAGCCGGCCCTGCTCCATATAAACATCAGCGGCCCCATGTGATAGAAGTCTCCCACACAGCCAGCATGCTCAGTGAGAGCCTGGCCTTTCTCTTTTAGTACCTTCCCTTCACACAGTGACATCATGTTGTAAATGAGATGATTTTCGATATTAAATAATTCCACTGACATGAAGTTGTGGATCCAAACTTTTTTCATTTTCTTGTGTTATTTTAGTCTCTTTAGACCAAAATGAGTATTCTTAGTCTCAGTGTTATTTGCGTACTAGACTGTAGGAGACCGGCCTGTAACGTAGAGAACATTTAATGCTATTCTAGCCTCTACCTACCATCCACCAATAACACTCTCTGCATCCAACATTCCAGACATCTTCAAACATGGCCAAACCTCCCTTGAGGGTAAAACTGTCCTGGGTTGAGAATCAGGGACTTGGATTGACACAGCTGCCTCATTTGAGGACTAGGTTTAAGCAGCTGTGACATGGTCAGACCTCTTCAGACAGGGGCCTTTTATCAGGTGTGCTTCTGTTTTGTATATGTAGATTTGTTCAGGAGTTCCAGATGTGGTTGGACAAGGGCCTGGGGGAACTGATGTACAAACTAGTGCCTCTCTGGTTAGTGGGCCCTGGTGGGCTGTCTGCCTGGGTCGTTTTCCTAATAAGTAGGGAGCTGAGTTACAACAGTCTCTTGAAGGTACTCAGGGCCCTAGACCTAGCAGGAGACTCAGACTGGTGGCAAGACTTCCCTTCTACAGAGTTATGTTCCCCTGGCCTCCAGGGCTCTGAGTCAGCCAACCATGAGCGTTCAACAAGAGCCAACTCACCTCTGTGGATGTGTGCCAGAGACAGTAAGGTGACATGGTGCATGCAGGAGTTCCAGACACTGAAGAAATCCCCTTTCTTGGTTACCACCTGGCAAGGGATGGGAGAAAATATCCATGAGGAATATTTGGAGAAAAGTGAACTTGAAAATTTCCTTTTTATTTTGTTTTCTTGTTTTTCTTGGGGTGGGGGAGCAGTGTGGGTGTTTGAGAGAGAGGGAGGTGCTGGGGCTTCTGGCATACAAGCTAAACACTCTACCATGGACTGAGTGACACTACCCAATAGCACCCTCCTCTAATTTTATATCCTGAGACAGAACCTCACTGAGTTGTCTGGTGGGCTTAAACTGGTGATCCTCCTACTCCAGCCTCCCAAGTACCCAGGCTTAGAGGTCTTTACCAACCAACCCAGCAAATATCCAAAGGGTCCATACAACATACACGTGGGCATTGCACAGTCACTGAGAGGCTGGCTGCATGACCGGTAAGAGCAACTTGTGAACAGAATGAATGTCCTGGTAGTGTCCAGGAAGTCCGGTCTGTGTGTGTGTGTGTGTGTGCGCATGTGTGTATATGAATGTTCATGTATGTGTGTGTGCATATATGTGTGTATGTATGTGTGCATGTGTATATGAGTATTCATGTATGTGTGTATATATGTGTGTATATGAGTGTTCATGTATGTGTGCATGTGTATGTATGAGTGTTCGTGTATGTGTATATGTGTGCATGAGTGTGTGTGTGTGTGTGTATGTTAAGTCCTCACACATCAGGTATGATGTCTAGTTATACCTGATACCTAGGAGGAAACACATGTTCAAGGAGAAATTTGAGGTGGGCCTTGTGGTAAAGGCCTATAATATCACTTGCTCAGGAAGCATATATACAATGAACTATGTCCATTTAGCAAGTACTAGTAGTAGGTTCAGCCATGGGTGACAAGCTGACTGCTGAGGTGCAGTACTCAGTGTCCTTGCTTCCACTGCCATCGGGTGCTTCCTTTTGTGTTCAGTGTCTGATGACATGAGAAATGAACAGAGTCATGGAGACAGGAGCCACAGCCTGTTTGTGTGCATCACTTCACTGGTACCCAGCAAGCAGCAACATTCAAGTGAGCCCCTGCGGGTGTCCTGGGCGTGGAGCCCGAGGCTCCTCTTACTGACCAGAGCCCTCAGTTAAACTTGGCGCTGCTGACCTTTACTTTGTTCCTCCTCCTCTTTCTTTGTTTCGAAGACTGAATGATTTGATATCAAACTTTTAGTGACTGTGTGTTCTCAAGGAACTAAGACTCAAACAGAAAGTTACACTTGATGTATCAACTTCCCATTTGTGTCACCCCCAAGCTGACGGGCCTCTCAGTTGGAAAGTAACCAACTTTGCGGTGGCTTCGCCTCTTCAGGGCCTGGAGCTCTCTCTGTCAGATGCCTCCTCTAATAGTGCTTTGTGCGCTAGCGGAAAAACAGATCTGCAGGGAGCCTCTGCCATGTATAATTCAATATGAGGACCCGGGGCAGTGGGCACAGTCAGGAGAGCCATGTCACGTGACTCACCAGCTCCACATCTAACCGGGCATCATGACAGTCAGGGAATGGACAGACAGTGTCGGCACGGATGCTTCCTGAATAGATATCTCCCTGGACAGGTGTCATTGTTCTAACTGACGAGGCAGGACAGAGACTGGTGACTCTCTTGACCCCGTGGTGGGACATTCATGGAAACTTTGGCAGTTGCTACAAGTTCCCGAAGAAAGTCTGGAAACAGCGTTCATCTATCACCTTACAGAATAATGCCAGGGCTCGGCTCTCCTGAAGAGCGCACACAAGGCAGCGGGAAGAACAAGCCACCATGCAGATGGCCCAAACAGAGTGATAAGGGAAAAAAGCTCTTCACTGGTCTGATCAGCAGAAAACCAGGGGCAGCTAAGTGACTGGAAAGGTCCTGGAGACATCTTTGCCTCCTCAAAGAGAGTGAGAAAAAGGGGAAAGAGGAGGATCCAGGGAGCAGCGGGTCCTCCAAGCCCCCCTCCCCACCCCCAGATGCTGGCATCAGCTCTGAGAATGTCACTGCCCACAGGTATAACAGCTTGTCTGCAATGGTGGAGTGTTGAAGAGTCTTTACTACACTAGCAATGTTACAATACAAAAGAAACCAACCTTCCTCCTAGGCACCTTTGTGGGAGGTTTAAGACTTTTAAAGGGACAGTTGCCCTTTATCTGCGGCCGTAAATAGCTACTGGAAACCTGAGTTTAAACTAGGCGCATCCAAACTGAGTCCTTAAAGTGTACCAGGGAACAGGCACTGTTTTAAGCATTTAATTTTATTTGCTCACTTACTTAATCTTCAGAAGCCTTCGATATTTGCTGATATTTTCATGTCACGGGCTGAAATCGTGACCCAGAGAGGCTGAACGATTTGCCTAACATTGCAGAGTGAAGTTAGAACTGGACACACAGACTCCAAAGCTCCTGCCCTGCCTCCCAATGGAGCAAGGGAAAGTACCGGAAGCCCTACCCCTCCCACTAGTAGGGCTCATGTTACCACAGGTGACCACACCTGTAAACAGCAGGCCATCCTTCAAGAGTCTAATGAAAAGACACACTCAGAGCACAGTCGGCATACAGAGCAACAACAGACTGGGAGAAAGGCCTTCCTGGCACTAGATGAGCATACCCATTCCCCTTTCATTTCTAGAATGTATCTCAGCAGCACTATAGCCAGCTAGAAACCATTCCTTATAGATGATCCATAATAAATATACCCTCAGCTATCATCATATTTAATGGTGAAAGAATAAATTTTTTTTTTCCTTCTGGAAAGGATGGCGTTCTTCTTCACATGGAGCTAGAGGAGCTAGACAGGGCAATAAGGCAAGAAAAAGAAATGAAAGCAGTAAGTCTTATATTAAAAATACATGTTCATCTATAGAGAAATGCCAAGGAGTATATAATGAAGGTCTTAGACCTTATAAGTGAATTAAGTGAGTCACAAGGTTCAAGAGCAATACTTTAAAAATCAACCCTGTGTCTATATTCCAGCCATGAACAATTGAAAATGTGAAATAAAAATCCCATTATGGGGCCAGAGAGACAGCTCAGTTGTTAAGAAGACTTGCTCCTCTCTCAGGAGATCCAAATTCAGATCTTTGTACCCATACAGGGACGCTCACAACAGCCTGTAACTCCAGCTCCAGGAGATCCATCACCCTCTTCTGGCCTCCACATGTACTGCATGCATGTGGTATACACACAGGCACATATACATAAATGAAAATAAAATAAATCTTTTAAAAATATCATGGCAACATCAGAAACATTAAGAACTTATAAAACATGTAAAATTTATACACAAAACCCAAAAGATATTGCACAGAGAAATTTACAAAGTCCCCTAAATGAAAGGTGGAGCTACTGTGTTCACAGGTGGGAAACCCTTGTTTCGCTGTACGGTCACTTCTTCCACGCCCATCAAAATTCCAGCAGACTTTTGGCTTTGGTAGAAATTTGTGAGATGGCTACAAAGGCTGCCCGGACAACAGAAGACCTAGAATAGCCGAAGGCAGTTTTGAGAAAGAAAAACCTTGGAGAGTCACGTGATCTGATTGAAAGACTTAAAAAAAAAAAAAAAGCTACGGTAAACACAGCCGTGAGTAATTGGGATAAGGCTAGAGGTACAGAGGAACGGGACCAGGCAGGGAGTCCAGGAATACAGCCACACACCTACGGTCGAAGACGGGAAAGAAACAAATTCTACCAGGATAAGTGCACACCCACATACAAACCCAAACAAACCTCAACCCTTACTTCACACTCTGTGCCAAAGCGAGGGGCCGGCCTGAATGTTAGAGCTAAACTCATAAGGATTTAGAAACCACTGGAGGAAAACCTTAGCCACATTGTGTTAGACAAAAAGCCCAGGAGCTATGATATGAAAAGCTTTAATAAGTTCTTTCCTCTTGCAGCACACCGCTCTAAAAGGTCGGGTAATGGATCAGCGGAAATGTTTGCAAAGCGCATGTATGATGGGCTTTTACAAAGCTACCTAAGCACAGGCATAAATACAAGGACAGCAACAGAAATGCGTGGGAAAGGAAGCACAGACATAAAACACACCGTGAAAAAGGAAAACCTACTTAAACACATGGCAGAACCTGTGAGCAGACTCTTCACCCATCTGTATCTGACATGGAAAATAAACACACAAAGATGGTTTGAGAAATGCAAATCAAGACCACAGTGGGATGCCACTTTACACCCACTATGGCAACGATGAGTAAGACTGGCAATCTGAGGGTGAACCAGGATGCCTGGCAGCCGGCGATCATTGCATTGCTGGTAGGCACAAGATGCCGTGGCCACTTTGGAAACAGTCTGGTAGTTCCTTAAGAAATTCAGCACGCAGCCACCAGGGAAACCAGTGGTTCCACTCTGAGGTGTTTATACAGATGAATCAAAGACAGCTGTCTATGTAAAGAGTTGTAAGAAAATGTTCATTAAAGTTTTATTCATAATCACCAAACAGGTATCAATCCATATGTCCAGCAATCCGTTACTGGGCAAACAGACTGTATAGACCCTTATAAAGAAATACTACTCTGTAGCAAAAAGGAACAACCACACACACAGAGCCACAGCTGCATGATCTCAGAAGCACTTTGCAAAGTGGCAGAAGCCAGAATCAAAAGGCTTATTATTGTGTTTGCAATAAATTATGCAAAGTGAAGAAGCAAGCGATGGTTCCATGAGTCGATAGCAAAGAAAAGATCAGAATTTTCCAGGACCTGTTTGGGAGGAGAGATTGACAGATGACAGAGTGGCTTGAAGGGGCCCTCTGGGGTGATGGGCGTATTCTGCATCTAGTTTTGGTAAGAGCTATTTGAGTACAAGCATTTACAAGCATTTGTTCAAACCCAGTGACAAAATACCTGAGATTAGTAAATTTAAAAAATATGCAATATATTATTCCATATATGTGTGTGTGTGCATATGCACATTTGTATATAGAAGACGATTTTCTACAAAGTACTTCTGTCACTAGGGTTGGACACACAGCGTCCAAGGCCGCCACCACTTCCCTGATAAAAAGACCCCACCCAGGTAGGTGCCTGCTTTCTTCTCTGTCCTCTCCTGGTCTGCAACCCCAGCCACCGCACAGCTGAGAGGATGGTGAAAAACTGGGCTACAGAGCTTGGCTGGCTTCTGGAGGCTCCTGGACCAAATGGCCACAGTCTCTGGAGCCTGAGACAATAGAGGCAGATGTTCTTCCCACTCTAGAGGTCTGCTCCCAAGCCAAGGTGTCAGCAGACCCCGTCCTGTCCAAGCATGCTGCCTTGCCATGCTCAACCTCAGGCCGTGGCCAGCTCTCTGGCCTTCCTTGGCCTGCCACTGTATGGCTCTAATCTTGGTGGCCATTGCTACAAGTTTCCTTCCATGCATCTGGTCTGTGCTTCTCCCCTCTTCTGAGGGCATCAGGCATATTGGAGTAAGGCCACTGCTCTCCAGGATGACTTCCTCAGTTATAACTTGGTTATAGCTACACAGACCCCTTTTCCAATTAAGTTGGCATTCATGGGTCCTGAGGATAAGGACTTGAACATACACCCTTCTGCTGGAAACAATTTAACTCACATCATGGGAGCAGAGAGGAAGGACAGTAAGAGCCACAGAACCACAGCAAGAGCCCTGTTGGGCTTTGGCCATGGAACCACAGTGGGGCTCTGGCTATCTGCCTCTGTTTTCCTATTGTGAGAGAACAAGACCACATTTAGATAAACCACTGCGGGCCAGCATTGTGGTTGATATTCTCCCTCTTCTGAGTGTTTTAGGGGCATCCTGGTCCCTTCCTAACCCAGTCAGTGGGAGTGTGGGCTCTTCAACTCTAGCACTTTGCCAGGCCCAAGGGAACAATGGATTGGATGAGCGGATGCCTAGTTCCTGTTTGCCAAGTTCTCCTGACCCGAACATTCCCTTTTCCCATCTCAACTCTGGTTTTTCTGTTACACTGGTGGCGCACGCCTTTAATCCCAGCACTTGGGAGGCAGAGGCAGGTGAATCTCTGTGAGTTCGAGACCAGCCTGGTCTACAAGAGCTAGTTCCAGGACAGGCTCCAAAGCCACAGAGAAACCCTGTCTCGAAAAACCAAAAAAAAAAAAAAAAAATTAAAAAAAAACTCTGGTTTTTCCTCCACATCTCCAAAAGTTGCAGGGCACCCTCTGCCTTTCTTCTTCCCAGCAACCCGTTTTAAGATCCCTACGGCAGCTTGCCCAGGACTTCTCCTGGCCCTTGTGCCCTGTGCCCACCGAGTTCTTCAGCCAGGCAGGTAATCTAGTTCCTCTGCCAGTTCCACACCTCTGTTCCTGACTGGGTCCCCAGCTCAATCACTTGCTCACGGTCTGGAGGGGTCTCTTTTTGTAAAGTGTCTAGCTTCTTGGGCTTACAGCTAATGACTCTCAGCTTCCAAAGTTCTCCAGCAGACAAAACACTGTGAGCATGGAAGCCAGTGCAATACATCCTCGCTTTTAATCATATATACAGTTTATTGGTTCTATTCCTCTGGAGAACCCTATTGGGTTTTTTTTGGGGGGGGCATAGTCACTTGTGGAGGGAGTTGGTCCTCTCCTTCCACTGAGTAGGTTTCTAGGACTCGAACTCAGATCTTCTTCAGGCTAGGCAGCAAGTTCCCTTGCCCTCCGTGCTGTCATGCTGCCCTTAGGAGAGCCCTTTTACAGAAACTGACTATCCCCCCAAAACTGCTCCTGGCTCCAAGAGGAGCTATGGTTCCTGGTTGGGTTCTGAATCCCCAGGTGATGCAATACCAGGGCAGTTTTCTTCCCAGGGCACTCTTCTCTGCTACCTTGCTCTTTCCTCCCCTGTGTGCAGACCCCTGCCTGCCCCTGGCCCTGCACCAGCTCCTGTTGCACCAGAAGCCTTCTCTCACAATGTGGCAGCCTTACCTAGGGGAGTGCCCTGTGGTGCAGGGCTGGAATTCACATGTGTTCTGAGAGAAACACAGAGTAGATGTTCCAATGGCACACAGGCATAGCTGGTTCCAAGGACTAAGGCTGTCTGGCACCTTGTCCTCAGTTTGTCAGGGATGTGGCTTAGACCCGCGTCATTACTCACGCAGAAGTCTGTTGCTCTGCCCACAGCAGCAAAGGCACCATCTTTCCAGGAGTGCCTGGGAGAGTGTGCACTCCATAGGCGTGGACTCACATCTGGTATCTCATACCTGTAATCTCAGATGAGGCAGCAGGAAGGGAGATTGCTACAAGTTTGAGGACAGCCTTGGCCACACAATGAGTTCCAGGCCATCCTGACTACAGAGTGAAACGACGAAAAAAAGAAAAAAAAAGGTGAACTTAGATGCACACACACACACACACACACACACTCATGCATACACATACCTATGTCTGTACATACACACATGATTTCCCTCTACCCAGATCTATGTCCAGTTCTAAGACACATGCTTCCTTCTTTTCTTCAGACATATTTATTTTTTAAAACAGGGTCTCATGTCTCCAAGGTCAACCTCAAACCTTCTAGTATCACAAGATGGCCTTGAACTTCTGATCCTCCACCTCTAGGGAATGCCTCAGCACCTTGTAAATGCTAGACCAGCACTCTACCACCAAATGAACTTTAAATGCCCAACCCCAGGTCCAGATATTTCCACATGCATGTCTACCAGCATGTCTTCTTCCTCTGCTCCCTCCTCCTGGCTTCAAGGTTTCCACGTCCTCCTAGAAGCCCCCGGCATCTTCTCTCCCCAGATGTGGTCTTCTCGGTATTTTTGGCGTTCTCCTCTACCCTCCCACCCAGCTGGTACATCCATCCCAGGAAGTCTTCAGTACTGGAGTGTGAGCACTGCTCTGATTGGCTGCATGATCGCAGGCACTAGCACAAGTCTGAGTGCCTGACCAGAACAATGGCTTCTACAATTGAATATATTACTTCCTAATTTCCCCTGCTTTCATGTCCAATGAAGAGTCTGCTTTTCATTTCCGAGCCATCAGGGATAGAAAATGATTATGGGTGATGCATTCTCTCTGGCCATTTAGTTTTGAAAGCTCAACTCCTGAAATGGACCTTGATAATTTCCAGTAACAGATTTGTAAGTAAATGTTTGCTGCCTGGTCCCTTTCCTGACAGCATCCTCATTTGCAAAGTTCCTCCTTAGCTGTTCTTGTAGAGAGAGAAGAGGAAGAATCCAATCACAGGGCCTTAAATACACTGTACAGGCACCGACGCATGCATCTGGAGTCTGGTCAGCTAGATCGCATTTCAACAGCATATACTCCCCATTCAGATGAAGACTGTGTTACTGGACCTGATTGCCTTAGTGATTACTTCAAGTTCACAAAAGGCAGACCAACATACATTTAATATGGGAAAGAAATAGTGCCTGGAGATCTTGTTTCCTGAAGCTTCAGCTGTTCTGCTGGTGAGGAACCTGGGATCCAGGAGGTGAGAGCTGAGAGATGGGTATTATGTGGAGAAAACTGGGGGCACTAGGGATGAGTTCAGAGGAGAAGCATCTGGAATGGAAATCACTAACCCTGCTATAACTGGGACTTCTTAGGGGTCTTTCTTCTTTGATCATGCCGACTGTGTTCCCAAGATGCAAGCTGGCGCCCAGTGCACCTTTGCTCTGTATCAAATGACCCAAAGCTCCATCAACCAGCTCTCTGGTTTCTCTGCTACCATCTCAGCTGAGGCTCACACTCTGGGCTGTTGGTGACTCTTGTAGTACTGACAAGAGGAGGTTCGTCACAGGATTCCTCTGTGAAGGTGACGTAGAAGGTCTTCAGTGCCTTGTACAGGATACACAATGCGGCGGACCACCAAACAGCGCTGTCACCCTCCCTTACTGGTGTCTCTAGCTTGTGACATGAAAATCTGACTAGCTCGGTTCTAGAGTGGCTGCGACAGTTGTTCCCTGACTTCCCCAAGTCTTGTCTGGAAGGTCCAGCCTCACTTTATGCCCATTCACCTCCATCCTCACTGCCTCCCCCATCTGTCCCGAACTGAGAACACAGGAGCCTTCTCTCTCCTCCATCTCTCTGTGTACCAAGCCACCCTTCCTCCTAGAGGACAGGGATTATATACCTTTACAGCCTACAACACTCACAGTGCCTGGTATATATGAGTCCCTATAACAACATTTTCAAACAAAAACATAGTTCAAATAAAAACACCTATAGGTCTTTTCTTTCCATCTGTCCTTTCTTAATTATACATCCTAAGTTTCAACTAAGCAGTTATGTTTCTTTCACTGAACTGAGGAGCTTACTTTCTTTTAATGGTACTCAGGTCAGTCTCAATGATGACCTACTCCACCTCTCAAATTCCAGGATTACAAATGTGCCTTACAACACTGCTCTCATGTGGTGCTGGGGATCGAACCCAGGGCCTCATGCTTGTTAGGCAAGCACTTTACCTACTAAGCTAAATATCCACTCACTGGAACCAGCACTAACTGCCTGAGTAGCCAGTAAGCATAAGAAAGAGACCAGCGGGAATCTGGGCATGTTTATACAAGCTACCAGGAAGGATTCTAAGTCAGTAAGGGGCCTCTTGATTCCCTTGTTAGCCTCTGAAACAAGGGAGTAAAACTGGCCTTAGCACTGTCTTCATTGTTCGCAGGCCAGATGTGTGTCCCTGGATGGGGACAGACCAAGTCTGTTCTCCGTATTTAGGCTTGGTATTGATTCCACATGTCACCCCTGTGTTTGGTTAAATGCTTCATCCCTAATGACGTGAGCTGCTTCAACCTGGTTGGTGGAAGCAGAAGCTCCCTGCCTGCCTGTGGTCTAACTGACATCCCTGCAGGCAGGAGGGCGGTTGCCCCACTGAGCTGGCATCAAACCACGGAGGGCAAGCGCTAGGATCACTTTATTGGTTCCCTTCATCTAGTTCACAACTGCAGTGACAAGAACTCTGCCAAGGACTGTGACCTCAGCTGAGCACAACGATCTGCCTTTGGAGAGGGCAGCCTGAAGTGGAATGATGGGTGCACTTTTTTTTTTCTTAGACAGGGTTTCTCTGTCTGACTGTCCTGGAAATCCCTTTGTAGACCAGGCTGACCTTGAACTCACAGAGATCCAATTCCCTCTGCCTCCCAAGTGCTGGGGTTAAAGGCATGCCCCACCACCAACTGGCTGGCAGGTACATTGTTGCATTAACTAATTTTTCTGTCCCTATGTTAACCCTGGTCAGGGAGCTCTCCAAGGAATTACAAGTCTATCAGGACTGGCCCCATCCTTACCATATTTCCAAAGACCTGTTTTCTGAGGTCTGGCCTCAAATCAAGGTCCCAGCAGAATGTCCAGGCTCTTTGGCTCCTCTGTGTGTCATCAGGGCTGGCCCTCCACAGCTTGCCTCTCGCAGTCTGGTCTGTCACCATGCTGTCTAAATTCTGTGCTGCTGGGTGACCTATGGACCCACTGCATTTTTCCATGTGACATTAAAAATTGTTTAACACAGAGCCCAGCACAGAACAGACCCTAGTGAATTCTCACTGATGTCCTTTGTCATTGATTCTTTTCCTCACTCGATCTATAAGAGACAACAGGTTGAGCCACCTGTAGGACCTCAAAGTTTACAACTTATATAGAAAAATGGAGGGACTCTCATGTATACAGCCTAACTGCCGAGATGCCCTGTTTGAGTTAGACCTTTAAATCCTGTCATTGAGATATATATACCATATGCACAGTTAGATGTGTAACGCATCAACCTTTAGTTTGCAGCTCAATGCCTTTTAAAGTGTTTGGGGGAGGCATGTGCACATGTTCACACGGTTGTATGTGGGGGTCTGGGTCAATGTTAGTATCATCTTTAATTGCCCTTCACTTAAAAAAAAGATTTATTTATTTATTTATTATGTAAACAGCATTCTGCCTGCGAGAAGAGGGCACCAGATCTTATTATAGATGGTTGTGAGCCAGCATGTGGTTGCCTAGAATTGAACCCAGGGCCTCTGGAAGAGCACCTGGTGCTCTTTACCTCTGAGCCATCTCCACCGCCCCCCACTTTGTTTTGTTAAAAACAGACTCTCTTGCTCAACCCAGAGCTCCCCAATTTGGAAAGACTAGCTGGCCAGGAAGTCCCAAAGATCCTCATTTCTGCCTCCCCAGCACTGTGACTACAGTGGATGCTAGGAATTGAACTCAGGTCCTCACGCTTGTACAGCTGGCACTGTAATGACTGAGTCATGTCTCCAACACCCATCCGTGAGTTCTTCTGTATGTGTACATACTCATTGGAACCATGCCAATCAAGAGACAGCATTTCCCAGGCCCTTCGGAGCTTCCCCATGCAACACCACTCTCTCCCCTGGATGGTGACTACTGCATCACTCTCAGCTAGTCTTTCCCTCCTTGACTGCCACATAAATGGGACCAGCCAGTAAAACTCTTTCATATCACTAAGCGTGTCTGTAAAATTCACACATGCTGTTTCACATGATTCACCTTGTGAAGTCAAGCACAATTTACCTCTCTAGTTTTCATATCTATAAACATTCGGTTTCCAGTTTCCAACTTGGGGTTATTAATAAAACTGCTATGAACGGTCCTCTATAAGGCTATTTATGAACCACATAGCTGTGTATTTGATACATACAGAGAGAGAGAGAGAGAGAGAGAGAGAGAGAGAGAGAGAGAGAGAGAGAGAGAACAGGGAACTGAACTCCGGGCCTTGTGCATGGAAAATGAATGAACACTCTGCTATCATGCTACAGCCCCAGCTCCTATGTTTCCACCTTGGAATGTCTTAGTTATGAGACCCAGGGTTGCCCTGCATCACTGCTGGGCTGAGCTCCATGGAGCACTTCAGCTGAAATGCGCCAGTGGGCTGGTATTGGTACTTCGTTGTGGTTTTGATTTCTGGCTCCCTCTGACTAATAAGATCAGGCAGTTTCACATGCTCATTAGCTTTCCTTTTATCTTCTTTTATGAGGTGGATTTCAAGTCTTTTGTGCAAAGTTTTCTCAGATTGTATCTTTTCACTATTGCAGCGAGAGAGTTCTCCACACATTCTGGATAAAAGCTTGTGCCAGACACAGACACTGGGGGAATTGCTCCAAGGCTTAGAGCTTGCCTCTGTTCTGATGGCTGGCTTTCAGACAATAACAGTGTACCAATAGCTAATGTAAATGATGGGTGCTTTCCGTTTTTCTAAGAGATTTTTTTTGACTCTGGCTTCCAGCATAATGCTGATGATACTTCCCTGTTTTCTTTGGAAATTTATAGTTTCCCTTCTTCTATTCAGGTCTATGATGGGTCTTTAATGAGCATTTCCATATTGAGTAGGAAACAGTCCACAGTTCATTTTCCATTCAGAATCTACTTTATGTCACTATTTTAAAAATCCTCTTGGTGTGGGAGGTCCTTCTGTCTTTGTGTTGCTTTTACTGGCTAATGAATAAAGAACTGGCTTGGCCTATAGCATGGGAGGAGGAAGGTGGACTCAAAGAGATGCCATGGAGCTGCCACCAGTGCTGAAACTTTGCTGGTAGGCCATGACCTCATGGTGCTATACAGATTAATAGAGATGTGTTATATTAATATGTAAGACTTAGACAATAAGAAGCTAGAACTAATGGGCCAAGCAGTGATTTAATTAATACAGTTTCTATGTGATTATTTTGGGTCTAAGCTACCTGGGAGGTCAGAAAGAACAAGCATCCTCCTCCAACATTCTCTCTTCATCATTGAACTTATTTCATGTTTGTCAGAAATTGAATAAGCAAATATGTATGGCTAAGTGCACCTGGCAGTGCTCTGGTGGTGTGCACAGCTTCATACCAACATTCCCATGGCTGAACTAGGACAGCCTCAGCACACAATGTGGAATCTGATGTGGGATGTCCTTTTGTATATGTGTTGCTTTTATTAGTTAATGAATAAAGCTGTTTTGGCCTGTGGCAGAGCAGAGTATAGCCAGGCTGAAGGGATATATAGAGAGAAGGTGGAGTCAGGAAGGATGCTATGTAACTGCTGAAGGAGAAGGACCTTACTGGTAGGCCACAGCCTCGTAGCAATGCACAAATTAAAAGAAATGAGTTAATTTAAGATTTAAGAGCTAGCTAGGAATATGCCTAAGCTATTGGCCAGAGTGGTGTAATTAATATAGTTTCTGTGTGATTATTTGGGTCTGGATAGCCAGGAAATGAACGAGTGTCTCTGTTCACAAAATGGTACCAATGTGGGCAACTATATCCACATAAAACCTGAGAGAGCTTGGGAAGGAATTCTAAACAAAAGAACAGAATTAAGCATGGCTTCTTAGTAGCGTAGCAGCATTTTCTCAGGTGGCTCTGTTTGCTAGAGACAAGCAGAGGCATGTCCCTTTTAGGAGATGACTTCTTGATTCAGTATTAGCAGTAAAACTGCATGGCCTCTTTAAGAGACAGCTTCCTTGTTCATGCTGGCAGCATGAACCTCTGGCTCTTTCGGATGTCTGATGCTTAAATGGAGTCTGTGAGCAGTGTGTTACAAATTGCCTAATGGCTATATCTACCTGCTGTGTCCCTGTCCCTGGCAGTGAGCATGACTAGTAGAGGCAGTAAACAGGACCTCTGGGATGGTGGATGGGGCAGAGGCAACAGGCAGGGCTGAGGAGTTAGTCCTAGCCACACCTGCTTAGCAATTAAAAAAAAAAAAAGGTACCCCTGGTCAGAAAATGATCACAGTATGCAATAAAGACAGATTCAGACAAAAATTAACCTCTGAATGTGTCACAGTGTGTTTTTAAAAAAATGTATGTGGGCTTAGGAGAGAGAGGAAAAAGAGTATAGACAGTTATAATATAGAAAGGTTCAGTCATAGATTAAAGGAGTAAAGATAATAAAATAAATATTAAAAAGTAATAGAGTAAAAAAGCCACATAAAGATGGAAAATACACAGAGAGCTTGGATTATGTATATTATTTTGTTTTCTTTGAAGTTTTTGACTACAGAGAGACATTTGATTCTGAGGACTACTAAGCTAAACTAATATACATATATATATATATTATATATATAATATATATATTAAAGGTATCTTGGCTTCAAAATTTGAGTCTAAGAGTGTGTTACTTTGGAAAAGAGGTTCTGCTTCTGTTTCTATAGAGAATGGGAACCTGTGGATTCCTTCTGGCTAATGTGGCTTGATGGAAAAGAACCCCCCAAAATGTCTCCATGAACCCTAAAAATACTTTGGCCAATAAACAGCAGGAATCAGTTCAGAGAAAACTACACCTAAATTCCCAAAACAATTGTTTATAAATGTTTGTTTTCATTTAAAAGGGGATATGATATAGAAATAAATACTTTACATTGGTATGGACATTGGTTTATTGATATAAATTTAAGGTCAATTTTGATATATATATGTATATATATATTTCTACTCTTGTTTAAGGTATTATGTCTATACAACTCATTTAAGAATGTAATGCATAATTTAAAATTAGGAATTTAATAGTCAAACTTGGAGTCATGTTAGGCTTTCTAAATATACAGAGTTATATTTTAGGTGGATAGGTATTCTTCAACTCTTTCAAAGGCCTATAGAATATGGTATTTAAAAGGTTTTAAGAACTTAGACTTTTCTAGATGGTGAGACATGTCTGCTTCTGGCTGCACCAATACTTCAGAGAGGTTGATGGGCATTGAAGAAACTCATTATAGAATTTGCCTTCAATGTGACAAGGCTAGCCATTTGGGCAAGAAATTGTTCTTGCCTGAACTGCTTGATGGCATGCCATGTAAACTGGACATGCAATAACCTCAAAAAATGACTGTTGAACTTTCCTAAAGAACGTGAGACAGTATTTCAGGGTTCCTGCTCCACTAATGAAACTGCCAGACATTTTTAAGGACACAGAAGAAAGTGACTGACAAAATGCCAATATAGGTGAAGCAGTCTTTCAAATTTCCCAATTCATGGAAAGTCTTCCAGATACTATGGATCTATAGGCTGAAGACAGATTCCCAACATTACAAAAGAACTTTGGGTGACTGTCTAGGCAGCAAGATGCCTCTGTCAATTCTAGAACTTTGCAAGTTACTTACAATGTACTTCCTGTTTACCTAAGTAATATTATAACCTTTGGTGGAGTTTAAGACTCCAAAGCTATAGTTTTCCTTAGTTATGATAAAAGATAAATTAAATATGAAACTTTACACTCACAAAAATATTGTAACTGCAATTCTTGCTTGACAATTCTTTTATTATATGTAATGTTACTATGTTAAAGTTAAAACCTTACTTTTTCGACAGAAAAAAGGAAATGATGTGGGATGTCCTTCTGTATACATGTTGCTTTGGGCAATTAATGAATAAAGATGCTTTGGCCTATGGCACGGCAGGAATACAGCCAGGCTGGAATGGATATAGAGAGAGAATAGGCAGAGTTAGGGAGACACCATGTACCTGCTGGAGGAGGAGGACACTCTGGAGTCTTGCCAGTAGGCCACAACCTCATGGTGATACACAGATTAATAGAAATGAGTTAATTTAAGATGTAAGAGTTACTTAATAAGAAGCCTGAGCTAATAGGACAAACAATGTTGTAATTAATATAGTTTCTGTGTGATTATTTGGGTCTGGGCAGCTGGGAAACAAACAAGCAGTCTCTGTTACAAAAGGAATCAGTTGGCACCAGTCCTCCTGTGACTTCCACTTTTTTCAAAGCTCTGTGGGCTGTTTTACATCACTTGTGTTTCTATAGAAACTGTCAAGTGAGCTTGTAAGTTTACACTCTTTCCAAGATTTTGACTGAAATAGAGCTGACTTCATGGGAGGAGTCTATACATCTTACGGCAACGTTAACGTGCTGTGTCTCCACATTATTTTTAGTATTTCTTGAGTTACTCGGTGTGTATTTTGCAGTGTTCTGTGAGCAGGTCTTTCATGCTTTGGGATTTTTATTGCTAAGTATCTGTGTAAGATGCTCATATTTGTTAGTGTACTATAAATCAGCTTTTATTTTCCAGTTGCCTAGTGAGTGGATGTACAAATAAGCTTTGATCTGAGTATTGAATTTAGCATCTCACTGTCATACAGCGCTCCTTCAATTCTGTAGTGTTCTGTTTGTTAAGCTCTTTTAGGTCTTCTTTTCATTTTTGTTTTGTTTATTATTGTATCGTGTGTGTATGCTTGATGCAGGGATGTGCCATGCCTGTAGTGATCCAAGAACAATTTTGTGGAGCTGGGTCCCTGCCGACCTTTACAGAGTCCTGGGGATTGAACTTGGGTCTCCAGGTTTGGGTGCAAGCTTCTTTACCTGCTGACCCACTGAGGCACATTGCTGGCCCACCTTTTAGGTCTTCTATCAAAAACAAACAAACAAAAGCCCCATTTATTTCACCCGTGAATTAAGACAGTTTTATTTCTTCTGCCACAGCCCACACATCTCCCTCCCTTTTTCTCTTTCCCCTTCTCCCCATTTATCCCCCCTCTCCCTTTCTCTCTGTCCCTGTCTCCCTCCCTTTCTCCTGACAAGGCTCTGAAGTATGATGCCAAATAGAGGTGGTAAAACTAGACACCCTTGCTCTGACTTCTCCTTTAGGAGAATGTTTGTGATTTTCCACCATTAGACATGATGTTAGCTTTATATTCTCTATAGATATGCCCTTCTCAATTAGAGAGAAATTCGTTCATGTTTCTTTTATATTCTTTTATATATTCTTTGATATAACCTACTGAGATTTTCTTCTTTAATCAGGAGTTTTGTGAAAATGTTTTCATGGCTGGGCATGCCAGTATTCACCTTTAATCTCAGCTCTTGAGAGGCAGGAACATGGGGATCTCTGTGAGTTCAAGACCAGACTGGTCTCCACAGTGAGCTCCCTGTCTCAAAAAATATTTTCATAACAAATTATCATACATATCCTCTACTTTGTTTTGTAATAATAGCTTTCACTGACTGATGTCTATATCATTGACTCATACTTAATATTAAACCTATCTTACAGGTTAATAAACTGGAATAAACCCTTCTCGGTTATGATGTAATTTGTTTTTAAAACATATTCCTGGTGTTAGTCATTATGTTGCTGATATGCATTTTCACCTGTATTTATAAAGAACGCTCACTTGTCATTTTTTTCTTGTTCTACGTGAACTGATCAGTCTTGAGTTATTTTTAAGAGCAGACTAGTGGTATTGTGGCTGGGATCTGAAGAGTCACCAACAGGCTCCTATTGAAGGCATGATCCTGAGCTCAGGGTTCAATTTTTGGGAGCTATTGGTAACTTTTAGAGGTGGGGCCTTTGGAAGAGGCAGGTCCCCGGGGATGCACTTTGAGCAAGGCGTTATCTGCAGCCTCTCCTTTTTCTTCCTTCTGCTTCCTAGCTGCTGAGGGTAAGCTGCCACACCCTACATCACAATGCTCTGACTTAGCACAGTATGGAAGAGAATGCCAGTCAGCATGGGCTGAGGCCTCAGAAACTGTGGGCCAAGATCAATCTTTTCCTTGTTATACTGTGTCTTTGTGGCAAAGTGTCAAAACACTGCCTAGCAGAGACAGCACTGCTGTGTTTAAAATGAAAGGCAGGATTCAACAAGAAAATGACATAAACCTGAAGCTTTTCAGTTATAGCAATGTTTTCTTAAAAATCAAATTCATTTAATAATACTTTCAGATCTTTTATTTTTTGTTAGCATTTGAGTTTTTGTTTTTTGTTTGTTATTGTTGCTTTGGGTTTTTTTGTTTTTGTTTTTGAGTTTTTGTTTGTTTTGTTTTGTTTTTGTTTTTGAGACGGGGGTTTTCTGTGTAGCTTTGGCTGTCCTGGAACTTGCTCTGTAGGATAGGCTGGCCTCTAATTCACGGAAGTCCACCTTTCCCTCTCTCCTGAGCATTGTGATTAAAGGTGTGTGCCACCGCTCCTAGCTGGAGTCGTTTCTCTGGGATTTTCTCCTAACCCTGTCTTGACCACACTGCTCATGCTTGTCCGGGCTGTGCCACACTACAGAGCCCAGAGTGTGTGTCAAGATGTCAGCGTATTCCCTCTTTGTTCCTGATATCACTTGCTCACACTTGGCCCCCCTCTTTCTTGATCACTGTTGCAATGGGTCAATCAATTCTGTTAACCATTTCAAAGAAGAGACTTTTAAGTTTGCTGATGTTTCTCCCTGTGTTTTATATTTCTCTTATTTTTGTTGCTATCTCTACTCACCTGTTATTCTATTTCTGCCCTTTAAGGTGGCAGTTTACATCATTTATTTCAATCTGTACATTGTCTTCTAAGAATTCTCTCCACAGAGTTTGGTACGCTGTAATTTTATTATCATTCTGATTAACATACTTTATCCCTTAATTATTCTTTTTTTAATCACTATTATATTTTGGTTTTTTTTCTTCATAGAGTATTTCTTAATGTGTTGCTAAATATTCAAATATTTCAGAGGCTTTTTTTAAAGAGAAAGAGGATATTTTGGTTCATTACTCAGCACAGAAAAAAATATTGCTGAGCAAAATATCAGAATTTTATGGAGGAGGGAAAAGGGCATGAGCAGAAAACACAAGAGAAACTCAAGTAGTCCTCACACAGACAAAAGCTGCTCACACACACACACACACACACACACACACAGCATGGAGATAACATCCACACAGCCCATCAAAGCAGTGAGAAGAAAAGCATGCGAACAGTTTCTATTCTGTGGATGAGGAAGTAGACACCCCTGACGTCACCTCTCCCTCTGCGTGCAGTTTCAGTAGTTACAAAATGCTAAGTGGGAAATCAAACACATGAGAGAGGCTCAGTGAGCTGAGATACAGCCACAAAGAGATTACTCTGCAGCGCAGGAAGGTGAGGCAGGGATGGCTAGGCCCTCATGGTGCATTTGGGGTGTGGTGTTAAGGGAGAGAAACAAGTCTAAGGAAGGTGACCGGCCGTAGAAGAAAATGGCATTATGAGCAGGCATACGTGCGTACTACACTCATTTGTGGGAAAGAAATACTGCTAAAGGGGACGTGAAGGGGGAAAGGAAGAGATGGAAGTGTGGTAGTGAGGATGGGAAAGGTGAGCCCACACTCTTCCTCATCAGGACGCAATCCCTGAGATGCACAAGCGGTCTATTGTTTCTGGGTTATGTGAAACAGAACATTGGAGCATGCTCACTTCATGGTGACTGGAAAGGAGAGGGGAACAAAGAGGGGGAAAGAAGGGAGGGAGGGAAGGAGGAAGGGGGGGAGAAAGACTCACAGAGAGAGACTCTTCAGGGGCACAGCCCTAGTGACCCAGTTCCTCCCACTAAGACCTACCTTGTAGTTTCTGCCGCTGATCCATAGTACCACCAAACTGCAGATCCGGCAATGGCTTACTCCACGGACCATGTTTGAGTCCTCAGTCACCTCTCAAGAACTGCCTGAGAGGAGCTAAGTCTTCAACACTTCAGACTGCAGAGGGGCTATTTCAGCTTCAAACCATAACAGAAAGAAACGCCAAAGAACAGGGTATGCAGATGAGAAAGGACCAAGAGTTCCCTGAATGCAGCTTTCTGCACAGCAGCGAGGCTAGGGAGCTTCATGGGTTTTTATAGAGACCTTGATAATAATAATTTTCAAAGGGATGAGAAAGGAGGTATACACCAGCCAGGATATAGGCGGACTTGAAAAAAGACTACAAATGGGATCCTGTTTGTTGTACATGAACAGACAGCCTTGCAGAGAGTAGAATGAATGATAATTAAATGTTAGAAACACTGTTTTGATTCTTAGGGCTAATGTTACAGAGAAGAATACTGCATCCTCGTTAGTTAATGTGTTCCCCACCAGGAGCAATTCTGTTAAGTTCTTAACAGACATCCTGGGAATTCGCAAACAAGCAAGAAACAGCAGACGGGAGAGTGACATCAGAACAATCCCTGCTGTTTGTATCGAGGTTGGAGTTACCTTTAAATGCCTGTGATTTCTAATGTACATGACTCAATGTATGCTCATATTTATATTTATTCTATGGCTTTGAATAGGAAGCAGAGGGAACCCGAGGACAAGACACTGGATTTGAGCTCCTTCGAGAAGTGACTGATACAGAGTTGCTAGTAATGAAGCAAGATAAACCAGGAAGCAAGAAAATGCTCAGGGAGGGAAGGAGGGAGGGAACACAGGTGGTGGGGTGTTCAACAAAGGGACTCAGAGACCAACCACAACAAAGCAGCTCACCAAGACCACAACTGGGAACAATTTGATCAACATTATTGGATTATAACTCAAAGTATAAAATAATTATCTACAAATCCATTCTGATATATATAGGAATTCACTGAATGGATAACTTGAGAAGTTTTTTGTTTCCAGTAGTATGTGCAAGAATAGGAGAAACAGAGACTTCCTAGTCAAGAAGTCAGCTGGTAGCAACAGTAGGAGGCACCAATAGGAAAAGATGCTGTCTTCGCAGTCCCACTTCTGAACTTTCCCAGCCCCATTCTTGCCACTGATGACTGACACATGAAGAAACCAGGGACTCTGGGTCCCAGGCCGACTGCCTGTAAGGAATGGGCCTAATAATACGATCTCAAGGATCCTTCCAAGTTCCCGTACTCCTGTGGAAATGGCCACTCCTCCCTGTAGCTATCAGGAGTGCAATTTCCTTTCCCGGCTGTCTTCTTTATTTTGACTTCTTCTTTACCTTTCTAGTCCCTCCTAGGAAAGATAACTCCAGGCTCTGTGTATGAGAAAAAGAGGATATTATGTGACTATTTCCTCCGAACAAAAACACTCCTTCCTCGAGGGAGGAGGGAAGCTCATAAGACCCAGGAAGTAAACACAACTTATGAAGCACAGGAAGCCTCTAAAGCTTACAGTTTACAAGGTCTCTGCACAGGCTGTGTAAGTCGGAACAATTGCTACTGAGAGGAAGATTCCCAGCTGTCGTGATCTATTCTGAAGCAGGCTTTCCAGTGAAGTCCTGCCTGCCAGTCACTCTTCATCTATCATTCTGTAGTGAATCTCACTGATTCGCTAGGCTAGACATGGGGCGGGAGGGGGGGGAATCATCTCTGTTCTGTCAAGGTGTTCTGTCTGGAATGAGCAGACACTTGCTAATGTCTTTACAGGAAAAGTCATACACAGAAAGAGTTGGAAGTGAGGGGAAAAGAGAAAATGTGAGTCCTAATATTGACTGGTGTCTGGGTTGCTGTGGGCAGAGAAGGGACCAAGATAGTGAGAAAAAGAACATGTAAAAGGGACATCTTTCATGACACATTTCAGTCGGGGTTCTCTAAGGAACAGAACAAGTGTGTGCGTGTGTGAGAGAGAGAGAGAGAGAGAGAGAGAGAGAGAGAGAGAGGGAGGGAGAGGGAGAGAGAGAGAGAGAGAGAGAGAGAGAGAGAGAGAGAGAGAGAGAGAATTTATTAAGTGGGCTTTTAAAAAGTAATGATGGCCACAACAAAGAGGGAGGAGCTATGCAAATCTTGAGAGCAATGAAAGCTGGTAATTGAGTGCAACCTGCCTTGGCATTTCCTGCCTCTCTGTTCCCAGAACTCTCCAGACCACTACTTACTCCTTCCCCGGCCATGTCACCCCTTCCCTGACTCAGGATTTAAACCCTAATCTCTCACTGAGCAATAAGAAGCTGTTTTACATTCCAGAAGCTTTACACACTAGTCAACTGAGAGGAGGCAAACTTGCAAACATTCCACTTTCTGACTCTAATGATCTATGTCTGAAGCAAAGCTCTTGCTTTTTATGTGTCAAGAGACCTCCAGGAAAGTATCTGCTTGTTCTAGTCATCATGTGTGTTTTTTGTTTGATTTTTTTGTTTAAATTTTACTTTTACTCTTAACGATGCATTCAGAGGTACACATCAGCAGGTGCGTGCAGCGTCTGTGGAGGTCAGGCGAGGATGATAAGAGTCTGAGGAGCTGGAGTTGCAGGCTGACACTCTACATGGGTGCTGGGAATGGAAGCCAGGCACTCTGAAAGAGCAGTATGTGATATGTAATATGCTTTTAGCCATGGAACCATCTATCCAGCCTGTTTGTTTTAAAACTTAAGAACTAAGACTAGAAAGACGGCTTGGTGGTTACCAGCAAGAGCAAGTGCTGCTGCTCTTGCAGAGAGCCCTGTAGTTCCCAGCACCCACATCAGGTGAACCACAACCACCTGTAACTCAAGTTCCAGTGGGATCCGCTGCCTCTGGCCTCCACAGGTCCCTGCACTCACTTGCACATAACCCCTACCCCCAAACGCACAAGAATATATAATTGAACATAATAAAAATGAGTCTTTTAAATTTCACAAGCAGACTGATGGCCACCGTTCTATCTGGACCCTCACCTGGGTACAGTCAGTGGTGGATTCTGTCTGGGCTGACTGATGATCATGTTTTCCTAGATCCATCAGCTGCCTCCTAACCAGTGTTTGTCAAGCTCCGATTGAGGGATGTCCTAATTGCCCTTCTCATGGGCATGCGCCACTCATGGGCCATCAGTAGCCAACCCAGGCGGTTTGTCTTTTCTACAGATGGGCGCCTAAGAGGAGAGTCCCGGCCTCAGCCGATAGACATGAGCAAAGTATTGTCAGGGCTGAACTTGTAGCAAGCAGAACGACTGCCATTGCCTGCAGAAGTGCTGTGTTGTCCTTCCATTTCAAAGATCTACTTTTAAGTCCTACACAGGCGGAGTACTCAGGCTGTGCATTCATGACAATAAAAACCGGAGCGACACCAAGGCCAGCTGGACTGCTAATGAAAAAACATGGGATAAAACCGGACTCTCTGAATGTGTTGGACAATGAGAGCTGACGAGAGGCCAAGGAGAATGGCACAGGAACTTTCATCTGGCGATGGATCGAGAGAGAGACAGAGACCCAATTTGGATCAACCGTCTGAGCTCTTAAGGTCCAAATGAGGAGCAGAAGGAGGGAGAACATGAGCAAGGAAATCAGGACCACGAGGCGTGCACCCACCCACTGTGACAGTGGAACTGATCTATTGGGAGCTCTCCAAGGCCAGCTGGACTGGGACTGAATAAGCATGGGTTGAAACTGGACTCTCTGAACAAGGCGGACAATGAAGGCTGATGAGAAGCCAAGGACAATGGCACTAGGTTTCGATCCTAATACATGAACTGGCTTTGTGGGAGCGTAGCCTGTTTGGATGCTCACCTTCCTGGACCTAGATAGAAGTGGGAGGACCTTGGTCTTCCTGTAGAGCAGGGAATTTGGACTGCTCTTCAGTATCGAGAGGGAGGGGGAGTGGACTAGGGGGAGGAGAAGTGGAGTGGGGATAGGGGGAGGGGAGCGGGGGGAGGGGGCAATATGTGGGAGGAGGGGGAGGGAAATGGGAAACGGGGAGCAGTTGGAAATTTTAAGTAAAAAAGAATAAAAAAAAAATTACCGGGGGGGGGGGGGGGGGGGGGAACCGGAGCCAGAGTAATTGTCTAAATAGCAAATGCTACATAGTTACACTTCTAGCAACCTTGTTTCCAGTCTCCACTAACTCTCCATCCGTATCTCCTTATAAGGAAAATCAATGGTAGTATGTATTTGTTTCCAAATCAGTTTACTGCCTTGGATTTGATGTTAAGTCCTGATGCTTGCTTGTATACCACTCCCCTTCCCTTTCAACTTGGCCTTGTGGTGTGGTGGAGGGGAGCTTGCACCAGCTTTCTAAAAACAATCTTTTCCAGTGGGTTCCCACACCCTCTAAAGCAGAGGCTCATACTGTAAACTCAACCAACTACTGTGTCTGGAGGAGTCACAGACTCTAGAGGAGAAAAGTACTGCCATTTTCCTAAACCAACAAAGCTTCTAACCATATTCTAAATACTTATCCTTATACCCACAGATAAGTATAGCTATTGCCCTTTGTGGTGGTTTCAATGGGAATGGCCCCCATAGAGTCATATGATTGAATGCTTGGTCCCCAGATGGTTGAACTGTTCAGGAAGGATTAGGAGGTGTGGTCTTATTAGAAGAGGTGTGTCACTGGAGGTGAGCTTTGAGCTTTCAAAAGGCTCGTTCCATTCTCAATTATCTTCCTGCCTCTCTCTGCCTCCTGCTTGCAGCTAAAGATGTGAGCTCAGCTCCTGCTCCAGAACCACACCTGCCTGCCTGCTGCCACGCTCTCCGTCATGATGCTCACGGACTCTAACTCTCTGCAAGGACAAGCTCCAAATCAAGCACTTATTTTATAAGTTGCCTTGGTCATGGTAGTTTATCACAGCAATTGAAAAAGGGAGACCCCCTTCAACAAAGTAGTTTCTTTTTGGCCACCAATGGGGGCTATTACAGAGATCCACAACTGGTCAAAATGTGGAGAGTAAGTGACCAGGATGTTCAGCCCCACTTGGTACACATACAACACAACCTCCGCATCTAAGGTGTGGGGAAGAGAGAGGCAGAGGGGACAGAAAGCCTGTAAGAACCAGAGGACTGGGACTGCTGAAAAATCGTGTATTCTTGGCTTGATAGGGACGCTGCACCTGTGAAATCTCTATTGTGGCCTAAGTAGGCCCTGCCTAATGGCAACAGGTGTTGAAAAAATTCCTACCCCCTGGGGGAAGAGCTCCAGGCAGCCAATAGCTTCTGAGAGAGAGAATCAGGTTTTCTCCAGCATGCGTCATCTGATAGGTTATCTGGTCCCAGTGGTCAGCAGTAAACATATTGTTACATCTATGTAACAACCATAGCTATGTTACAGATATAAGTCATAGATATAAGAGGAAGGGGGAAGGCAGAGATAGAGGGGGTGAAAGGATGGATGAAAACAATGCAAATATATTATACATATCTACAAAATTCTTAAAAACTAAAGAAACAACAAAAAATAAGGTAAAGAGATACATCTAATGCGAGAGAATGCTACCAGTGATGAGAGACAGTCCGTGAACTAAGTCCAGACTTACCACATTCTCACCCCACCACCCATTCAGTTTCTGTAATGTACCTTTGCAAGCGAAGTCGTTTTTTCAAACATACCAATTACTGACGCTCCATCTTCTTGTCCACAGAGCTTCATCAGCTTTTCGTGACGTGATATTCTCAATGTGACAAGCTATGCTCACTGGTTTCTATTTTCTCCTACCCGTGGGGAACTGAGGCAGCAACTATGAACAGCCCTTGCACCCCAAGTTTGGAAAACTGAAGAAATGAACCCGTATGGGAGCTCAGGGGATCAGTGCTCTCCAATGTCACTAGCAAAGCAGAAAAGCTTCCCTGGGACTCCGAAGTGAAACCCTGACCACTCTGGGCAGAGAAACACATTGTCAAGTGATTGCACAGGCTGGATCTGCTGTGGGACCCACTTGTTACTACAGGTTCGGGGTAGAGTGGCTGTCCAAAGCACTGAGAAGGTTGGCTACGCATGGCTCTAATGGAATGTGCTTTTGAGGAAATAAAGTCAAAGTTTTACCAAAGAACTAGGAAGACACGCAGATTCCTGAAACTCTCAAGGCTTTGCCTTTTCATCTGAAAAACTCTGAGCCAAATATTCCAGCTGTTTTCAGGAAAATTGTGGATGCTAGATGAATTTTCCCTTCTTTGACCACTAGTCAAAGACCATTGACCCAGCTCTGCTTAGGTTAGATGTCCAAACTGCTGATAAGAATCATTTTATTACAATATCCAACTCATTTATGGAAGCAAACACAAGCCCACTCGCAGCCAGCTGATGAGTGAAAACTAAAAACTAAAATAATAGATGTCCGTATTCTTTCTACTGACCTTATAGGTTTTGTCTTAATTTCGCCTCAGGCGAAAACTAGATGTGGACTTTCCCCGAGGCAGAAGCTTGGTAATCCTCACGGTCTCTTTTCTAATTAGCCCTTGAAACTTCTGTGTGCTATGAATATTTAATCATATTGTCTATAAACAGGTTACAGGACGATAGAAACTTGGGAAATTAACATGAATGCAAGAGTTAGAGCTTCCGCGGCTGCTTTGCATATCCAGTGGTATTCCAGCAGGCAGCGCATTTGCATTGTACGCGGCCTTATTATTCTAAATTACAGAAGAGGACGCTGAAGTTTGGCAGCAACGAATGTTAGCTGTCGGGCTCTAGAGCCCTCTCCAGTTTTTTCAGCACATCCTTTGTCTAGTGTTTATTTGATGTTTGGAAAACACACTCGCATGTGTGAAAGTTTTATTCTCTCGCAATCAGACTAGACACTAATGAAAACGATTACTTCTCCCCCGGCAGAGAAGAACTGTAAACAGAAAATATTTCTGAATGCTTAGCAAGTCTTAGAGCATCTATACTATGTGGGGAATAGAAATAAGAGCAGCAGAATCACCGTGAAAGACACACCTGCATGTGCATCTAGGAGGGTATTTCTAGAAAGGGCTAACTGAGAAAGGTCTACCCTGAACGCAGGCAGTATGATCCCAAGGGCTGGGCTGGATATAAAGGGAGGGAGGGAGCCATGCACTCACTGTAGGCACATGTGGCTGGCTGACTCGAGCTCCGGCGGCCATGCCTCCACTGCGGTGATGGATAAGCACCCTCAAACTGAGAGCCAAAGCAAACCCTTCTTTCAGCTATTTTTGTCAGGTATTTTCTAAGGCAGTCAGAAAAGCAACTAACATGCAGGCTATACGTACGGGTTTTCCAGCCATGAACACGTTTTTTAAATACAAAGGAAGTATTGTTCCATTATGTCTGTGATTATTACTGTGGCTCCCTTTGTTGTGGCATTTTGGGATTTCCCACTGGTTGGATTGTTATAATCTTTTTCCTCTTTTGCAATTTCATCTCCCACCTTTTCTTCTACAGTGTCTAGAAGATGCTTTGCAAGTTGAATGTCCTCCGTTCCCTGGGATGCATCTTTGCCCTGGGTTATAGACTTCCCACTCTGCAGCTGTCTCCATTATGAAAAGGCCAGGGTGTGCAGAGTGGTGTAAATCGCTTGACTGTGCCATTGTGGTCGGCAGAGCATCACCTCATATCTCTGACTGGAAGATGGACCGTGCTCACCCCTGAGCCCAGCTTCCTATGAGTTCTTACCCAACGTGGCTCTGTTTCATAAGCGTGAGTCTTAACTGCTCATGTGTTTCCAGGAATCCTCTGCCTTCAGCGTATTTCCTGAGAGAATGCCTGTCTCTATACACACTGCGCCCTCTATATTCCTGGCTCCTTTGTGTGGGATGAGGTGACATCACTATGTAATTGATATAAGAAGAGGTGAACCGAAAGAGAGTTCTAGGGACTCAGGTCTGGTCCTCTGAGCATCTAGTTCCAGTACGGAAGAAGAGCCACTCTCCGTAGCCTGGTTCTTCAGCCCTGAGCACTGACTCAGGATCAAGAAAGGATGAGTGAAGCTTTCTGGGATCTCGTTGACTGATTGCCTTGGACCAAAGGATGAAACACGCAGAGCTGGAGTGTTTCGTCAAACCAACCCTCTGGCACTGTGCATGACAACTATTTCCTCTTGATAGCTATCAATGAAGCTATATATATTTTTCATATGTGTTTGTTTGTGAGTGGGTACCTGTATGTAGGCCTGTGTGGGTGAGTGGATAACCACAAAGGTGTGTACACATGCGTGTGGAAATCAGAAGTCAACATGAGCTGTTTTCCTCAACCCTTTCTCTTTTCCATTCTCTTATGTTTGAGACATGGTCTCTCATTGAACAAGGAACTCACTGACTAGCAAACCCCAGGGAAACTCTTGCTTCCATCTCTCCAGTCCTGGGAATACAAGCATGTGCTATCACCCTCAGCTTTGTGTGTGCATGGGAGGGTACTAGCCACACAAACTTAGGTCCTCGTGCTTGTGTGGTAACCACTTTAAGAACTGAGCCATGTCCCCACATGTTGAATTATGTTTTCACAGAAATCCATGGATTCCTCAACAGGAAATACAGTGCACCGCAGGTACACATTGCTAATTTTACATATGTTCAATGGACACATTTTCTCCAGAGGACAACATATTCACTCTACATCTGAACATTACATTTCCAATGAAAAGCACGACACTCTGCCCCTGCCATGGTGCCAAGTGACGCTTACCAGTGGGATTCCAGAACAGGACACAACGGGTTAAACAGTAGTGTCATGCTTTCAGAGCAGGCAAGGCTGCCCTGGAAGGCAGCCTGAAGAGCCCTGACCACTTCCCCAAGCTTCTAAGTATGCAGAGTCATCCCCTGTTAAAGTCAGCATGGAGTCAGCTACGCCTTGCAGACTCATCAGAAGGAAAAAGATGTAACAGTAGCTTTACCTTATGGTAAATCCTGGACACCAAACTCCGCTGAAGAACCCTTTCTCGAAAATCCACTGCTTTTAGCAGAAAGGTGAGATGGCCCACTGTGTCAGTGTTAAATGCCAGGAAACTGGAGAGGAAGCAGCACAGAGAACATTGCTGTCAGTTTGGTTTTTCAAACAAAGTCACTTTCAAGAGCTCCTCAAGGAGGACTTATAAGGAGTAGTGAGAGCAGGAGAGATGGCTCACCAGGGAGTGGTTAAGAACGCACACACCCTGCCCTTACGGGGAGTTCGGTTCCCAGTGCTCACATCACAGCTCACAACTGCCTGTGCCTCCAATGCCCTGGCCTCTGCAGGTACCTGCACTCATGTGTATAAATGCGCACCCACCCACCCACACACACATATATGTAATTTTTAAAAAATATTTTAAAAAATAAAAGTGCCAGACAGATATCTCAGTGAGCAAAACAACACACAAACCTAATGACTTCAACCCTTGTATTCCGCAGTGGAAGAAAAATCAGCATCCAAAAGTTGTTCTCTAACCTCCATGCATACACCGTGGCCCATGTACATACATACATACACACACACACACACACACACACACACACACACACACACACACTAATGATGATGATGATTACTATGATAACAATGTATGTTTAAAAACCAAAAGCACTTTCTTCCTGTAGGCAGGCATTATGAACATGCACCTCCCTCCCACCTCCCATTGGCATGTATGTGCTTCTTGCAGTACTTCCTGGCAGGTGCTTGGCTCCCGTTTATTCTACATATTTACCCTCGCAGTCTAGAAGCAATATGGTGTCCTGCTTTTCTTACTGACTATGGCATTTTAAACAAGAGTCAATATTGTATGTGAAGCTTTTCTTTATTAACATTATACAATTCCCATCAAGTGAAGGTTATGACAACTTCCAATATTTTTGAGTTACTAGTATTTAGTGTTGAGTTCTTATTGAGCATTATCTCTATTGAGTCATTATTATCTAGCATGCAGATACCATCATAATTAACATATTGTTCAGGAAACTGACTCAGGAGGATGCAGTCACCTGCTGGATGTCCCAGAGAGAACACCTAGACTTGGTGAGTTTTATTTTGGGGTATACCAATGTTGGAGGGAATAGGTGTCCCACGGGGCTATAGGCAAGCCCAGAGTAAATAGATTAGCTTTCCCTCGTGAGGCAGCCATTGATAGTGTCCCCATTTGACTAAAGGGGAAACTGAGGCATGGGAGCATCAATAGATTTGAAGACCAATAGGCAAAATGGCCCCTGCCCTGGGTTTTTCCTCACCCACGCCTGACTTGGTGCTCCTTTTGTGTTTCTTCTCCATGAACCTCCCGATAACCTAGACCACAAGGGACAGGGGTGCCAGTGAGATGGCCCTGCAAGAAAAGGTGCTGCCTGTCAAACCTGATGACCCGAGTTCAATCCCTGGGACCCACACAGTGGAATAAGGGAACAGACACCTCTATGTCTCCTCTGACCTCCACACACATGCTAGGATATGTGCGCGCGCGCACACACACACACACATTCCCAAGTAAATCTTAAATAATATTTTCACAAATGTGTGTTCTACTGGCTTGCTTCTCTGTTGCGATGATAGAACGCTGACCCAAACCAATTTGGGGGGCAGGCATTGATTTGGCTTATATTCCTTGCTCATTCTCCATCACTAAGGGCAGTCAGGGAAGGAACTCAAGGCAGGAACCTGGAGGCAGGAACTGAAGAAGAGGCAATGAAGGAACATTGCTTACTGGCTTGCTCCTCATAGCTTGCTCAGGCCAAGACCATGTGTCTACAGGTGGCACCATCCCCTCACACATCAACCATTAATCACGAAAATCACCCAAAGACTTGCCCACAGGCCAATCTGATGGGGGCATTTTTTCAAATGGGTTTTACCCTTCTCATATGACTCTAGGTTATGGCAAGTTGACTGAAAACTGACCAGTATGTATGAAGTGAATTCATACTAAGGTTTGCCCATAGCTCACTTCCCCTGCCATGCATCCTGGTAAAGTGAGTGATTTTAAGACCCAACAAGTCAGATTCCCACTAATTAACCCTTAAAACCCAAGTCACTACTGTTCATTGTAAGCAGAAGAGCATCCTTCATGAGCCAGAATAGCAAAGTGCTGACTGAGAAGTTATCTCTCATAGAGACAGAAGGAGAGGGGGTGCTTACACACCCCTTTCCGGGGAAATCTCAATTATATATCAATGCTCATTCTGAACCTAGCGTCAGAAAGCCAAGTTCCTGACTCAGCCTAGTTCATAAAAGATACAAAGAACGGGGCTGGAGAGATGGTTCAGAGGTTAAGAGCATTGCCTGCTCTTCCAAAGGTCCTGAGTTCAATTCCCAGCAACCACATGGTGGATCTGTAATGGGGTCTGGTGCCCTCTTCTAACCTGCAGGCATACACACAGACAGAATATTGTATACATAATAAATAAATATTTTTAAAAAGATACAAAGAACTCACATTTTATTTTTTAAAACGTGTCTTATTCATCCAGGAGCTAGTCTATGAAACCCAGAGCCGTGAATGTTTATGTTGGAAACTGCCATTGTATCTTGGGATGCTTACCACAGGTCAATGTCTATTCTCTCAAGTCTGTGCACTGTGTGTGCAGGACCTCAGTCACACATCTGTGTTCTCTGTGAACCCAAAGGAGTCACCCAAAGTAGAAACCCTTGAAACCTGGACCACTGCTGAAAGGGGTCTCTCGGATAACTGCCTGTTTTACAAGGGAGTCAGAATGACTGTAGAATCAAAACTAGATTAAATGCAAATGTGCATCATTGGTCCTCAGAGAAATGCAAAGGAAATCGAGAGAGAAACAGCTTGCAACACCCAGAAGTCTGTCCAAAATTAAATACTCTGTGTCAAATGTTGCCAAGGACACAGAGAAGCCAGAATGCTTATACCTACCCATGAAAGTGTCAAATAGCCAAACCCTCTCTGGAAACCTCTCACAGCTTCCCATAAAATAAGCATATGCGCTATGACCTAGCAATTCCATGTCTCCTACATGCCCGAGAGAAATCAAGAGGAACACTCATAAAAGGCTTCTATAAGAATATTCATAGCTGTCCTGCTCATTGGACTGAAAAGCTAGAAACATCCCAGGTGTCTATCTGTTATATGAGAATGGAAACAAATCATAGCAAACCCATAAAAAAAAACACTAAGTAATAAAAGGGGAAGAAGTAATACATGGGACACCATGAGTAAATCTCAAAAAGCATTATATTGGATTATTGAGGCAGCCACAAAAGAGTAGAGTTGGTATGTTCCATTTCTATGAAATGCTAGAATGGGAAACTCTAGTCTTTGGCAGAAAAATATCAGAATATTCTGCATGTATTTGCCAAAACTCAACAAGTGTACATTTAAAACATGAGAGGGGTATCATAAGAAAGTTCCAAATAAGAGGAAAAGGAATTGTCCCCACAGGTTGAACTTGAGTAAACAATGCTCTTTCAAAGTGTGCTAACATCTGTAGTTTACTTTAAAATGCACAGAAAGGAGATGGCTAACCAGTGACGTCATCCGTGGATTCCCTTTAACAATGTTCTGACTGTATGATAACGATCCCACAAGCTCACAAGGGAACTGAAAACTTACCACTGTTTAGTGGTAACATGGCCAAGCATAAAATCATAACACAAGAGCCAGGTATGGTGGCACATGACTTTAACCCCAGAACTCAGGAGGCAGAGGAAGGCGGATCTCTCGGTTTGAGGCTAGTCTGGGTTGCCAAGAATGTTCTGGGACAACTAGGGCTACACAGAGAAACCCTATCTTAACATAAAAAAGAAAGAAAGGAAAAGAGGTCAGAGCACACACCCAGGACTTGTGTGCTCCTGCAGATGCTGCTCCAGACAGCTTTACCATGCTGCCTGTCAGCCGTATAAAAGTACAGCAAAGGCATATAAAAGAACACCAGCAGATAGATATAAAATGTAGTGCTATATAATGATAATAACTATGTTAGACTTTTGTGTATTTACTACTTTAACATTATTTTAGCATATAATGTAAAAAGAGTTGTTAAAATCTTTACTCTTATAGTTTGCCATGTTCCATCGGTGATGGCCTGGTACACGCGTGGCAGTACTGTGTCCTGTGATTTCACCAAGAGTTCAAGCTGAACACTGATCTATACTGTCCAGATTTGTGATATACATTCCGTGATGTTCCCACTACGAAACATCCTGAGGCCTCACTTCTCGGAACTCATCCCTGTTGTCGAGTGACGCAGGACTGTGTATATGTGGTGGGGATTTAGCGTGAGCAATAAGTAGCATGTTCATAGTATAATTTCCATGGGAGCCTCTTCATGGAAGGTGAGTACATGAATCTCTACCCTCAGATCCTTCAAATCTTGTTGCATATCTGACAAGTTTTATAATCTGATATAGATAATGCTTCACTGTGAGGCAAAATCTTGGCTCTCCTCAATATCCAGAGGCTTCCTAGACTGATATGAGTAGAGAGGGTAACAGTGGCAGGCCACCTGCAGGAGGGCACAAGGCAGAACTTCCTGGGACAACCCAGTACAATCCAGGGCACTCCCTTGCAAAGCCACATCTGTACTCCCCATGCCAGTCTCATGAAGTCTCTGAACCATGCCTGCTCCCTATACAGTCCAAATGAAGGACAGCCTTGGGTAACCTCACGATGGCTTCCTGCTTGGAGGAACTTCATAGAATCAAGGAGCACTCATCCCTTCTTTCCGCATGTCCCCACCTGATCCTGTGTACTTCCCCTGAACATTATCACTAAGAGTGGATTCATCCTGCGTACTGGAGTCTGAGTCCCATGGGAGCAGAGTCTAGCTACTGCTTTGTTACACCAGAGCCTTGTCCAGTGCACAGGGAAAACCGGAAATGTGTTGGTGGCAATAGCTTGCCTCAGCAGAAAAACCAAAGTGTGGGATTTAAGTGAAAAAGTACCAACATATAGAATGAGTAAATCCTGGCTGTGTAAGACAGAAAACTGTTCTAGAGGTTGTTTTAGTTCCTTTTCTATTTCTGACGAGGCACCATGACTGAGACAACTTACAGAAGAAAGGTTTTATTTGGGGCTTACAGTTTCAGGGGTCTAGAGTCCAGGACCATCATGGTAGGAAGTATGGCAGCAGGCAGGCTGGCACGGTGCTGGAGTAGTAGCTAAAAGCTTACATCTTAGGACACAACTCCCAGGCAGAGAGAGCTAACTAAGAATGGCATGGGCTTCTGAAACCTCAAAGCCCATCCCCAATGACACTCCTCCTCCAACAAGGCCATACCTCCTAATCCTTCCCAAACAAGTCCACCAGCCCGGGACCAAGTAGTCAAATACATGAGCCTATGGGGTGTTCTCACTGAAACCACCAGAGGTTAATAAGTAGACAAAAACACAAATGGGCTAGCACTTTCCAAATACTTCTATTTGGAATACTGCCTTGGCACATCTCAATTCTACCCTGGACAGTTTGCAGAGGGTACCAGTTTGCATGCTGAGCATGCCATGCTCCCATGACAGAAACGCGTCCTGCTACGTTATCCAGAAAAGAAACAAAACTGGGGATGATTTGCTCCCAGCTGTGAAGAAGTTTCCCAAAGCTGATTTCTCCCTATGTCCCAGAAAACACAAGCAAGGTGTTTCACTAATTTGTACAAAATACCAAAATACTGAACGCAACTCCATGACCATCAAAGGTGCAGACTGAGTAAGACAGTCAGATTGTGACATGTAGCCAGACAGTGGTGGTGCACGCCTTAAATCTTAGTACTCAGGAGGCAGAGGCAGGCAAATTCGAAGCCAACCTGGTCTACAAGAGCTTGTTCCAGGACAGCTAGGGCTATACAGAGAAACCCTGTCTCAAAAAACCAAAAAACAAAACAAAACAAAACAAAACAAAAAGTATACATGTAGAACTATTACAACATGTTGCAATGAAGCTGCCTGATAGATAGATAGCTTAGGTAAACCATAAAAGCAAAATCTCAGGAGAAAACAGAAAGCTATGGAATACATCAGAGATCGTGTCTTTCCAGTTACAGTCAATGTACTAAAAATAAATAAAAACTACCCAGCCATAGATTCCCCAAGCCGGACTAGCTGGGGTCAGATCTTAGCCCTGCCACCCATACTCCACGTAACTTTGAGAAAAATACTTGACTTCTTCACCTCAGTTTCTCCACCTGTAAAGTGTAAATAAGAGCCTGCCTTGGGAAGTTTTAAGATTGAAGCTCAGAGAATAAAAATTAAAGAAGGAATTTGGGAGAAAGAGCAGAACCAGAAATAGTTTAGGTCTTAAGTTGGGCAGTAGACACAAAAGCCTCCATTTCACATGTTCCCTACTGCGTTTGCAAACATCAGATACTAAACTTGTCAAGCAGGAGCAAGGTGGCCCATGCCAAGGCTCTATCAACAGACCCGGAGTAAAACCCTTACGGAGCTAAGGACACTATGTTGGGCGATGTGTACCTGGTTCTCAGCCTGTCACTGGCAGTTGCAGTCCAGTTCTGGATCAGCCCCAAGATTGGGTTCTTCTTATACTGCCTGTTGTACTGGGCCAGCAGTTCCCGGGCCACGACCTGCACAGAAAGTTAATCCTGCGTCAGCCATGTCTCACAAGTGTACGGCCTATCCATGTCCTCAAACACAGCAGTCAGAATAAGTCCACCTGCAAGCTCTTTGGAAAGAAAGAAATCTAAGACCCCATTCTTCTGGGGGCCTCCATAGCCCATGGTAGATATGTGGCATTTACCAGACCACTCTGCTCCCATCCCATGGTTGAGTCGTAACTCTGGAGAACTGCTCTCTCTCCCTTGGCTTCTGCCAGCCTCCCACACTAGCCTTGGGACCAGCCATCTTAGTCGATGTATCACGTGAAATCTGCTTCCAATGGCCCAGACATCTCTGTTCCCTTTTCTGCCTTTGACCTTCTCTGGTTGATTACAACTTTAGAGAATACTATTAAAATATGCTAGGCAGTGGTGGTGTACCCCTTTAATCCCAGTGCTCAGGAGGCAGAGGTAGGTGGATCTCTATGAATTCGAGGTCTGCCTGATCTATAGAATTCGCTCCAGGACAGCCAAGGCTACACAGAGAAACCATATCTCACACCCACCCATCCCCCCAAAAAAACCCTGCAAACGAAGCAGTCTGTCATTATCCACCAATTTATCAATATCTACCCCTCCCATGACTTTAAAGTTAGAATTTTGTTTCAAGACACTGAATACTGTTGCAGATCCGTTCAGAGATATCTGTGGGTCAGCCACAAAGGAGGCCTAGCTGACAGTGCACAGCTAGAACTCCATGCGTGAGTGGTGTAACTTGGCTCAACCTGCCACTGACCACAGCCCGTACAGGAATAATGAGTCCAAGTAGAACCAGTCAAACCTTGAACCACACTGCCTAAGCTCAGGATGCATGGTGACTACAGTCCCACACTAACAAACGGTTGTCAAGGCACAAAGCCAAGGGGTGCAGATTCACCTTTTCTCAGCCTTCAATTCTAGAAAATTTTCCTCATTATTTTGCAATAGCATGCATATTCTCTCTCTTTCTCTTTCTCTCTCTCTCTCTTTCTGTGTGTGTGTGTGTATGTGTGCGAGCGTACGTGTGAGTAGGCACATTCACCCATGAGTGGGAGTGTGGAGGCCCAAAGTAAATGTCAGGTTTCCTATCCATTGCCCAACCTTTGGCTTTTTTTTTTTTCTTTTTCCACAGGTTTCCTGGTCGAACCTGGAACTTAACATTTTGGCTAGGTTGGAGGTGGGAGCTCCTGGGGTCTGCCTGTATCCATTCCCTGAGTGCTAGGGTTAAAGATACACACATACACACAGTCACACCCAACTTTTACATGGGTGCTGGGGATCTGACCCAGGTCCTTCATGCCTACCCAGCAGGCATTTTGCCCATTGAACTGGCACCCCAGTACTTAACCCTTATATCAACACATTCAGACAGCACTTGTCTTTTTTGGTCACAGAAACTACATCTTCACGCAAATGAACACAGGGCTCTTAGAGAAAGCCACATTGCTCAAGGGAGAGATGCTGGAAGCTCTCAGAGCTTTTGTCTTTCTTTCTTTATTATATTTTTCTTTCCTGCAGGAACTTTGTTAGCACTGTTGCGTGAGACCAGGTGTGCAGTGCAGGGGACAATCTCATCCAGCAGGGGACTACACTGCCTGCCATGTTCTACCACAGGCCATGTTCAAACACTGGTAGGAGCCTGGAATCTGACTCGAGTACAGCAAAGCTGTTGGGTTCTCTGGGGCCAGACTCTAGGTCAGCACACAGTGACACAGCCATTCTCTCCTTCCCTACTGATGGCACTCTGCAATACTCCCAGCTGTACCTGGGGCTTAAGCCTCAGTTGTAGTCAGCATTTGAGGCTGTCCTGGCAATTCTCTGTAGAAACGCAGGCATTGCTATGTCTTGAAGTTTCTAATTTATGTCTTTAGGGGCCAGAGAGATGGCTCAGAAGTTAAGTACACTGACTTCCAGGGGACACAGGTTTGATTCCCAGTACTCAACTGGCAGGTCACAACGTTCTGTAACTCCAGTTCCAGGGGATTGGACGCCCTCTTTTGGCCTCCATGGGTGCACAGACATACATACAGGCAAAACACTTATACACATAAAATAAAAATAAATATTTTCAAAAATAAGTTCTATCTTTAGACGGACCACATGGTCAAAGGTTTTTATCTTAGGATAGAGAGGGTGAAATGAAATATGGGAGGTCAAGTAACATGAGTATTTTTATGACAGCTACAGCTATATAAAATAAGTGTGAAAACCAAACATTGCCAATAGCGAGAGAAACAACCAACTCTAAGTGGAAGTGGAATTAAAACGACCCAGCAGTCAAGCTCAAGGTTCACCGCTGTCTTATGAGGACTAACATTTGCAGGTTTTGTTCTGTTTAATTTATGATTGTTCCAACTTGATCTCCCTCTAGTTCCAAAAGCAACATCATTCCAGCTGTTACACACTGGCTGTTTCTGATTCCTGCCCACTACAGTTTTCCCTGGATTTACTACTGCCCCACCTCAGAACAAAGCAATGCTGGCGGCTGTGGTCTCCCTGCTGCCTAGAATGCAGGTATCAGGAGGGCAGATGTGTTTGTTCTTCACCAGCAGACAAGGAACAACAAACTGAAGCGTCCCAAAGCCACTGGATTCAAGTTCTCTCTTGACTGAGCGAAGTGAATGGGCACATTCCCGTCCTAACTTCACCACCTCTCTCCAGTCCCTTAGTGACACCCTCTAACTCTGTCACTGCTGAATCTTTCTGATTTAAGTGACTTAAATTGGGATGATATAATAATCAACTTCCTCCTGCTAAATTTAAGAGAGACGAGAAAAACTGCCCCCTGGCTAGCACCACAGAAGCAGATAATCCACTTGTGGGTCTCTACTCCTTTTCTAGGCCAGGAGACAAACCAATATGCTTTCCAAATGGGTTATTTTGCACAACTGATGGCTCCGTGGTGAGACTCAGGTATAAGCAGACTTCCTTGTCACTCTGCAAATACCCAGCCACACCGCAATGGGAGGTCTGCTTGGGCTCACAGTTTCACAGCACGGAGGGCACAGAGGGGCAGAGCTGCACGGAGGGCATAGAGGGGCAGAGCTGCACGGAGGGCATAGAGGGGCAGAGCTGCACGGAGGGCATAGAGGGGCAGAGCCCCAGGCATCATGGTGGTCAGAGAGCAGAGGCAGAGAGGAGCCCACTAACTGACTTTCTCCTGTCCCCTGGTCATTCCAGCTGGGCTCCAGGCTGACTGGATGGTACAGTCAAGGGTCTTCCCTCCTGGATAATCCTCATAGGCATACCCAGGTGTGTTTTGATAATCTTCCAGATAGTTCTTAAATCTAATTTAGTAGAATGATCCCCCAGACTAGTGATAGAAGCTCTCAGTCACTGAGATTCAGGGGCTCTAGGTTCAATACTTTATCGGACAAAATAACAAACAAGGCCAAGCCAGGTCAGAGGCCTGAGCTGAGCCTGAAGCCAAGCTGGGTATTTCCACCTGTGAAACCTGTCCCTGAATAGACTGTAATAGACTACACTTTATATTTTTATCGTATTCCCACTATTTTTGCAGCTTCCCGTTTTAAAACCATCACAGATTCACAAGAAGTTACAAAAGTAAAGCAGTACGGAGACATTGAGGAAAGTGACCTCATCTGTGACAATAGTGCTTCTCAAGACAGGAAACTGCAGCCCATTTATTCACCGGGATTTTTATTACATTAGAGATTTCATTACTATATATATATATATATATATATATATATATCCTTTTCTTTCTCTCTTTTTTGTCTTTTGTTTGTCTGTTTATCGAGACAGGGTCTCTCTGTGTAGCTCTGGCTGTCTTGAAACTCATTCTGTGGACCAGGCTGTCCTGGAACTCATAGGGATCCCCCTGCCTCCCAAGTGCTGGGATTAAGGGTGTGCACCATCACTGTCTGGTTTAAAATATATTCTTTATAAAATGAAAATTTTAATGCAAGTGGTTACATCTTTCTCCAGGTCTGCTGTTGTCCTTATATCAAAATCTCCTCAAGGAAGGTTGTGATACAGTTTCTGTCTGGGGATTATGTCTGAGGCCACTCACTGTAGTGGGAGCTGCAGGCTGCATTCCTGCCACCCCAGCTCCCGGCTGCTTGGCTAGCTTATGCCCCAAAATAATGACACACAAACTGTATTCTTTTAAACACTGCTTGGCCCATTATATCTAGCCTCTTCTAGGCTAATTATCACGTATTAATTTAGCCCATTTCTAATAATCTGTGTAGCACCCCAAGGTGCGCTTACCGAGAAGATTCTAGCCTACGTCCATCCTGGGTTGGAGCTTCATCGCATCTGCCCTGGCGATGAGCTGCATTGCGTCTGTCTCTGAGAGGAGCTGCCCTGCATCTGCTCTAGAGAGGAGAGCTATCAAGTCTGAGCTCACTTCCTCTTCCTCCCAGCATTCTGTTCTGTTTACTCCACCCACCTATGTTCTAACCTATGAGGGCCAAGCAGTTTCTTTATTATTTAACCAATGACCTTCTTCCATCATTTCCCCTTTTTCTGTTTAAACAAAAAAAGGAAGGCTTTAACTTTAACATAGCAAAATTACATATAACAAAACAGTTATCAAGTAAGAATTACAGTTACAATATTTACATCTATTTTATCTTTATTATAACTAAGGAAAACTATAACTATCTATCTATTCTTCAACTCCATCAAAGACTCCAGAAGGATATAATATTACCCAAGTAAATGAGAAGTAAGCAAGTTACAAAACTCTAGAAATCACAGAGACATCTCGCTGCCTGGACAGTCACCCAAAGTTCCTCTGTACCGTTGGGGCATCCATCTTCGGACCACAGGTCCATAGTATCCAGAGACATTTCCATGAAGCAGGAAATTTCAAAGGCAGTTCAGTCACTATCTGCTGTGTCCTGCAGAATGTCTCGCAGACTCCTTTATGAACCAGGAACCCCGAAAGATCATCTCATCTTTAGGCAAGTTCAGCAGTCCTCTCTCTGCGGGTTCTTTGTGTCCAATTCATGCAACAGTCCAGGCAAGAGTAGTTTCTTGCCCAAATGGCTATCAAACTCCTTAAGTAGCCTCTTCGATGCCCATCTTCCTCTTGAAGTAGATTGGTGCTGCCAGGAGCAGAGTGTCTCATTGTCATGAAAAGTCCTAAGTTATTAAAACATTAAATAGCATATTCCGTAGTCTTTGAAAGATATGAAGAATGTCTATCTAAAATATATCTATGTACATCTAGAAAATCTAACTAACATGACTACAAACTTGACTATTATAGATGATTATCTATTAACAACCTATATACATTACATTTTTACATGAACTACACAATCACAATACCTTAATCAAGATCAGAAATACATATACATATAACAAAATTGACCTTAAATTTAAATCACTAAAGCAAAATCCATATCAATGCAAATTATTCATACCTATATCATATCCCTCTTTAAATGTAAAAGAACATTTATAAACAATATTTGAGAATATGGACATAGTTATTTCTCTCCAAACTGCTTCCTGCTGAATGGGGGCACTGTTAATTAGATCTTTTATGGGATAACCTGTCTGCTAGGTTCATCTCAGTCGGTAGTTGAGCAAAGTAATTTTTTGAAGGTGTTCACAGCAATCCTTCAGGAGGGCGTGGTCTATCATACCATATTGGAATAGAAACAATCCACAGGGTCTCATCCTCTGTGAAAATAAAAGAAGAATCTCTTTTCCAAAGTATCATATCCTTAGATCCAAATTCTGAAGTCAAGGTATTTTCAAAATATCTATGTTGGATTAGTTCAGTAGCATTTATAAACAAATATCTTTTAGCAGCTTTTGCTCCTTCCTCAGCATTCAAACAATTCAAACAGAGCATAATAGCATACAGTATCAAGATTCTCTGTGTATTTTCCATCTTTGTACAGCTTTATTTTAACCTCTATTTTGTTTGTTTTTACTTTTTGAGACAGGTTCTCTGTATCTTTGACCTGGAATAATTCTGTAGACCAGGCTGTCCTTGACCTCTCAGAGATCCACCTGTCTCTGCCTCCCAGGCATTGGGATTAAAGGTGTATGCTACTACACCTTGAACTCACAGAGATCTGTTTGTCTCTGCCTTTTAGGCACTGGGATTAAAGGCGTGTGCTACCACACCTTGAAGTCACAGAAGTCAATCTCCCTCTGCCTCCCAAGTGTTGGGATTAAAGGTGTGTACTACCACACCCAACTACTCTCTTTCTTCCTTTTTTAAAAAAGAACTTTAACTTTCAGCCTGCATATATTTTTAAACAGACTGTAAACCATTTAGAAATTTTCTTTGTCTTTGAATCTCTCTTTACTGTATATCTCTCTTTTTCTGACCACATGAGTCTTTAAATTACTGAGCAATATGGGTAGGTTTAAAGCTGTGGCTTTGATGGCTGGATCCAGCCCATTCCTTAGCTTTCCAGCCTCATGGCTGAGGTACTGGCTGTAGCCATGTTTATCACCACAACTCTGTGGCGTTTCAAGGTCCCTGCCAGCAAGCAAGCTGTAACACTATATCCACAGACAATACTCAAGTCCTCTCTCTGTAGTCGGCCCCCCTGCCTCAAACAGTCAGAGTTTGCCCTGGCAGGACAGACCAGAAAGCCAGCATTTTAAAACAGCACAACTTTTTTCCTGCTGAAAACCGAAAAGCATGCCTTCAGCTTTTCACCAACACCGTTTTAAGTGTTTCGTGGCAGGACCTCTTAAAAGAGCTGAGGGTTTTGCAGCTAAAGCTGAGTCAGGAAGCCTCTCTTAGATGAGAGCACTTGCTTGCCTCTAGCAAGCAGAGCAGACCTAAGAAATTGCTGCTACCACGTCGGGCGCCATTTTGTAGTAGGACTGTGGGCTGCGTTCCTGACACCCCAGCTCCCGGCTGCTTGACTAGCTTATACCCCGAAATAACAACACACAAACTGTATTCTTTTAAACACTGCTTGGCCCATTATATCTAGCCTCTTCTAGGCTAATTATCACGTATTAATTTAGCCCATTTCTAATAATCTGTGTAGCACCCCAAGGTGTGCTTACCGGGAAGATTCTAGCCTACGTCCATCCTGGGTCGGAGCTTCATCGCATCTGCCCTGGCGATGAGCTGCACGGTGTCTGTCTCTGAGAGGAGCTGCCCTGCATCTGCTCTAGAGAGGAGAGCTATCAAGTCTGAGCTCACTTCCTCTTCCTCCCAGCATTCTGTTCTGTTTACTCCACCCACCTATGTTCTAACCTATGAGGGCCAAGCAGTTTCTTTATTATTTAACCAATGACCTTCTTCCATCAACTCACACCGCTCTCTGGTTCTGAACATGAGTGAGTGCCCTGTTTTCTTGCATATCTAGCCAAGAATCCTTTCTTAAAACTTGGAAATGACTGAACAGACAGAGCAGACATATATAAAGCCCCATCTACAGAAGGAATCAAGCTAATCTGTAGCCAACATTCAAGACTATAAATGCGAGTAACTGTATGGAAAGATGACATCAGAACACATTTATAATAAATATCACATGCATCCTGGAACACCGATTATATAAAACCAGTAATTTTTTTTAGGTCAAATTGCTTTTCAAGGCATCTAGAAGCAACTTTGCATTTCCACGGGCTAAGGATCTCACTGATTCCTGCCAGGTACAGTGAGCTTGGATTAAAAAGTCTAACAGGGAGGGTTTGCTGCCAAGGTAGAAACATTTGAGCCAATGAGAACAGAAAAATATGACTCGGAGGAGAAACTTGTAGATAATCACCCTAGAAGGGAGAGACAGGCACTGCAGGGCCACACTCGGGCCTCACTGGGGCCTCGCTCAGGCTGCACTCGGGATGTACTTAGGCTGCACTTGCGCCTCACTGGGGCCTTACTGGAGCTGCACCCGGGCCGCACTCGGGCCTCACTTGGGCCTCTCTCAGTCTGCACTGTGTATGGTGATGGAGTCATACAAAGCAGTAGTACTTGTGACTTCACAGGTCTAAACAGTGATGCAAGTACAAAATAAGAAAGGGGTGTCTTTTGCTAACTTCTAGAAGGTGACTAGAAAACAGAAAACCAAGTGGGGTCCTTCTGCTGTGGATCCTGTGCTACTGCCTAGGCCTCACCCCACAAAGCCAGCCCTGGCCTTAGGAGTTTCAGTTGGGAATGTCATGGAGAATATAGGATTCCTGTTAACATTTAGACACCCAAATAATGCATGACACATATGCTAAAACACCATTTGTCCTAATTCAAAACGCACATGGAACAGAGTGTCCTATAATTTACGCATGGTAGCAGCCCAGTAGGCTCCTAAGGGGCAGTTCAGGGGCCACCTCAGTGTGTGAAGGTTAGAAAAGAGAAGGAGGTGCCAGTCTTCATCAGGCACCATAGCCATCTACTTCTCTTATGAGCCGGGTCACCAAGGCAAGAGGAGAACATTCAGAACCCTCAGGGCGGAGTGAGAGGAGGGAAAATCACTAAGAGGAGAAGAGGAAAAAAAGAGGGGAAGAAGGGAGTTGAGGAGAGGTGAGTCAAACTGATTTGAAGTCAGCGTGTACACCAACCTGTGTGATTCTGAGTAATTCCTGACCCTTAAACATGTACCTGACATTTTAAGCAGAGGAAAGTGATTGTTCAGGTTCATCAAAAACCACACATTTAAATAGAATGAAAGTGATGAGATTTTTGTTATTTTAGCTAAGTCTGGGCCCAATGTACCTTATATTCTCCGTTTCTTCCTGATTAAATGAACTGAAAGTTAATGATGTCCTCCAGCCTCCCACACTTACGGAGCACCTACTATGTGCACAGTATCTACTGCTTCTGTTTGGTGCAGACTAAAGAGATGAGCAAGACACACCTGTCTCTTGAGAGCTTCAGAGGGAGCTTGAGAGGTCAGCATGTGTACGCTGGACTGGTGGCACCAGCAAGTTCATGACAGGCCCAGAAGCTCATGGGGTGGAGAGTTGATCCTTCCACTGTGAGGAGCCGAGGGTACTTCATGCAGGAGGGAGAATTGGTCTGAACTTTAAAGAGCAGAGAACCAACCTTTTCCTTCCTTCCTTCCTTCCTTCCTTCCTTCCTTCCTTCCTTCCTTCCTTCCTTCCTTCCTTCCTATCCTCCCTCCCTTTCCCCTTCCCTCCCTTCTTCCCTCCTCCCTTCCCTCTTCCCTTAATTCCTTATGTCACACTTACAATGGCAACAACCTTTTCCTCTAAGCATCTACTGGGGCTCCCTTCTAAATTCTTTAGACAGAAGCTCATTTCATGTTTGGCATTGATTGTCTAGTTAAGACAACTCAAGCAGGGTCATGTGCTAGGGTCACGGAGCTGGGAAGTACAAGGGTTGGAACAGACCAGAGTTCACTTTTTTATTAATTCTTTACCCAAAGTGCACCTACTGTGTGACAGGCGTAGTGACAGGTATATGGCAGAGACATTGCTCCACAGTAGGCAGGGAGGTGGCAGATGACAACAGGCCACAACAACATAGGCATAGATAGACACCACCCATCACATTGCCATCATCGGGGCAGGGCGGGAAACACTTCCCTCTTCCAGGGCTGTGGTAAGAACACCTCAGAGGGCAGAGGGGCTTCTGGGAAAGCAGCTTTGCTGCTTCCTGTTGGAGCTGACAGAGATTCTGTGAGTATAACATGGCAGTTATGGTTTGACGCCTCTGTGTGTGCAGGTCTGTGGGCAGTGCTGTGTGGCAGTAGAGGACAGACTTAGAGAGCTTGCCCCAGGCTTCCCCGTCCTTAGTCTTCCCCTCCCTTCCCCTTTGCCTCCTTCCATTCCCTGCATGCATGGGTCACACAGTCTGGGTTCTGACATAGTATGTAGCTCACACCTTCCACTATTACAGCAGGGCCACATACCACCTCTTCATTGGACTTGTTCACAATCTCCTTTGCCAGAGAACGGCTGGTGCACTAATGTCTGGTGACTAACCCAGCTCACTGAACAGAAACCAAACCCATCTTTGGTGTAGGGGACAGACACAGAGCTCATACACACAGAATGGCCACAATACAACATAACTGCGTTCATACTCTGTGCCCAGCAGTCTATGGCAACACAGAGTACAATATACAATACACAACCCTGGTGTAGGAGGGTCTTCTATGTATTGCTTTCATTGGTCAAATAAAGAAACTGCCTTGGCCTTTTGATAGGGCAGAAACTTAGGTAGGCTGGGAAAAGAGAACTGAATGCTGGGAGAAAGAAGGCAGGGAGAGAGCGCTGCCATGGAGTCGCCAGAGTCACACATGCAGAATCTTTCTCGGTAAGCCACAACCTCGTGGTGCTACACAGATTATTAGAAATGGATTAGATCAAGATGTGAGAGTTGGCTAAGAAGAGGCTAGATATAATGGGTCAGGCAGTAATTTAATTAATACAATTTCTGTGTGGTTATTTCAGGGGTTAAGCTAGCCAGGCGGCGGGACACAACCCACCCCTTTTACAACACAACCCTATGTATACTGTAGGTGATGTCCCCATTTTCTAGGAGAAGGCCAAACTAGAGATTTCACAACATGAATAAAACAGAGGCTGTCTAGCCTAAGTGAGTTTTACCCCTCTGGTGCCTCCTGCTCTGGACTTCTTACAGCCACTGTCAATTCAGAGGACTTACAGTCACGAGAGGCCTCTCCCAGGAATGTCCTGGATCTAAGGACAGGAACCTGTGAGGCTCAATCCTGGTCATTTACCTTCCCAGAGAGCCACCAATCTCTTCCACCAGCATCCAAAGCTTGTGTTCAGAGTAGAAACTTGCAGAAAAAGTGATCAGTTTGGGAGCCAAGGCCTATGCCTACGACGTGGGTGGCGCTCACCCCTCCTGGTAGACAGGCTCAGTTTGATACCACTATGCCAGTCATTCCACATTAAAAATACTGTGCTCATCATTTGAAAACCCGGAAATTCTGAAAGACCTAAACTCGCATTCCCCAGGACAGCTATCAGAGAGCCAAGCAGCAACTGTAAGCCCCTGGGAAGAAGGAAAAGGACCTCAGGCTATCTAACTCCTCATCACACCTCTGGGCCTACTGCACTTATTAAAGGACCCACCTGGCCCTGAAGGTAGAGAGCAGCACTCAGTTATCTTCCAGGAACCCACACCAGCTGGTTCAAGAGCCTGGGGTGTGGCCCTGCCCCTTGGCCCTGGAAGTTCTGTTACCACCTTAAAGAATCTGCTTTGTGTGGCCGAGCAGTTCACCCTGTGCCACGGAGGCCAGCTGGGGGGCAAAGCTGCTCTGCTGTCGGCTGGTGCCCACACCCCCACAGGTTTTCAATTTGGGTCCAAACCCTGTCCCATTGAAAGGCAGAAAACATTCATCCTCATCCCTAGCCTTCTGCAGAGTCAAAGCTCAGGCATGTATGCTATGACATCCAGAGATACCAGAGAGGAATCTAGCTAAAGGAGTCATGGGGTGGGGTGAGAGAGGGGGGGCACTTCCTGAGGCTCTGCCCTTCTCCAGATTTGAGGTGGCTGCTTTGAGAACCCAGGAAGTGACCCAGGAACTACTGCAGTGTCAGTTCAGTGAAACTGACCTCTGGGAAGAAAGTCAGGCCTCCAGGAAAGACAGGCTACAGAGCTGGCTGGCCCTGGGGTCCCCATGGAGAACAATAGGCATTTGAATGTTTAACCACATTACTGAATGTATTGACTGATAGACCCACTGGTTCAGACTAAACTCTCCAGGCAAATGAGAGCCCCCACCAAGCTGTAGTTTCCTCATCCCCGCCCCCACCCTCTCAAGCTTCCCTGTGTGCACGTCTGTCACTTCCACCAGGTTCCTGTGTTCATGAAAGTGTCCATCCCCACTCACACCCACAGCCTGGCCATGACCACAACCCCAATGTTACATGTGTATAATTGTTAGTACTCAAAATAAAATCAAATGAAGTTTAAAAATCTATGATGAAATAAATAAATAAACAGCAAGGAGACCGCTGGAAACAAATCCTCTCAAATTTTCTTGAACTTGAGTAAAATGTGGAACCTTCCTGGGGTGGGGGAGAATAAACTCCCCTGCAATGTTGACTTTACTTGTTTCAAATTATGTTACTTAAACATGCTCAAATGTAAAACTATATATAAATACCTTATGTTTATAGAGCTGTCCAACTATAAACGAGAAAATTAAATACAAGCCATGCAGCACACAGCAATGAATCTCACGCCAACTGCCCCAATAGCAAGGGTTAGAATGCTTGTGGCAGAAACGTGGCCCTGCCACACTATGGCAGAGCTCCGGACAGCGTGCTCTTGGCTCTGCCGGCTCGGGAAGAGGTCCACCTCCTCACCCTCTGTGCCCTGTGAGGGCCTCTTACAGCAGCACACCATGCAGTCCCTTATCCTTTGGTTTTTCCTTGGCACACACACATTTTTTTTTTTCACTTAAATTGGACCTGTGTCTTTTCTCCCCTCATTGGTTTCTAGGGATCAAGGTGCTGAGGCTTGGTACAGAAAGCTTGCAAACTCCATAGTCCTACCTTATTCACAGTGACCATCTAAGACTTCGGTTACCCATGGGTCTCTCTGCAGAAAATATTAGGTGGAAAATTCCAGAGACAGTCTAAAGTTTTGACAATAACTATTACAGTGTATCATTATAGTGTGTTACTACTATTTTTAGCTAATCTCACCGAACATAGCATATAAATTAAATCTCATCATAGGTGTGTGTGCCCAGGAACAAATAGCATAGCTAGGGTTTGATTGTCTATGTACGACTCATGGCTTTAGGCATTAACTAAGTATCTCAGGATGTTCACCCCATGGGTCAGGGGAGGTCTCCTGGATGGCAAGGAACCATATACAAAAAAAGGCAAAGATTGGAAGCTCATGTGAGTCCCTGGTTGGATGGTTGTTATCCTACCAGTTGACATACCCTACTTAGACTGTTTCTGTTTAGATTATCATCAAAATTAAAATACACAATTAACACAATCCTGCCGACGACCCACAGGCATCAACTGCTAAAATCAACCTTGCTACAAAACGGTTACAGTCAGTGTAGAAAATGAAAGCATCCCTCTGGAGAGCAGAGAAGCAAAGATAGAAGAGTGGCTTGGATTTGGACGGTTCCCTTTCTCCAAAAGTGCACACATGGAGTCCTTGAAGAGAGCTTTAAATATTTAGATGGTGTAACATCTGGTTTTGAAAACTGGGTACCAGCTTTGTGTATGGGTCAATGGACTTGGAAGGAGAAAAACAATGCCATTCAAACTACCTTGGTCAGCATAGAAAAAGAAAAACTGTTCCCAAGTCCCTCTAATTTCCGGAGAGGAGGGTTACATTTGAAAATGCTTGGGATCCATCCTAGCCCTAAGCAGATCTTGGAGCTATCCTTCTATGTGCCCATGCCATCACCTTAGCTTGGGCGTCTGTGGCGTGGTCCCGGGCACAGTTCTGGCTGTCCTGCTCTACCATGGCCCTTGCATCATCTGTCAGCCAGGTCTCTGGGCCCCTTTGGCCTCACTTTACCCTTATTTCCCACCTCTTATCTACTCCTAATATTTCTGCTGCTATTACATTATGGACAATTCTATAATCTCTCCCATCTAGTCTTAGGGAAAGCTCTTGAACTACTTCCCCACCCCATCCCCAGCTCTGTGGATCAGGAAGACCCTTGGCCTTCCAGGAGGCAGGAGCTATGATCTACAGCTGAGGCCGCCAGCCCAGATCCTGTTGCCAACCAGATCTCAGTCCTTTAGATGGACGATGTGACTGAGCTGATCCCATCTTCTGATGTGAGAGATAGCCTTATCCCAGGGTTGTGTCCTTCAACATCACCTGCTAGTCACTAGACTCACCCAAAGTCAGGGGACCAGCGCCTATGAAATCACCTTCTGGGTTATTACAGGGTTCTCCTAAAATAGAGGGTAACTCCAAAACTTCAGATCAAGGTGCAGCCCTTACTGTCACTTCAGGTTGGCCTCAAGGATCTCATTCCAGTTTACAATGTCTTACTTACCTGGGGAAAATTTCAAATTCTTTCTTCTATGGAGGAAGGAGATGAGTGAGACTAAAAGATGGATGGATGGATGGATGGATGGATGGATGGATGGATGGATGACAGACAGATAGATGCATACATACATACAAACATACATACATAGATGGTAGATAATAGATATGGATAGATTTGTCCCTTGGAAAGAACTTCTTACCTGTTACTCTTCAATCCTTTTCTTTCCTTTCCTACTTTTTATGTTTCAAGAAGGAACTATATATTTTTAGATTTTTCCTTTAGTTTTGAGAATTTCGTATATACATGAGAATCTCATATATATTCCTTTATTTCCCTCTCTAATTCCTCCACGTTTTCCCCAACATGTGTCTTACCAACTTCATGCCTTTGTTTTGTTGTTGTTTGTTTTGTGTGCGTTTTGCTTTTGTTTTGGGGATAACCTGATAAGTCCAGTTAGTACTGCCCATATATGCGTGAATGTGGGGTCATCCACTGGAGTATGGGAAACCTACCTGTAGTTACACCCTCAAAAAATAATAATACTTGTTCCCCCAGATGCTATTCACTGCCAAAAATAGCTCCCCCACAAGGGGTGGGGCCAGAGATCATCTATGCTGAAATGTTAGCAGGTTTGATCTTGGGTAGATAACCACAGCTACTAAGAGGTCACGGCTGTGACAGTCATGTTGTGTCCAGAAAGGGGCTGTAGTTCAAGTAGACTTGATTCAGAAAAACTCAAAATCGCATAAAATCAACTAAAAACTTGAGATAAAAAGTAAAAGGCTCCTATTCAATGCTTTGTCTCCAATGTCTCATTCCAGAAACGACAATTCTCCGGCAGTAGATTTGGCTAAACCAGCAGAAGGTGTCAAGGTCTGAGTGGGCTTCATCACGGTCCGTTTGTCCTGGTGTCTTAATGGCCTTTCTTCTTTCTCACACGGTTCAAGAAGAAACACAGGCTTTCCCTGTCACATGGCTAAATCCTTCCTGTTTCTTACTCGCACTCTTTGTTAAACAGAAACCACTTCCTGTTTGAAGCCATTCTTTGATCCCACTTGCTTTCCTGTCCTCACTTAGACTAAATGTTCCCAGGGCTTGTGCCGTCCAGGTATTTCTTTACACAGACTCCACTTGGGCAAGTTCCAGAAGGCCATTGTCTTTTGAGTTCTTGATTCCTGTGTGCCTAGCTACCTAGGCCTTTCATTTACCAATGAGGCTGTTCTTTCTCCATTGTATTTTCCATCATCTTGTGGCGCCTCTGTCAGCTGTGGATTTATCCCTGGGTTTCTGCCTTCTTACCCTGGCTTTATGCCTGGGCAATGCTGTTTGGGTTTCTTATGTAATCTGGTGGAGAGATGCATTCTTTGTGATCAAGATTTCTCACATATGAATTTTTTTTTTTGTGTGTGTGTGTGTGAGGTTTTGTCTTGCTTTTTGGTTTTAGTTTTGGTTTGGTTTTTGGTTCTATGGACTACATTGATGGAGCTTATTATGAATCTGTAACTCTCTTTGAGCTCTATGGACATCTTAACCGTACTAATTATTCCAGGGCACTAGCATGGCTGTTCTTTCTAATTGTTAATGTCTCCTTAATTTTCATTCATTGGTGTTTGGTGATATCTATGGTAAAGGCCATTTTTGGTTCGATTTTTCTTGTGCACTTTATTTTTATATTTTGGCTATTTTTAATAGGTCTGTTTTCATGATTTCTTTCTTGGAAATTTTGTCATTGGATGTGTAAAATGCTGGAGTTTTAGGTATTGGTTTTATATCCTGCAGTTTTGCTGGGTTTGTTTATCAGCCCCATTGCACCTTCAGTGGTGTCTTTAGCTTTTCTATATAGGAATAATGCCATCTACAGCCTGGGAGAGTTTGACCACTGTCTCTCTTCTATACAAAAATCAACACAAAATGGATCAAAGATTTAAATTTAAGCCTCTGAACTACGAAGCTACAAGAATAAGGGGAACACTTTAAGATAACAGTATAAGTGATGATTTTTTAGACATGACCTCAAAAGCATGGGGAAAATATAAAAGAGGGATTACATTAAACTAAAAACCTTCTGCATTACAAAAAGAATAACTTTACACCAGAGTGAACAGACAGCCCACAGAATGGGAGAGGGCATTCACCAACTGTTCATCTGACAAAGGATTAGCATCTAGAATATAGAAGGAACTCACAGAAAAACAAATCGAATAACTTGACTTTAAACACTTCTTAGAAGAAATTCTAAGGGCCAACAAATACATGAAAACACTCAATAGGATTGGCCATCGGCATAAACAAATCAAACCATAGTGAGATATCAGAGCACTATTCAGAGCAGCTAACAGTAAAACAAAACAGAAAAAAAAATGCTGGTGGGAGGTGAAGGAAAAAAACATTTTCACACACCCATTTTGCCAACCATAACGGCCTTTCAAACGGCCAAAAACAGAGTGGCCATTTGATACAATTAACTCTCTTCTGGGTGTCTATCCGATAATGATGCCAGCATACCAAAGAAACACCACCATGTTTCTGCAGCATCATTCATAATAGCTAAACATGGAATCAACCTCTGAGCCCACCAGCAGACAAGCAGACAAAGAAAATGTTTACATATACAATGGGATACTGTTCAGCTATAGAAGACACAAAACCCTGCCATTTGCAGCATGAACTTCAACCAGGAAAGAAATATTGCCACCCTGTGACAGCCTGCGAATGAAAAGCCTGGCCCAGACCCTGTCCTGAATGAATCTAAAATCTAGTTGGTTTTTGTTTGTTTGTTTGTTTGTTAATGTGCACTAGTATTTTGCTTGTATGAGGATGTCAGGTATCCTGGAACTGGAGCTAGAGACACTTGCTAGCTGTCCTGTGGGTGCTGACCTGAACCCAGGTCCTCTGGAAGAGCAACCAGTGAGTGCTCTTAACTGCTGAGACATCTCTCCAGTCCTAAAGTCTAGTATTTTAACAGAAACAGAAAAGGGAAATTGTGTGCTCGTGGCTGCCCACAGCAGTCCAGGGCGAGTCACTTTTCACTTGCTTGGAAAAAAATGTTTCTTTTTGTGGGTCACAGGACCCTGCTGCAGGCTTCTTGCCCAGGAACAGACAACACTCCATCAGCACTCCAAAGCAGTCACCCCAGCCAGGTAGGAACGGAATGCCCCCACTTGGTCTTTTAGCAAGTTTCCCGGGGCTCATTTGCATGTTTTGCATGTTGTATATTTCCACTTCAGGGTAATAAACAGCACATGTAAAGTCTCCGGATGCCATTATTTAGGAGATCTGCCAGGGTGGATTAGGCAGGGATCTGTCCTGGTGTATACCTAATGAGGCAGAAGCAAGTTCTAATGGGACTTCATGGATTCAGACCATAACTGGATTTGGTGGAGGGTGTAATTAAATTCCATTAAGAACCCAAAACCTCTGCCCTAGAAAATAATGGAAAGGTCAGAAAACCTACCATTTTTCTCCAAGGGGAATATGGAAAGGCTGCAGAAACTCTACTAAGGCATATCTGTGCTATGGGACAGCCACCCAACATGGTAGATAGAACTGGGAGTTTCATCTTCAAGGAAGTGAGCTGAAAGCGCCGTGGTTGATAGGAGAATTACAAAACTTCTGATAGTGCAGACACTGGGGAGGGGGTCAGCCGGCCAGCTTGCCATCAGTCACACCCCAGAGAGACACCTGCAGCATGCCCTGCTGTGTGCCCAGAGTTTCCAGGCTGCACTGTCTCCAGAGGCCATCCCCAGGTAATGGCTGGGGAGATGGTGCTGGCTGACTGCCCTGGCCAGAGCAACCTTCCTCTGAGAAGGAAGGGACCCACTGAGAATCCATCAGAGGCAGCTGCTCCTAGCCACACTGGATCCTACTCTGATGTTCCTAACTGAAATAGAAAAAAATTCAGGAAACTGGGGGACAGAAATCACTTTCCACTCCTAGAAACCAATCAGAGACAAGCAACAGGTGAGGCAAGCATAACCTTGTTTATCAATTTTTCTTTTATGAATTATGCTTTGTTGGCACGTCTATGACTTTTTCCTTTGTTACAGCTCTCATGAGTTTTCCCACATTCTGTTTTGTTTTGTGTTGACACAAGTGTCTTGTAGCTCAGGTTAGCCTCTGACTTATTATTGTAAGCTAAGGATGACCTTGAACTTCTCACCCTCCTGCTTCTGTGCCTCTCCTGAGCTCTGAGATTCCACCACTTCCAGCTTACACCATGCTGGGCATGAAGCCTAGATCTTCAGGTGTTCCAGGCAAGCACTCTGCCAACTAAGCTGCATTCCTAGCCATTAGTTTTCTGCTAAAAGTCTCTGTTTTTATCATTTACACTTATTTAGGTCTTCTTTGATATCTTCTGGGGAAACTTGTGAGTTTGAACATATAAATCTTATACATGTTTTGCTAGATTTATGTCAACATGTTCATTTTCCTTTGAAAAACTATCAGTGCTACCATGTTTTTAATTTGAGTTTCCACCTTGTTCACTTCCTTCATGATAAAATGTTTATTGTCAGAGAGGCATTTTTTTTATGGTGATAACTTTCAAATCCTTGTCATAAAATTCCAGCGTCTGATTCTTCTCATTTAGCACCTGCTGATTTTCTACTTTCCCTCATCCTTTTCCTGGCTTGTCATATGATGGGCAATGAGTTCCTGTTTCGTTCTGAGTTTCCAAAGGTCCCTGCTTGAGTGTGTTCCTCTTTCCACTTGATTCCCTCAATATTTCCTAACAAAATCAGACCACTAATTTACGCCCCCTGGGCATGGGAACGAAGAGACAGAAAGCCAATCCGTCCCATTCACCACCACCTCATTATGCCCCTTATTGACATTTGGGTGAAGACAGGGGCTCAGCTCTCTGTCTCTCACTAAGAAGGAGAAAGATGAGTATTACTTCACATCATTTCACTCCTCTGAGACCAAGTGATGCTGGGGCTCAGCCCCCACCTGACTGCTTTGGGGCAGAGAGGGGTGAGAGTTGTGGTTTGAATCTCAAAGGCTTATTTGCCACTACATGGACTTTGGAAAATGGTTGGATCATGAGGACTCGGGACTAACCAATGGATTAGTTCATTGAAGGATTCATAATTTGATAGTCCATGGGAGGTAAAGTTGAACCTAATAGAAGAGAGTGTATCCTTGAAAGTACATACTTGGGGTCTGCATCTTGCTCCCTCTCCTTTGCTCTCTGCTTCCTAGTCACCGTGACTATGTTCCATTACATGGTCTCCACCATGATGTTTCATGGTCCAGAAACAGTGAAGCCAAGCGACCGTGATACCTCTGACACTGAGTCAACATTTGGGTATTTTGTCATGGTGATAGAAAGTTGAGAGGTGACCATGGTATCTGCTTCTTTTATTCCCATAGTTGACACCAGGGTGGACATCCCTTTGATCACCTGATTGGTAGATATAGAGGCTCCATTCATAACAGGCTCCAGTGAAACTACCTGGAATGAGATCTAGAGCATTCTCTGCTTCCATTGGAAGAATACAGACTGGATCCCTACACGCCACTGGGTAGATACATGAATGCTACCATTTTATGCTGCCTGCTTCCTCGGGCTATGGGGAACACATCAGCTCCCTGCCTGGACCCACTGCAATTGCTGTTGAGTGGGGTGGGAAGAAGGCTAAGGTGTTCTTTCCTTGTGCCTGATTCAAAGTGGACATTGTCAAGTTTTTCTACTGTCTTCTGGTCCTTCAGTGACGGAGGAGCCTTCATTTTGGAGTGTATTTTGTCCATGATTCTTAGAATCCCGGGCAAATAATTGCCTTTTCATGTCTCAAGGTCCAGGCAGCCAGTATCTTTCTTTCCCTTCCAGCTTGTTTGCTGGGTATTATCCAGGATGCTGAATTATGAAGAGAGAGGACCCCAGGAGAGGAGGCTATTGCATTGACAGGCCACAAGCCCCCATTATTCATCTGTTGTTATCGTTCCTTTTGTTTTGTTACATATGTATGTATATAAGCATGCATACATACATATGTATTATGTGGGCATGCAAATGTACATATGTATGTATGTGGACATGCAAATGTACATATGTATGCTTGTGGGTGTGCAAATGTGCATGTGCAGAGGCCTGAGGTTGATGTCAGGTGTCTTTCTTCATTGCTCTCCACCTTCTGTATCGAGGCCAGGTCTTTGACTTTACCAAGAGCTCTCCATTGTGTCTAGTCTAGCTAGCCTGCTTGTCCCGTGGAGGCGCTATCTCTGCCTCCCGTGTGCTGGCATTACAGGCACACGCTGGGTTCTGGGGCTCTGAACGTGAGTCTCCATGACCATGCAGCAAGCATTTTATCCACTGGCTCAACCTGCCACCACTATTCTCTTTAAAAATACAGCAATTACATCCTGTATGTAATTCTATATCATTTTACTTACCATAAGTTTTAAATTTCTGTTGAAAGCAGAACTGCTTGCAAGTACAATTTAAAGGTGAGATATAATTCCCCACTGAATGGTTGGAGTATGATTTACATAATCACTTTGCTATTGATATTCATCATTATTGTAAATTATGTACTAGTAAAAATGTATTGCTTCAGTGGTTTTTGTTTGCTTGTTTCTTCCATATTTATGATTAGTAGGGTAGAGTCCTGGGGTAGAATTACACATAGTCCCCTAGCAACAAGCAAACTCTTGGACTTTAACCAGCAATGAGTCTTCAACATGCTTTGAGACATGAGTTAACTTGAAAAGAGAACAGTGACTCAATTTCTCCTAATTTGTATCTCTGTGTTGACTAGTGAGGTCGACTAACCCACCCTTTTGTAACTTAGCATCCTGTCTTTCAATTGTTTATCTTCAGGGCCTACTTACTCTTTTGGAGTAGCATTTCTAGCAGAAAAATCTGACAGTACAAGCAGTTTTCTGAAACTACAAAGACATATTTCAACATCAAAGATGACCTCAAAGAGAAATAACTCAATCTCCTGTTCAACTGCCTAACAGGGAAACACCTGCCGATTAAATGGAGATATCAGATAAAGATAAAATGTGCAGAACATTTCAGATCCTTTGGATAAGTCTTGGTCTTGAAAACCACGCTGTTTAAAATGAATACATGTGTCCTGAATCTTACCTGAAGCATGACTATGTTGTCACCTTCAAAGGTTACAAACACGTCGGTGTCACATTTCAGGCCTGAGATTCGGTTTTCCATCATGTAACCCTGTTGTAGAAGAGGAGGAGAGAAGGGAAAGAAAAAAGAAAAAATGCTTTATATTCGTAAGCCCATCATTATATAGAAAGAATAGTTTATTTGAAATTAAAAGCACAGAACACTGGGAAGAACAAGACAGCCATGGATCTCTTACTCAGAATAATTTTGATCTATCTCATTAGCTTTGAGGTCATAAATACTATTATGAGTATTATCTTTATTGATAGTAAAACATCTACAAATATTCCATATTTAATCAAAAGACTTCAATTAATTACACCAATATTCTTTCTGTTTTCCAAGTCTTCTGAATTCTACTAGTGACTTACACCAAAGTGTGTGTGAGAGATTGATGTCTCCCTCTACCCTAAAACGCCCTTCTCACAGCTAACCATTAGACTACGAGGGTCGTTGGAAGGCAGGGTAAAAATTCCATGCTGACATTTCAAGTCTTAATATTATCAACTATTCTGTATTGCAAATTTACTCTTTAATTAGTTCCCTCTTCAACATCTTCCTCCTCTCTCCACCTCCTCTCCCTCTCTCTCCCTCCCCCTCTTCCTCCTCTTCCTCCTTTTCATTTCCTGAAGTCCTATTTCAAAGGTATTAGCCCACAATTATCCAAGAGCTGACTGTCTCCTCACATAAAGAACTGGTCCCTTGGGAAAATGTTGGTTCCGGTCCAGGCAAACGTGAAGAAAGCAAGGCTTGCCTCTGGCCTAAGAGCGCTTCCCCTGTCAAGACCTCTTCATCTCCTCCAGTTCAGGCTTCTCCCCACAGAATATCTAGACTCTCGCTCTCTGTCGCTCCTCGCTCAGAGTCCCTGCTTTGAACTTCTCATCAGGTATGGAGTGGAAATAAAACTGTGTGATGATTTCAGATGTCCTAGGGTGCCCTCAGACCTGAGGAATTAGATATAACCTAACCAGAAGCTCTCCCCGGGCTTCTGGACAACTGGAAACGAAAGAGCAGGAAGAATACAATGCTGACGTGTGAGATCTGGTCCTTCCTCTCCTCTGGAATCACCAATCTTGTGTACCATCTAATTTCCTCAGATTGGGTAGGAAGGCTTGGCCTTACCGAAGTCTAAATCCTTAGGACAGCTGAGGTAACGTATTTAGAAGCTAGCCACGCTGAGAAAAAGCTGATATAAACTGCGAGCGAGCCTAAAGACCCACCAAGCACTGCATTTCCTAAAAGGGATTTTGCAACCATATGATTGAGTGCCTGAAATTCTAAATTTGAGATTCAAAATTCTTTGGGGACAAATGATTATAAAGAGTTTTGTGGCAGGAGAACAATAACAGAAAGCCTCAAAAGCAGCCAGTTTGCAGACGACGGCTGGAAGCCCTTTCTCCTCAGCTTCCACTAAGGAACGGAATGGAGCGTGCACATGCGCACCAGAAGTCCCGCTAAGTTCAGGGTGGGCTAGGCGCTCCAATGCAAGTTCAGGGCCTTTTCAGCATTTCTCTTACCTCTGTGGCTATCTTAAAAGGCATGACTTTTTCTCCACTTCCCCTCCTGGCAGCTGCTCAGATTTCCAGCTTGCCTACAATGTTGATTTTTATCTCAAATTTTAATAAAATTATCCTTAAAATTCCTTGAGTCGATTTTCAAATTCTTTTATTAGTGAGACTAAAAATTCAGAGAAAGAATCTCAGTTTCCCAGTAATTGTTTGTTTTTTAATTAAAAATTAAAGAATTATTTTTATTAATTACTAAAATCAATAAATTATCACCATAAAAAGACATTTAAAAAGACAAATCAGGAGAAAGGAATAGGAGGCAAGTAGTACAGACTCCCCCAGAATTTAAAGTCATCCTAAAGTATACAGCAAGACCCTATAAAAACAAACAAACAAACAAACAAATCAACGAAAAATAATAACCTATACTACCAGAGATAAGTGGATACCTGGGGAACAACAATCCAGAGACCATGGCTGAGGATGGAAACTTGGGATCACACAGCTAGAGGTAGGAGTTGGCCAGGATGGCAGAAAGGAGGGAGAGTTGGGAAGCCCACAGAGCAGATTTGGGTTTAAGTGAGCCCTAGGGTGTTCCAGGAAGAGGAGGGATATGGCAGACCATGGCAGGAACAATCAGAGGAGACCTCCTCACTTCCCTGGCATTTTGGAGTAGGATTTTCTCTATCCCCTGAGACCTGCAAGGGAATCCCTGCATGCTCTCTGATTAGCTCCTCTGTCACCGTTCCTGGGTTCCTTGTTTTTAGTCTGTGTTCACAGCATGTGAATTCTGTATTCTATCAGAGGGTCATCAGCTTCAGTCTCTGTCCCCAAAGGTCCCTAACCTGAGTAACCACCCAGGATGGCACTGGTGCTGGAATCTAGATGGTGCATGGCTTGTCTTCTTCTCCACCTACATGCCTAGCTGACTGCCCAGCCACCAGTCCCTCCTTGCAGAGAAGGGTGTGTGAGGAGCCTTGGGTGAGGTGTTTCCTCTCCTCTTCCTGTCTCTATTCCCTTGTCTGCCCCTTTCTCACTTATTTTGCATGTCTTCACCCTTCTTATTTCTGTTTTCACTTCCCTTTCCCCATTTCTCACATTTAGACTCCTTTCTACCCCATACACATCACAATTCTCACTTCCCTGTTCCCATGTCTTACATCCGGGCTCCTTTCTACCCCCATACACATCACAATTCTCACTTCCCTGTTCCCATGTCTTACATCCGGGCTCCTTTCTACCCCCATACACATCACAATTCTCACTTCCCTGTTCCCATGTCTTACATCTGGGCTCCTTTCTACACCCATACATGTCACAATTCTCACTTCCCTGTTCCCATGTCTTACATCCGGGCTCCTTTCTACCCCCATACACATCACAATTCTCACTTCCCTGTTCCCATGTCTTACTTATGGGCTCCTTTCTACCCCCTACACGCCCCAATTCTCACTTCCCTGTTCTCATGTCTCACATTTAGACTCCTTTTTACCCCCATAGACATCACGATTCTCACTTCCCTGTTCCCATGTCTTATATCTGGACTCCTTTCTACCCCCAAACACGTCCCAATTCTCACTTCCCTGTTCTCATGTCTTACGTCCCCATACATGTCACAATTATTACTTCCTTTTTCCCATATCTTTCTACCCCCATACACGTCCCAATTCTCACTTCTCTGTTCTCATGTCTTACGTCCCCAAACATGTCACAATTCTCACTTCCCTGTTCTCATGTCTTACGTCTCCATACATGTCCCAATTCTCACTTCCTTTATTTATTTTCCCCGGGTATGGTTAAGGCAAATTTCCTACTTATGTGTATTTCCCTGTCTGTTAACTCACTTTCCACCCCCTAACACACACCTCCCTTCTTCCGTTTCCCCTTTCTGTGTATTTCAAGTGTCTCACTTCCTGTTCTTCTTCCCCTTTTCTTAATTCCCTTATCTAATTTCTCCTTTTCCTTTCTTACTTCCTTTTTGATTTCCTTATTTCAACTTCCTTCCTTTTAAAAAATACTAGTTTTTGTTTTATTTTAATTAATTATTTAACTATTTATTGTGCATGTGTATATGTGTGTGTGTGTCACGTATGTGCAGGTGCCCACAGAGACCAGAAATCATTGAAACCCATGAACCTTGAGCTGCAGGCAGTTGTGAGGCACCCAAAATGGGTGCTGAGAACTGAGCTGCAGCCTCTGCAAGACCAGCAAGCACGCCTAACTGCTGAGTCATCTCCCCAGCCTTAAAAACATTAACCGCACCAAACAGCAACTCCCCCCGCCAATGGTACTTCATCTTTTCTTTTTCAAAGATTTGGGTATTTTTCTTTTTTGTTTTTAATTTTGCATATATGACTGTCTTGCCTGCATTTCTGTATGTGCTCCATGGGCATGCCTGGCACCCAGAGGGCATTGGATCCCCTTGAACTGGAGTAACAGGCAGGCTATGAGTCACCATGTGAGTGATGGGAACCAAACTCCAGCCCTCTACAAGAGCAGCAAATTCTCTTGACTACTAAGTCATCTCTCCAGTCACTTAAACATACCTTTTTAAATGGATAGATAGCATAGGATTTTTTTCATGTACAAGATATTCTTAAGTATATACACATGGTGAAACAGAAGCGCTAGCTGATTAACAAACACATCACCTCACATAGTTACCACTTTCATGGTAAAAACACATAATGCCCACACTCTTTACATTTTGAAGAATACACTACGTCATCATCAATTAACCTCTTAAAAGTCCATTTCCCTTTTCTAGCTGTGTTCTGTGCCTTTGGCCAGTGTCTTGCTACCACATCCCCATTAATCACCCCAAGCTCCAGTAGGTCCCTCTCTACTTTCCACTTCTATAATACAAGCTTTTTGGGTTCTCCGTGAGTTAGATCATGCAGTACTTGTCTTTCTGTACCTGGATCATTCTACTTAACATAATGTCCTTCGGTTTCCTCTACAGTGTCATAAAATATCAGGCTTTCATTCTTTTTATGGCCATATTCACAGACAAAGAAAATGCAGTATGTGTGTATATAAATGTATACACATACATGCATACAAACGTAATTATCATCAAATATGACCATGGAGCCTCTTGGTCCCTTTTCTATTACTACAGTAGACTGAGACTGAGAAATATACATGCAATATTATACTACCAGAGATAAGTGGATACCTTCTGTGTACGGTTAAAGATAAGGATCTAACTCAATCGTTGTGTTTGTGTGTGTGTCCCATTTTCCCATTGGTCCAGGAGACTGCCCTCTCTCCCATGTTTGTTCTTCACGCATTTGTCCAAAACATCTTGGTTGTAGGTGCATGGGTCCAGCTCTCTACTGTTTCATTATCTCTGGTTTCATGCAAGAATCTTGCTGTTTGATGGCTATGGATTTGGAGTCACCTAGTGATCGAGCTTTTCGTTATTTTGGTCAAGTGTGCTTTGGCTATTCAGATTTTTTTTCCCATATAAATTTCGGTAGTGTCCATGCATTTCTGTGAAGACCTGCATTGGAATTTGGGTAAGTACCACACTGAAATGTATGTCAATCTAGGTCTTATGAACATTTTAATGATATTAATTATTCCAATCCAAGAGCATGGGCTCATTTACAGCTCTGTGTCTCTTCAGTCGCTTTAACCAATTTATTGTTTTGTTTTATGGTAGAAGTTTTTCACCACTTTGGTTATACTAATCCCTAGTCATTTTTTGTAGCTATGATAAATGAGATGGGTTTCTTTATTTTTCAGATAGCTTTGCATTACTATGTAGAAATGCTGCTACTTTTGTGTGTTGACTTTGTATCCTGAGACTCTATTAAATTCATTTGGCACTCTGTGAAACATTTATTAAATATCTTATTGTAGTTTTCCTGCATAAGCCTGTCATCTGCAAACAGGGTTATTTTAACTTCCCCCTTTCTAAACCAGATGTCTTTTGATTTCTTTCTCTTGTTTGGTTGCTCAAGTTAAGTCTTCTAGGCTGTGTTGACTAAAAGTGGTAAAACGAGCTTCCTTGTTTTATCCCAAATCTTAGAGGAAAATCTTTTAACTTTCCTCCTTTTAGCATGCTAACCATGAGTCTGCCATGCTGTCTTCATCGAGTTGAAGCACTTTTCTTTCTATGACTAATTTGTTTTGATCATGAAGGAATGTTGAATTTCATCAAGCATCGTCTTTTGTATCTATGACAATGATTATATGTTGTCGCTGACCGTATGACTGTATGTAGGAAAACTGTGCACTATGGTAATATGATATCACGTTTGTTGATTTGAATATATCAAGTTATCCTTGCATCCATGTAATGAATTCCTCTTAGCCACAATGAATGATCTTTTAATGTTCTGTTCAATTTATTAGCACCTTGTTGAGAATTTTTTCAACCATATAGTTATATCATATATACCCCATGTATTTACACACACATACACACACACAAATCTCCAAAGTACACATTGATGTTTATGATATATCTATATATCAATAACATGATGTGAATAAATCTTCTGGAGTCTGAGGAAATCCTTCTCTTAGTTATTCAACAGTACCTTGGGGCTTTATTATAGAGTGAAATTTTTCTTCCTTCTCTTTGGGCCTCCCAAGTGGGACATTAATTTATATATTCTTGGTGAGGTTTATAGGGGGAATGGGAAAGAAGAAGGGAGTGGGGAAAAGAAAAAGCCATCATCCTCCAAAAGTGAGTAATATTTTCCATTAGCTGACTTCACTCTTAATAAAACAACAGAACGAATGGAAGAAATGCGGACTAGATGGAGGAACTCTAAACCCATGCTCCCGAAGCCAACGGAGGGACTCTAAACCCATGCTCCCGAAGCCAACAGAGTCCTCGGGGGGACACAGCCCAGAATCTCATCTCTGGGAAGAAGGGGCACATTGGGTGGATGTGCTACCCTCTCTCGGCCTTCTGGGTTCCATCGAGCTGCCTAGCAGCTGATTGTGAATGTCACTGAGGTTGTCTCCCATTTCAGAGAAAGCCCATGAAACATGGTTTATGATTCAAGCTCTGCATTTTGAAAGTTTAATATTTTCCTGCTGTTTTCAACATCTCTGATTTTTTTTTTTACTGGATGATTACATTTAATAAATGTATCAGAACAAATTAGAAACAGACTTTCTTCCCTCTTTTTAAACAAACTGAGGACAAATTTTGTTAATTTAAAGAAGAAACAGATGCAATCAATCTTATCTTATTTGTTGGGGGGGGCAATGGAAAACACATAGGAACAGAGCTTCCCAGCCAGGGGACTGTCTTAGGGCTGAGTTGGTATTGCTCCTGCATGCCTCCACCATTCAGTCCCATAGGCAAGAGGAAAGGTGTGTGTGGAGAGCAACTATAACCTCTCTGGAGACCACCCCGATCTAGGCTGAGTCTTCTGAGTCCAAAGCTCTGGGTCCAACAGAGCCGACGATGAGCTGCCCCACTCTGCCCTCCATGCCCGGACCCCTCTGTTACAGTATTGTATCCTCAGAACTTAGGAACTGGTCACGGTGAGAGGACATTCCTTCATGAACCCTGTCACCAGTTGTCTGCCCTGTGTGATGGACACTAGGCTGTTCATAATGAGTTAGACATGGTCCTGCCCTCAAGAGAGACAGACATCAATCAGGTAGACCAGTCAAATAAAGTTGGTAATTAAAAGTCAGTGGTCATGGGGCTGGGGAGACAGTTCAATCAGTAAAGGACTTGCTTTGCAAGTATGAAGACCCAAGTGAGACCCCCCAGAACACACGGAAACAAAACAGCAAGGTGCACTTGTGATCCCACTGCTGGGGAAGCAGAGACAGGTGGGGCCTTGGGACTTGGTGGCCAGGTAACCCAGCTTAGCTGGCAAATGCCAGGTAAGTGAGAGAGCTTAGGTCAATTGAACAGATGGACCATGCCTGAGGAGCAACAGCCAAGGGTGTTCTCTGACCTCCTTATACACAAAGGCACATGCAAACCACACACACACACACACACACACACACACACACACACACACACACACACACGGCAAGCTCCAGAAAGGAAAAATGGAAGTTCTGAGGGGAGTAGAAAGACAGCCAGCAAGAGAAAGTCAAACACAGTGGCATATGTTTAGAGTCTTAACTACTCAGGAGACAGAAGCAGGAGGATAGCTTGAGCCTAGGAATTCATGACCAACCTAAGCAACATAGCAAGACCTAGTCTCTTTTTTAAGGGGGGGGGGCGTGTATTTTGCTTAACTTGGAACCTCACCGAAATGAATTCAATCAAGTTAGGAATGGGATATACTTACACAAGTCAAGAGAGCAGAGTGTGAGGACACCCTGAGATCAACAAGGCAGACAGAGAGCAGCTTGCAGTTAAGGCTGGGTAGCACACCAGGATCAAGTCACTCGGGGGCTTGGGAGCCACCTTGGGCATCTTTTCTGGTGGCTTGGGAGCAAAGTAAAGTTAAAAATAAATGCTAATGTTTGGAGCAGAATCACTTGTCTTTATTATAAAAGATGACTCTAACTATTGCATGGGGCACAGACCATAGGAAGCAAGAGGGTAGGAGAGACTTGGAGCAGTGTAGAGATGGCAGGCCCAGGAGGAACAGAGGTACCATGGAGGGCAGGGGTGCAGCCAGTCAGGCACGTGACAAAGAGGAAAGCTGTTTCTTTGCAAGTCGACAGAGCTTTCCTGGGGATGGGAGTGTGGGGAGAGTGGACATTCAAATTTGTGTTAAATATAAGAGTCGGAGTGACCACCCAGTGGACTGATCTCAATGACCATATGACACAGGAGAATCTAGAGATGTGGCGAGTCTGGGATGGAAACAGTCATCACCCCTCGGAAGTACTTAGACCCACAAAGATGTGGAATCTAAGGGATGCCACACAGAAGAGGAACACACCATGCAGCCTCGAGAGAATGGAAAGAAAGAGACTGGCGGAGGAGACTAACAGGACAAGAAGGAAGCTGGCTGTGCAGCCCAGAGTCCCAAATGCCAAGAGGAAGGACACTCGGGAAGGAACTCTCCCGTCAAGAATGCTACTGAGGGCTTGAGCGGGTAAGGACCCTTTGATCTGGGTCACTGGGAATACATGGTGACTTAACAAAAACAAGTCTGGTGTCCAGAGAGGATATCCGTCTCTGCCAATGCAGCAAGTCAGATACTGTTTCCAAAACTGTTTTCGTAGAAACCATCAAAAACAAGCTTGAGAAATGACTTCGAGAAAGAATAATCAAGCGTCAGGACTCGGAGAGTAAACAAAGGGCAGACATGACTTCAAAGAGGGCAGCAGGTGCTGAAGTCAGCTGGTGGGTTTTAGAAAGTCAACTCCAAATAGCTAGCCTTCTGAAAAGTGATGACCACCACGGATGAAGGAGAAACCCCACGCCCACCCAAGAGGATGGGGGCTTTGTTAATTGCAGCTCTAGCAGTGGATGGAGGATACTCACTGCAATTCCAAACCACAGCTCTAGGGCCTGAAACATATTCCAACACTAAAGCATTTTTAGGGATAGAGAGTCACTGTCTAAAAGTCAAGAATTAAATTCACTAGGAAGGGAAGCATGACTGTGTGGTCATCTAATAACATAATTTCAATATGAATAAAATCTGAGGTCAACACAGTTACAAGGAGCCATTATCCAACACGCTTAACCTATTGGTCACCTTGGAGACTCTGTATCAGATAACGGTACCCATGCCTTTGAGATGGATCTGGAACCTGACCACACTCGATGTCACACACCCGAAGTGTAGGTCATGACAAAGTTTTGAAAGTCTATGCTATACTGGCTGTGTTCTGTCACTGTGGTAGAATTGAGCAGAAAAAAAATGAATAAAGACTAATTATTATATCAACAAGCACAGTAGCTCAGACGATGGCTGTTTGTGAAGGGGTTAGCCCTGAGTTGAACAGCTTGGGTTTGAACATGAGAACTGTCTGCTCAGCTGCTCTACGACCTTGGAAAAATGACTAAAATGCCCTGTGGCCCATGTGTCACATACACAGTACTGGGGTCCCACTAGTGCTACCTTGTATGGCTGCCGTCAGAATTTATGTTAAGTAATGCCAAATGCAGAGATGGGTTCTTGACACAAGTTAAAATTTAATAACAGGTAAACATTTCTTGCCATCTTTCAAGATCAGGCATCAGGAAATTGAAAAACACTCAAGAAACATATAAGTCAGTAAATGTTGAAAATTAAAATATACTTAGAATTAATAAAGAGTTTTTTCATTAAACCACAATTGATAACATCAAAGCAGTATTTCAGAAGATGGGCTTGTAGCATTAAATGCTTCTAACAAGTGAGATAGTAAGACAATAACACTTAAGATACAAAAGAGGGCTGGGGAAGCGGCTTAGCAGTGATGAGAACCAGTATTCAGATCCCCAGAGCCACATAAAAGCTTGCCAGCCCACCCGTTATCCAAGCGTAATCTAAATCTTGTATCATAGGTGAGCTGGTATGCTTTTATGTGGGTTCTGGGAATCCCAAAGAGATGAGGAACCCTGAAACAAACTGACTAGCCAGATTAACTGAAACAGTTAGCCCTGGGTTCAGCAAGAGCCTGCCTCAGCGTGGAAGCTGGACAGCAATCGGTCTTGAGCAGCCACATGCATGTGCACCTGTGTACACATGTACACCACACACACGAGAACATGCACAGACATGCTCATACACATACATATACAAAAAATCTTAATTGCAAAAAGCTTCAGAAAGATACCACAAGTAGGAAAATAAACTCAAAGAGGATGGAAGGAAATACAATAATAAAAAAATCTTCAGGACAGAAAAATCGGATGCAATAAAGTGAACAGAGAGATGCTTATGACTTAAATAATAAGTATAAAGTAAGTTCGGAGATAAGATGAATGAGAAAAACAAATGCCAGTAGAAATGACAAAGGAGCCATAATTACAACTACATCAGGAATTAAAAAGATAACAAGGGGTTATGAACATTGTACCAGGAAAATTTAAAACTAAGAAGAAATGGAAAAATTACAGAAAAATGGAAATTATCAAACCAGACCCAAGAAGAAAGAATATAAGTAGATTATAGTTACCGAAGAGGTAAAGCCAACACTGTCACATGGTTTAGAAAGAAACCACAGGCCTGTACAACCCATAGCCACCTGTCCCAGATATTCAAGGGACAGAGCACACAGTGCTAATTCTACGCAAAGCTTTTGAGATAACTGGAGAAAAAGAGCAACACTGTGAAGTCATTTAGTGAGGGTATAATATTTTTGTAACACATTTGTTGGTGCATCTTTTTGTGAGGAAGGCATGCATGCATGTAGAGATCCAAAGTCGACATCAGGTGTCCTCCTCAGGAGACAGGGCTTCTCACTGGAACCCAGAGCTCATTGATTAAGCCGGTCTATGGGTCCCCATGTCTGCCTCTTGGGATCTGGGATAACAGTTGGCCTCATACCTACCTGGCTTTTATGTAGGTGCTAGCCGTTTGAACTTATAGTCATATGCTTGTCCAGAAAGTCACTCACCCTCCTAGCCATCTCCCTATCCCTGAGACACATATGTATTCTGATATCCAATCAAGAGAAGGGCACTCCCAGGAAAGGACAGGAGCTAGCCTTACTCAGTTGCTGATGGAAAACCCCAAACCTGTATCAGCAAGACAATAGCACACATATTATACGCAAGGTGGACAGCTAAGCTGTGTTACATCCACAAGCTCAGGGTTTGATCTCAGAATTCAGAGGGAAAAAGATGTTATAATCACAACAAAAATGCAGATAATTCCATAGACCCAGACTTTAAAACTAACCAATAATATAAACCCACATATACACACATCTGTTCCTAAACCAGGAGTACGACAGACTAGATCAGTTTATTTTCTATGATAAAAAGTCCTAATAAAAAGTTCAGGGGAGAAAGGGTTTGCCTCAGCGTACAGCTCCAGAGGGACAGAGCCATCATGGTGGGAAACACAGCGGCAGGTGCAGGAAGCGGGTTGAACATCGCATCTGGACGCAAGAAGCAGAAAGAGGACCACCAGAGGCCACGCCCACTGACACAGTCCTGCAGTAAGCTGCTACCACCTAAAGGTTCCATATCTTCCCAAACAGCAGCAAAACTAGGGAGCAAGCATTAAAGCAGGTGAACCTATGGGGGAACGCGCCATACTCAAACTGCAGCACAGGCCTTCCTTAAGAGAGCAGTTTGTGCAAGACCAAAATGCAAATGTAGGTGTTTAACCAGCTACCACCACAGGAAATCCTCACCACTTCCATGGTAAGAGACAAAGAAGTAAGAGCAAAAATTGAAAAGGAAGAAGCAAAGTTATCATTTCTCGTAGGTGATACAATCATCATCTTAGAGAAAGCCAGAAAACTATAAACCAATTATTAGGACAATCATGACAGTTTAACGTGGTCGCTGGACACATGATCAATGTGTCTATGTATCGGTGACAAAGGTTAGTTTCATACACCGGAGAAGCTGTTGTAGAGAGGGTAGTAGATGCTCCGTTTCCAGAGTTTCTGCCCTGGTTCCTTCAGTGAGAGACTTGAACTGTAATAGGTAGGCTGTTTTTAGTGAGTGTCTTACCACAGACACGGAAATCAAGTCAGGACCCCTGGGAGTGGAATCCAATTTGAAGCACCAAATGTGTGCTTCCTAGGTGCCTCGTGCACACAGTCTAAAGGTCATTTGACACACTGCGCTGTGGGCTTGCCTTCTAGTTCACACTTGTCAGGAAGATTGGGTGTGAGATAGATGCTTTTTCCACCTTGTGTCATCACGTTGATATTCAGACAGTTTTCTGTTTTGAAGTATTTCAGACTTCTGAGGTTTTGCAGCACACAGCTCAGTCTATATCCTCCATAGCCGAAGGGAAGTCAGATGCCGGAAAGAACAAGAGTGGGCAGACACTGAGAGATACTAAGGCTGAATCTGGGAATCTGGAGGGATGGATGTGGGGGCTCCCAACTCCTCCTGGCTCTTAACTCTCCTAAGAACTGAATTTTCACCCTCCCTCTTCCTGTCCTCCTGGCCCTCCCCTCACTCTCTCTGCTTCTTTCTTTTTCCCTCCCTTCCTAAGATGGATTCTTCTTCTGGCTTGCGTAAGCAGTAACAAGTCTCTCCTACTTTTCACCCAGAAGGCTTTTAGCTGAAATGATCACCCCTCTGAAGTCAACTGTGAAGCCTTACTGCCTCCACCCCCTGTGGTCCCCCTGATATAGGGTGGATCCTTCTAGAGAGTTATGAGTTATCTCACAAGAGGAGAAGGAACTGCACAGCAGACTCCAAATTTGGCAAGGCAGCCCAGGTTCCATGCCAGCCACATCCGTTATTCACCCGTACGTCTGGACGCTCTCCATTCTGTATAAAATTTATAATCACCTTACTTTTGGCCCTAAGAAGCTGGGGCTGAGACTTTCAGAGGAATGTTGCCAATGAAATTAATTATCCTTGTGTCACTGTAGCAATTTCTCTTTCCTTTATCAGTAACAAGGGTCAGTTTTACTGCCTGTACAGCACACTCTAATTTGCCTAACAAGATGGGACCCATTAGCACAAGACTGTCAGAGTGATAACACAGAGACTTTCATGTACAGGGATGACCCTCCCCCGCCCCCACTGAAAAAGCACTAGAGACAAAGATGCCTGTTTAAAAAAAAAAAAAACACGCATTATGCTAAATAAGAATTAAGTGTGAGTCACTAACTAACACAGAGAGCCAAGGAACAAAGTTCCATAACCTCCCAACATACACACTCAAAAAGCAAAAACCTAAATCAGGGGCAGGATCCTTGGATCTGGAAGGCCTGATATCTGTTTTTAAATTTAAAAACATACTAACTTATGTATTTATTTATCTCATTTTTTAAAAATTTCCCCACCAAGTCTACCCCTGCACGGAGCTCACTCTTCTCCCTGAGAACTCACCTGCCCACGTGCAAAGCCCATTTCAGAAACTGACCCCACGTAAGAGCCACTCTTTGTGTTCTCTCTCTCTCTCTCTCTCTCTCTCTCTCTCTCTCTCTCTCTCTCTCTCTCTCTCTCTCTCTCTGTGTGTGTGTGTGTGTGTATGTAAAAAAGTTTCTGTCCTGCCTGCTCCCACAACCATTCAGTCCCAAAGAAACCAACAGAGGCGCCATTTGTAAACTCTGTGTGCAATAAACCAAAGTCAAAGTCCCTACCAACGTAAAGTATTCATTTCTATATCATGTGTTTGTGTTTGACATGGTTTCACTGTGCAGCCCAGGCCACTGGCCTTTGACTCATGGATCTTCCTGCCTGCCTCTGTTTTTGGAACCAGGATACAGGTGTGCAACACCACACCTGGTACTAGGCGAAGGGCTGGTTTAGAACATTTGCCTCCTTTCATTAGATCTGAGAGGTGGCGTCTTACCCCTTGCCGTTCCAGCTGGGGCTAAGTCACAGGATAACTAACAGTCTCTGCTCCTTGGCCATCGACAAAGCCCAGGTACTTGATGTTTCAGGGGCTCAGAATAAAACAGGCAGATGTGAAAACTTATGGAGCAGTGAGGTGACTCAGCAAATAAGAGAGCTTGGAGCACGCTGTGTGACGTGAGTTCCATGCCCATCCTACAGTGAGGAACAAGAACTGACTCCCGAAATTCGTCCTTACCTCCGCACACGTGGTACTTGTGCCTGCACGCACACCTGCAGATATTGTTAGTCATCTCACTTCAAAAGCAAAACTCCTTTAGGAAAGCAAGAGTTGATTCCTCTGAGCTTGGAACAATGCTGAGAAATCATTGAGATCACAAAGTGATTCTTACTGTGTTGTATTCAGTTATTCCTGCAAGCAATCTTCAGAGAGTGACTTAAAGAGTCTAAAAAAGGCCTAGGTTTCAGTCCAGAGCTCTAGAGTAATTGATTCTTATGGAAGAATCTCAATACTTAAGAGAAAGGGTTTTCTGATAAACGAGAAAGGTAAAGAGTTGGTCAGCAACCATGATGAATTCTAGAAGAATCAGGATAATGCAGGGCTGACAAGGTTGCAAGTGTCGACCACAACAAAATCAACGCTTGGACCTTAGAAAAACCCTTCTCTGAAGCTTTGACATTTCCTGCATTGAGCACTGAGTAAGAACTCTTCCACCTGCTCCAATCCCCATTGTAATCCAGCACCCTAACCTGCAGCAGACCCTAACCTGCAGCAGACCCTAACCTGCAGTAGGCACTAACCTGCAGCAGACACTAACCTGCAGCAGACCCTAACCTGCAGTAGGCACTAACCTGCAGCAGACTCTAACCTGCAGCAGACCCTAACCTGCAGTAGGCACTAAGCTGCAGCAGACTCTAACCTGCAGCAGACCCTAACCTGCAGCAGATCCTAACCTGCAGCAGACACTAACCTGCAGTAGGCACTAACCTGCAGCAGACCCTAACCTGCAGCAGACACTAACCTGCAGCAGACTCTAACCTGCAGTAGGCGCTAACCTGCAGCAGGCACTAACCTGCAGCAGACTCTAACCTGCAGCACACTCTAACCCCACACACAAATGCAGTCCCAGCTAACATGACTTTCAGAGCCAGAATCCTTCAGCAGCATCACTCACAACATGTGACCCAGGCACCAGCCAAGATTGTTCTTGGCCCCGTTTCTTCTCCACAGTTTGGACAGGGAGCCAAACAACAGTCTCTGTCATCATAGACCTGAGTCAGGCTGACCTCCTTGTCTCTTTTGAAAGGTACATATCCTTTGAATTGCTGTGAAAGCTGAGGATTTAAATAAATGCTATATTTTTTCCTCTAGGCCAATGATTCTCAACCTTCCTGATTTTGTGACCCTTTAGTACAGTTTCTCATGCTATGGTGACTCTAACCACAAAATTATTTTCATTACTACTTCATAACTGTAATTTTGCTACTGTTATGAATAGTAAATATCTGATACGACCCACAGGCTGAGAACTTTGTTCTAGGAGTTTGGCCTGGGGTCTATAGGACCCGAAAGGATGGGTGATCATCAATCAATTGTTCCTTCAGGTGCTAGCCTGTTTGCCCACAGAGAGCCTGCACTGCTGGGTGACAGGGTGACCTCCTTGTTCCTGATGACGTTAGACTCCTTCGTAGGGCTGGCCAGGGGTCCCTCTATATTCTTGGATTTTTTAAGTCACTTTTTAAAAAGTATAGTTCTTAGACAAGCACGTTAGCACACACCTTTAGTCCCAGCATTCAGGAGACAGAAGCAGGCCTGTGAGTCTGAAGCCAGCCTGGTCTACAGAACGAGTTCCAGGACAGCTAGGGCTGTTAAACCCTGCTTTGAAAAACAAAACAAAAGTATACAGTCCTTTAGAATCTTCTGAGCCACCAGCGGGTACTCCTGGGCGTTCTTAGACACCTGTACTCAAAGAACCTCTATCCTCCCTCTGCAGAGTACCTGAGGGGGAGCTGAGTGTAAGCACCAACACAGCTAGCTCACAGCAGACAGGCCAGGCTCCTTCAGGAGTGGAGCAAGGCTTATGCTCCAGAGCCTGGACTTCTAGACATCTCTGGGCTTCTCAGAGATCAGTTCTGTTTATGTCAGGCCTTGGATCTGTTCCCAGGTTGGCCGATGCCAGATAAATGAGGTGGTGTTGAATCTCCCTGAGGAATCAGCCTTATGGTGAAGTCTACTGAATAAGCAGGGCATGTGTACCACATGCCTCTCATTTGTTAGCTTACAAGCATCAGCTCAGTGTTGCCTTATGCAATCGCGGAATGTAATCACTCGGGCTTCACCCAGCTGCATTTTATCCCCAACAGCAAACAGCAGCTCCATGTGAAACATGAAAGACGGGGTCAAGGCATGTTTGCTGATAACCTTATCATTATGCTGGATCACACATCTCCTCAGAGACCGTCCTGCTCAGTTTTGTTCCATTGTTTCTTTACTCTGTTTTTGCCAATTCTGCTCTTCTATGTGGGATTCTGGAACACGCAGAGAAGAAACAGATCTAGTGAGAGGCAGAATAAGCATGGTCTATGGGTGGCAGTGGGGCATGAAATCCTGCTGGCGAAACTGCTCTCAGGGACACAGTGAGCACGGCATTGGGACCTTCTGTGGCCAAGACAGTGGCCACAAGATGTAGCTATGGGCATTCAGGTACAGTTGTCACTCAACTGTACCTGAAGTAGTCGGCAAGGCCCCAAGCTGAGTCAGAACTCCAGGTCTGTTTCTGTAGACCCTGAGGCTTTAGGCTCCGACTCCACAGTCCAAAGCCTTATCCTGAGGACTCCAGCCAGGTGGCTCCCACTTGTGTTCAGTAAGTTGTGATGGAGAACAGGAAAAGGAAGGGAATAAGGTTGGGATTCATCAGTATGATCTGTTATGTCATTCCATAGATGAGAAAGGAGGAAGAATCAAGTCCAGTTGTCCTTCAGTGTAAGGAGAATCAAGTACAGTGTCCCTCGGTGTCTATGGACAATTAACTCTAGAACCTATGCAGGTACCCTAATCTTGGATGTTCAAATCCTTTACATAAAATGCATAGTGTTTACACTTAACCTTTGCACAGCCTCCTATATATATTAAATCATTTCCAGATCGCTTCTCAGACTTAGTGTCATACAATTGCTATGTAAATGTTTGTGATATGATATAGATTAGGGAGTCATTTTATAAGAAGAAAAGTCTGAACATATCTAGTTCAAGCACAATTATTTTCTGAATACTTTCCTTCTGCAGCTGGTGAGAGGCAGGGATGGGTAAGTCGGTGCAGAGGACCGGCTGCCTTTACCGGATTCTTGTTCAGGTCCTGGGATTTAAGAGTTGAGAAACTGAGGCCCTCAATAGGAGGAGCAAGGTCAGAGCCTTGACCATGAGGTTCCAAACACAGTAGTGCCCCTACAATGACAAGATGTCTCTTCCATATGTTCACAGAGTCAGAAGTGTGAAATCAAGGCCATTTCTCCATTGGGTGACCTTAGAGAGTTCAGTCTAGGCACTCCAACTGGGTCAAGAGGCAATGTGCAAGAATTGCTACACAGCAGCAGGTCCCGAGAACTTGATGGACCCCATCAATCCTTAAAGAAAGAATGCAAGTGACAAGGAGAAGCAAGGTGGGAGTTCTGGCCACATGACCAACCAGAGGCCATAGAGTAAAGCGTCCAATGGCCAGCTACCCACAAGGCAAGGCCAAGGGTTTCATCACATCTGAACAAGGCCAGCTTGGTTTCTCCCTTCCATACTAAGATATGAGGCTGAAATGCAGCACACCAAAAGCTGGCTTGACTTTGCCTCCTCCCTCTCTTACAGGAGAGGACTGGGATGAATTTAACCATGTTCCATCTTACCTCCCTCTGAAGGAAACATTGGGGAACTGCTCAAAGGGGCTACTAGAAAAAGAAGATGCAGCCCAGCGGGTGGACTTCCAGGACTACAGACTCCGGGGAAACAGGCTCAGGCAGGTGAGGGGCCTGCCCAAGCTCACACAATTGCCAAGTCACAGATCAGATTTGAATTGCTCATCCACTGGGGAGGACTCAGCTATTCTGTGAGTCCTTACTTCTCCTTGGCACCCACATTCTTTACTGAGTGGAGGGTGAGCCAGCACAACCCAATTTGCATATGAACCAGGGATATAAAAGGGGGGCTTTGCTTCTAAGACAGGCTGGGGCCCCATTTAGTGCTTAAAGAGCAGCTATTTAACATCTTTGGCTCCGTATTCTCACTGCTTCCCCGCCTTCTTTCTGATTACTTTGGTACTGTTCAAATTCCATTTTAACCACATGCTAGTTATACATCTTGTTGTATTTTTCTGGCAGAGATATCAGTGCTTATAGTATAAAACTCGGAAATCCCAAATGCTCTAAAATCTGGAAGAGACTTCAGATTTCAAAGTGCTTTCAGCATTTCAATGCAGGAAAGTCTGAAAATATTCCAAGATCCAGAAAATCCCCAAACTTGAAACACTCCTGGTCCTAAACATCCCAAACAAGGAAAGCTCAGCTTGAGTTTACCTTTAACTGTTCCCAGTCGACTTTTGAGCACTGTTACACGGCCCTGTGTGTGGCCTGAGAGCCTTGCAATAGCAGGGCTCTTTGCCTGTGCCCTTTGTATGTATTTCATCACACTTGATTCCAGCACAAAGCCAGAGGATTGAAGCACTGCACTTCCATCTTGACCTCAGGCTACAAGGTTATCACTTTTGTTTAAGTAATCTGCTCATTAAACATATTTAAACTGGGCAGAGTAGTGCAGACCGGTAATCCCAATACTCAGAGGAGCAAGAGACCAGTCTGGGCTACACAGTGGAACTCTATTTCCAAAAGACTGGTGTGTGTCTGTGCAATCTAAATGCTGAGAAAATACCTTATTTGTTGATCCATGTGCTTGCTAATTTTATACTTTCGGGCTGGAATCCTTTTCATTTTACCCAAAGAATTTCTCTTAATATTTCCTATAGCAAAAGTCTGTTGATGACTAATTCTTTGAACTTTTGCAATTGCATGATGTATCTTTATTATACCTCTGTTTTTGAAACATAATTTTGTTGGATGCATAAGTTTAGGTTGCTTTATGTCCCATTCATAACTTTAAAAAATACTATTTTACATCCTCGGACTTGCCTTGCTGTGAGAAATCTGCTGTCAATTTTACATGCAATCCTTTCATATGGGATATTTCTTTGTAAAAATAGTGAAAACAATCCTCCCAGACCAGTGTGAGCACTGAGCACCGTTCCTCGATACTTCTGAGAGACTTTGCTCAGCTTTGAGGCACGCCCTTACACGCCTAAGGAGCTATCCTCTGAGCCATACTGCTGCCATCTTCCAGAGGTCAGAGGTCAGCTGAGAGAGAGCCCTTCACCATCAGGTCTGTGGACTGCTGCCATTCCCCCAGAGAAGGGGGGTGGGAAAGGCCATTAGACCCTCACCAGGTAGCTCAGCAACATCTCCCAGTCATCTGCAAGCAATTTTGTCCTTATTGGATATGGCCTGGGGTCTAGACTAGAACATATAGGTGGGGCTCTTCATTTATGGCTCCGTCATCCATATTGGGCGAAGACTTTTCTCTTCAGCTGTTTTGAAGTTAGTCATGCTCCTGTTAGTAACCATGCACTTGTATTTTATGAGTAATCCCAATAAATTCACTGGTCCCCAGGGTGAACTGTGGTAAAATCCTACATTGGTTGGCTCCCTAGAAGGAGTGGTAGATGGGGTGCATATCCAGGGGATGAATTTTAGTAACACACACGCAGGCACTAAGAGGTGCTGGCCACTCCTTACAGGAAGCCACTGTAGATATGAGTTATCGCTTGGTCCATTAATCAGTCCTGTGAGCTCACATGCCTTGGTCTCCTTGGGCCTTCAGCTCCATGTCTTCAACATGGAGTTCACTGGACTCTACCTCGATTTCCTCTCTGTAAGTACAGCCTAGACATGATGCAGAATGCATCGAAGGTGGGGGGACATGAGTCAAATAATACCAGGATAACTCCAGATAGAGATTTTTAAGATTTTTCTTTATTAAAAGGGAACTCACGGATCACAGTGAGAAAATAAGAATGAGGTCCGACATCCAGGTGTGGCTCTCAGGAAGAAGAGGCTGAGCAGGGCAGGGCCACAGCTTTTTGGTACCCTAAATCATGCCCCAACATGGTCCAGCCTCTTAAAGGCCATTGGCTGAAGAAGGTTCCCCATCACCTCCACCTTTTATCTAAATAAGAGAGTTCCAAACCCAATACAAAACTATATACACTAAGAACAGATATCAAGTATAAAATTAGGATTACAGCCAGCATAAACAATATCAAGCAAGGAACATAGCTAAATGCTTTAATAATCATTTTATTCTAAGAAGTCTAAGTTTTGTATTAGAAATGACTTGGCTAGATCATAAAAGGAAGGTAACTCTGTCTATCTGATCTTCAACCCCACCAAAAAACTGAGAAGGGAGATAATATTACTTGAGAAGGCAGAAGTGCAATCAAGCAGCTTCTAAAAATGTACAGTAGCTGACAGAGACAACTGGCTACTTAGGCAATCACTCAAAGTCTCATTTGCAATGTTGAAGCAACCTACTTTGGCTAATGACTAGAGTAACTGACAGACAATTTTCCGAGGCAGGAAAATTTTCAGAACCGTCTTACCCTGTCTTATTGCTTGCCTTTTGTTGCCATTTAGGTCATAAGGTAAATCTGTTGCCTGTTACTCAAACACAGCTAGAAATCCCTTAATAATCCTGGTGTCAAAGTCTCTGAGCCTCCCAGTGCCACACACAGAACCTAGAACCTGCTTCCCACCACCTCTAAACCAGGGTTAGTGCCTAGGGTTAGTGCCTAACTGAGAGAGTGTATACCCCTACCTCCCAGTCATTCTTAGTAATGAGGGGTGATGTGTTCACATGAACTTGAACTATGACAATTCCAAATGGCAAGGGTCACTTTATAATAGACCAAGGAAACATTTTCTTTCTTTGTATGAAAGCCATGCATCCCGGGCTTTGCACTCAAAAAAGGACCAGCAATGCTACAAGGGCAGAACTCATCAGAGAAATGAGAACCTGGAAGCAAAGAATTAGAAATGGCTTCACTTGAGAGTCTCCCTTCTTCTCGCATCCTGCATTTGTCAGCGTCATTGAGAAGAGTCTTGCTGTGTGGTTTGTCTGGCAGTCCTAGGGCTTGAACTCAGGGCCTTGCGATTGGAGGCCAAGTGTTCTATCTCTGAGCTACATCTCTAAGACCTGAGAAGATTCTTTAAGCAGCAAAATATTATTTTTCAAAGATGTAGCCTCCCCCCCTGCACAAAGGCAAGAATTGACAAACCACTATAAAAATCGCCGAAGATCTTCTCCATATTTCCCAACACAGAGTAGTTATGATATTAAAGTCAGCCATTGCGTGCTATGGAAATATCCATTTATAGACTAAGGAGTCTCAGGAACTCACGACTCTCACAGGGATATTCAAGAGCAGCTGTACTGAGATGGGGAAACTCTCAGGCAGGCAGCTAGGAAAAAAATGGTTACTATATTATGTTGGTTCTCAGGAGATAATTAGGGGCATTCATTCTTCCTCACCTTTAAAAAACAAAATCTTAAATACCAACAGTTAAAAGTAGAAACCGTCTAGTCACAGAAGGTATCCCACTGCCAGGGCTAGACTATGTATCCCCCAAATTGTAGCTTAGGGGTCACACCCTGTGGCAAGGCCCCACCTGCCTAGACTAAGAGTCTAGGGTTCATGGGTGAAGCTGTGGTGCACCAGCAGGTCCTGAGTCAAGGGAATGCATGGTAACCTGCTCTTCTCAAAAAGAAGAGCACATCAGGATAGGAAAATCAGTATTATTGTGTGTGTGTGTATGTGTGTGTGTGTGTGTGTGTGCGCGCGCGCGCGTGTGTGTATAATTTTTGGATTTTAATGAAAAATGTACCTTTTATTTGGGGTCACGCCCAAGAGAACTTGAAAGCCACTGATCTAGACACACAGTGTTTGACTGCAGGTGGGAGCAGAAATAAGCACACCCTTTGTTCACGGTGTCAGTTTTGTTTAAATACAGGATCCCAAGGACATAGAATATGCACAAAAATCACCACCAAAGTTAGGTGCTAGAATATTTTTATGATCATGACAATTTTTACATACCTGAAGGTTGGTTAGTTGAATTATGTTACACCTACATCACGAATGGTACCAGTCATGGAAACTACCACACAAGTGAGATCAGAAGCAACGTCCCTGCCCACTCATGGATGAGAGGAGTGGGCATAAAACCCTAAACACACACAGTGCATACAGATAATGAGGCTCAGAAACCAGTCTCAGCTTGGAAGCATAGGTGGAGAGAACACTTTCTCCTCTGTGTTTTTCTATATTTTCAAAAACTTCTACAGTGGGTGTGTATTGCTCTTGTTATTAGGAAAGGTAACCTAATACATGTGGCAATAAAATGGCTTCACTGAGGAAATAAGCTGCCCTCCCTAGGTGATACTCATACTCGGTGACAAATAGGAAAGGTGGGGTGGGGGGTGGCATCCACAGGTTAGAAGATCTGCTCGTGGGTGAGGGACGAGGCAAAGATTAGTACCAGATAGGTTCAAATCCTGGCACACTGTATGACTTTCCCTCCTCTCCTCACATTTCCTGCTCTCATGCTAGTCATGACATCAGATTTGTTATTCCCCACAATGAGCTGCCAACAGGGCGCTCTGGCTTTGACCATGACTAACCAAAGCCCAGGACTGCTGTTTGCACCCTAAAAAGTAATGATGCCCCAGTCAGTAAAGTGTCTGCAGGACAAGCCTGAGAGGCCGAGTCCAGAGCCCCAGCCCCTGTGCAGAGAGCTGTGTGGGGCACCTCTAACCCCAGCCCCTGTGCAGAGAGCTGTGTGGGGCACCTCTAACCCCAGCACCCGTGCAGAGAGCTGTGTGGGGCACCTCTAACCCCAGCACCCGTGGAGAGCTGTGTGGGACACCTCTAATCTCAGCACTGGAGAGATGAATCCCGGAGCTCGCTGGCCAGCCTGTCTAGCTAAGTCAGTGATCACACCCTGGTAGCAGGATGGAGAGAAGTGCCCTTTCTGCTGACTAGCCTGCCTGCTGCCTGCGGGGAGGGGCTATGCAAGATGCTAGAGGAGAAAAGTGACAAACAGCCCTACACGGATGGGAATCCTTCAATCCATCATACTAACCTGCCAGGCAAAATGCAATCCCTGGTACAATAGTGCCATGGCTATTGTGGTGGGTAAATGGCAGAGCCCTGAATAGATTTAAAGCCACAGAAGAGAATTCATGCCTGGTACGGTATACTATAAACCTGTTCAAAAACTCATGGCTCGGGATGTCATAGGCCCTGGGGTTGGGGGAAAGACTCACTACTGTTATTTTCATAATTTGACATCACATAATACTGCTTTCTAAATATTTATGTTTATATCCATAGATATATGTACTCTAAGCCTACATCAGAGAAGCTTCTCTTTGCAGTGAACAGAGAGACTCACAGTTGTTCTAGCCATGATTGATGAGCTCAGCCCTAAATAAGATATTTATATCATTTATTCAGACTCAGGAAATATCCAGGAAAGATGATTTTTAAAAAAGATTATAAGAACCAAATGATAGAGAGAAGGGCTGAAAAAAACCTCACTATTTTGTGAGTGTGGGACAGAATTCATGAGCCCACAGCAGCTGAAATCACCTACACTGGGCCTGCATACAACTGGACTCTTCGACAGTCGTCCATGGATGGAGAGGGACTCAGAGGGCCCTGCCTTTCCCTGGGGAACTATGGGCTATGGATAGATGTAGGGGAAGGAGAAACTGTTGTGGACTCACCAGATTCCAAAGGATAGTTCTACAATCACAGCTATACAGGTGGCCTTGGTGAAGGTCAGTGGGTCACAAAACAGAAAGATCTACCTGCAGGAAAGGGACTTGTGGGGAAGAGGAGGTATGAAGAGTAGAGGCAGGGAGATGAAGGATGGCAAGGGTGGGAGTGAGTAGCCAAGGCCTCACAGCCATAAACAACACTGTCCAGGCATAAATTTAACTAGTGAACAAAAGGCGAGGGTAGAGATTGAGGAAGAGAGCAGCATCAACCACTAGTCTCTCTGTGCACACACATGCACACACACATCCAATGAATGCACACTCCAAATGTTTAAGTATCTGAAGTAAAATAATAACAGTGCACAGAACGATGGGAGGAGGCAAGGTTTCTGGATTAATCTCAAGCCCCACTGAGGAGAAGAACGGGTACACAGGACATCTACTCTCTCCTTTCATCACTTACTCCCCTTTGTCCATCAGTCCGTCTGTCCACCCGTCTATCAGTTGGCCACTGCTTAGTCTTTAGTGCGTTCTGCATGCTGTACACCCTTGCCAGCCTCAGGCTAGAGGGAGCTGATGAAGAGCTTGTCCCCAGTTCTCATTGTGCAGTGTTCTCCTCCACAAAAGAGCGGCCAAAGAGACCAGCGGGCACTGCTGAAGGTCACTGCATTCCAGGCCACATGTGAGGCTTTGCCTCTGTGGACACAGTGTGCTGTGTGTGGTGCCCGGGAGAGCCCCCAAAGACAGCAATGCCCGGGACCCATTGGTCCTTCTCTCCAGCCTAATTCCAGTTTCCTCTCATCAATTCTTTCCTCCTCTGTCCCCTCATTCAGACTCATAACTAATCTGGTGTCCTCGGTTATGCCACACTCCACCTTCATCCTGTGTGTGGGTGGCCAATGCCTCTGATACAATAAGAAATACAATTTTAGTTGGTCCAGGCCCAGAGCTCCTTTGTAATAAGGCATGTATATGTTGGTTCTCTACCCCCACGTCATGACACAGGTCCACTAAAACCTTTGTGATTTCCCAAATAGTAGAGTGCTGGGAACACCCTTTGTTCTAATATTTGGTCTTTGACTCTGGTTCCTGACACAAATATCCTAAATTCCATGAAATTTTCTGGTCATTGAAGGCACGTTTTGTCTTCATGAGATATCTCCTAAATGGGCTCCCAGACAGCTTCAGAATGGGGGTCAGTAACCAGAAAAACCAAACTGAGATGTGGAGCTCACAAATTCTATCTGTACCTCCCTCCCATCTTCTAGGAGAACTATCATACTCATGAGAACCTTCATGATCCCAAGTGTTCCTAACAGCCCGTCACTCCATAGCAATCCGTCAGGGAGTCAAGGCCCAGCACGAGCTTTAGTGGGAACAAAAATCACATTCAAACGATGGTAGAGAATGAGCGGGGGGTGGGGGGACGACACACTAGATGGTGACCAGACGATCACAGGTGGGTGAGCAGACCTTGGGGTTCAGGCATCTCTCAGAAGGACACTGTCTAAGCCAGTGTAGAATTCTATGTGTGTCCTGATCACCCCCTTGTGAGCAACCCCTGCCTGAGGGATCCCTACAGATCTCACCTGCCACCTGCTCACCCAGCCTTACTCTAGAATCCCGCAGTCATCCTCCTATCTGAAGGGACAACCACCTCCCCTGGCTTCTGGTGGGAACGGGCCATCTGACTTGTCAGGTCCCTCAGGGAGGCCATAATGAGCCACTGCCCTGGCCACCTTGGAGGACCTGGCACAAGTGTACTCCAGTGTCAGCAGTCACCATTCTTCCTTCTTGGAGTCATTTCCTGTGTTCTCCCCATGGGACTAATGGAGCAGAGTTTGAGCATCTGCAGTGCTGGTGCCCATTTCCTATCCTGTCAACCATAACCTTCAAGTTCAGTGACATTCACCAGTGATCTTCATGGCCAGCCACCGCATGCCATTGCATTTTACCAATGAGGTCCACACCAGTTCTTGCCACACCATACAAGAGGACAAGCACAGGTCACAGCTAATATTAAGTTCCCAGAGTCTGGGGACAGTGACACTTTCCTTCAGATTCAAAGACTTTCTTTGCCTGACACATTCTTTTCCCTGCTACATGCTGTACTATGCAGAGTCCTGCAGATCTGGTGACCGTGGTGCCCACAGGCCTGCTCAGCTTCGGGACTCACCATGCCTCCGGTGCACTCGCGACAGTCCTGTAGGCAGCTGATGGTCTCCCAGGTACTGTAGGCTTTCAGGCCGGCCATCAGAGCCTGTAGTGAGCGACTGTTGATGAGCTCCCTCCCCTGGAAGATGTTTTCATCCAGGACAAAAGCTGCATGCCTGCGAGACAAAGTAGAGATATGTGGTGGGCACAGCTGCGTGTCAAAGCCACGTGGGAGAAGCATGCATGAGCCCCAAGATCCCCTTCACTGCCTCTCAGTTTGCAACCACCACTGCACCACATCCTTCTCCCCCCTGTAAATGCTCTCCTTCACTTTCTGCCCAAATTCCTTTCTGCAGTCGATTCCTAAGCCTCATTGGTAATGCTGACCTCTGCCTCTGGTTCGTGCTTCTCTCGCTTCCTCCCAGTCTACATATAGGGTCGTGTTTGACATTATTTTCTTCTACCTACTATACAAAAAGTTTTGCACACCTTGTGAATTTGTCATTTTTTAAAGTCCTCCTCTACTGGAAATTCTGTGACAGATTGTATAGTAAGTAGAATAACAGGCCCAAAGAAGGGCATGTTCCTACCTCTGGAACCCGTGCGTGTGCCACCTCATATGACAAGAGGGGCTGGCAAGGTGTGGTTAAATTAGGGTCCTAGGGGATGCAACCGGGTCCATGGGAACACAAGTGTATGCATGAGAGGGAAGGGACAGAGAAGAGGAGGGAAGAATCGAGGTGACACAGCACTAGGAAACTGCTGACTTTGCAGATGGAAGAGGGCAAGAGAAGCCATGAGGCAGGCCCGAGAAGCTTTTTAAAAGGTCAAGGATATGAATGCTCCTTTGAGCCTTCCAAAGGAAGGCAGACTTGCCAGTTTCCTGATTTTAAGCCAAAGAGACCCATTTTGTTCAGATCAGACTTTTTTTTTTTTTTTTTTTTGGTTTTTCGAGACAGGGTCTCTGTCGAGGAACTAGCTCTTGTAGACCAGGCTGGCCTCGAACTCCCAGAGATCCGCCTGCCTCTGCCTCCTGAGTGCTGGGATTAAAGGCGTGCGCCACCACCGCCCGGCTCAGATCAGACATTTTGAAAGAGAGATGGATCACATCCACAGAGCAAATTCACAATACATAGTTGTAATTTTACTATTTTGTTATTAGTTACTATCGCTAGCTTCTTACCTAAAATTCTTGCCTAATTTTATAAATTATATAAATCTACTATAAGTGTGTAGAGTTTGATATCATCCATGGCTCTAGGCATCCACTGGGTACTGGAATGGACTCCCAGAGATGGGAACCGCTATAGCTACAGCAGTAGATGGAAGCTCATCCCTCTTCAAAATGCTTCTGCTGGTTTCCTTTATTTTTCAGCCATCTGTGGCTGTGACTTCTGTATGATGTCATGTTTCTTGGTGCCCCTTGTATGCCCTTTCACCTCCTCAGTTCTTATTTTCTTTCTGTATTTCCAAATGCCATAGTTGAAGAGGGACAGGTCTTCTTTTTCTCTCTTCTTGGACTACCTTTAGTGTGGCCTCGTGTTCAGTTTCTTTGAACATATTATCGTATAACTAATGTTTGGTGTAAATATTTTCCTAAACTCTCTCTATTAGTCAGCCAAACTCTAGGGCACAGGAAAGGCCCTAGATATGAGCATTAAAGTCAACATGCTAAGTGAGGAACCGTCTTGTCAGGATCTAAATCTTACTGGAAATTTCCAGACTAGTACACTGAAGAGTGCTCACGTGGCATCCGCTTCGGGATGTTGACTGTTGTTAGCATAGTTTGGGTCTTGTTTAGGTAGCCATTTTGGAACTCTCAACAAAATGAGTTTAAAACTTTTACCCTGAAACTATTTGCTGTTTACTCCTATTCTTTTTGTTCAATTCCCCCTATTCCTGTCTTATTTAATTCCACCCATTGTATCCCACCATTAACTTATAGAAGGAAAAATATTTATATGCTCTGAAGAGAACCAGAGAGCCACAGTTAACTTTTAAACATACACTGGTTTGCGAGATAGACACCATGACCGAAGGTAACTCGGGGATGAGAAGGTTGATTTGGCTCACACTTCCAGATAGCAGTCCATCACCGAGTGAGTCAGAGCAGGAATTCAAAGCAGGAACCCAGAGCAGAAAAAGTGTGGAGGAAGCTGCACACTGGCTCTCTCCTGCTTCTGTCAGCCAGCTTCCTATATGACACTAGACTACATGCTGAGGGGTGACACCACCCACTGTGAGCTGGGCCCCTCCACACTGTCATCACAGTGTTCCCAGAAAACAGGCTAAGCTGGGTCATTAACCGGAACACACCACATTATTTTCAGTGATGTATTATAGCTATCTGTTTCCCTCATGTGTGTCATGTGTAGGCGATGCAGGAATGTTTTCCCTCACAGTGCATTTCCATGTCATTTTACTGTCCATTGCGCCACCAATATGTTCATCAGTGAAGAAGGAGGGATGGAAATATAGCTCATGCAGAGAGGAATAGCTTCTACATGTCATAATTTTCATTATTAGTTTCATCTTAAAGTTTTTCCTTATCACCATTATTGAGGAATAATTTAGGATTCATTCAAAGCATACAGATTTGATGGCTACACATTCTTGTGAGACGATCAGTAAACAAAATAGTTTCAACAGCACCCCAAAATTACCCCACATGCTTCTGCAGTCTATCCCTCCCTCCAGCCCCATCCCAAGGTCACCAAGGACATGCTCTCTGCCACTCACTATAGACTTACAGTAGGACTGTGCAATATGAATTGGGCCTTCCTTGTTTCCATTAGTGTTATTTTGAGACTTATCCTTGTTACAAGCACATGCCAGGCACTGTTATTTTCTCCTGCCAATCACTATTCCATTCTGTGTAGTGCAGAGACTACACTTCAGCTGTGTATTTGCTTGTCAGTGAGCATTTCAGTTATTTCCTGTCTGGAACCATTACAGACAAAATGACTATGAAAATGTGTGTGGACATCTCAAAAGAGGCACATGACTTCCTTTCTCCCATGTATGTAGCCATGTAGCGATGACATGGCTGGTATAACAGAAACAAGCAGGTCCCCGGGGCTTGCTGGCCAGCCTGCCTAGCCCAAACAGCGAGCTTCCCATTCACTGGGAGACTTTGTTTCAAGTAAATAAAGTGGACAGAGATGGAAGAAGACACCCAATGTGCTCCTCTGGCCTCTGCATTTGAACACACACACACACACACACACACACACACACACCTCTGCTCTGTTGAGCTGTCTTGAGATGTTGAATGAGCCCGTACATTGATGTGGGATTCCCCCTCAGTATGCTGTAAATATGCTTTATTGCCATTGGTTAATAAAGAAGCTACTTTCGGCCAATGCCTTAACAGAGTAAAGACAGGCGGGAAATCAGAACAGAGATGTAGGGAGGAGAGCAATGGAGCAGAGGAGAAGCCACATAGCCTCCAGACACCTGCCCACCTGCCAGAACCTTGCCAGTAAGCCACAAGCCTCGTGGCAAAGTATAGAATAATAAAAGTAGGCTAATTTAAGATGTAAGAGCTGGCTAGAAATATGCTTAAGCTATTGGCCAAGGAGTGTTTTAATTAATACAGTTTCTGTGTGATCATTTTGGGTCTGGGCTGCGGGGAAACAAACAAGCAACCTCTGCCTACAGAACTGGTGCCAACGTGGCCAACTACATCCTAAGGGCTTGCTACACCATACACACTTAAATACGCACTAGTGTTTATCTGAAATTTATCCTCACAGGTGCTGAGTGGAAAAAAATTCTCTAAATGGCTGGATGCAGCTGAAAGACAGAGTGTTAGCATTTCTACACCCTTCCCTCCGCCCCTGGTCAGGAGCCAAGCCTGGACTGCTTGAGATGCCCATTCAGTTCAGGAGTAAATAAGAGGCAGATCCCAACAGTCTTTTGAGCTGGTGCACTGCAAATAGCATTATTTAAAGTTGCTAGTTTCTTTCTAAACTAGGAGATTTTCTTTCTACAGCAAATCTCTCTAGATGATTCCAAAGGGAGCTATCAGTCACCAGCTTCCCTGGCCAGTGATTTCACAACATGGAATCCCTGCTCCACACACTAGCAGAATGGTTTAAATACAAAACTAACCACCTCCTCAGTCAAATATGATGTCATTGAACAAGGTCATTTCACTCCTTCGTTGAATTAACCTATGAAGAGTCAGGCACTGTGAGATAGGAAGATGCCAAACCATGGACCCACAACTGCTATGCTCACAGGAGTCAAGTCCTCAACCAAGAACGCTGGTGTGATGATATAGTGGACTAGGCCACTCCTTATTCTCAGAGTCACTTGGAAGAGCTTTGTCTGAGAAGGTGACTGTCCGAGTACAGGAAGCAAGAGTGTGAGCGACAGGTGCTGCAGGGACATGGAGTGCGCCTGTAGGAGGGACCCGATGGGAGGACTGAGAACTCAGGGACTGAGCTTGGAGTCCAGCAGTACAGCCCATGCGAGGAGAGCCACCAGTGAGCGCTCAGACTTCGTCACAGGCAAGAGGCTGCTGGTGAGGACTGTGAAGAGGTCCGGGTTGGAGGTGGACGGCAAGAGTGTGGGACTTAAGAGGTCAGCTGGGGTGACAGGGGAAGGAGAACAGACTGTCAGGAGGTGGGATTGGCAGGGTGGGGGAACAGAGGTCTGGGGATTACGTATTGCATTTTCTCCACCCCTCAGTTCATGTACAATAAAGTTGACTCCATAGCCATGACTAATGCTGACATAAACATGAACGCTCAGATTAAAAAGGACAATGTTTGGGGAATCTTGCGGGTAATGCCACAGCAACCCACATGATTGAGCATTCAGCATTTTCCTCTGAGCATATCCAAATCCTCACTCATTTGATCTTTACAAAAGGCCCCTAAGTCGGGTTTTATTATTACTATTTTGTATGCGGAGTTGAGACAGAATTCCAAGCCACACACATAGCAAATGGTGGGATCGAGTTACGTAACCCCAGAAAAGCCCATGCCACCTCACCTCTGTCGTGCCTTTCTGACCACTCAAGACTTATTACAAGACACAGGGGGACAGGCGGGGCCAGCTGATCTGGGCTGCAGAGTGTTTTTGCTGCTTACTAACACCCGGCTTGGATACCAAAAGACCTGGCCCAGCCCACTGTTTGAGGAAAGCTCTGAGCATTTCACCAATCACGCCTCAAGGTACCCAGCCCCTAAAACGTGAGGCCAGCTGGCAGCAGCACGCCTCCATAAAAGTTGGAACTCAAATCCCACAGTTTGATAACCTGTATGGAGAAGGAAAATAAAAAGAGGAGGAGGGGAGAAGCCAGCAAAATTTGGCCACGCCGCAGTGAACTGGACTGGCTACTTCCTTAGAAGCTGAAGGGAGCGAGGTCTCTGAAGTTGACCTCTGACCTCCTCATACACATGACAAACAGGCAATATATAATTAGGAATTTAGAAGGCCATGGAGCAATTGGATTGGTAATGTGTTCAACAATACAGCACCACATGTCACACAAGAATGGCTCTGTGATTTGGCATTAATTAGCATGAATCCCTTGTCATTTCTCACCTTGAAACCCAAAGCTAGAATAGGGGCCTCTCTCAGCTGGAGCAAACCAAACTAAGCAACAGGAATAGAAATCAGAATGCGTGTTTTCTCAGCTACGGTGGTGACATGCGGTTCAACTTCAAGGGATCCAGGAAGCTTCCCAGGGTGATAAAAATGGTTCAAGCTCAGTAGGGATGTTTGTTACACAGCTGTCCATATTTGCTTAGACTCACTAAATGATACACGGAAATTTGAGCATTTTACTCTATCCAAACTGAGTCTCAAAATTATTCGGAGCTAGAGCTGAGCTAGTAGTTTAGTGGTATAACACTAGCTTAGCGTGTACAGCAGCCTAAGGTCTAATCCCGTGTGCCCAGCACGTGCAGCAGCCTAATACTGTGTTAGTTTTTGTCAACATGATGTAAAATCGAGTCAGCTGAGAAGAGGGAGTACCTTCATCAAACTGGCCTGTAAACAAGTCTGTGGCCATTTTTTTTTTTTTTTGACAAATGGTTGATGTGGGAAGGCCCAGTCCACTGTGGGTGGTGCCACTCCTGGGCAGGTGGTTCAGGCTTGTATGAGAAAGGCAGCTGAGCAAGCTTTGGGGAGCAAGCCAGTCATCAGTGTCCCTATCTAGCTGCTGCCCTGACTCCCCTCAGTGATGGATTTGTCTAGAGGAGTGTGAGTCAAAGAGACCCTTTCTCTCCCAGTTTGCTTTCGGTTAGTAATTTATCACAGCAACAGAGTAGCAGGATGCCCCAGTACAGGAAGAAAAAATTCAGAAAATTTTAAGTATCAGATGTTGGATGTGAGTGATGTATATTTTTCCTCAGGTAGCTTGTTTTGCCTGGCACAGAATTCATCCTTGGTACTCTCTGGAGTCCTGGACTTCTGTTCTGTGCCTCATGTTATGAGAAGACCTCCTCCTCCACAGGCCCAAGGACTGGCACCCCACAGGTCAGCAGTACAGAAGACAGGGCAAAGTTTCTCTGATGCCCATCGTCCTATAAAACCCAGCATACACTCATCAGTGTGTAAATCTTCCAACAAGTGAGAGGCTGTAAGGTACCCAGAGCCCACTGCAGCAACCTCACTGAGAAACAGAATTAGCATGCTAGAGGAAAAAAAGAACACAGGAGAAAGATATAAAGTTTGATGTTCTTTTCCCTGTCCACATCCTTCTGGGTCTTTGTCATCTTAGACAAACCTCCAAGTTCCTTGTCTTTAGGATGTTATGGGTGACAACGACACAGAGCACACAGCCCAGGTCCTGCCCAAGTGCTGGGAGACAGAGCATCTGAAGGCATCAATCTATTAAAGCCTCTGGTGACCACTGGAGAGATGGCCGGGCAGTTCAGAGCACTTGCTGCTCTTTTGGGGGACCCAGGTTTGGTTCCATACCCACATGACAGTTCAGAACATCTGTAACCCCAGTTCCTGTATGGGATGTCCTCCTTAGCCCCTGTCAGGTACCAGTCACACAGGTAGTACCAGGCACACATGCAGGACACATACATACATTCAGGTAAAACACTCAGACACATAAAATCAATCTAAAAGCAGAGTTTGTAAGAGCTTGCAGTGAAGGGGAGCGTGCTTGTGTATGTACAGCATCATTTCTGCTATTTCATTCAGCGCCCGCCTCTTCCCCAACACAAGCTCAGCACACATGTGCCTTGATCCAGTCTTCAGAGCTTTGTCCTCCATTTAGAAACTTTACCAGAAGTTGGAAACATTTTAACTGCTCAAATCTGTTACAGTTTCTCCTGGGGGAGAAGCACTTCCAGAGCCAGCTCACCTGCTTGTGAAGGTCAGGGCCAGTGCGGTGGCCAGGTGCGACATCAGCCTGAGTGTCTGCATCTGGTGCTCAATGATCCTCACCTCTTCTTTGCCCTTGGGCCCAAACTGTCTTCGGCTAGAGAAAATGAACAAACACGACTTTTACCAAAACGCAGTAAGTAGGTAACTTTATCTTCACAGCTGCCAGTGATGTTTCAAGCGCTGCAGGATGCAGAAACCCAAATGTCCTAAAATGCAGTTAAGGCAGTAAGTTAAGAAACCCCCAAGCAAGTTTTTTAGTTTTCCTAGAAATGACCCTTCCCACCACGGGATATGTGGAAGGCAAAACAGATCTATCTACTACATGGAGTAATTTGTACTCCTTAACATTTACATGACATTTCCAAGCTTCAAGTGCCCCACGATCATTAATTATTCAGCTTTACTAGGTTTGTAACATAATTAATAGGACAGGAGCCGTAGCCTAGAACATATTTCAAATGGACATTCTCAATAAGGAGGGTGGCGGTGGCCTCCGCGCCTGTCAGATGCACAGGTGGATCATTACTTTCAGCCCTCCTAAGCCCCCTGCAGTTCTGCGTGGCATAGTATTCAGCTGAAGCCCCCGTGTCTTGTTACAGCAGCTGCAGGGCACTTGGAGGCAGGTGCATCTCATGTCTTTCCTCAGTGCAATTCCTGGGACTGTCCCTGTAGCGATGCCCATGGACAAACCCTGGTGCCGGCCAATATTCTCCAACTCGGCTTGATGATATTCTGCTTTGAAGTAGCCATGAACTTAGTTTTTATTTTTAAAAAATATCATCTTAAACACACACACACATGTTATCAAACATCCAAAGCAAACCTATGTTATAGACACTATTGAGCCAAGGATACCGATACACTTACAAGAAAATTTTTCAAAGTTTTAATCTTTGCACCTTTGAGGGTCACATCACTTATCTGCATATCAGATATCTATATTATGATTTGTAACAGTAGCAAAATTACAGTTATAAAGTAGCAACAAAATTAATTTTATGGTTGGGATCACCACAACATGAGGAACTGTATTAAAGGATCACAGCATCAGGAAGGTTGAGAGCCATTGGCATAAGGCATTTACAAATCACAACCTGGCTGTGTCAAACATGTGGGAGGGGAGGAGGCAAACCAACCCAGGCATACACTGGGCCAGAACTCTCCAAGCAGAGTGAGCAGACATCCCTGGGCACAGTCTGACCACTCCAGACGGTTGTCCCAGGAACACTATCATCCCCTGTCCTTGGTCCATGCCCTTTCGCCCACACCATCTCCACCCAACCACAGCAGGGCACGGTCTCAAATGAGAGGTTGAGCAGTATGCAGGGTAACCTCTCAGTTCCAGCTGGATCACGATGAGTCCAAAAATAGAAAAAGAAACTTCATTTTCAATAAGGGTATCATCATAATGTTAGGTTATTGCTATGGACTGAATTGTGTCCCCACAAAATCCATACACTGAAGCCCTAATTCCCAAGTGACTATTTGGAGACAGGACTTTTAGGAAGTAACTAAGGTTAAATGAAGTCATAAGGGTGGGGTGCTAATCTGATTTACCCAGCAAACCCTCCTTCAACTCAGTGTGTTGCAGGAAGGTCAGGTAAGGACACTCAAGAGGACAGATCAGAAGACAAACTACACAGACACTGAATCTGCCAGCTCTTGGACCTTGGCATTCCAACCACAAGACATAGATGCTTATTGTTTAAGTTTACTCCATCTATTGTTTTTTTGTCATAGCAGCATAAATGGTCTCATGCAGTTACTTAAAATGTTCTATTTGTCCCCGCTCTCTAGAGTTTTAATTCTGTTTTATAATTCTACTGTAGGTTTATTTGCAATTATTAAAGCCCAATTTTCACACTAGATATGGCCATATGCAGCCCACTCCTCTGGGAGATAGCTGTGTCACCAGTACACTAGATTCTGGGCACCTGCCATGTTCAAGGTCAAGTCCAAGATATGGAGCTCATAGCCCAGAACACAGAGAAGACCCAGTTATGATGGCCCAGCCTTCCATCCCTGTCAGACACCAGTATTTCATCTTGGATTTCCAAAATATCATTTCAGGGTACTTTACTCACACAGAGATGGCAAAGGAAATGATCGATAACATCTTTTAGATCTTGATTTGCTGAAAAATCATGATAGTCATACAATTTTAAATAGAGTTCCACCAAAGTTTCTGTTTCTTCACGCAAGTCTTTATTTTGGCACAGCACACAACAGATACACAATATGGAATGAATGGGTTTTTCAGATGAAAAAATGCAGGCAAACATGGCAGAGTGGCCTGGTCAAGACCTCAAGGAAGGTTTTTTGGATGCTAGATCAGTGTAGGGGTTAGCAGCTGCCAACTTGTTGACAACGTGACAGGATCTAGAGTCACCTAGGCGACAAGACTCTGGGCAAACCTGTGAGGGATTCTCTAGATTAGGTTTACTGAGGTGGGAGACCCACCCTGAATATGAACACCATTTCCATGGCCTGGGCTCCTAGACTGCATAAGATAGAGAAAGCTAGCAGAGGTATTTATCACTTCCTTCTTCTGTACTACAGAAACAGCGTGACCAGCTTCCTCACGCTCCCTGTGCCAAGCCTTCCCTACCATGGCTCCCAGTGCTAAGCCTTCCCCACCATGATGAACTGATGTTTAAACCGGGAGCTAAAATAGACCCTTTCTTCCTTCAGTTGCTTTTTCTCCCGAGGGTGTTTGATCACAGCAAAAGAAAACAAAACTAATACAATCAGTTTCCCAGTGTGATTTGTGATGGTCCCATTTCTTCTTTGACTCTCATAGTTCAATACGGTAATAGGCACGGGCCAGAGAGACCACCAAGAGTCCACACAGCAGGCCTCAGACTATATCTCATCATGTGGCAGGGAGATCGGTCAATCCACTGCAGGATTATAGGTGATTTCATAAACTTGAGAGGTTTTACAAGGATATATGCATATATTTGTAGATAGTCTTTGTAAAATAGAATGATCCAGCAGCTGTGGAGTCTGCTCTCATGATGGGGTGTGCTGGGCTTTAGGGCCACCAAACTGTTTGCTCAGGGCATAGTTATCTCTGCCCTGCAAACCTTCAGAGTGCCATCCACTCACTGAGTTTAACTGATGGCTCAGGAGGTACTGGCTTTCTAGCCCTATTGCCTTAGGCGGTCTTCTATAGTTGTGAAGAGACACCACGACCATGGAAACTCTTATAAAAGAAAGCATTTAATTGGGGCTATCTTACATTCAGAGGTTTAGTCCATTATCATTATGACAGGAAGCATGGCCGCCAGACATGGTGCTGGAGGAAGCTCAGACTTCTACATCTTAGCAGACAGCAGGAAGAGAGTGAGTCATTGGGCCTGGCTTGAGCTTCTGAAACCTCAAGTCTGCCTCTAGTGACATACTTCCTCAAACACCTACTCCAGCAAAACCACACATCAAATAGAGCCACTCCCTAGGATCCTATGGGAGCCATTTTCATTCAAACTACCACACCCTTCATGGATGGGTTTCTTTTCTTCGGCCACAATAATTTATCACCACCTCCTAACCTGACGATTAGTTCTTTGACACATAGCCACACACAGGCATTCGATAGGCATTTAAAGTATAGGAGCCAGATGCTTGGGAATCTAATCCAAATGCTCCTGTCTGGTATCTAGGAGTTAACTTGGGCCTTGCTTGAACCTTTAATGATTCTTTGTACTCTCTGTTCATGCAGGACTCACTGCCTCCACCAGCCTCAAACCCAATTGTCATATACCTAACTGGACTCATCTGTGGTGAACCAGCCACATGTTCTCTCTTGACACTGAGACTGTTTTGATTTTTCTCCCTCTCTTTAATCCGTTCCTTCAAAAACCCGAACAGAACCAAACCAATCAAAGCAAAGTGGCTTCTCCTTAGAATGCCCTAAGTATTCCCTCTGTGGTCCTCCCTCCAATGCCAGTCTCTCTCTCTCTTTCAGTCTGCACTAACTGATGGTTGCTGATGCTTCTCCTCCCAGAGCCTTGCTGATCCTGGAGTGTGAACCCCACCTCCCAGGGTGAGCTCATTCCTAAAGATAGCAAATGATGTCCCCATGACTGCATCATCCAAATGTAAGCTAGCAAATCCAGAAACCCCAATACCTTGTGTATAAGGCTATTACAATGTAGGGCACTGATGCCCAGCACAAGTCACCTCAGGTGACACCCAGGGCCAGGTATCAGACCACTGAGGAGAGTTTCAATATATCAGAGTGCTAGTATCCGACTAATCAGTCCTAGTCTGCTTAACCTGCTTAACCTGCTTAGCCTGTGTGGTCCATCCTTTCCCTTGGCATCCTCCATCTCCTCTTTGACACTACTGGTTCCCTATGAGGCCCTGCTGGGTGGACACCCCCTTTTTTCTAGGGCACTATGAACAATGAGCCACTTAAAGATGGCAATCTTCCTGACCTGTTGGCCTCCACATATCTGGAAGTTAGAACAACCTACATGTCTACGGTCTCTGCTATCTGCCTCATAGTTCACACCTGCTCATTTTCATGTGCCCCAGCCTGGCCTGGAACAGGGACTCCCAGAAAAGAAAGAAAGGAGGGCACACTGGATACCACATCATCTCATCAATTGTACTCCAGCTTCCCACCTGCCACCCCCATTCTTTCCTGAAATGTTTACTTATTTATAGTTGTTATGAACAAAGAAGTAACTCTGACAGTAGAGCTATGGTAGAAGCAGTAGACAGGATAGAAATTTATGAGACTGAGAAAGCAGGAGAGAGGAGCCAATCCCTGTAATACCGACAGCCCTACCCTGGCTTTCTTATAGAAGAGCAGAAGGAAACCAGTGGATATACAGAAAGTGGGGCACACCCGCTCCTTTCCTCAGATGCTGACAGTCTCCAAAGCACTGAACGGGAGTTTCTATTGACTCCTTACCTATCTGATGCTCTACCTGGCTTTAGAGGTGGCACTAAAGATTAATGACTCTTCTGCTCAGAGATGCCAACAGAGATCAGTCCTAGGATGGCCACTATTAGCCCCAAGCTGGTTGGCTAACTGCAAGAGAAGCAGCAGATAAAAAGAAATATCAAGTCTCTGGGCCGTAGAAAGTGTGGCCCACATGGCAACCTTGTTCATGCTGTCAGGACCCAGTTGGGCACACTGAGGGCTCCTTCCCTGGTTGCCAGCATCTTGGCATGCTACCCTGAACACAGCTCACTGGGCTGTAATCCCTGCAGCTGGCCAGCAATTACTGCCTGCCAGACATTTTTATTGTTCCAAAATATTATCTATATGGATAAAATATTCTTCCTGTCTTTTCTTCCACTGGGTTACTATTTTTTTTTGTTAAAAACACATGTAAAGGGTATATTTTTCTCTGTAAACACAATTCTTATTTCACCACTCCCTCCAAAGGAAAATAACTCAAATCACTTAGCTTTCTCCTGATCTTTATAAAACTAAGAGCCGTGCTGATATACACAATGATAGCCACGTGAAAATCAATCCAGGCCTCAGAGAGAGCTGCGAATGATGCCTTTTAAAATATAGATCTGAAAGGCTATTTCTGGACTCCAGCAACAACTAAGGAATGGAGGAAACATTTATTTTCGGTTGTTGTATTTCATCCCTACTCAATTTTGAACACGGCTGCTTAAAGCAACATTCGCGGGAAGTGACAAGGCTATTAATCACCAAGGCAGCTACTGCAGGCGCAGCCTCTGGGGGGGGGCCCGTGCTGCCTGCTTTCCCTGCTCTCCCTCTGGTCTCTTCTCCCAAAGGAGGCCAGTGACCTACTAAAAAGATAATTGCTTCCCATGTTTCCTGCTCTGAAGCATCATTGCCTCAGTCTGCTGTGAATGGCATGCAGTCACCCTGGAAGGAGAAGAGCCTGCGTGGCTGAGCCTCTGTCCTTCACCCTCAGTCTCGGAGTACAAGCCAAGGGTGCAAGCTAGTTCACAGGCATCTCCTCAGCCAGGAAGAAGGAGAGGAAAACTCACTTCGTTCAGTGTCGTGGTGCTGACCTCTGCAGATAGAAGCTGGGCCTCAGACACATATCCATGGCCACTGGGATTTATTAATAATTCAATTTCAGGCTACAGTCAAGGGAACTGGTGAGTGTCCTTGGTGGGACACCCACATCCCATTTCCATATCACTTTACAGAAACACCTCAACCTCTCAGAGAGCCCCAGCCCAACCCTTTATGTTTCTCCTCTCTTAGGGGACACTCCTAGGTTTAGAACTTAGTGTGCAACTATTTGTACAAATCAGAGAAAGAAAGAATTTGTGTGCAGTGTGTGCATGTGTGCAGCACACACATATGTCTGGGTATACGTCTGTGTGTGTGTGTGTGCATGTGTGCAGCACACACATATGTCTGGCTATACGTGTCTCTGTGTGTGCATGTGTGCAGCACGCATGTATGTCTGGATATACGTGTCTGTGTGTGCATGTGTGCAACACACACATATATCTGGATATACGTGTCTGTGTGTGTGTGCATGTGAAGGCGAGAGGCTGACATCAGCTGTTTGTCCTCTATTCTTTCCCATTTATGTTTTAAGCAGGTTCTCTCACACTGATGTTTTAAGCAGGTTCTCTCACACTGATGTTTTGAGCAGGGTCTCTCACTTAGCCAGAGCCTGATGCTGTGCTCAGGATGCACAGCCAGCAAGCCCCTGGGCTCTGCCAAATTCCATGCCCCCAGAACTGGAGTTACAGATATATGCCACCGTGTCTGGTTTTTAGGTGGCTTCTGGGGACCTGAACTCAGCTAATGCTTGCATGTCACACAATTTACCCAATGAGCCATCTCCTCAGAATCAAAACCAAAGATTTTAAGGACCCTGTCATAGCACTGTGTGAATCTAAGATGTCCCTATGAGCTCATATTTCAACATTTGTCCTCTAGCTAGTAGTGTTATTTTAGGAGGGCCATGGGTCCTTAAGGAGAGCCTAGCTGGTCACTAAGGGTGGACACTTGTTGATTACAGAAGAACCTGGTTCCAGCATTGTATCCTTTGGAAATGTGAGGAGACTCTACTACACATTCCACAATAAAGGCCTTCCTTGCCGTGATGGACTGAAACCTTGAGTCTAACTAATCCTTCCCACTTATATTTCCTTAGTTGTTTGTGTGGAGTGTATTGGGCATGGCTACACTAACACAAGCATTTATTGGACCCAGAAGACTGGAGTCCAACTATCAAAAACCTGGCTTCTTATTATCAAATAATGTGTGGGTATCAACACCCCAATTCCCAGGTTCAAGCCTTGCCACACTCAACCTTATCTGATTCCCATGGGGTCAAGCTTGGCATCAAAATGGGGACTGGCTTCCCATAATGATATTTTTGTTTAAAGCTGAATGCCTAATGGTTTTCTCTTTGGACTCTGAGAAATCCTGCACAAAACATCATACTTGACATGTTAGATCTACCAGGTTTTAGCTGTCACTCTTCAACTAAACAATTTTCCATCCATCTATACAGCAGATGAAAGAAGTGTGTGACTGCAGGTCTATGTATGCATAGATAAACATTGCTTTCCCAGTGGCCTTGGGCAGAGGAGATGGCTCAGTAGATAAAGTGCTTGCTTTGTAATCACAAGCACCTGAGTTTGGATGTCAGCCAAGTCAACGTTGTACAAATACAACCTCTGGTGGTTGGGAGGAGACAGGCAGATCCGGGACTCCAGCCAAAATGGTAAGCTCCAGGTTCAGTGAGAGACCTTGGTTCAAATAACAGTAATAACAACAGCAACAACAAAGTGAAAGGGTTGAGGATGGCGCCTGGTGAAGACTGCTGCCCTACACAAGCACATACATTATTGCTGCACACACACACACACAAAAAAAAAAAACCTTTAACTGTAATTAGTATGGAAACTGCTCCCAAGAAAGCTTTCAAAATAAAATTCTAACTTGTAAACTCTCTAGAAATAACATTTGGGTCTCCAAACATCCTGATAGTGATGGAGGAAGGATGTCTGTAAACCAGCTTGCACACTGACCTTGCACCCCAAGACATCTCAAGGTCAAGGGCAGATGCTAGACACACAGTTCTTCTTCCAATGTGAGACTAATGACAATGACAAGTTTTAAACATGGGCTATTCGGTGAGAACATACAGAATGACATGTTAGTTTATTGCTTCGATGTCAGTGTTGGAAAGTCTACATGGCAAATGAGGAGAGTGGCCTACAGACACAGATGCTGGAGCCTACATGCCACTACTAGCGTGCAGCTCTTTGGGAAAAAGCCGTTGCCACCATTCTCCCCATCTCCCTTTCTCGCAGATCATGCCAGGTCTCTACCCAATAGGCAGCACACAGAAGTTGTGGTCAGTATCTGGCAGGGCCCAAGACTCTGCTCTCTGAGATGGTGAAGGCCATTTTCATCATTGGCACCGTGGCAGCAGCACAGAACGGAGCATCCTGCAAGAGTCTGGAGTGATTAGGAGCAAGGCACTTTTTCCTCTGAGTCAATGGGTGACCTGGAGGGCTCAGATGCCCTTCAGACCAGAGATAAGGACCCACAGCACTCTCCCTGTGTTCTACTAAATAGGTTCTTTCTAACCAAAGTCACCACCTGACAGAAAAGACCAAAAGTAGGCTCTCCTTGCATCAGAGACTGGCCAAGATCCCTGTTCTTCTTTGAGGGTTCCTCTATTTAAATAAAAGTAGATCAGATCTATTGCATTCTTGTTCAAAGAAACCTCTTTAAGACAAACACCAAGGAAAATAGCTTCGTTTCTGGTCAATATGCTCTTGTGCTGTTCTGGTACCTCTTGTTGCTCGTGGGAGACCATCCCAGGACTGAGCCAATACATCCCAATTTATATTACTAGTAGGGTGAGGGGCGGCAGAAGACATGACTGTGAAAGCTCAGGCTTGGAACTATGCACACCTGGCTTGGAACCATGCATACATGGCTTAGAACCATGCACACCCGGTTTGTGACTATGCATACCTGGCTTGGGCCATGCACACCTGGCTTGAGATCATGCACACCTGACTTGGGACCATGCACTCCTGACTTGGAACCATGCACTCCTGACTTGGGACCATGCACACCTGATGTGGGACAATGCACACTTGGCTTGGAACCATGCACATCTGACTTGGGACCTTGAACACCTACCTGGCTTGGGACCATGCACACCTGGCTTGGGACCATGAACACCTGGCATGGGACCATGCACATCTGGCTTGGAATCATGCACATCTGGTTTACAAGAGATGCAGGTGTTGCCACCTGTGTGTGGGTTGTCTTGTTCAGGAAGTCTGTGAGCCTCAGGTTCCTCAACTGTAAATGGGCTTAGAGTGACATCCAGAACCAAGTGAGATGTAGCTACATGCCTGGTATATCAGATGTCCAAGGTACAGCAGGGGCCACCATCACAGTCCTTACCATTCAAACCACAGTCTTCAAGATAATCTGTCAGTCTACTCGTCCCTAAGAAAGTGATTTAAAAATTTCCCCAAAAGTTGTTTTCTTTATTCTGTCTCATCAAAGTGTCTATAAGAAGACCTTTAAGGCAAAGGAGAAGGTCTGCTTCTAACATTCAGTTAAAAAAAAATGAAATTTATGAGAATGAAGGCACACTAAAGCTACTGACGTTAGAAAATGTGTACGCGTGTGTGTCTGTAAGTTTGTGCTTGTCTGCGAATGTGTGTATATGTGTCTGCTTGTGTATGCCTCTATATGTTTCTGTGTATATGTGTGTCTCTATCTGTGTGTGTGACTGTGTTTGTGTATATATGTGTATCTGTATATGTCTGTGTTTGTATGTGTTTATATCTGTATGTGTATATGTGTGTATCTGTGTGTATATATGTGGTGGGTGTCTGTGTTGTGTGTCTGTATGTTTGTTTGTCTGTTTCTGTGTGTATGCTGTGTTTATGTGTCTGTGTGTGTCTGTGTGTCTGTCTGAATGTGTATGTAAGTATATCTGTGTGTATGTATATATGTGGTGTGTGTCTGTATGTGTGTCTGTCTATGTATATATCTCTGTGTCTGTCTGTGTGTATGTTTGTGTGTATATGTGTATATCTTTGTGTATATATGTAGTGTGTATACGTGTGTATATGTGTGTCTATGTGTGTGCTGCATGTTTGTGTGTGTCTATGTGTCTGTGTGCCTGAGTCTATGTGTATGTATGTATCTGTGTGTGTGTGTGTATGTCTGTGTGTCTTCTGTATGTATATGTGTCTGTGTGTCTGTCTGTGGTACATGTCTGTATGTCTATGTTTGTGAGTCTGTGTGTATATATCTGTGTATCTTCTGTATGTATATGTGTCTGTATGTCTGTCTGTGGTACATGTCTGTGTGTCTATGTTTGTGAGTCTTTGTGTGTGTGTAAGTCTGTGTATCTGTGTGTGTGTGTCCATGTGTTGAAAAACTGATCTCAGCTGACCCCTTTATGATTATTGAGGAACACCAGTGACATTTCCCCCCTGAATTCCAGGTTGATGTAAGATGGACAAAATACAGCCTGAGGATGGTGTGGACAAAGCCATGGAAGCAACAGATTCTTTTCAGAGCCAATCAACTGACCTTAGTGAGGAGCCTGAGTGATATTCAGTGGCTACCACACAAGGAAATTAATTTACTTTTTCAGAACTACAGCCTTAGCAATAGCTATGAATGACAAAAGTTGGTTAATGTTGGGCACCAGGACTGGGCTTCCTTAAGCTGTATCCTAAAGAATTCAAAACAAATCTACAAAAAAGGACATTGAGCCTATAATTCGTGATCCTAGAGAAGCTAAATAAGAAGATGAACCCAAAGAAAAACATATAGCTATCCTCCTGGATATTAACCTTCATCAGGCGATGAAAGGAGACAGAGACCCACATTGGAGCACCGGACTGAAATCCCAAGGCCCAAATGAGGAGCAGAAGGAGAGAGAGCACGAGCAAGGAACTCAGGACCGTGAGGGGTGCACCCACACACTGAGACAATGGGGATGCTCTATCGGGAACTCACCAAGGCCAGCTGGACTGGATCTAAAAAAACATGGGATAAAACCGGACTCGCTGAACATAGCGGACAATGAAGGCTGCTGAGAAGTCAAGAACAATGGCACTGGGTTTTGATCCTACTGCACGTATTGGCTTTGTGGGAGCCTAGGCTGTTTGGATGCTCACCTTACTAGACCTGGAAGGAGGTGGGAGATCCTTGGACTTCCCAAAGGGCAGGGAACCCGGATTACTCTTAGGGATGATGAGGGAGGGGGAGATGATTGGGGGAGGGGGAGGGAAATGGGAGGCGGTGGCGGGGAGGAGGCAGAAATCTTTAATTAATAAATAAATAAAATTTAAAAAAATTTCCAAAAGAAAAAAATATCTACAATGTTGCAAAATGTGCAGACTTAGATTACAGCTGAGACTGTTTGGCGTGAGTTAATGACTTCACTGTTGAGGTAATCTCTATCTGAGATCCTGTCTACAGGGTGACATTCTCCCTAGTCACACCATCTCAGGATATTGTAGCACTTCAGCTGCTCAGGTGAGGAATAGATTCCTGTTGGGAGCCAGGCCACCTTTCTCTCTCTTCTCCATCTACGGCAGGTGCAGCAGTGACTATGGGCATCGATAACCTGAACAGCCAGCCACTCTGGTCTCCCCGAAGGGACAGAGACAAACGCTGAGCCCTGGCACTCAGGACCCATCGCTGAAGATGGACACTAGGAGACAGAGCATCCATACTTCAATGCCCCAGAATAGCCTTGGCAACAAGAACATTTCCCTGAGATAATTAAAGGAGAGCTGGCATCTCCACCTTCACTCAACCCACAGCCTTAAAGGTAAAAGGTGTCTTTAGGCTCTTAAAATACCACAGCCTCTCAACCATAAACACAGACCAGCTCTCTACAGAGGTAGATCTTTGTCTTGTTTCATCAATGTTTTCAGAACACAGGTCTCATGGACATTTTCTTAAATGTGTACCTAGTAGTTAACATTTTTATGGTATTGTGCAATCCTATGGCACACAATGACATATTGGTCAACGACTATCTCTGTGTATGACAGTAATCCCCAAAGACAAGGTTAAAATTGATAAAATTGCCCAGTCACGCAGTTCTCAGAATGTGCCCATAATTAGGCAATGTATGACTAACTAATATTATCATTCATCATTTTAGCCCAGGATCCCCACACTCACTACAAGTGTGCAGAAGTCCGTGTGGGTTTCACATGTGACTTTCGTGTATCAGAGAATGCTGAACTCACATCTTAAGATGGCCTGACTCCCAAATGCCTCCCCTGAGGTGCTACAATATCCCTGACACCATGATATTGAGAAAAAGTATTCCCTGGAGACAGGATCTCAGCTATAGACGACCTCAGCTATGAACTTGTCAGCCCACGGCAGGCAGTCTCAGATGTAAGTTACAGTTCCAAGATGTCTCTGTAGATGCTTCAGCATTTTCTACACAGTCCTGTCATAGGAATATAAAAATTGTTTGATTACCTGCTGTCCAATTCATACGATCATTTCATTTTATTTTCTTCACTCCTGAACCGACCACAACTTCAAACCTCCATGCTCAACGGGAATAATATGATCACAAATCTTTGTCACACCTGCTCCTAGAGAAATAGTCTTTCACTAAGTATGACATTGGCTGTACTTTATTTTGAGGTGTTCTTTGTCAAGTTAGTCACAGCCATCTATACTCTTAGATATTTTTTTTAATTTACTTTTATTTTATGTCAGTGTTTGCCTGCATGTATGTATGTGTGCCTGGTGCCTGCAGAGGCCAGAAGAAGGCACTGAATACCCTTACATTGGCATGACAGATGATTGTGAGCAACCACATAGGTACTGAGAACTGAACCTGGATCCTCTGTGAAAGCAGCCAATGCTCTTTACCCATGCCTTCTCTAGTCCCTCTGTTCTTAAACGAGAGGATCCCAGTTGTTGCTCTTGCCTTTGTTTACCTTTTGTTTTATGGTCCTGGGGGCTGAACCTGGGGCTTCACACACCTTGGTAAACACTCTGCCTCTGGACTATATTCCCAGCACATTTTTATATTTGAGTCAGGATCTCCTTATGCTACCTGGTGACTGATGGGGAGCCACAATTATAACTGAGACTTAAACCCACTCCGTAGCCTAAGTGAGCCTTGAACTTAGGATCCTTCTGCTGCAGCTTCCCAAGGAGCCAGGATTGCAGGCCTTGCCACCAAACTGAACTCTAAATGAGAGTTTTCAATCATTAAGATGTGTCAAAGTTTAAATGCTTTTCTCTACCAGATGATGTAACTATATTATTTTTCTTCTTTATATGAATCTAATAGGGGAAATTATATTGAATTTTTAATATTAAGCAAGCTTGGATCCCTGTAACAAAGCCCAGTTGGTCACCATGAGAAACTGTTATTTTGTCAAAGTCTAACACTTAATTTCATTAGACTTCTACGTCTACATTCATGAGTGACACTGTTGTATGATTTCTTTTTATTGTGTTGTCTCTCTCTGTTTGGGAAACTATAGGATTATTACAAGTCTCATACACAGAGGACAAGCTATAGGGTAGTTCAAGTCTCATGCAGAGGACAAGCTATAGGGTAGTTCAAGTCTCATGCACAGTGGACAAGCTATAGGGGTAGTTCAAGTCTCGTACAGAGGACAAGCTATAGGGTTAGTCCAGGTCTCATACACAGAGGACAAGCTATAGGGTTATGTCAAGTCTCATACACAGTGGACAAGCTATAATATTTTGAGGTTTTTGAGGAATTAGCCAATTTTACTGTGAGTAGAAATAGCCCTAGTCTGTTCTGATGTCAGCAATGTATGTTTTCATAATTTTTGTTTGACAGCTACATACTTGTGGATTTTATTATTTCATATAACAGCTCTTTACTCCTTAGTATTTTCTACAATTCTGTTTTCTCAATCCCGGTGATTTCTGCTCTTGTCCTTATTATTTTATTCTCTGCTTCTTTTCAGTCTATTTTGTTCTTTTTCTAGGTTCTTGAGATAATAGCTTAGATCTTTCTAATATATATTAGATATGTTAACATGTTAGATATTAATATCTAGATGATGTTAGATATACTAATATATGCATTTGCTGTCACTAATTTCTCTCTTAACACTTTGCAGAAACTTTGATGTGATATTTTCATATTTTTAAAATTTTGCTTCTGAGCTCCTCTTTTATTATGGGTTATTAAGGAGTGTGCTGTTTAGTTTGCAAGTGTTTGGAAATTTCCCTCTTATTGACTATAGTTTGAATCTGGGTATTCAGACTACTGAGTGCTGGGATGACAGGCATCAGTCACCATGCCTGGCATGACTTCAATTTAGAAACTGTTGCAGTTTCTTCTGTGGCACAGGATAGGGTCTGTTTTGAAAAGGATGTGTGCTGTGATTGCTGAGCTTGTAAATGCAGTTTGGTTCTGGCTGGCTGGTAGCACTGCTGGTTTTTCTGCATCTTCTGTGGCTCTCTGTGCAGTTGGTCTACCAGTTGTTAGAGGGGTGTTGAGATTTCCTAGTTGAAACCTTGGGTTGCAATCATTTCCTTTCCAGTTCTTCTAGCTGCTCATTTCACAGCATCTTGGGCTTCATACACATATACATATACAGGATTGCTGTGTTTCCCTCATGGACTGGCACCTCTTGCAACTGAGTGTCTCTCCTTATTTGTGGTGAACATCTTTGTTCTGAAGCCGACTTTATACGCAATTAATACAACCACTCCTGCTCACTTTCATTAATCTCTGTAAAATACAAAACTGTCTCTATGGTCATATTCGGAGTGAGCAGGCAGCATAGAGTTTGGTGAGTTTTGATCCCTGTTAAGATCTACTTCTTAGCCAGGCGGTGGTGGCGCACGCCTTTAATCCCAGCACTCGGGAGGCAGAGGCAGGCGGATCTCTGTGAGTTCGAGACCAGCCTGGTCTACAAGAGCTAGTTCCAGGACAGGCTCCAAAACCACAGAGAAACCCTGTCTCGAAAAAACCAAAAAAAAAAAAAAAAAAAAATATATATATATATATATATATATATATATATATATATACTTCTTAACTGAATTGGGCTTTTTATGTTTGTTGTAATAATTAGGCTAGGGATTTAAAATATATATTTATATATTTAACATACTATTTAATATATTTAATATACTACATAATAATCTATAAATATTAAGTATAATATATAGCATGTAAACATATTATACATAAAATATATTTTTAAAATAAATAATAGTTTTTTTAAACTATATTTTTTATTCCTAGGGTTTATCTTCACTGCCTTCCTTCAGGTTATTTCATCACTTTGTAAAGTACCATTTCTATGAATTACTGTGCCAGTGGGCACATCACTACAGAGCTACTGTTCGTAGTGTTGTGGTTTAACGCATACATAGTTTATTCATATCCATACAAAGCCAATCCATGTGTCACATGTACACCTGTTCAAGTGTAGTATAGAAACCCGGCCTCTCTCACAGCTCATTATCCTGTCCTGTGTATGACTGTCCTGAGTGAGCCCCACAAGTTCACCTAAAGCCACATCGAATGACGGCAGAACACTCGCCCCAGCTGTCAAACAGGACTTAGAGAATACTTTTATCTATGATTTCAGGAACTTTGTTGTTTCTTCTTTACTGATATTCAAGAATTTCTTCTTTTATTCTTCTCTTTCTGTTTAAGGCATGTTTTTTCTTTATTCTTACTTTTTTCTCTTCTTTTCTTTTTTTAGATTTTAATTTTTATTTATATATGTTTGTGTGTTCGGTGTGCATACCGAAGCTATGCCCTTGGGAGCTAGAAGGGGATGTCAACCCCAGCAGCTAGAGCTAGAAGCAGTTGTGAGCCTCAGGTGTAGGTGCTGGAAACTGAATCCAGGCCGTCTTCAAGAGCTCTTAGCCACTCACCCACCTCTGACCCACCTCTGACCCACCTCTGACCCACCTCTGACCCACCTCTGACCCACCTCTGACCCACCTCTGACCCACCTCGCACCCACCTCTCACCCACCTCTCACCCACCTCGCACCCACCTCGCACACACCTCTCACCCACCTCGCACACACCTCTCACCCACCTCTCACCCACCTCGCACACACCTCGCACCCACCTCGCACACACCTCTCACCCACCTCGCACACACCTCGCACCCACCTCGCACCCACCTCTCACCCACCTCGCACACACCTCTCACCCACCTCGCACCCACCTCGCACACACCTCGCACACACCTCGCACACACCTCTCACCCACCTCGCACACACCTCTCACCCACCTCGCACCCACCTCGCACACACCTCGCACCCACCTCTCACCCACCTCGCACACACCTCGCACCCACCTCGCACACACCTCTCACCCACCTCGCACCCACCTCTCACCCACCTCGCACACACCTCGCACACACCTCGCACACACCTCTCACCCACCTCTCACCCACCTCGCACACACCTCGCACCCACCTCGCACACACCTCGCACCCACCTCTCACCCACCTCTCACCCACCTCGCACACACCTCTCACCCATCTCGCACACACCTCTCACCCACCTCGCACACACCTCGCACACACCTCTCAGCTCCCTCTTTTCTTGCTCGTTCTTTTCCTTCCCCCATCCCTTCTTCTTCCTGCCCTCTTCAATTTGTTTTCTTTGTTTGTTTTGGTGTCTTTGAGACAATGTTTCACTGGATAGCCCAGGCTAGCCTTGAATTTTTGATGAATCTCCTCCCTCAGCTTCCCAGGCTACTAGGATTACAGATGTGCACAACCATGCCTGGCAGGAATTTTACTCAGCTACCATTTCAGTCTGTGAATGAGAAATATGTTCCATTTTGTTTCATCTGTGAATGTACTGAAATGTCACCTTGCTGCATACAGAATTCTGGTTTAATGGCTCTTTAATGGTTGGGAAATGGCAAGCCACTTCCTGTGACCTTCACCGGCTTCTGATGAGAAATCTGCTGTGATTGTTTCTCTCTTCTGCTTTCAAGAGTGTTCCTTTCTTTTTAGGTTTCCATTTTTTCTGCAATGTGTGTGCACATGAATTTCTCTGAGTTACCCCTTGTAGACAGGATCAACTTTTTGAATCCATAAGTTATGACTTTTTGACAAGTTTGGGACTTTTTATCTTTATTCCAACTACATTTTCACCCATTCTGTTTGAGATTTTTCTGGGTCACAGAGTAATGAGTAATTTTCAACTGGAATACCTACATTTTAATGCTACATTTGGAGTCTATGGGTCCTACTTAAAATTCTGGATTTCTAGCCTGTTGTGGTCTAGAAATGCATTATTATTAAGAAGCAGAAGTAAAAGCCCAAATACCCTTCTTGGCCCCCATTGACTCTCAAGTCACGCTGGGTCAGAGTCCTTCTTCTCTTTGGGCAAGTGCAAGAGTTCTAGCCCTTCATCCGATCCTTACCAACCCAGCAGTGGGTATAGCATCATCTCTGCTAGGATGGATTAGAATATAAATCCTCCAGGTCCCTGACACCCTGCAGCAGGAGGGAGAAGGAGCTGCTAGGTGGAGTAGATGTCTAGGTCTCCCACAGTATCACGACCACACAAGAGGTACTCAGCCTGGTAACAGACTTTAGAAAATCCACTATAGACACAGAAGGCAGAGGCCTAGCCCTTTATTGGCATGGGGTAGGGATGGTGTCTAGTTCTTTGTGCGGAATTAGACTACACAGAACAGTATTATCTAAAATTTTTCTGTCTTGACAGGTGTCCCTTGACTTAACCTTTAATTAAGGAAAACAGGCTCAGTGTGTGTGTGTGTGTGTGTGTGTGTGTAAGAGAGAGATAGAGAGAGAGAATGTGAATATGTTTTGTAAGTGTGTGTATATATGTATGTGCTTGTTCCTGTGTATATCTGTGAAGTATGTGACCATGTGTATGTGTTATGTGTGTACACATGTACATGTGAGTGCTCACTGGTGTTTCTGGGTCATCAGCTTCCCTAGTAACTACTCGGAGACATGTGAGATAGAGAAACAAGTGGGAACTCCCTACAGAGTCTTCCCTCAGACCGTGAGGTCCCAACTGCTGCCTTCTCGCCACCTTTCCTTCTCCTTAGATTTCCTACACAATACCCAGAGTTCACAGATGTCCTCAGTGGAAGGAGCAGAGAAATGCACATTTATTCTTATCTTCCTGAAGGCAGTCTTATTTCAAGATTCTCCACATGACATATAAAGATGAAAGTTTTAGCAAGTCTACCATTCTTCAGCTGCTGGAAGTATGGAGAGTGGCAATATTAGATTTGTTGTCTTCTCTGATGAATAGGGAAGAACAGACAGAGAGGGAAGAAAGAAGACTGTGCACTGAGGTCAATCAGAAGGGACATGTCATATATCCTCTACTTTTATAAAAAATGCATCCCGTCTTAAAGATGCACCACCAATTAATGTGATACATCAGTAATAAAAAAACACATGAAAATCAGTGTGAAATTATGAATACCTCAATGCAAAGGAGACAAGTGTAGGCATTATAATTAAAGTGATAAAATCGCCAGCATATACTAACATAAGCAGCTGTGAGCATGTCATCAGGGTTCTATGTGTGCTTTTCTTCTCTCCTAAAGAGTTATTATTGCAAATAACTTTTTTATTTACTTTGTCATTAAATATATTTGAAGCTATATCTTCAGTATTAATTTCTTAGGGTAAATTTCCAGGAATAAAATGTACTACTACATAGAAAATTGAAAGTTTTTCTTAAAATTCCTGAGGCATGTCACCAACTCACTTTCTAGAAAGATCCCATCAGTTTTGATTCCTTCTCCTGATATGTAAATCAGCCTATCTTAAAACATTCCTGCAGGTCTGAGTAGTATTGTCTTTGCTAAATCATCAAAACAAAATGTCACATCACTTAATATGCTTTTCTTTAATTATATATAATTATATGTGTAAATAAACACACACACACATATATGTTTGGATAGTTGGGCAATTAGTGGAACTGTTTAGAAAGAATTAGGAGATGTGGAGAATCAGAGAGAGAGGAAGTGTGGAAGTAATCGCATTCCTAGCCAGGCCCAGAAGCATCAGAGAGAGAGGGAGTCGGACAGCCGCCCTGGCCTGGCCCGGAAGCATCAATGAAAGAGTGTGGCGGCAGCCACAGTGGCCCAGAAGCATCAACAACAGCAGCTTCCAGAACTATATTAAGAAGTCCCTCTGGGAAAGAGCACCTGTCCCAGCCAGCATCCAGTGCCATTCTCTGCAGGAGATACCTCTCTGCATCAGCAACCACTGGAGCCACAGAGAGAAATGATAACCAGAGCCATGTCCCCACCTATCCCTGGAGGAGCAATCACCAGAGCCACAGAGAAGCAATTTCACCAGTTGGAGGAAGAGGCATTCCCTGAAGCACAGGCTCCACCTTTACTGACTAGAGGAAGAAATGGGTAGACAGTAAGGTAAGAATACACTCAACAACATAAAGAGAAATAAGCACCAGGAGAAACTAGTGGTTCTACAACAGCAAGACCTGAACATCCCAACGTAGATGAAGCAGAAGAAAATGGCCTTAAAAATAACTTTGTGAAGATGATTTGGGCTCTTAAAGAGAAAAATGAAAATTTTCCTTAAATAAATGAAGGAAAAGACAAACAAAATATTGGAATATATCAACAAATCCCTTAAAGAAAACCAAGAAAAAGCAATCAAACAGATGACAAAAATAGATCAAGACTTAAAAACTGAAATAGAGGCAATAAAGAAAGCACAAACTGAGGGATTTATGTAAATAGAAAATCTGCATAAATGTCCAGGAACTACAGATGCAAGCATAAACAACAGAATACAAGAGTTGGAAGATAGCATCTAAGGTGTTGAAGATAAGGTAGAGGAAAGAGATTGGACAAAGAAAATGTTAAATCTAATAAATTCTTTTTTTTTTTTTTATTTTTGGTTTTTCAAGACAGGGTTTCTCTGTAACTTTGGAGCCTGTCCTGGAACTAGCTCTTGTAGACCAGGCTGGACTTGAACTCACAGAGATCTACCTGCCTCTGCCCCCATTGCTGAGATTAAAGGCAGGCACCACCACCTATCAGCTAAATCCAACAAATTCTTAACAGGAAATTTAGGACACCATGAAAAGACTGAACCTAAGAATAACAGGAATAGAAGAAGTTCCAATCAAAGGCACAGAAACTATATTCAACAAAATTATAGAAGAAAACTTTCCAAACCTAAAGAAGGTCATACCAATGAAAGTACAAGAAGCTTACAGAACACCAAACAGACTAGACCAAAATTCCCCTCACCACATAATAATCTGTAGAAGGTGCTGTGGGTCGCTTCCCGCTTTCTGCTGCCCGGCTCCCAGCCACCGGCTAGCTTTACCCAAAATAATTACACGGAAACTGTATTCTTTTAAACACTGCCTGGCCCATTATTTCTAGCCTCTTATTGGCTAACTCTCACATTTTGATTAACCCATTTCTAATAATCTGTGTAGCACCACGAGGTGGTGGCTTACCGGGAAGATTCTAACCCACGTCCATCTGCCTTATTGCCTTCTTTCCAGCATTCTGTTCTGTCTTCCCCACCTATCTATGTTCTGACCTATCAGGCCAAGCAGTTTTCTTTATTAATTAACCAATGAAAGCAACAGATAGATAGAAGACACTCCTACATCAATAATCAAAACATTAAACATACAGAATAAAGGAAAAATATTAAGAGCTGCAAAGGAAAAAGGCCAAGTAATGTGTAAAGGCAGACCCATCAGAATCACACCTGACTTCTCAATGGAAACTCTGAAAGCCAGAAGACCCTGGTCAAGCATTATGCAGACACCAAGAGATCACAAATGTCAGCCCAGACTACCATATACCCAGCAAAACTTTCAATCATCATAGATGGAGAAAAGATATTCCATGCCAAAACCAGATTTAAACAATACCTATCCACAAATTCAGCCATACCCAAAGTACTAGAAGAAAAACTCCAACCCAAGGAAATAAGCTACACCCACAAAAACACAGGCAATAGATAATCCCACAGCAGCAAATCCCAAAGAAGGGAAATGCACATACAATACAACAACAACAAAAATAACAGGAACTAGCAATCACTGGTCATTGATACCCCCTAATATCAATGGACTCAATTCACCTATAAAAAGATACAGGCTAACAGACTAGATACAAAAACAGAATCCATCCTTCTGCTGCATACAAAAAATGCAGCTCAACTACAAAGGCTGACATCATCTCAGAGTAAGGGGTTGGGAAAAGATTTTCCAATCAAATGGACCTAAGAAACAAGCTGGTGTAGCTATCTTAATATCCAACAAAACAGACTTCAAACTAAAATCAATCAAAAGAGACAAATAAGGACATTTCATATTAGTCACAGGAAAAATCCATCAAGAGGAAATCTCAATTCTGAACATCTATGCTCCAAATACAACAGCGCACACATTTGGAAAAGAGACATTACTAAAGTTTAAATCATACATCAAGCCCCACACACTAATAGTGGGAGACTTCAATACTCCACTCCCACCACTAGACAGGTCTGCCAGACAGAAAATAAAGAAATAAAGGAACTAACAGATATTATGACTCAAATGGACTTAAAAGACATCTTTAGAACATTTCATCCAAACATAAAAGAATATACCTTCTTCTCAGCACCTCATGAAATCTTCTCAAAAACTGACCACATACTCAGTAACAAAGCAAACCTCAACAGATACAGAAAAGCTGGAATAACCCAATGTACCTTATCAGATCACCATGGCTTAAAGTTAGATTGCAACAACAATGCAAATTCCAGAAAGCCTAAAAAGTCATGGAAACTGAATAATGCTCAACTGAATCACCCCTGGATCAAGGAAGAAATAAGAAAGAAATTAAAGACTTTCTAGAATTCAATGAAAATGAATGTACAGCATACCCAAACTTATGAGAGACTATGAAAGCAGTGCTAAGAGGAAAGTTCATAGCACTAAATGCCTACACAAAGAAATTGAAGAAATCCCATACTAGCAAATTAACAGAACATCTAAAAGCTCTAGAACAAAAAGAAGCAGACTCACTCAGGAGGAGAAGATGCCAAGAAATAATCAAATTGAGGGATGAAATCAATAAAATAGAAACAAAGAGAACAATACAAAGAATCAATAAAACAAAGAATTGGTTCTTTAAGAAAATCAACAAGATAGACAACCCCTTATCCACACTAACTAGAAAGCAGAGAGAGATCATCCAAGTTAACAAAATCTGAAGGGACATAACAGCAGACACTGAGGAAATACAAAGCATTATCAGGTTGTACTCCACAAAACTGAAAAATTTAAAAGAAATTAACAATTTTCTGGATAGGTACCATGTACCAAAATTAAATTAAGACCAGATAAACAATTTAAATAGACCTATAACCCCTAAGGAAATAGAAGCAGTCATTAAAAGTCCCCCAACCAAAAAAAGAGCCCAGGACCAGATGGTTTCAGTGCAGAATTCTACCAGAACTTCAAAGAAGAGCTAATACCAACACTTCTCAAATTGTTCCACACAATAGAAACAGAAGGAACAGACAGACAGTTCCGGGTGGCGGAGGCACCAGCAGGCAGGCCTAGGCGGCGGAAGCACCGGCGCGCAGGCAGGCCCGGGCGGCGGAGGCACCAGCACACAGGCAAGTCCGGGCGGCAGAGGCACCGGCGTGCAGGCAGGCCCGGGTGGCGGAGGCACCGGCAGTCAGGCCCGGCAGGCAGGCCTAGGCGGCGGAAGCACCGGCGCGCAGGCAGGCCCAGGTGGCGGAGGCACCGGCAGGCAGGCCTAGGCGGCGGAAGCACCAGCGCACAGACAGTTCCGGCCGGCGGAGGCACCGGCAGGCAGGCCTAGGCGGCGGAAGCAATGGCGCGCAGGCAGGCCCGGGCAGCGGAGGCACCAGCACGCAGGCAAGTCCTGGCGGCAGAGGCACCGGCGTGCAGGCAGGCCCGGGTGGCGGAGGCACCGGCAGTCAGGCCCGGCAGGCAGGCCTAGGCAGCGGAAGCACCGGCGCACAGACAGGCCCGGGCGGCGGAGGCACCAGCACGCAGGCAAGTCCGGGCGGCAGAGGCACCGGCGTGCAGGCAGGCCCGGGTGGCGGAGGCAGCGACAGTCAGGCCCGGCAGGCAGGCCTAGGCGGCGGAAGCACCGGCGCGCAGGCAGGCCCAGGTGGCGGAGGCACCGGCAGGCAGGCCTAGGCGGCGGAAGCACCGGCGCACAGACAGTTCCGGGCGGCGGAGGCACCGGCAGGCAGGCCCGGGCGGCGGAGGCACTGGATACAGGATAGTGCGGGCAAGAAACAGTGAAGCCTGCACTGAGAACAGATTGCCCCGCTACAATTAAATCAAACCCAATAGATAGCATCGGTAAGAGGAGATGGGCAGACGCCAAGGCAAGAATTCACCCAACAATCTGAAAAACAACATGAAAACACCAGAACCCAATGATCTTACAACACAAGGACTTGAACACCCTATCACAGGAGAAGAGGAAAAAACTGACTTTTTGAAAGCAATAGAGTCCCTTAAACAACATGTAAAAAACGCCCTCATAGAAATGGATGAGAAGTATAACAAAAAGTTTGAAGAAATGAGTAAATACGTAAATGATACCCTGGGAAGCCAAGAAAAAACGATCAAACAGGTAATGGAAACAGTCCAAGAATTGAAAACTGAAATGGAAGCAAGGAAGAAAACACAAACTGAGGACCAGCTGGATATGGCAAATATAGGTCAACGAGCAGAGACTACAGAAACAAGCATAATCAATAGAATACAAGAGATAGAAGAAAGAATCTCAGATTCTGAAGACAACATAGAGAAAATAAACGGACTGATCAAAGAAAACACCAAAACCAACAAATTCTCATCACAAAACATTCAGGAAATATGGGACACAATAAAAAGACCAAACCTAAGAATAATAGGGATAGAAGAAGGAGAAGAGGCACAGCTCAAAGGTCCAGAAAACATTTTTAACAAAATAATGGAAGAAAACTTCCCCAACATAAAGAAAGATATTCCTTTGAATATTCAAGAAGCATACAGAACACCAAACAGACTGGATCAAAAAAAAGTCCCCTCGCCATATAATAATCAAAACACAAAATATACAGATTAAAGAAAGAATATTAAGAGCTGCAAAGGAAAAAGGCCAAGTAACTTATAAAGGTAAACCGATCAGACTTACACCTGACTTCTCTATGGAAACCATGAAAGCCAGAAGGTCCTGGATAGAGGTACTACAGAAACTAAGAGACCATGGATGCAAACCCAAACTACTATACCCAGCCAAGCTATCGTTCACTATCAATGGAGAAAACAAGACATTCCAGGATAAGAACAAATTTAAACAATACGTTGCCACAAATCCAGCCCTACAGAAAGTAATAGAAGGAAAATCACAACCCAAGGAATCCAACATTGCCAACACTGCCTACAATAACCCAGGCATCTAGTGACCCTTCAACAGCACAACTCAAAGAAGGGAGACACACAAACTCTTCTACCAAAAGCAGTAAGAATAACCGGAGTTAACAACCACTGGTCATTAATATCACTTAATATTAATGGTCTCAATTCACCAATAAAAAGGCACAGGCTAAGAGATTGGATACGAAAACAGGATCCAACAGTCTGCTGTTTGCAAGAAACTCATCTCAACCACAAAGACAGGCATCTACTCAGAGTAAAGGGTTGGGAAAAGGTTTTTCAAGCAAATGGTCCTAAGAAAAAAAGCAGGTGTGGCCATACTAATTTCTAACAAAACTGACTTCAAACTAAAATCAATCAGAAGAGATCGACAGGGACACTTTATACTCATAACAGGAACGATTCAGCAGGATGAAGTCTCAATCCTGAATATCTATGCCCCTAATATAAAAGCACCCACTTATGTAAAAGAAATATTGCTAAAACTCAAGGCAGACATCAAATCACACACACTAGTAGTAGGAGACTTCAACACACCTCTCTCACCAATGGACAGGTCAATCAGACAGAAAACTAATAGAGAATTAAGAGAATTGTTGGAGGTAATGAATCAAATGGACTTAACAGACATCTATAGAACACTCCACCCAAATAGGAAAGAATACACCTTCTTCTCTGCAGCTCATGGAACCTTCTCGAAAATTGACCACATACTCGGAAACAAAGGAAACCTCCACAGATACAAAAAAATATCAGTGTCCACCTGTGTCTTATCAGATCACCACGGATTAAAGTTAGAAGCCACCAACAAAGCTACCCCCAGAAAGCTGACAAACTCATGGAAACTGAACAGTCAACTACTGAACCACACCTGGGTCAAGGAAGAAATTAAGAAAGAAATTAAAGTCTTCCTTGAATTTAATGAAAACAAAGAGACAACATACTCAAACCTATGGGACACGATGAAAGCAGTGCTAAGAGGAAAGTTCATAGCACTAAGTGCCCACTTAAAGAAAACGGAGAAAGCATACATTGGGGACTTAACAGCACACCTGAAAGCTCTAGAAAAAAAAGAAGCAGACGCGCCCAGGAGGAGTAGAAGACTGGAAATAATCAAACTGAGGGCAGAAATCAACAAAATAGAAACACAGAAAACAGTCCAAAGAATCAATGAAACAAAAAGTTGGTTCTTGGAGAAAATCAACAAGATTGACAAACCCCTATCCAAACTAATTAAACGACAGAGAGAGAACACGCAAATAAATAAGATCAGAAATGAAAAGGGGGACATAACCACAGACACAGAGGAAATTCAGAGAATCATTAGATCTTACTACAAAAGCCTGTATGCCACAAAACTGGAAAATGCAAAAGAAATGGACACTTTTTTAGATAAGTACCATATACCAAACCTAAACCAAGACCAGGTGAACGATCTAAATAGACCTGTTAGTCGCGAAGAATTAGAAACAGTTATCAAAAATCTCCCTTCCAAAAAAAGCCCAGGGCCAGATGGTTTCAATGCAGAATTCTACCAGAACTTCCAAGAAGAGCTAATACCTATACTTCTTAATGTATTTCACAATATAGAAACAGAAGAGTCATTGCCAAATTCCTTTTATGAAGCTACAGTTACCCTGATACCAAAACCACACAAAGACCCAACCAAGAAAGAGAATTACAGGCCTATCTCACTCATGAACATCGACGCAAAAATTCTCAATAAAATACTGGCAAACCGAATCCAAGAACACATTAGAAAAGTTATCCATTATGATCAAGTAGGCTTCATTCCAGAGATGCAGGGCTGGTTCAACATACGCAAATCTATCAATGTAATCAACCATATAAATAAACTGAAAGAAAAAAACCATATGATCATTTCATTAGATGCTGAAAAAGCATTCGACAAAATTCAACACTCCTTTATGATAAAGGTCTTGGAGAGATTAGGGATACAAGGGGCATACCTAAATATAATAAAAGCTATTTACAGCAAGCCGACAGCTAACATTAAATTAAATGGAGAAAAACTCAAAGCCATCCCACTAAAATCAGGAACACGACAAGGATGTCCACTCTCTCCATACCTCTTCAATATAGTGCTTGAAGTTCTAGCAATAGCAATAAGACAACATAAGGGGATCAAGGGGATCCATATTGGAAAGGAAGAAGTTAAGCTTTCATTATTTGCAGATGATATGATAGTATACATAACCGACCCCAAAAACTCTACCAAAGAACTCCTACAGCTGATAAACACCTTTGGTAATGTGGCAGGATACAAAATCAACTCCAAAAAATCAGTTGCCTTCCTATACACTAAGGATAAGGAAGCAGAGAGGGAAATCAGAGAAGCATCACCTTTCACGATAGCCACAAATAGCATAAAATACCTTGGGGTAACTCTGACCAAGGAAGTGAAAGATCTATTTGGCAAGAACTTTAAGTCTTTGAAGAAAGAAATTGAAGAGGACACCAGAAAATGGAAGGACCTCCCTTGCTCTTGGATTGGGAGGATCAACATAGTAAAAATGGCAATTCTACCAAAAGCAATCTATAGATTCAACGCAATCCCCATCAAAATCCCATCAAAATTCTTCACAGATCTGGAGAAGACAATAATCAACTTTATATGGAAAAACAAAAAACCCAGGATAGCCAAAACAATCTTATACAATAAAGGATTGTCTGGAGGCATTACCATCCCTGACTTCAAACTCTATTACAGAGCTACAGTACTGAAAACGGCTTGGTACTGGCATAAAAACAGAGAAGTCGACCAATGGAATAGAATAGAAGACCCTGACTTTAGCCCACAAACCTATGAACACCTGATTTTCGATAAAGGAGCTAAAAGTATACAATGGAAAAAAGAGAGCATCTTCAACATATTGTGCTGGCAAAACTGGAAGTCAATCTGTAGAAGAATGAAAATAGATCCATATATATCACCATGCACAAAACTCAAGTCCAAATGGATTAAAGACCTCAATATCAGTCCAAACACACTGAACCTGATAGAAGAGAAAGTGGGAAGTACTCTACAACACATGGGCACAGGAGAACACTTCCTACGTATAACCCCAGCAGCACAAACACTAAGGACATCATTGAATAAATGGGACCTCCTGAGACTGAGAAGCTTCTGTAAAGCAAAGGACACTGTCACTAAGACAGAAAGGCAACCCACTGACTGGGAGAAGATCTTCACCAACCCCGCAACTGACAAAGGTCTGATATCCAAAATATACAAAGAACTCAAGAAATTAGACCGTAAAAGGTTAATCAATCCAATTATAAAATGGGGCACTGAGCTGAACAGAGACTTTTCAACAGAAGAAGTTCAAATGGCCAAAAGTCACTTAAGATCATGCTCAACTTCCTTAGCAATCAGGGAAATGCAAATCAAGACAACATTAAGATACCATCTTACACCGGTCAGAATGGCTAAAATCAAAAACACCAATGATAGCCTCTGCTGGAGAGGTTGTGGAGAAAGGGGCACTCTCATCCATTGCTGGTGGGAATGCAAACTTGTGCAACCACTTTGGAAAGCAGTGTGGCGGTTTCTCAGGAAAGTCGGGTTCAACCTACCTCTTGACCCAGCAATACCACTATTGGGAATATACCCAAGAGATGCCCAAACATACAACAAAAGTATATGCTCAACTATGTTCATAGCAGCATTGTTTGTAATTGCCAGAACCTGGAAACAACCTAGATGTCCTTCAATGGAAGAATGGATGAAGAAAGTATGGAATATATACATATTAGAGTACTACTCAGCAGTAAAAAACAATGACTTCTTGAATTTTGCATACAAATGGACAGAAATTGAAAACACTATCCTGAGTGAGGTAAGCCAGACCCAAAAAGAGGAACATGGGATGTACTCACTCATATTTGGTTTCTAGCCATAAATAAAGGACATTGAGACTATAATTCGTGACTCTAGAGAAGCTAAATAAGAAGGTGAACCCAAAGAAAAACATATAAGCATCCCCCTGAATATTAACCTTCATCAGGCGATGAAAGAAGACAGAGACAGAGACCAACATTGGAGCACTGGACTGAAGTCTCACGATCCAAAGGAGGAGCAGAAGGAGAGTGAGCACGAGCAAGGAACTCAGGACGGCGAGGGGTGCACCCACACACTGAGGCAATGGGGATGATCTATCGGGAACTCACCAAGGCCAGCTGGCCGGGGACTGAAAAAGCATGGGACAAAACCGGTCTCGCTGAACATAATGGACAATGAGGACTACTGAGAACTGAAGAACAATGGCAATGGGTTCTTGATCCTATTGCATGTAATGGCTTTGTGGGAGCCCAGGTAGTTTGGATGCTCACCTTAATAGACCTGGATGGAGGTGGGTGGTCCTTGGACCTCCCACAGGGCAGAGAAACCTGCTTGCTCTTTGGGCTGAGGAGGAAGGAAGACTTGATTGGGGGAGGGGGAGGGAATGGGAGGTGGTGGCGGGGAAGAGGCAGAAATCTTTAATAATTAAATTAATTAATTAATAAAAAAAATCAGCAAGAAAAAAAAAAAAAAACAGAAGGAACACTGCCAAACTCCTTTTTACAAGGAGTCAGTTACCCTGATACCCAAACCACAAAAAAATACAACAAAGATAGAGAATTAATCTCTCTCATGAACATTGATGCAAAAATGCTCAATAAAATACTGGCAAACCAAATCCAAAAACACATATTAAAAAATCATCCACTGTAACCAAGTAGGCTTCATCCCAGAGATGCAGGGTTGGTTCAATATACAGAAATCTGTCAGTGTAATAAACAAACAGAAAGAAGAAAAACACAAGACCTTATCACTAGATGCTGAAAAAGCCTTTGACAAAATCTAACACCCCTTCATAATAATGGTCTTGGAGAGATCAGGGATACAAGGAACATATCTAAACTTAATAAAAGCAAGTTACAACAAGCTGAAGGCCAAAATCAAATTAAATGGAGAGAAATTCAAAGCAATTCCACTGAAATCAGGAGCAAGACAAGGTTGTTCACTCTCTCTTTATCTATTCAATATAGTACTTGAGGTTCTTGCTAGAGCAATAAGACCACAAAGGGAGATCAAGGGGATACAAATTGGAAAGGAAGAAGTCAAATTATCACTTTTTGCAGAGGGATAACTTTGGTTGGAATGTAAAATGAAACTTAAATAAGTAATTAATTAATTAAAAAAAGAATTAGGAGGTGTGGCCTTATGGGAGGAGGTGTGTCACTGGGGTGGGCTTTGAGGTTTCCAAAGTCTGTTCTCTCTGCTTTCTGTTTTGGATCAAGGAGGAGCCAGTGCTCTTAACCACTGAGCCCAAGCCTGCATTTTTATATAATCAATTTAATCTAATATTTTTTGCTTTGAGGTAATTTTTTCTGTCAGGACAACTTTCAAGTTTGTAAGAGTGTGGATCAAGTTTTGCCTTCATCCGTGCTATTTTGTGGCTAGCTTCAGCTTTTATAGATGGATAGAGGTGAGTGATAACAGGCTTACCCCAGTGGGATACATTCAATCGACCAACCTAGCTGCCGCCAGCAAGTGCCTAATTGACCCGAGAAGGGTCTGTGAAGGTGATTGGACTCCTGCTTCTGAGGCTGAAAATAGTTCTTCCTCATTCTGACAAGTTCCTGGTCTTCCTTCCAGTCGCCTCAGCAGACAAGTCCTTGCTTTAACCTCCTCCTACTTTCTGCTCTAATCTATTGGAAAATGAACATGAGTCCTGGGCCTCCACCAACACAGCTTCTTCCAGGCTTCTCCTTTCATCTTTGATTCTACAGTTGAAATGATAAGTAAAAGCGACTTTACTGTTCTATTGGCAACAGAATATAAAGCTTTGGGGGAACACTTCTCTAGGGGGAATTTCTTTCTCCTTAACTGGGTCTCTGTTGTCATATCCATCCTTCTCAACAAAGCTAGACTTCAACTTCTACTTACGACTCACTAGCTACTCAGTTGTGGTTGTAATGATGTTTGGGATGTGGATGTCAGGTGTTGACTGACCACGCCTGTTGTCAAGGCCTAGAACATAGCAACGAAAAGCACCCTCTGTTGGACTTGGCCCAAGGACCCACCGCCAGTTCTCTACCCTCCAACAGGTGGATATCTACAGCGGCCGATACGGCTGAGTGTGTCCCAGTATTTCACGGTGAGATGATATCCCGTATCTTCCCACATCTCACTACCACGCTCTGTCTGCCTACCCCTTTTCTGACTCCAGTTACCTCCCAGGCCATCCTAGAGGGCAATGTTATCTTTTGAGTTCTACAAAGCCCATTTTATTTCTTTATACTGATATATCCTTGCACATAATTGAAAATTAAAAAGAAAATAACCCAGATTGTTTTCTTTACAAAAGCCATTTCCAAAATTAACAATGTATTATGCCTGTGACAAAATCAATCCATCTGCTTCACGCGGATACAGCCTGGAAATAAACTTCTACAAGGTCGTTTGAGTTTATGTGTAAGATCTTAGAGTACTAGAAATTATCTAAGTCATGGGATGCCAAAGAATGCAATTCAAGATGACAGCCTGGGTGGATGCATTTCAGAAGGTTCTGGAAGGGTAATGAATGTTGGACCACAGAATTCCTGCCAAGAGTTAGCAAGTTCTTGCTTACCTAGGTCACAGACTGGACTTGAGACAGCTTCCAGATTTTACTCAAAGGAAAATACGATTTTCATCTTTAAACGGACTCCACTTCTGCTGGGCTACATTTGATAGTACTAATACCAAAGTATTTATCATTTAATTGAGGGAAAAAGTGATCTGTACAATAATACATACAACCTTTGGGAAATTATTTTAGGGTGTATATATGAAGAAAGAGCTATTCAATGATATCCAAATTTCAGCAAAAAAAAAAAAAGTGACAGTCTGATGTTGGAGAAATGATACATTTGTATCTCCTCTTCCTGCACCAGAGCTTGGGTGTGATGAAAGCTCTGCTGCAGGAAGGTGTGACCAAGTAGGACTGACTCACCCCTCCTGGTCTGAGAATATGACTTTACCAGTAGAAGCAAGATGCTGGCATTTCTTATTTTCTCCCCTTCAGCCCCAGTAGCACAGAAGCACTGTTCCAGACAGTGGCAAGCAAGAGAGCCTGGGACTCTCTTCCTCCAGCAATTCCTCAGTCCCAGGACGGAAGCGTCACTGTAACACTTAACCCAGAGCGCCCTGCCCAAGTTTACTTCTAGGGCAATGATCTCATACTAGCAAAGACAGCTGAGAAGACCAGGAGTTATGGTCCTGCCCTATCCTTGCATATAAAGGGGTGTCACTTCAGGGGAAGAAAGCCTTGATCACAGCCTTGCTCTGCTACAATGGTGCCAAGCTAGAACCAGAGAGGCAAGCCTCAACAGCCAGAGTGTCTGCTCAGGAGAGGGACTTCACCTGGAACAAAGCGTGGGAAGGACCATACAGAAGAGTGTTGGTACAAGCAGATTTTGTTGGTGAGCAATGAAGAGTTTCCAATAACTTCACAATCCTTTTGGTGGCAAAGAGAAAGAATGTATTGAAACTAAACAGTATGTCTGCTAAAAGCTTTACAGAAAGAATTGTGCAAAAATCTAAGAAGAGTTTCTGTGGCCTGAGCAGCCACAAAAATTGACAATATTCTGGCCATTTCAAAGTATTTCACTAAGTGAAGCAGACTGGGGCTTGGCATAGGTCCAAGAAGTGGTGAAAATCCTACAGCATCTAGTTTATGATAACGGAAACTAACAAACTATCGCGCTACCAATCGGAGCAAAACACCTACAAGCTGATGCTCAGGAAAGAACCCAGCACAAACTGGTAAAAGGCAGTCTGGGAGGCAGTCACATGCTCAAGATTGAAAGGCTCAGAAGTGACATCACAGAGTACTACAGTGTGTGGTGGGGGGAAGCACTACATAAATAAAAAGGAGGGTCTAGGAGAGAAGACAGGCACCCAGAGAACCTACAGCACGTGACCCCAAACACCCAGTGTCCACAGAAAACTGATTATAAAACGTGCCAGTGTGAGCCGCACGAGGTGAAGACCAAAGCGAGCCCTCCCATTTGCCTTTGAGGAAGTACAAATGTTGTACGTAGGAAACAAAAATCCAAATCAATAATTGCAAGCATATTTTTAAAGTAACAATTCATGCTCCATGTTTTAAGTATTTCTGATTGTGATGTTTAGCACAGTAAAAATGCAGAACTTTTTTAAAAGTTGAGATTCTGAGGTTGAAAATAACAGAAATAAAAATTTTTCATGAGAGTAGCTCAATAATAAATTTGCGCTGCTGGGAGAAACTATAAAATCATCAATCATAAATCAATAGAGAGTACGCAACCTGAAAAACAGAAGAAATAATGGCTAAGAAATAATGGCTCAGAGTGAGGCCCATGCACGCACCCCATGCAGGCAATAGGAGAGGGAAGGCCATGCAAGTATCCTATGCATGCAATGGGAGAGTGAGGCCCATGCACACACCCCAATGCAGGCAATGGGAGAGGGAGGCCATGCATGTACCCCATGCATGCAATGGGAGAGTGAGGCCCATGCGCACACCCCATGCAGGCAACGGGAGGGGGAAGGCCATGCAAGTACCCCATGCATGCAATGGGAGAGTAAGGCCCATGTACACACCCCATGCAGGCAATGGGAGAAACAAGAAAGGAAAGATGGCAGGAAAATGAGAGAATAGAACAGAGAGAAGGCTTCATAAGTAAGGGTACAGGCTGCCAAACTGATCACTGCAGCTCCATCCCCAGGACCTACATAGTAGAAGAAGAGAACTGACTCCTCCAACTTGACCTCTGACTTCCACATGACCCCAACATAAGCACCATGATGCATACACACAACATGAAAAGATAAAATAAAAATTATTTTAAAAGTTAAAAAACTAATAGCTAAAAATTTACCAGATCTTTTGAAAAATAATCACCCCATCTGAGACTCAACAAGCTCAAATACAACAAAGACAGATTCAATGGACGTAGCAAAAACATGGACGCTAATGACAAAATGAAACTCTTGACCCAGAAAGAAAGCAACAGTGTGTAAGGCAGAGGCTCTCAACTTTCCTAATGCTGTGACCCTTCAATACAGTTCCTCACGATTGGTGGCCCCCACCGGAAAATTATTTCATTGCTGCTTCACAGCTGTAATTTTGCTACTGTTATGGATCGTAATATAAATATCTGATGTGCAGGATATTTAATGTGCAACCCCTGTGAAAGGGTCATTCGACCCCCAAAGGGGTCACTACCCCCAGGCCGACCCTCACTGATATAAGGGAAAACCAATAAGATTAACAAACAGATTCTCATCAGAAGGAGCCCTAAGGCAGCTCAGAGTGTTGTGGGTGGGTTACAGCCAACAAAGTTATCTTTCAGAAATTAACATGAAATATGGTTTTCACAGTTAAACAAAACAGAAGAACTGTTCAGAACTAACATCATAAAAAAACATGGACTGAAGTTCCTTGAGTTGAAATGGAAGAGGAATTACATGTAATGGTGATTTATGTTGGCAGTTATGCAACGTAACTGTGACTTCTAAAAAATACTTAAATTTATTTCATGTGTATAAGTGTTTTGCCTGCATATATGATTGCTCTGTATCTATGTATGTACAGTGAATGTATGTATGTACCAGCATGTATGTGTGTATGCCTAGTGCCTGCAGAAGCTAGAAGAGGGTGTTGGATCCCCTGGAACTGGAGTTATAGACATTATGAGTTTCCACATCAGTGCTAGGAATCTAACATGGGTCTTTTGCAAAAACAACCTATGCCAACAACTTTTAAGCCAACTTTGCAGTCCTATGCTTCCACTTTTAACTGCTACACTAGAAAGTATTTACTTAGTATAAAAAAAAGCAAAAAGAAATAGGATTTAAAAAAAAATCCATAAGCTGAGCCTGTTGTAGTAGTGTACCCTGTAAGCCCAGCACCAAGGGAGGTGGAGACATGAGGAGTCCTGGGGCTTCCATCTATCCAATTGGTGAGATCTAGTTTCAGAGAGAGACCTTGGATCCAAGCATAAAGATGGAGAGTAACTAAGGAAGGTGCCTCATGTTGAGCTCTGGTTTCCAGTTTATGTATGCACTTGTACAAGCTCACCCACACACATCTGCCCATACCAACACCTGTACCTACTAACACACAAAAAATCCATGAGCTGGAGAAAAAGAAAGAATAAAGAGCAAGAGTAAATGCAACCTCACCAATAATAAATTTTAACTTGAGTGCATTAAGCATCCAATAAATAAAGCAAGCTTCATTATACCGTATTTAAAAAGAAGGTTCAACTACATGCCCTATAGAAGAGATATGCTTTCTATTCAAAGCAGCAAACTGGAAGCCAAAGTGGTGGAAACAGTAGCAAGTAGCAGCCCTGGCTGGAGTGGTCTACACTAGTAGCAGGCAGAACAGAATTAAAGACAAAATATTGCTTAAAATGGAAAGCAATGCCCATAAAGACCATTTAGGTGTTCAGCGCATTGCCTGTATTTGCATATGATGCAATCTATATAGAAAGTCTTGAGGATAGCACTGGAAGTCTATTAGAAGTAACAAATATTCGTCAAAGCTGCCCAATATGATATCTACACATAGAAACCCATATGTACCTCTATATGTATTCTATGGGCAATTTGGAAACTAGGTTAAGAAAATATTTTTATTTATAATGTCATCAGACAGAATAAAATACACATTCCCACATCCTTGCACTTAGTCTCTGGGGAATAAGCGAGGGATGATTTGTGAATAACTTTCTCACAGTTAGACAGTTGATGCCAAACCAACACCAGTTTCAGTAAAAAGAAAGGAAGGAAGAGCGGGAGGGAGAGAGGGAGGGAGGGAGGGAGGGAGGGAGGGAGGGAGGGAGGGAGGGAGGAAGGAAGGAAGGAAGGAAGGAAGGAAGGAAGGAAGGAAGGAAGGAAGGAAGGAAGGAAGGAAGGGTATTAGTTAGAATAGGAGAAAGAGCCCAACATCCCTCTGGCAGCCTTTCCAGGATCCACTCCTAAAGCCGCAGAGGGCAACAGTGGAGGACAGGGGCTTTGCTAAGAATGGAGTCTCAGAAAACCTGCACCCTAATCAATGCAGAGAACTTACACAGGAAGGAGGGCATTGCATGGTAGCTAGCAGAAGTGGAAGCAGAATACAAAAGAAAAACAACAAAACAAATCAGAGAATTTAAAAGCACAACCAACGCTGGCCTCATGATCAGCTCTTCAGTCCAACCAGACAGGAATCTTGGGGTCTGCGTACCAGAGGGGCCAGGAAAATCCTCCTCTAGCATTTTACCAGAGCGGCTGCAAGAAGTCACTTGGAAATTACCCTGACTAGATCAGTAGCTAGGCAATTCCAGAGGTAAGATCCCTCTGTGAACAACCCTCTCTGGGACTCAGGGAAGAAGGGTGTTGCTGGTGCATGTATCACCTCTAGCTAAAGGAAAACCTGCAGTCAAAGCGGTGTCATGTCCCACAGGAGTGCAATCTTAGACTGGAGTGAGACTTTCCAGTTCCCCAGAAGAGGGCTGAGCGACAACTGTTTAAAGGCACTAGGGCACATGCAAGTAGGAAGCTTGCCAATAGCTCTTCCTGGTGCCTGGAGATTGAAAGGCCCTGTTATCGTGCCCACTACATAACCCACAAGCCACCTCCTTTGGTTATGGGGTAAACAACACTCACATATCAACACAAGAAGCCACTAAGCCACTTAATGCCACTAAAAGTTCTGTTCTCTTTGGAGGACGCCAACCCAAATAGCCAGAGAAGGAGAGCAAGATGGCATAGAGACATAACCAGCACCTGCACTCAGGCAAGGGATGGCACAGGGGCTGCACCTGTGCCGAGGCCTGATATCACACAACAGCAGTCTGCACCTGCACCTGGACACATGGGAGGGACTGCATACAGACTGTCTGCACCTGTGTGCATACGAGTGCTAACACGGAGACACTCTGCACCTGGGCATCCCTGCAAGTGATCCCACAGGGACAGTCTGTCCTGCCACATACACAGCCTGGGCCCATCTTCAGCAACTGCACCAGCACAGAAGAGAGATCTAATTTTAATTTTGTGTAGTGCTCTGTCCTGCTTTCCAAAGGATGACCTGGGACTGGAGTCTCCCAGACACAGCTTTCCAAGGATTAGGGTTGTTTTAGGTCATATGATTCCAACTCTTTATATATTTCTCTTGCCATCATTCCTTCAATGGCACTACCTTGTCCCATCCCTTCCCAATTACACTCCCTTATGTACTTCTTTTTCTATGTTTTCTGAAGCTCTCACACTGTTAGTCTGTTTGCATTCTTAACTTCAATAACTAGTAACATAACACACAACCTTCGCTCCTTTACACCAACAAAGCAATTGGAGTGGGCTGTGATTTTGAATTGGCTATGGCTTTTCTCTCATAGTAGGTCCATCTATCAGCTGTGGTTGCTTCTGAAGTTAGTATTCTACTCTTGGAGTAGATCTTGGTAATGGAAATCATATTTGGTGCACTGAGAATATAAACTTAAGGCTTAACCACTGAGATACTTTCCCCTAGAGAGGAGAAACAAACCTTCAACCCTATTCTCAGCTAGCCCCACTTGAACATTGAAATATTTGAATTGAAAAAAATATTATAATTTAAAAAAAATCAAGTTAATGACCTAATCACAGATGTCCAAGGCCCAGTGCAGAAAAAAGATACAGAACCAACATATAGAAATCAAAATTTTTCCTTTGTATCAAGCAGGAGCATTCTGAGAAAAAGCCTAACAAACTTCTCATTTACAGTTAAAGATATTCACAGAAAACGTAATCTTGAACAAAAAAGAACAATGCTAGCGATACCAAACCCTACTTGTTAAAACACCTGTTTCCAAATTATACTACAGAGTCATAGTAACAAAACAAGCATAGTAGTGCATAGATCAAAAGAACAGAATAGCCATAACTAGACTCACAATATAGTCAACAATAATTTTGACAACGATGCCAAAACTGTGTTTCAGAGAAAAGAAAGCCTCAAACAAAGGATGCTGAGTCGATGGGATGTCAGCAGAGAGAAGAGTGAGACCTTGTCCCCCTCTCGTCCAGTGCACAGACCATCCAGGTCAACTCTAAGTGGGTCAGAGACCTCAGCAAAAGATCTCAAGTTCTGAAACTGTCAGAGACCAACATGGACAAAATCTTTCACGGTACAGAGATGAGGGGCTGGAGAGATGGCTCAGCGTTAAGAGCACTGGCTGCTCTTCCAGAGGACTGGAATTCAGTTCCCAGCACCCACGTGGTAGATAAAGTCTGTAACTTTAGTTTCAAAGGCTCCAGTGCCCTCTTCTGGCCTTCACAGGCATGGCATGCATGTGGGCCCAGACACATCCGCAGGCAAAATACCTATACACATAAAAAATTAAAATACATTTTAAAAATAATAAAAAGTACTCCTACAGCTCAGGAAACAAGACCAAAAACTGACAAGCCATATCACATTCATTTCAAAAGTTTCTGCACAAAAAAGGGAAACAGCCATCTGATCCAAGACACAGCTTATGCAATGGAGAAAAACTGTCAGCTACACATCTGACATGAGTAATATCTAGACTATATAAGAAACTCAGAAAATTAATATGGAAAAATAAGTATATGGGTTAGTGAAATAAAAGACAGTTCTCAAAAGGTGAAGTCCAAATGGAAAACCATGAAAATATGTTCAACATCCTTAGTCATTGAGGAAATGCAAATTAAAACTACATCGAGATTCCATCTTTTCTCAGTCAAAAAGAGACACTGAGACAATGACCAACTAGGGCTGGAGAGATGGCTGAGTGTACTTGCTGCTCTTGCAGAGGAGCCAGGTTCTGTTCCCAAGGCCCACATCAGGCAGCTCATGGTCACCTGTAACTCCAGTTCCAGGGGATTCAATGTCCTTTTCTGGCTTTCATGGGAACTGCCTGCCTGTGATGCACATACACACACACACACACACACACACAACACACACACAACACACTGCGCACGCGAATGACAATAAATACTGTAAAGAATTCAGGGTAAAGGGAACACCTGTGCACTGCTGGTAAGAACATGAAGTGGTACAGCCACTATGGAAATAAGTGTCATGGTTCCTTAAAACAGCAAGACTGGAACTGTCATGTGACCCAGCAGCTCCATTCCTGGGATAAACCTAAAGTGCCCTAGATTAGCATATCACAGAGGCTCGCAAATCCATGCTTACTGCAGCATGGTGACTCAATCCTGGAAGCTCTGGCGATGTCCATCAGCAGACGAATCCACGGTGAAAATGAGGTACATACCCACAGTGGGGTTCTACTCAGCTGTAAAGGATGAAGGTGTGCCACTCACTAGAGGATGAATACAATTAGAGGTTATCATGTTAGTTGAAATAGGCCGGACTTCCATATCACATGTGTCCTCTCACTTGTGGATCTGTGTGTGTGTGTGTGTGTGTGTGTGCGTGTGAAAGCACAAAGGAGCCTGGAGAAAACTGTGGAAAGGAGGAACTGGGTGAAAGGGAAAGGCACACGGGGAGAATATGGTCAATGTTAAGATACACTTGAAGAAAATGTCTTTGTGAAACCAATCACTATTTACAATGAACATATACCAAAAAGAAAAAAAAAAACGTTTTTTAAAAACTGATGCTTAATTTATTATGAAATATTCAATAGCATTTTAAAGTCTGCAAAAAATCCAGAATTCAATTTTAAACTTCATAGATGTGTTAATTTTTCACTAAAAATTCAGTGAAAAGCAAAAACAAAAGCAAAAAAACCTGTTCAGGATAAAGATTTCAAGTTAAAAATTTGTTTGCAATAATAACCCCCCAAAATGAAGCTATTGCTGATTTTTCTAATGAGAAAAGACACTGGGAATGTGGTTTACAATTTTAAAATGACATATGGAACAAGAGGATGAGTTCATTTGGGGGGACAGGTGAAAGAATAAGCTTGGGAGTCAATCCTCTGGTGTGTTGGCTCTGGAGTGGAAGTAGGCATGGCCAAAGAGGAACCCATAACCCACAATTGCTATCAAACCACTATTTCTATTACAGCAGTCAGATTTCCCCTTAAATAATACTGGGAAACAAAACCTAAGCAAATAAAACATGACAGGCAAGCAAAAAGACTAAAGAAAGGGAACAATAAAAACCAGAGTTATATCTGTCCCAGTAGGTACACGAAATACCACAAAGCAACACAGAAATACTATAAAGCAAGGTAGTATAATATATGCAGGGCCTCACAATTCTATCCTGGAAGCCAGACACAGTGAGGTGGCTGGAACACCAGGAAGAGTTCAATGTCCCATTTCCAACAAGACTGGTGACCAGATAAGGGCTCAAAGGAGCAGCTGAATTAGTCAGAAAAATCAGGACCAGACAAGAATGCTAATACAGCGGGTGGAAAAGTCAGTAGTATTGAGTAAGATGTGTCAGCACTAAAGGGAAATGAGAGGCTAAAAAAAGAACTAACAGAATGAGTCATCCAATCAAATGAAAACACATCGGGGAAGCATTATCAATAGACAAGACCAAGTAGAGTAACCAACATCAGAGATGGAGGATTTACTCAGGCTTATTCATTCTCTTCACGTGTTTATATAGATTGTTGCTCCAATTCTGTGATTCAAAGCTAACATTCACAGTCGGGAGAAAACATGTAAAAGGTATCTTGTGTCTAAGCCACCGTGTTTTCCAAACTGAACAATAAGTTCCTAACATTCACACAGAACAGAAGAGACCCAGTCAAAAGCCCAGCCAATATTGAAAGAAAAATGGTCTTGAAAGCTCACATTTCCCAATCCAGACATTTGTTACAAGGTTACAGTGATCAGGGGAAGGTGTGCTGGAATTGACACAGATCCGCTGGGTAGATATGAGACTTATAAATGTTTGTGTGTCCCTGTATGTACATGAGAGTGCAGTGCCCTTGAAGGACAGAAGAGGGCACTGCATCCCCTGGAGCTGGACTTAAAGGCCTTTCTGAAATGGGTGCTAGGAACTGAACTCAGGTCCTCACAAGAGTAGTAAACAGCCTTAACTGCTTACTCATCTCTTTAGCCCCACCAAAAGTCATCTTTACACTTATGAACTACTGAGTACAGTGGTATATTATTTGTGTTTTGAGTATTTTCTCTGAATTTGTCAAATGTAAATGAACTAGACATTGCTGATGTATTTATTGCCTGTATATGTTGAATATAGTTATTTTACTTATTATATATAGTTTTCCTTATATTAATTATAGCCTTTTATTTTAGACCAAAAGGGAGAACATAGTGATATATCATTTTTGTTTTAATAAATAAAGCTTGCCCGAAGATCAGAGGACAAAGCAGGCCAGGGAGTAGTGACACACACCTTTAATACCAGGACTCGGGAGACAGAGGCAGACAGATCTCTGTGAGTTCAAGGCTACCCTGAGCTACATAAGATGGATCCAGAAACAGATCTAGGTGGAGGTGGTGCACACCTTTACTCCCAGCATCCCAGCACTAGGGAGGTGGAGATAGGGCAATACAGCTGGGCAGAGAGGGGACTATAAAGAGGAACAGTTAGGAACTCACTTGAGTGTAGAGTCTGAGAGCATTACAGGATCACCCTTTTGTTTGTCTGAGCCTCGGCAGAGTTAAGATCTCTCTAGTGGTTGGCTGCTTTGCCTTCCTGATCTTCAGGTTGAACCCCAATATCTGTCTTTGGGTTTTTACTAGTCGTCCTATAACTGAGCATTCAAAAATGGACCCCAAACAACCCAATAATGAAAGTATAAGGTAACAAAGCTGGGGGGCAGATGAACTTATACCGTGATGTCTTCCTCACACCATCTTCTAGTGGTTCAGTTCAGATATTAAAGGTCTTTGGTCCACTTGGACTTGATTTTTGTCTGAGTGAGAGATACAGGTCTAGCTTCATTCCTCTCCATTCAGTTGTCTGAGACCGTTCATGGTTTCCTGGTGAATATCCATCCATATACAAGAGAATGGAGCCTGATACTTTCCTCATGCCATCAACAAAAGTTAACTCACTTGCCTAAACCCAGACGCTAAAATTATTTCACAGGAGATAACAGACCGTAAAGTATGAGAGGCCTTGGGAGGAAGCAGCGGTCTCTTAGATATGGCGCCAACTCATCAACAGGGATAATTCTACATTTCAGAGCACATATTTCTGAGCAAATAGAGTGGTATGCAAACTCAGCCAGGATCCTGGCAGCTCACTAATGAAAGACTCAGTAGCCCAGAGTTCAAACAGAGCCAATTGTTTAAGGAGTTAGTCTTCAAAAGAGACACACGAATGGCCCAATATGTACATGAGAAATGTGCACTAAAATCGATCACAGAGAAATGGAAATCAAAACCCTACTCAGATACATCTAGGTGGCAATGAGGCGGGGACATGGGAAGTGGAACTTTACAAACTGATGGTGACAAAATATAACAATGTAGCCACATTGAAAAACGACTTGGTAGTAATTCAACATTAAATATACACTTACCATGCAACCTAGCAACTTTGTCCTAAGGACGAACAGAAGCACACCACGTGAAGGCGTGTCCATGTCTGTTGCTAAGAACATGATACCCAGCTGGAGCCGCAAAGCAGCAGCAACCCAGTGACCATCAGCCGATGAAGTGGGTCCATCAAATGTGGTCTATCCTTGCACAGGAACATAAAAAGGAAGCTAAGGGGCAACCCGTACATGCTGCACCATGTCTGGAAAGCCGTGAATAACACCAGTCAAAAGATCTCTTAAGTGATTTTTATCAGAATGAGAACAAAACAGGTTAACCTATACAGAGAGGAAGATTAATTCTTGAGCCAAGTCGAAGGGGTGGTGGTGGAAGCAATCACTAACGGGCAGAGAATTGACAGAAGTCGCTTGCACAACTTGGTGGAGATACCAACCCCTATATATGCTAAATAGGCACATTTCATGTATGTGTGTTATATCTCAATAAAACTGAGTTTAAGAAACCAGTTGAAGCTGTGAATTTTACTTCATCATGAGCACTTGACCTTCCAGTTTTCCATAGACAGAAGCTACCAGGAGCACTGGCGGCATCTCATCCTGTATGTGCAGACATCCATGAGGCAGTGTGTGCAGTCGGCTGGTAAATGAACGCGGTACCAGAAGATTCTATGGAGTGCAATGCAAAACAGCAATTAAAATGTCCCCAGATGTTCACTTTGATGACAAAATAGAAGGCTTCTGAAATAGAAGACAAAACCCAGTTCAGGAGCACTCCAATGCGGAAGGCATTCTAAATTTAGCTGCAGCATTAAGTTCATTTGTTGAAGGAAGGCGACGGGACTGGCATCTCTGGTTCCCATGGCAATTCTCTCCAATAGACAGGTTTGCTCCCGTAACTTTGAATTCCTTTTGCTTGTACATTATTCATACGTTTTAAATGGCACCTTCTGTCATGGTTTCCCCCCAGATACTAAAAACTTCCTCCAAGTTCCATTACAATTTGAATATGTAATTTATTTCCCATAAGCAAACTACAAAAGGAACTTAAGTTCAAATGAGATCATTGCTCTCCTGTCCTGTTGACACAGCTAAGATCTGAGAGAGTCACCAAGCCAGAAACTGGGAATTAGGAGGGCCTATGGCTCTCATAAAAGTTACAGTCCTTGCCAACAACTTCCGACACTACTATCAGGACAAACACAGCCAAGTACTGGGGTCCCCATGAGAATCTTGGCCCCACAACTCTGTAGTCCACTGACATTTAGGAGAGGGACTAGAAAAGGAGAGAGTGGGAAGCGTTTGGTTCTTGTAGGGTGACTGTGTATGTGTATTTTGGAAAGAAAGGAAGTGAAGACTTACAGAACAAGGGTCCCAACTGTCCATGTGACTACTCTGCTATGTGTATTCACATGAGTTACAGAAGTTAATCCACAAAGTGATCCTTTGACAGATAGATGTATTAGTGTTTTAGCTATTTTTCTACTGCTGTGATGAGACACCATTACCAAGGCAACGTATAAAAGGAAGCATTTAATTTGGGATTCACAGTTCCAGAGAACTAGAGTCTGTGACATAATGATAGGGACTGTGGCAGTAGGCGGGCACAGTGCTGAGACAGTAGCTGAGAGCTTACATGTTGATCCATAAGCACAGGCAGAGAGCTAACTGGGAGTGGTTTGGGAAACCTCAAAACCTGCCCCCAATGCACATCTCTTCCAACAAGACCACATCTCCTAATCCTTCCCAAATGCTTCTACCAACTGGCAACCAAGCATTCAAGCTTATGAGTCCCATGTGGGCCATTCCCATTCAAACCACCACAATCAGTAAAGTTACATTTCTAGAAGAAGCTAAATTTCAGTACAGCTAAATCATCTGCTTAACAGGGCATGGTGCCTCGTGCTTTAATCTCAGCTTTTGGGAAGCTGTGGCAGGTGGACTGTCATGAGTTCATGGACAGCCTGAGCTTCAAGTGAATTCTAAGTTAGCCTTGGCTATAGAGCAAGAGTTTCAAACAAACAACAAAGGGAACAACACACACACACATGTAAACACACACACGCACAAACACACATACCACTTGTGTCGGGTGCTAGAACTTGACCTTCAACACGTGCCAACCCATCCCCCATATCCCTACACTGGGATGGTTTGTGGTGACATGGACGCCCACCCCAAGCCCATATCCAGCAATGGGGTCTGAGGGTGGGTGAGCTTTTCTGAAAGGAACTAAATACCTATCACTGTGCTGACACCCAGAAATGAAAGAGAGAGAACAGATGCACATAATCATTAAAAGAATATTAAATACTTATCAGCAAATAACATGCTTTGGGAATTAAGATATTTATTTACTCAAATGATTCAGATATGTGTCTCTCTAAATGAATGTTGGGAATTGTGTGTGGCTGTGAGGAGAGGCAAACAGAGGCCCTGTTTCCAGGAAGGTCTGTGCTGTGTGAGGAAGAAGTAAAACTCAGACACGATCTAAAAAGAAAGCTGAATTTCCTACCAAATCAGAAATCCTTCTAAATTGAGTGAATTAAGTCTCTGAGCTGGAAAAGAGGAACAGCCTCAGCTGAATGGACAGTGTTCAGGGGCTGTGAGTCGAAGGCCTGTCCTGGGAATTGAGAGCAAGCCTGGGTCCAGAACTGGGTACTGGCTGTTGTTACTCATGGACATCTGAGAACCTGATGGAAGAAAACAGTGCCCTGCGGTGTACAGTACGGACAGGTCCTGTTCAAACTGTGTCAAAGGAAGCTGATATTCACCCTCACAATAGGGCGGTCTGCAAACTCAGCAGTTTGGCTTTTATGTCAAAGTTCACCCACCCAGAATCATCTCAGTGTTTTTATCAGAGCTCCCTGTAGCATCAGCTGAGGATGCTACAGGGATGGCCTTCCAAAAACAGAGGGGCCTCAATCATGTCTGCCCTCTGTACAAGAAAAGGGAATTCTGCATGTTTAGGAGACGTGCCAGCCTTGAAGTTACTTTAAAGGGTTATTTTCTATGCATTTCCACCATGAGTGGTTGAAAAACAACAACCCTGTGGAACAGTGTTCGCTTATTACACCAACTATAAATAAGGACATAACCTATAGATCATTCTAGAAACATCTAGAAAATGAACATGTGGACTCCAACAGAAGGCTGGCCTGACACTAGCAATGTCAACCTGCTGAGAAATCAAGGGCAGCTTGTCTAAGATGGGGAGAAGACCAGCCACCTACAGGACCTGAGTTCTGGCTATCAGGAAGCATCTCAGAAAGTTCCCCACACGGTTAGAGCCTCTGTGTGTTTGACGCCACACCTTGGAGAGGTCATATCTACGACTGCTAGCCATGACAAAGAAGAAAGTTTCCTCCGCAGAAGAGCATCAAACCCACTGAACCTTCCTTCCTCATTCTGTCTTTACCCGCTGGGTACCCCCTGAGTTCTATGATGGAGGAAACCCGAGTACATCTGGAGACACGGTATACAGTGGTCACTAATGTCAGGTGGGAAACAAGGGGCAGAGACCTCTGGGTTATGTGAAGTTTGTGGGGACCAGGAAGGACTATGTCAGGGACAGGTGTGTTCTGACACTCAATGTCCTCCCCACACTGAACGGTCCCATTGCAGATCTGAGAGACTGAAATTTTGAGAGCACAAATCCCTCTAACAAAAGTCCCTGGAGGTACTTTTATGCCTTGGCTATCTGTTATCACAAAATTCACAAGAGCTCCCTGAGTCTCCTGACAAGATCGTCTCTGTGGGGGTCACATGAGATGCTTTGAACGCCGTGACAAAAAAGCAATGCATCCCAAGATGAAGACTGGTGAGGAAATCCTGCTGAATAAACACCACGGGTGAACGACTCGGAGAGCAAGATGCGCTCAGCCCCACTCACCGGAAATCCTCCCAAGTTGCTCAGACATGACGTAGTGACAGTCCAGTGCAAACACTGGATTAGTGACATCAGAAAGGCAAGGCACTTGTGTTGTCTTCCGAAGAATGGGCTTTGACTATGTTTTGAAATTCCCATCAACTACTCAGTGTGAACTGAAAAGTTTACCACTTATGAATGTAGCCAGGGTTGGATTTTTGAGAGTCTCCGTTCCGGGTCAAGAAGCAGAATGTATGTGAGGGAGAAGTGGGGAACTTGGAACAAATGCAGCCACAAAAGCAGTCAGAGGGAAGTTCTTCCTCTGTTCCTTTGAGAGCTCAGCTGACCACACTGGCACCTTAAACTTCTGCTCCAAAGGGGAAAAAAATCACGTATTTTTATTTTTCATTAACATGGGGTCTTTCAGGAAAGTCCATTTTTAAGTCATTCTTGCCAAACCGTATTGGTCAAGCTGTTTTTGCTTTGCTTTTGTTTTGTTAATATGCCATCAAATTTCTGGTGAATTTTATAGGCAATCAAAAGGAAAGTAGATATTTTATTCTGCAAGTTCCTGATGAGTCTGGTACCTGGTGTGATTTGGGAGGCACTGAACAGTGTGCAAAGATCAATACTATGAACTAAAACCATATTTCAAAAAGAAAATGCAGGGCCAGAGAGATGGCTCAGCAGTTAAGAGCGCTGGCCAGGGTTCAATTCCCAGGACCCATGTGGTGGCTGACAACAATCTGTAACTCCAGTCCTAGGGGATCTGACGCCCTCTCTGGCCTCTGTGCAGACTGTGTGCACTTGGCACAGACATACTTGTAGGCAAAACACCCATACACATAAAATAATAAGCAAACAAATACATAAGTGAACAAACAAACCAAAATGCCTTTTTAAGCCTGGAATCCCTTTTAGGGTTTACTGTGGGCTCTGTCTTAATTGCGCAGGACTTTTTCATGGGAGAGCAGAGACCCGCTAATAAAGGGGGCCATTTTAACCAGCTATCTTTGATGCTCGAGATGCAGCCAAGCCAGCTTCCACTTCCTGGGTGCCCTTCCCCAGGTTGTCTGTGAAGAGCTTGAGGTACACAGACTCACCTGGAAGTGAGCCTAAGACTGCTCCTAGGTTACTCAAGCCCCTAACCTCAGACTGCAAACCCAAGTGAAGCTCTGGACAAAAGGGGAGGATCTTGGGCACCTTTTTCACCAAGCTCCTTCATGGAGAGTAAGTGCATACTGGCGTCCTTCTCCAGATGGCTATAGAAGAAACTAGCAACAGTGAGTCCTATCTGAGTCAAGGCGAGGCTCCAAGCTGCCACTTTGAAAAGCAATACACAGATGCCTCAGCTTCCGAATGCAGCGGAGGTTTTGCCAGGGACCTTTCTCAAGGTCTACCTGTACATAGGTCTGCAGCATGGCCCTTCAGGAGCAATCATATGTATGTGAATGTGTGTGTGGGGGGGGGGGTGTGCATGCACCCACACCCACACCCACACCGGGAAAGAGAGAGTCAGAGACAAAGTGTGAAACCAATACTGTTATAGCGGAGAAATACCCCTGAGTCCCAGTGAGAACTCACCTCACACTCAAGGAAACTAAGGAAGAAATCCTTTCAAAATAATAGCGCATACGTCCAGTTTTGGCACCCCAAAAGAAACCAGCATTCATAGAAACTGTTTGAGCTTACACAGGTCTTAATTATAACATTCTCGGCATGCTCTTTGATATGGGAAGGGGTTAATGGCCAGCTGTGGACCAGGGTGTCATAAACCACATATTTAGGGTGATTTTTGTGTGGTTCAGCCATAATGGGTTCGTAGGTTTTAGGGTAGGGGCATGTGGATTAAAAATGTTAGGTAGGAGGAACAGAGATGTGAAAGAAACACGGAGACACAGGATAGGACCAGGAGGGCAACTCAGTGAATACTGAATACTGAACTTGCCCGTGGTTAATTTTTATATACTTTTATACCCCAATACAAAAGGAAAAAAGAAGGCAAAAGACTGCTTTAACGTGACACAAAGGACAACCACAGCAGTCACTTGCTTCAGTACTTGAGGTATCAAGCATTATTTACTGAGTAAAGCATTGGATGTTTCCGGCAGAATATGTAATGGGTACATCCTAGACCAAGTATCCTGTAGCAGCCACTCCCTATGTCAAACCTCCTATTTTAAAATAAAGGAGCAGAAATGGGCTTAAATTCTCTGACCTTTGGTCAGAGTGGAACAGATCCACCTCTATGGGCCATCTTAATGTCCAAAGCACCAAGTAACCACACCCTGGGTCACAATATCTTGTTTGTAGCCACACCTGCTGTCAACAACTTTAAAAGAGCAAAAATACTAAGCTCAAAACTCTCGGACCTCCAGTCAAGGTGGAACAGGTTCATGTCTGTGGATCCCCACACCTGGGGTGTTTCTTTGTGCTATGGGAATGGACTTTAATCGGTGGCAATTAATTGCTAAACATTAGCAGAAACATTTTCCCAGCATAAATTTTAATTATGTCAGAGGTCCAAATCTTTCCACAGTTTTGAGACAAGTCTGGCCAGTATGCTACTGATCCTTGAGTACTTCTTTAGCAAAATCTTGCATAGCTTAATATTTCTGAAGCAGCTGGAGTAAACTCTTTGTAACATCACTATATTGTTTCCAGTTCCTCCTAGAACATGGAAAGGGGAGGGGCCAGGCAGGAGGAAACCAGAACTGGGCTCAGAGCAGCATCCCTGTGACTTGGGAAGGATGAGGGACCAACTTCCTAAAGACTCATCAATTCATCATCATAGCCTCCTCCTCTGCCCTAAGGGGAAACCCAGGGATGCCTGGGGAGGCAGAGCAGGGCTTCACAGGCCAGGAATCTTAGAAGCCACTGCTAGACGCCTGGTTTACCTTATGTCCCCTTAGCCTTGAGGACGATCCCACAAGTTGGAAAGGGCATGCATCAGTGTGCATTGCTCAGAGAACCCCAGCAGCCAACAACAGCTGCGCTTCCCTCCTGCTCTCTGGGTGCCAGGTTAGTTTTCCTCTTCTCCATCCTCCTGGTATGATCCAGGCCCAGTAAGTCTCCCTTTCACTGTGTCCTGACGAATAGATTGTGTCTATTTTCTTTTTGCATTCTTTGCAATGGCCTGAACTATCCTCTCGCACCCCAGCTGCGCATGTCAAACAAAATGTATTGAGGTCAGATCGGCTCCTCACACCACACAGAACTGCACGTCATGCAAACAAGGGACATCTCACTATAGCTCACATGCTCTGCAAACCTATACTAAGGGACTGGTGCTATTGCTTACAGAAGCCACCTAGACCATGCATAGACTGTCACAAGTTTCTCTCTCGATTTTCAAATATAGTAATGCAAAGTGTTTCTGTATCTAAACGACCTATGCAAATACAAACATTTTACAAAGCACACACAGATAAAATCAGCCCAGGCTGATATATGCTGAGCAGGGAGCTCTGTGCTGTGTGACCTTTATAGTGGAGAAGAAGAAGTGTGGAGCGAACTGGAGAATTCTTTTTAATGTTATAAACAAAGGTGCAACCCCACAGAGAGTATGTGAACCCTCTTCAAAGAGGGATGTGCTTTAAAACCCAAGGAAAATAAGAAAGCAAGCTTCCTGTTTCAGGGAGAGGAAGAGAAGCTTTCAAGTGTGTCATGAGGCAGGTGGCCTCAGGAAACGCAGAAGAGGGTGCATGGCAATACACCCCGACGGCCACCGTGGCATTTTAAAGAAACAACATTTGTATTTTGTTCCATAACTAACTGAAATCAGCCAAAGCTTTGGGGAAAGTACACGTGTCTGCAGCACAGCCACAGTGACTCGCTGCCTCTGGCTTTCACCACGCAGCCTGCCGGAGACAGATGTGACTACAATGCCTCACGAAACAAATGCCAAACAGCAGACCGCCACCACAGGCTCACACACCTGCAGATGACATCACCGGTTCTATCTTCCCCCAGAAATCTATTAACATGCAGAAACAGGTGTCATCAAACCCAAGCCCACTCTTAGAAAGCATTCGCCTCATCAGCCAGAGTGGAAACTACAAACTTGAGGCTGAGCGGCAGGGAGGAGGGCGCATCCCGGTCTCAGACTTCCTAGGACAGCTGCTTCCCCATGTACAAAAGACTCCAGATGCCGCCAGAACAAAAGAAGAGAGAACTCTTTCCTCTGAGTGCCGTTTTTTTTCCTCTGAGAAATTCTGACACTTGTTTTGGTTTTGTTGTTGCTGTTGTTCTGTGATGTATGTAGCACAGGCAAGCTTCAAATTAAGGTCTTCCTGTCTCAGTCTCGCAGGAGAAAGACACACTACAGCTGGCTAGAGCGCTGTCATTTCTCTAGCACAAAGCAGTTAAGCCAGTTAGTCCTTCCTAATCTCTAGCCCGTGAAGTAGTTTCTTTCTCCCTTGGATCTGGGCAGAAGTATGAAGGAGGTCTTCAGCATGTGTAGATCATTGAACGTCAGTGTGTGTCTGGGACGTTTTCAAATTCTCCAGGAGATGAAAGGAATAGTGGCGAATAAACACTGTCCACAGTGTGATAACTGCAGAAACTGGAGGAAAAGAACCTGGAAACCTGCTATCGCTTTCTCTCATGTTTGAGATTGTCTTTAGTAAAAATAGTTTTAAATATGTAGCAATATTTCCAGTTGCTGGCCTCATCCCTCTTCCCTCCCTGCTCTGTAATAGAACCGCCATTTTGTTTCCACAGTCCACCTTTCTCTGTGGATCTGCTGTGCCAGAGGCATCCCGGTTCCTCCCCAGTGCCAACCTTAGGAAGGACCACATAGGTCCATCTAGCCAATCTGGAATGAGGGGAAGTCTCTGGAAGGGTTTCTGGAAAAGGTTTCCATCTACTAAAAAGAAACATAGAGGAAAGTATGGGTCTTCCTCTGCTGCTAAATCCTATTACACGTGCCTGATGTAGTAAGAACCCCAGCGCCATTTTGTGACCACAAGGGAGTCAGTCAAGACAAAACTAACAGGCTGAGGGCTGCAGAGAAGAAAGATCAAAGCAACCTTGGTCCTTGAAGATGTCACTGAGCCACAAAATAACCACCCTGAAACTGCTCCACTTCAAGAATCATTAAGTAAGAAAATACATAGTTACTGTTTACAGCTGTCGGGCTGGGCTTTCTCTTTGCTCACAGTTAAGCGCATACTATCTGACACAAAGTAATTGTGGAAGAAATGAAAGAAACAATCAAAGAAGCCTCTGAAGTCCAGCAGGGATTATTAGGTCTTAGCAGCATCATGAATCATAACACAGTTATAGTCATTGAGATCCTGCAGGAGAGCTAGATTTCCATGGCATGTCCCCTCATGGACCTCACAGCAGTCTTTTAGTTCACAGCTTATGTTGTACATTTCATTTCTTTATAAAGTTATATTCCTGTAGTTTCTCTTATGAAGTAGTTCTTTGATTTTTCTGAGAATATTTTCTCAAATGGATCTTATGTTCACTACTATTCCAAGATGCATAGAGAATCCTAGCATTATTGGAAGACGGTGATCTTCATTAAGTGCCCACGTGGCCTTGGACAGGTTCCTTGACCTCTCAGAATAGATGCCCTCGCCTTCAAAACAGAATTGATTACACCCCCTTGAGGGTCATGGTAGCTACAATGACAGGATTTAAGCAACTGCTTGTTACTTAAGAGCCAGCTTCTGAAGCTGTGGATGAAGTTTGTAAAAAATCTAGTAGCCGTGTAAGATTTCTTCAGTTCAAACAACCAAACATCAACTCAGAATCGAACGTCAAATGAACCGGAGGCATTTCTAGCAGTGTCCATCCACATTACACAGCAGGACCACAGCCTTGCTTCAGAACACCTCATGCAAAATCAAGGACCGCTGCCTGAAACACCTCCACTCAGATTCAAGACCACTGTGTGCTGTTAATTGCAGTGGGAGTTTTTTTGTGTTTATTTTTTTAACATTTGGTTGTTGTTTTTCGTTTGTTTGTTTTGCTCATGCAGAAGCATAATAGTTTAATTATAGGAAAATAAAGATTATTTTGGCCATTTGCTTACCATCATTCCTCCACATGTAAGTGCCAAACTAGTAAGCAGTTCTTTAGATTATGAGTTAAATAGAACACTTGATTTTAAAAGCAGTTGTTGGAGTGGCTGGTTGAGTTTCATTTTCAACATCAGCTGAGTTTTTACTTGGAATTAGGATGGAATCTGCACTCATCACAATGATACAAAGAGGGAGGTCTGCCAATTATGTTTCTTTTTGTTATTTTGACACACAAGCGAGGATATTCTGGGAAGAGGGAACTTCGACTGAGAAAATGTCTCAATCAGATCGGCCTGTGGGCAGACATGCAGAGCATTTTCTAGATTGATGATTGATGTGTGAGAGCCCAGGTCATGGTGGGCAGTGCCACCCTGAGAAGGTGGTTCTGTATTATACAAGAAAGCAGGAAATTAGAGCCATGAATAACAAGCCAATCAACAACACTCCTCACGGCTATGACTTCCCTCAGCGATGGAGTGTGACCTGAGTTGTAAGATGAGGTAAATCCTTCCATCTCCAGGTTGCTGTTGGTCACGGTCTTTATCACAGCTATGGAAAGCTAACTGGGTCAGAGGGAGAGCACTTGCTCCCTGCCAGGGAGCATGGGGATTTTTTGGGTCATGATCTCTATCACAGCTATGGAAAGCTAACTGGGTCAGAGGAGGAGCACCTGCTCCCTGCCAGGAAGCACGGAGATTTTTTTTGGTCATGATCTCTATCACAGCTATGGAAAGCTAACTGGGTCAGAGGGAGAACACCTGCTCCCTGCCAGGGAGCACTGGGATTTTTTTGGTCATGATCTCTATCACAGCTCTGGAAAGCTAACTGGGTCAGAGGAGGAGCACCTGCTCCCTACCAGGGAACACGGGGATGTTCATGCACCAAACCTTCAGAATCCATGAGCAAAAATAGCCATTCCTCCTTTTAAGTAGCTTATGCAGAGCCTTCTGTTCCATGGACAAGAAAGCTAGCTAACACAATAGTGCCTTCCCATGAGCCTCTACTGAAAGGCCAACCAGGAAGGTAGGAAGGCTGTTGCTTCCTGCCTCTTGACCATTGTCAGGCAGCCATCGGTGGGTTTAGAGTCATCTATCATGCTAAAGAGACAACCATGCTGGCTCACTCATTGCCAATATTATTTGAAAGCTGATTTAATCTTTATGTTTAAACAACACAAATTCAACAAATAAAATAACAGACCTGATTCAGTCTGTGCCGATTGAGGACATGATACCTTCCAAGTTCTGAAGATGAAGGATAGATGTTCATTATGCTGGCCACTGGGGCTCTCTGTCTACAGTGGGTTTCCACTTGGACTCTATTCATGTTTTGAGTTAGGTGATTCTCTGTTCTAAGGGGCTGTTTTATATTTGTGTATTAAAGAATGCATACATCTCCAGCCTCTACCCATCAAACACCTGAAGTAACGTCTCTGACCTTGGGTTAGCCAGAAATATCAACAAACATCCCTTGAGGGTCAAAATCACTCTGGTTTAGAAGCAATCACCCAGGAGAAACATCAACAAACCATACTAAGGCTAAAGAGACAGCTCAGTCAGTAAAATACTTGCCATACAGGAATGAGGACCCGAGTTGGGACCCCAACCACCCGTGTAAAAATGGTAGTAAATACCTATAACCATAGTGTCATGGAGAAGGCGGGAGGACCTCTAGGCCTTGCTAACCAGTTATTCTTGCCAAGTGAGTGGGTTACAGGTTCATTGAGAGACCTGATCTCAAAAATAGGACAAAAGGTATTAAAGGAAGACAACTAGCATCAACCTCTGGCCTCTACATGCGGTGGTGGCACACGCCTTTAATCCCAGCACTTGGGAGGCAGAGGCAGGCGGATCTCTGTGAGTTCGAGACCAGCCTGGTCTACAAGAGCTAGTTCCAGGACAGGCTCCAAAACCACAGAGAAACCCTGTCTCGGGAAAAAAAAAAAAAAAAAAAAAAAAAACCATGTAAGCATGCACCTACACACACACACATGCATGCATGATAAATAAATAAATAACCACACCATATACCACTAAGAGGCCAAGCACACTGGCCCAGTTTATGTCAACAACCATATGAATGGGGAGAAGACAACTTGATCCCTAGAGGGAAACCTGCAGATACTGGCATGGAGTACACAGATAGAGCCCCTTCCATACCCTCAAGTACCCACTCATCATCCATCCCCACCATGGACTTTACAGAGAACAGAAATGAGCTTGAATATCTGAGGCAGATGCTGGCCTGAGAAGGCATACCCACTGTAGGGAAGTTCTGGGAGTGTAGATTTCGACAGCGGCTTCTCTACTTGGCATCTGAGGCTCTATCAGCCTCAACAGGAAATGAAGGCTACGTGATACAGGAAAGAAGAGAAAGACCTGCCTCAACACCACCCCTTCGCCTGGTCTACAGCTGACGACATAAGCACGTCCTACGAGATGCCCAGCCATCCCCAACGGGTCAACCTCCCTGTGATTGAAAGATGACTTTCAGGATTTTTAGGAACACGAGCAACCAAAGTACAATTCATAGAGAAAAAAAAAATAAGGCATGCACATGCAGATGTAAAACTTTGCATGGCTAGCTTCGAAGAATCTTCAAATTGTGACACTGGTCTCCCCACGCAACAAAATCTGAGAAAATACTTTGAGAATCTAGGAGCAAACCAGGCTTTCAAGTCAGGCCGTAGCCCACCAGACTATGAGCCAGTTCCCACTATCCAGCAACAGGTTCTTTCCATTCATTTTTCCATTCTCTCTCTCTTTCTCTCTCTCTCTCTCTCTCTCTCTCATACACACACACACACACACACACACACACCTGTCTCCCGTCTGGCTATCATCAGCACAACAGAGCTGGCCCTGGAAGAACAGTAACAGTATTGCCTCTTTTGGTGAAGTACCGAGCATGCTCAGTGCGGTGCTAAGCATGTGGTTGGACTTCTCTGGGCTCATTTCTTGCTCTGCCCTCTGCCCAGCAAGCAGTGGCAGTCAACCAAGTGGAAACAGGAGTGACACCTGCCACTTTCACCAGAGCAGAACATGGAGCTGCTTTCTCACTGGGGAGAGCTGCGAACAGCTGCACCCCATTCCTCGGTCTCCAGGGAGAGGTCAGCATTGGGTGAGTTTTCCAGATGGATAGCTGAGCTGTGCCTCCTGGAATGTGACCTCAGGGACCCACACCCGCTCCTAGGAGGGAAGTTAAGCCAAGCCGAGCGCATTGGTCCAGCGCCCTAAGGGCTCAGGAGACCCCTCAAGTCTCGCACCTGACAGCAGCCTTGTAGGGTGAAGGACAAGGTCAAATCCAATTACCTCAGGCTGAACTGTCCCAATGAGAAGGCCTCACTCAAGTGCTCTTCCATCTGGAATGTCCACAGCTGACAAAAGACCTGGCTGCACCTGTGTTTATGTGGCAAGTCTTAGAAAGACGAGAGAGAGAGAGCTGAGTGTATCTGCGCACTTAACAGCTTCCTGGAAAGTGATAAGGCGAGCCAAAACATGAACTCCTGGCCTCCCGCCGGGCACATAGCACACACCACAGTTCCAAATGAAATACCCGCCTTGGCCCCCACAAAGGAGCCTTGGAAGACAGAACTGGAAACACCACCTTCTAGAAAGAGCCCTAGCAAAAATGGTGCAAGGGTTCCCTACCTCACCTCTTTAGCTCACACTTGCAAACCCATCCCAGTAAAACTCCTTTGAAACAAGGCATGACCGTCATGATCAGGATTGAAAACACCTCTCATCCCAGCCTCAAGCTCCTCAGATGTGTTTCCAGTCAATCCCTGCACCCTCCCGGGACACCGCTAACATGCAACTGGACGTCTTCAGGTTATACAACGCTAATTGCATCGTCTGTGTGCCCTTGAGCCTGGATCCTTTCACTCATTACAGAGCCTTTCCACTTCCAAGTGTATTTCATCACATGGCTGTGCTAGCCTTCGTCCGTTTCCCAGGATGCTAGGGATTGTTTTCAGTTTGAGGCTGTTGTTATACATAGACGTGTCATAAACATCGGCACACAGGTCCGTTTCATCTCTCTTGTGTAGATATCCAGAAGTAAAATCGTTAAATCGTTAAGTAGATACCATTACAAGAAACTACCAAAATCATTCCCCAAAGTGGCTGCACGATTTTGCCTTCTCCCCTAATGGGAGGGTCCACATCTCCTCAGCTGCTTTGTGTGGGTTGGAGGAGATTGGCTCTCTTAACTCATTCTAAAGTACATTCAGTATATTTTCGTTTCCTTAATAATTGATGGTGTCAAACATCTCTTCGCAGTTCAAAGCTTTCTGTTCATAAATTAAGTGGGGCTCCTTTGTTTCCTTGTCAAGGGGGCCGTGACAGGTTTTTATATGTTCCCCATCCAAGTCTCCTGTCAGATGCGCATTGCACAAATATTTTTCTCCCAATTTGTGGATCGTCTTTTCATCTCTTAGCCCCGCTTTTCAAGCAACACTTGTATTTAATTAATAAGATCTACGTTTCCAACCTTTTCGTTTATACTGCAGTTTTGTTTTTTTTTTTAAGACTGAAGAAAGTTGTGTCTTGCAGAGGCTCACAAAGATTTTCTCTTAATCCTTTCCCAGGTGTGTAGCTTTAAGTTTTACATTGAGGGATGATATGTGGTAAGGGATGTGTGTGTGTGTGTGTGTATACACATACACACTATATGTCTATCCTTTCACCAACCCTACACTGGACTGATTACTATAACATTACAATGAGATTTAAATGCAGCTCTCGTGATTCTGTTTTGTTCTGTTTTGTTTTGAAGATTGCTGGCATAATGGGCTGTTATTGGCTATCCTCTTGATGAAATAAAGAGAAGATTAATAAAGCATATGTCTTCTAGGAGCGTCCGTGGTGGTTCCCTAAGAGAATTAATCTTAAGATAAAGCACTCCTCAGGTTGTGGAAGGCACCATCACATAGGGAGGAAGCCAAATGAAACCAAGGGAGAAAGAAAGTCAGCAGTGTAGACACCCTTTCTGCCATGAGCTACCTGGAGGAATGGAACTTGGCTCCACCACACCCTTTAGCCATGATGAACTGAAACTGTGAGCCAAAGTAAATCATTCCTTCCTTCAGAGAGTTTCTGTCACACATCTGGCCACAGTAGCGAAGGTCTGATTAACATAGTTACTCTAGATCTTTATCTTTATAAAAGAGTTTAGTAATTGGCTTGTTGATTTCTACATGAGAGATCATTGGGATTTTTAATTTGAGCTATGCTGAATTTGGGCCCATTTGATTTGAGTACTGTGATGATTAATCTTAACTATCAACTTGCTGGGGCATAGGAGAGTCACTACTAGGCATGTCTGTGTGAGCATTTCCAGAGACTACCCTGATGGAGGTTAGGCGTACCCTCAAGGTGAGGAGCATCTTCCAACAGGCAGCCCAGACAGAGTTCCAAGGAAAGTGTGTGTGAGTGCACGTGTGCGTGCTTTCCCCTCTTCCTGATTGAGATCATGTCTACCACCACTCCTTTGATCCTACCCCAACACCAGACTCCAGCAAATCTATTCAGGTCATAGTCTGGCAAAGTACATTTGGTTTTGTACTGCCTGTGGCACGGTTACTGCTTGCTGTTATTAGTCATATTTACAGTGTGAAAGAGAAGAAAACATGAAAATGTGTGGCTTGGTGGAGGGTGTTGTGAGCAATCTGAACCTTGTGGCGAAGGTGGGTGTAGATGAGCAGCTGAGATAAGGACTTAGCGCCACTAAAGAGAAACTTCCTACTCTGCTCCAACCAGTAGGAAAGGTCATCTGAGGTCAAGATCCCACCTACCATAGGTTTCCGTTTGTATCAATTAGAGTTGTTTAAAAGGGGAGAACTTAAGCTGAGAAGGCCATTGAAGGGATTCTCTGATTGAAAACAACTACCTAGAGAAGTGTTTCTCCAGAGTCAGCCATCAAGGTGCACAAAGGCCACTACAGAAGGGAAGGACATGCTACACACACCTTGAGCTGAAAGCAGAATTTGGAGGTGGCATCCATACTGTGCTGGTCTCATGAACCCATGAGATGCAGGAGTGAGGCGGTTGTGAAAGCTTGCACAAGGTTCTACAATAACTTTTATGTGATGTGATGTGTAACAGGGTCAGAGCCTCTGAAACAACTTCTGGGTTGGTTATGCACAAACCTTAAAAGTGAAACCTAGTGGCAGTGGAGATCCCAAATATATTAGAGATGCCGTAGATGTGCGGTATTTGTCAAGCAAAGCTGCAGGTACTGAGTGGAGTCAGCTGGAGGTGGAGAGCTACAGTTGCCACGGGCAACAGAGTTGAATAGGTGGTACTACCCAAGTCCACTGGCGTCCAGATGATGCTATCACGAGCCCAAGATGCTGGACAAAACTTCAGAGTTTGGTGTTTCCTTTGCTTAGCTTAGGTTGTACTTTCATCTAATCTTCCTCGTTATCCTCCTGTTTCTGCGTTAAAATACTACCATCTACTCTGCACCAATTTATTTTGGAAGCATATGGTTTTCATTTTTGTATGTAAAGGGTAAGATTATATGAGGTAAGAAATTATCTTGGATCTCAGGGAAGACACTGAGTTTGGGCTGGTGAACAATATTAGAACTGTTAGGCTTCGAGGGTTCTTAGAGATGGACTAAATACATTTTGCCTAATGAGATGGACTTAAGGTTCTTGGGGTAGAATGTTATGGTTTAAAATCACGGGCTTGGGTGCCAAATCGATAAGGGTGAACTTGAAATCATCTTGATCGTCCACTTTGTTAGATTTAGAAATGCCTAGGGAATTGTTTAGATACACTTTCAGATATGTCTATGGAAGAACTGGTTAAGAAGTAAGTCCTGTCCTGGATGTAGATGATACTACCAATCATAGGTGGCTGGGGTTTGGGACTGAGAAAAAATGGGAAAGAGAAAAGGCCATCTGGATATTGGTACTTTCCTTTCCCTGCCTCATACCCCTGCTGCCATGCCTTCCTTTATCCTCATTACTTCCTCTAATGACTGTACCCTCAAACAGCAAGCCAAAAGAAATCTTCTAGTTGCTTTGCTTGAGTATTTTTATCATTGTAGTGAGAAAAATAATACAGTTATCTCAGTCTTTTTAAAATAAGGGAAAGGTCACTTTTTTAAAGGAGTGATTGTAAAAGAAAATCTACGTTTTCTCAGACCCACCAACACGGCACTGTGTCCATGACCTTAGCTCTAGGCCAAGAGCTAACTGGGGAGGGAATAGCATAGAACAGGCCCAATGTGGGATGACGAGAACATAATCCATCCTTCACATCTCTAGATAAAGATGGTAAGTAGACACAGAGAATCTGTCTTGAGAAACACCCTGAGCCCTAACCGAGAGGAGAATGAATTCCTGACAAGTCTTCAAAAAGACTACAACGTCCCAAGAGGCTGACTGAAATGAAGTAGGAGTTCACTGATATAAAAGAGATGAGGTAAGCTACTTTATCAAAGTGAATAACAGCATCAAGGGTATGAGAACATATGAGGCTTGAGAGGAGATGGACCAGGAATGAATCCAGAATACCATGCTAAGAATCTGGATTTCATGCTCTGGGGCTGGAAGCCCACAGAGGCTTCTGGGCAGAAAAGTATTATCAGATCTGTGTTTGAGGAAGATCCCTTTGTTGGTGGGCAGATGATCCCTGGAGACAACCCTGTGGGTAGGGTGATGGTATGCAACCATTTAGGGTTGATGGAAAGGTCCCTAAAAGATAAGGCCATTAACTCGAGAAGAGACAAGGGACTGTGGGGTTGGGGTGGACAGAAGATGTACCAGAAGGTGTACAGCCTAAAGAGCATCTGTCACTCTCTAGACCCATCTCCAAGCCTGTGCTGAGTTCTGCCATGAAATACCTACAACATAGCCCACAGTCCTCAAAACACTAAGTAAAAACATATGATTTGAACACTCCATGGAGATCTGTAGTCTGACCCTTGAGAATAATATTCTGTAGGAAGGTAATGAAAAAATGTAACCTTCTAAAGATAGCTTGACTTTCAAGATTCGACCATCAAAGAGAAATAATTCTTGGCAATTCTTGTGTATAAATCTGGTCAGAGCCTTACTGTGAAGTCTGAGAAAGAGACAGATAAAGCAGTTGGCCAGAGCACTAGTGACAGAAACAACTATTTCTTGAAAATAGAAAAAAAGGGTAGAAAGGCAATTTTTTTATTTTTACAAAATCTGGAGAACTACATTCTCCCCCAGCTGACCCCACAAGATCAAACCAGCTCCAAATGGGAGTCACTAGGTATTTGCCAGCTCTTGAAATCAAAACCCAATGGCCCTGATGACCCTGTTTCTTGTCTTTTCTTTATTTTTGCATTTCAAGATGACAGTTTCATTACTGGCTTGATATTACCTGTCCATTCAATAAGCTTTCTGATTCATCTGCCAACTTCAGAATCTGATTCTAATCCAAGTCACACACAAGAGTCCATGACCCCTTCACTTCTTGCTAAGTCATTCAAAACAAAACTAGGAGCAGCCTTGGGGTGCCTGTTGAGCCACAGGTCTGCACACTGGGCACAGACACTCCTCACCTCGGGTACTGATTACATGCAGGCCCTCTAGTTCTGCCTTCCCCGTCCCTGGTCCACAACCCTGTGTCTTAGTTAGGGTTACTATTGCTATGATGAAACACCATAACCAAATCAGGTCAGGAACTCAAACAGGGCAGGAACCTGGAGGGAGGAACTGATGCAGGGATCATGGGGGGTGAGGGGTGCTGCTCACTGGTCCGCTCAACATGACTTGCTCAGCCTGTTATTTTTTATAGAACCTCTAAACACACAATGAGTTGGGCCCTCCCACATCAATAACCAATTAAGAAAATTCCCTACAGCTGGATATTATGGAGTCATTTTCTTAATTGAGTTTCCATCCTCTTAGATTACTTTAGCCTGTTTCAAGTTGACATAAAACTATCCAGAACACCTTGGAGATGTCAAACCCTTTGTAAGAATTGTCACCTATAACCCCAATGTCTTGATGTGACACTCAATGACAGCTAAGTTGGCCTTACTTCGGGACTATAGGAAGCCAGGAGATAAAAGTCTGTTTTGGAGAAGAACCATTGTTCAGTTTTATCTAAAACTCATGTTCCTGTGGACTTTCCTGTACCTGTAGCAGATAGAAAATGTGTTTCCTTTCTTATCTATTTAAGAAAGAAAACCAGCAAAAGAAGCAAACAAAATCATCCTATCGCAGGCTGCTTCCCTGCTGTTATCTTCTGCTTTTGAAACATCAGTGTAGAGGCTCGTGCAAAAATGCCACACGGTTGGCTCACGTGGGTGCCCCCGTGTCAGAGGGGAGAGCTAGAGGTGAGGTGCCAGTTCTCTGCCTGTCTCCTCTTTCACGGTTGCCCAGGGATATCCACCACGAGGGAACGTGCTGCTTCGGGCTGCCGCACTGGATCAGTAAGGAGGAAGAGTGCAATTCTTTCAACCTTACAGAGAAAGAACAAAACGAAACACCCACACACTGGGGAAACTGTTCCCCGTTGCGTAGGCGGTGGGGCCCCAAGAGCTGTTATCTGCAAAGGGCACTTTTCGGGGTTACCCAGTTGTCACACTGTGTGGATTCCACCCAAAACCTCAAGCTAAACAATGGGAAATAAGCATCAAAGAGACAATTTTCCACTCTGCACAAAAATGACTTGACTTTATAAAAATAAATTAAGACCATAATAAATGGACTGTGAGCAAGACCCATTGCTAAATATCCATCAGCCATGGCAGGTGTTCTTCTTGCTTTGCACATTTATAGTATCCAAATATGGCTACATTATCCTCCGCTTCCCCACACCTCAGCATCAACCCTATGTGGCATATCACATGCACCCCTGTGCCACATGAACAGGTCTGGAATAATGGATACAAAGGGATAGATACAGAAGTAGATGTAGATGGTGTGTGTGTGTGTGTGTGTGTGTGTACATGCATGAATGTGAAAGTCTGTGTGCACACATGCATTTCTGTGTGCTGTGGGGGATATTCTTCATCCTGAACAGCATCCTCTTTTTAATGGGACAGATTTAACAGCTGAAGCACCCCTGGATGTTTTGCAGCCTCAAGCATCTTAGTTATCATGCAAGGTCCCCTCCTGCTCTGGAAGAGCTCTGTCCCCACTTCTGTCCACAGCAGCCTGAGAAATGCTTGCTCATCAAGGTTACGTGATTTTCCCGACTCCTTCATTTCCTCCTCACACTCATCTCCTTACGATGCCTCCACCCATTGCTCTACAGAAAAGCCATTCCTCCTCATTTGTCACTCTGGAACCAGGTTTGCCTTTTCCTGATTCTCGAATCCATCTCCAACCACTGCAGAGGTTGATCGGGGTTTCCCTCATCTTCCTCACTCTTGCGCTGGCCTTTCTATGGGAAATTTTGAAAAGGTCTGGTGATAAGACCCAAACCTTGCCCTCAAAGGCTTCCTGTTCAAACAAAGAAGACTCAGGAAACTCTCACTCCAGTCTCTGGGTTCTGCTAAAACATAACAATGAAATTCTCCATCCCAACTGTTTCTGAAGGAACCAGAACTGTGTGGACTTGATACAACTCCATTTCACATAGCAATGACAAGGAAATAGTATGAACAATCTTCAAAACAATTAACTTGAGCATTGTCATGTAATTAGGACTCTAATTCTGATATAAGTCCAAAAGGAGTAGAAGCAAGGACAAGACATTCATGTGCTGTATTTATGACATCAACATCCCTTGTAACTAAAAGGTAGACACAGCCCATGAGTGCACTGATGGGTGAATGTGTCTTAAGGGCACGGCGAGAGGCATCTCATCAGCTGTGACAACCCAGCTGTGCTGATGAGGAGACAGCACACTCCTTCAGGACAGTGTTTTTGCAATACCATCCAAACACCATGCACACACCGGACTCGGGAAACACATAGACGGAAGATAGGTTTGGGACTTGTTACTCCAAAATATGGTCCTTTGGCATGAGAAGATTGCAGAAGAGAAGATCACCAAAACAGATCGCAAGACTCTTTAGAGCACCCTCCCAATTCGCAAAGGAGCATCCTGACCTCTGAAGACACCAGAGCACAGAGAAGATCTGAGCAAAAAAGGTCCATCATTTTATCCACACTAGAGCAGTGGTTCTCAACTGTCCTAATGCTGCGACCCTTTAATGTAGTTCCTCATGTTAGGGTGACCCCCTAATCATAAATTATTTCATTGCTACTTCATAGCTGTAATTCTGCTACTGTTATGAATCGTAATATAAATATCTGATGTACAGGACATCTGATATGCAACCCCAAAAGGGATAGGGAACCCAGGTTGAGAACCACTGTTCTAGCTCATACCCCTGTCTAATAATGCTTCTTCACTTTAGGTCTTTGTTTCCTTATAAAACCTCCTACTCGTGTAAAACATACTGAATGAACGTGTACATCGGCCTCTCATTATCTGCCTTTTGTTATGTGACCTCAGCCATAAGCTTATGTGACAGGCAAGGGGAAGATATTGCTTTACCCCCTGCATGGCCATGAACCTGTCTGGGGCAGCCTTCATCCACCTGCTCCATACACGTCTCCCCAAACACCTTCCTTCTCATACATGAACTCCGAGAAGTTCAAGTCCACTCCTGCCCTCTTCCTGTTCATACCTGCTCTGTTTCTCAGCAGCTGTCTGAGTTTCACCCTTAGATCAAAATTGAACATACAACTTGTAACAAGTATCTTCAGGATGAAAATTTGTTCCGACGCCCAGTATTCTTTTGAGTTGTTTGCGGAGAGATGAGCAGATTAACCTGAGCTGCCCGCCTTTGATCCGAGGGTGACGCTTTGGGGAAGCGGTGAACACAGTGTGCATGAGGACAGGAAGACACTGCTTATCAACCCTTCATTTTAATTCATTCAGCACAGTATGTCTTGGTGCATACACACAAGAGAGATGATTCTAGAAGCAAACATTCACAGGAAAAGGCTACAATGATGGCACTAGAAAATAATGCTTTGTTCTCATTGACATGGTGCGATTGGCACCAGGGTGGATATCATGAAGCAAGACAAAAATCGAGGCCCTTTGCCTCTGCCAAAGGCAGGAAGGCAGGAAGGAGAAAGGCGTGGTGGGCAAGAAAAGAGCCCTACAAACAGGCCTGGCCTGGCCTCACAGGTAAAAACCCCCTCACTCTGATTCTCAGACTCAGGCTCAACACGCTACACACAAATCACATCTGCACCCTACTGTCGAGCTTCTCGAGTTCACGTCACTCAGAAAATGTTGTTGGGCACAGGGGTCACACTTGTGATCTTAGCACTTTGGAAGCAGAGGCAGGAGGATCATAAGACAACAAGCCAAGCTGAAGCACCAGGGAGACTGTCTGTAAACAACACTAATGGCAGAACTGAGTACCATGGTGCGATCCTATGATCCCAGTGTTAGGGAGGCTGAGGCAGGACTGCAAGGTTGAGGCCAGCTTGCAACGCATAAGCAAAAACTAAAACCATTCCTCCACCACCACCACCACACATTCCTTCAAACAGCAACTGCAATTGTACCATCTCCATCATGGAAAACAGCCACCAAAAAAGAAACCAAAACAGAACACAAACCTCAAAATTCTTCAGGACCTAAGAAAACCAAAACCTCTAAACCACAAGCCCACTTCTTTTTAAAAAGATTTTAAAGCTTTACCTGTGGCTATAGCGGATGGCTATCGTCAGTCCAAGCTGCAATTAAGAAAAAAGAGGAAAAATACAAATTAAATAATATAAAGGACATGCTGAAATCACAAGAAAATTAGCTCAATATGGTCAATTATTTTTAAACATTTCCTAATGTCTGGGGCTGGAGAGATGACTCAGTGGTTAAGAGCACTGGCTGCTCTTGCAGATGTCCCAGCACCAACATGGTGGCTCACAATCAGCTGTAACTTCAGTGACACGGCATTTGCTGTCCTTTTCTAGCCTCTGTGGGCAGTAGGCACATACATGATGCACATACATACATAAGCAGACAAACCTTCATACACATAATAAAAGTAAATCTTAAAACACACCCTAACGGGCCTTGTTGTTTCCCAGCCATTTCTAATGATAGCACCTTGATTTCAACTTTGCTTTGAAAGGATCATGATATTTTGAAAAGGTCTTTAGACAGCCAAGGGTATTTCATCACGGATCAGACAGAAAGCATCCTTAGTTGGGAGCAACTTGCAGGTTAGGGCTCTTGGGACAGCAGTGGAAGGATGGGGTGTCAACATGTAGCCATTACCAAGGTTTGCATTGGTACAGCAAAGCCAAGAGTGGGTCCCCTAGTCACCCCTTTCACAGGAGCATCATGTAGACTCTAGACCACCAAGGGATTAGACACCTGGACCAGAGGTTTCCTGGGGATTCACTTAGCATTTAAGGCTATCCATCATCTCAAGGCCGGTCAAGTCGCATTCTAAAGACTGTAGAGAAACCAAGCCCCAAATGGAAATGTAACTTCAGGGATTGGTACATGTGACAGCTGGATGCAGCAGCGACAGGAGGCTGAGATGAAGCTGTGATGTCCTCTTTACCTGCAGCAGTATCATGGAAACCTCTCAAGCATACATGGTCATAACCATAAGGTCAAAACCATAAGGCATGAGCCCTGGCCATTTCACACACAGTGAACAGTGAACGACAAGACAAATTAGCGGGTCGAGTTCAGCTGCAAGAGCAAGTTACTGAGGCTCTCGATGCCAGTTTCCTAGTTTTAAAATGATCAGAACCATTGTTTCCTTTCAAGAATAATGTTCGGAAAAAAAAAATAAAAAAAAATAAAATAAAATAAAATAAAAATAAGAAAAAAAAAAGAATAATGTTCGGATGAAGATGTTTTCTACATCCGTGTTTATTGTATAAATGCATGACAAACACAGAAAACGCTACCAATATTAACTCCTGTATGAGTACTATAGTCCATGCTCATCTGTGAAAATGTTACTGTATCCCAAAACTTAATTTTCGATTTGTTTTTAGAACTTTGGAAGTGCTTCATTATAGAAAAGATGTAATCAATGTCCAGTGAACCTATGTAAGTCTCGTGAGCCCTCTTATGCCCAGCCACGGCATTAGCCATTAAAGAAGCTCACAGCAACTAAAAATCTAAGTACCACCTGTAATATTGCTTCTGTCTGAAAGTCTAAGTTGTACCTTAAAATCCCCAAATACCATCCATGCTTCCTTGCTATCCCCCAGCAGAGATGGGGAGAGGGTGACAGATGACATGGCCATGATACCACATTTGGTGCAAGATGGCAGGAAGGACTCCAGACCATGGGATTATAGAAAGAGTGAGGAACAGAAAGTGAGAAAGAGAGCAAACTGAGGTAACTGAGGCAAGAAAGCCCAATTGCTGTCCAGCTGGCCATGTTACAGAATCCCCTGGATACTGGTGGAACAGCACAGCTCCAGAATAATTCAAAACAACACTGCAGTTATCCAGAATCCAGACCCAGTCATGGCAAAACATTAGCAAACCCAGGAAAGTAGGCCTAAGTTTACACACACACACACACACACACACACAAACACACAATGCATGCAGGGACAAAGAAGATGGTTCAGTTGATAAAGAGCTTGTCTTGCAAGCAGAAGGACTTGGGTTGAAAACTCCATTTAAAGCCACACTAAAAGAACTGGATATGGTAGCAGGCCCTTGTAACCCTCACATCAGGAAGAAGCAGGCAGGCTGATTTTCTGGTCAGTCTGCCAGGCCTACATGGTGAGTTCCAGGTCTGAGAAAGACCCTGCCAGATAGATAGATAGATAGATAGATAGATAGATAGATAGATAGATAGATAGACCGATAGATAGACAGACAGACAGACAGACAGACAGATAGATAGAACAGGTGAACAGCACCTGTCTCCTGGCCTCCACACACATGCACGTCCCCCAACAAATATGCATGCACACATATGTGAACATGCATACACACAAAGAGTATATAAATGTGCATGCATGAAATATTAAAAACCAGGATGATCTTATATTACATTTAACTGAATTTACTCCATTATCTATCGCAGCTAAACCTGTCGTGTATTTTCTTAAGGCCTTGGGGACCATTAAGAGCACACAGAACACAGAGGAAATGACTGGGAAAAAATGAGAAGCCGCGACTGCAGCCAAGGTGGGGATGAGCAACTTACAGACTCCACACACTGGGTCACATTATATTTCCTGTGGTTAAAGACTTCTGGCTTGCAGTTCAGCTAATTATATGATAATTTTACTGGCTGAATATTTTGATAAGCTTTGGAGTAAAGTTTAATTGGTGGCTGCTCTATAGTAGAAAGATAAGCCCTTGCTGGGAGCACAGAGGAAACAGGGAGGGAGGGACAAGGAGGGAAAGAAAGTGGGAAGCTACTCCAGGGCAGTTGTGCTGGTGAAAGGGGCCGGGCAGAACTGCTGTAGAGGCAGACCAGAGAATTCAAGCATTTCCCTTCTCTCTCCTAGCTTCAGAGTCTAGTGTGTTTTGTTCTCATTTTCAGAAGGACAATTTTATTAAAGAAGAAAATCTGAGCCCTGAATACTCCAACAGTCAGGGCTGGCACATACCCAAGGCTGGCCCGGTCACTGATCCCTACAGACCACTGTGAACAATCAGTGTTAGGGACCGAAATGATGGGACACAGGAAAGAGCCCTGTGGCTCAGTGGGGACTAATTCAGTGTTGATGAGGATGGGGCATATCATAGCTGTTCTACACAGAGAATGTACTGGTTCCAGTCAGGCAGTCCTGGGAAGGAACAGGAAGAGAGTAGACAATCTCTAGAAGGTCTAGTTTGGAAGTCCAGGTCAGAACAGGCCAATGAGGCAAAGTAGGCAAAAAGCTATGTGAGGAGACTGCTTATGCCTGCTCTCTGGTTTCCTCCAGGGAAAGCAAGCGAGGAGAAACAGCTCTAAGCTTTCCATACTAGAGAGAACACCACATAAAGGCAGCTGTGCGACCTGCTGAGAAGCGAGCCAGATGCTCCATTCCCTCAGTCTTAGGAGCCACCATTGGCCAGTTCAGCTTCTGGGGACACTGGCTCTGTTTAGATGCACTATGACTCAGAAATTCTTTAAGTTGCATGCTTCTCATGCACTCACACACATACATGCATTAGTATGCATATGGACACATCCATTCATATTCATGTACACACATGTATATACCCTCACACATATCTTCATAGTATACACACACACACACACACATGTCCACATGCTTGCTCAAATGTGTATATGTGTGAATGCATGTGTTTGCACAGATGCTACATACACATGTGGGCAAGAACCATCACGTGTACCTACATTCATATACATATATACATACATATATGCATACATATCAATGTGCCTGGATACACTTTGGTATTCAGAAAGGTTGCTGGAGCCCCTGGGACAAGGGGATGCCTCAGACAACTGGCCCTTTTGTTGCTGGTCTCAGCAGGGGCCTAGAGGAGAAAGGGGAGGGAGGTCTGTGGGTTGCCCCCCTGACCCTGGCCCAGCCGGACTGAGGCTCAGGGACATGGAGGTCAGCAGGAGTTTTGTGCTGGCCTCCCTGGAGAGCAGCCCCTCAGGACACGCTGTAAGTACTGCCAGAACACTCGTCACAAACTCTTCACAGTGCTTCTCTCTTAGATTTACACAATTTGTTGGTAACAAAATTAAATCACATTCTAATGGCAAGGAAAGAGTAACTTAAACATTTTTCAAAGGCCCCACCAGCTATGCAAACCTTTTCCCTTCTGTCTCCATCTGAAATCCTCCTCCTTGGAATACAGACAGCTGTTTTGTATCAAGGCTGGGGTTTCTGTATGACTCGGGGAGCTCAGACAACAGGCAGCCCTTCCTGCATTAAAGGGTAATCTGAGAATAATTTGCCATAAAACACCCAGCAGTGCTCCAGCTGTGGCCAGATAGACCCTGTAATGCACCATGCAGACAACATGGTCCTTGTAAAATAATAATTTATAAAATCACATTTTAAAAACACACTATAATTTTTAGGAAGAGAAAAGAAAGAGAGAGAAATGGTTTAAATTATCACAGAAGGTGCTGGGGAGATTTCCTTCCAAATCCATGGATTACCAGGAAGTGGTTGTTCCAAAAACCCTCTCCCCCACAGTCCTGGTACACACAGCTGACAGGTGGAAAAGGAAACGCCAGTAAACCTCAGAGTCACTCAACCCAGTGGAAGGTGTTCCAAGTCTAGAACCTTCTAAACCAGTGACAGTACCTGAGCTGAAGGAGCCATGACCAGCAGCTTGGTCCTTTCTCGGGGGCAGCTACAATCTCTAACCCAGAGCTCCCAATTTATTAAGAAGAGCTGACACTAGGGAATTTATCATGAAAATGCCTGAGTTTTAAAATAATTTAAATAATTTCACTGGACACATCTCTACACTGCCAACCCTCCAGAGAGAAAGAGAGAACACCACTCACAGAGTCATAGCATAGAGACGCACAGAGCAGAGACAGTCACAGCGCAGAGACAGCCACTAATGCAGTCACAGCACAGAGAGAGAGAGGCTCACCCGGAGTCACAGCAGAAAGAGAGAGTGCCACCCACAGAGTGTTGCATCATGGGCAGGGTAGTACTTATGGCCATGGCATGGAATGACTCTCTTATAAGCAGGGGCCATGGCATGAGGAGATGGCACGAACAACTGTGGTATAGACAGGCCCTCCCATAAACAGCCTCAGTGTAGGTAGCTTTCCACATGGAGCCATGACATGTTAATAGCTAAGATGGCTGGGCACGGAGAAAATGGTCCACAGAGCGGATTCCTTTAACCCCTTCTCTGCTCTCCTGGAGACTTACTCCTGAGAAGCCAGGGCCTCCAATGCTACCCTAGCACCCTCTCAGGCTGGTCCTTCACATAGGTCCCCTCAGCCTCTGCCTAACTCTCAAACCCTCCACAGCTCACTACACCTTTGCCCCCTTCTCTCTTCCCCTCCCCCCTCCTGCTTCCTTGGGCTCTTCCTACTTCCTTTGATAGATAACTGAGCTGAGATAGAAACCGCTCCTGGTGAAAAGGCAGGAGCTTTGGGGACAAGTCCCTTGACCTTTATTGTTGATTCCTTACTGTGAAATGTGGTCCACGTTCCCTGCTTCCTAGGGATCATTTACGCAGATTAATTTAAACGCTAAGTATCAGCCTGCCCAAGGAACTCATGAGAAATGCAAAGTCTTAAGCCCTAGCCCACTGGCTCAGGAACTCTGGTGTTTTCTCTGGTCCTCCAGGGGTCAAGTTTGATGACGTGATGATGTATGGAAAGATCTCAGCCTCGCGCTTAGCACGGATGAGTCGGCACCGACTGCCAGGTGCTGGTGATGGAAATGATGCTAAGAGCTCAAGAGTGAAACGGCTCCCATCTGTGCCCTTTAAATGGCATTTCAGTGTCCTAAATTCAACTTCAAGACTGAAGTCACTGTGAACTCAGGCCTTGTAGTGCTGGCAGGAACCCAGCCATTCAGCGGGGAGAGGTGTTCCCACCCAGTTACCAAGCGAGGGTGGCCAGCTTCATCAAGACCAAGGGCAGGCCTCATAGCCCCTGGACTGTAGCCCCCACCTCTCTTCTGTCATTCCTACCAACAGGAGACGACAGACAGCAAGGCAGGATGGGAGAAGAGTAGCAATGACGCTGTCATTACTGAACCGATTTCATGACACTATCTAGCCCTGATTCCTGGAAATTAATGTTTCAGAGTGGAAGAACATCGCACAGCTGTGCTCAGGAAAAGAACCGTGTACATGTATCTGTGTGTGCACGCATGTTTGTGCATATGTGCACGTGGTGTGTGTGTGTGTGTGTGTATGTGTGTGATAAGTAAACATTTATTCAACTTAAAAAAAAAAAACAACCCAGTAACTCGTCTCTGGAACTTTGAAAGGCAGGTGTCAAAGGCCAGTGGGAAAATTGATGGTGGCTAACAGGAATGGCACTGAAACACAAAAGCTGGCTGTTCAGTTCACCTAAGAAACAGGCTGTTGTACGTCCTCAGGCGCAAACCAACTGAAGATCAGGGATACAAACACCTTGATTCTTCGCTCTCCTGCCCCACTCCCTGAACTGGAATCGAGTTTCACCTTCTAAATTAAAGGCTGCAGTTCTTCTCTGGGGCACTAGAGCCATTCTCACCGCCATCCTGGCCTGGCAAAGGCCTGAGGATCGCCACCGGCCTGGATGATCTCAGCAGTGGGATGCGCTGACACTCAATGTAGGGTGGAGATAGGGGGCAGAGAGCTAAGCGTGACAGCGTTGACTGTCGACTTGACAGCATCCGGAGTCACCTGAGAACAGCCTCCTGACACACCTGTGGGGGTTATTTAGGTTAGGTGTGCCTGGTAGGGATCGTCTTGATTTGGCTAAGGTGGGAAGAATCCCTGTAAACAAGGGCAGCATGGTTCCCCAGACTTGGGGCTGGGGCTGTGTAACAGGTAGAAGGAAGCTGAGCACAAGCGTTCATCATGCTCTGCTTCCTAAATGTGGGGCAGTGGGCAGGTGCCTCGACACCCCACAGCTCGGATTTCCCGCCAAGTGGACTGTACCCTCAAACTGTGAGCCCCAATAAGCCGGAATAAGCCTTTTCCTTTGACTTGCTTTTGTTAAGGTATTTTATTACCACCACCTGAAAAGTAACTTAAAAAAAAAAAAAAAACTTAGCAAATAAAAATCCCAAATGGTATAAAAGGAAAAGGCGCTAAACAAAGAAGTATGACTACCAAACATGTAGGATCACTACCCCTCCACACACACCCCAAAAGAGAAACCTAAAGTGCACATTGAGCAATAAGTCAGTAGGAGTAGGTGATAGCCCATGTCCAGAGTATTCCCCAAGCCCCAGTCCAGGGTTTCCTAAACATGTAAACAAATACTCAGCCTCCCCCTTCTCCATTTTCCCAGTCTGTCAGGGGAGGCTGCCCTTCACCTGCGGATTTCCCAAGAAGAATGAGAACATGGTACTGGAGATAGTAGGAAAGATGCTGAAGGTGTGCGAACGAAGAAGGAACAAAAGTTTCTCACCCCTGCATAAGATGGAGAAAAATGCAAAGGGAGATACTTTTCTTTCCAAAGAGACCATTCATTATTTCTGATTTAAAAAAAAAAAAAAAAGCCAAACCGGAAATAGATGATTAAATAAAACCACCGAGCTCTAAGAGAACAGCTGAGCCTGTCACTGTCCTCCAGCATCAGGATGCTTCGCCCCATGTGGCTGAGCACCCTCGGGCAAGTGCTCAAACTTCTGCAGCTCCAGCTCCTCTTCAGCATCCTTTTGTCCACACCTTCCTGCCCTGAATGCCCAGAAGCTCAGCCCAGGCCTCCAGGCCACCACGCAGGGAGGCAGAAGCTGGACCACTCCTAGGAAAATGAATGCCTTTCAGGGTTCCAAGAAAGTTTCCACTGTGACTGGAGGCCCAGCATTTATCTACCATGGCCTCAAAGCACTGTAGAAAGCACAGGACATCTCACGTAGGCTTGTCTTCTTATGCTGGAAAGAGCACAATGTCTATCACCCATGTAAAAAGCCGGGGGAAGCAGCACTGGGGAGGCGGAGGCAGGGGGTTCCCTAGAGATTGCTGCTCAGTATAACAAACCAGTTCGTGAGTTCTAGGTGTTTACACAAATAATTTGAAACGAGCGAAAGGAAAGCCTGCATAGGTGGACGAATCCTAAAGTGCTGTGTTACGGTGACAGGAGCTAACGCTGGAAGGCCACTTGTAGTGTAGCTCTACCAGCAGGACATTCTGGAAGCGGCAGTTCGGTGGACATAGGAAATAGGTCCAGGTTGAAAGGGTTTAGAGAAGAAAGAAGATTGACTAGGAGAAATGCACAGCCTTTAGAACTGGCGAAGCTATCCTGTGTGATGCTACATCACAGACCCACGAAGGAAACTTACAACACAGAGAGAAAGTGAAATGTAAGCAACTGAAAACACAAGTGGACAAAACGTGGGATGGTGAGGAGAGTCCAGAAGAAATGCAGATCATGAAAGAGCCAAGAGCAAAGGACAACCTAACTGAGAGGCAGAGCAGGGAGGGCTGAGAGAACTGCAAAGCCAAGTTGTGTCTAATGCTTCCCATGGAGCCCACAGTTCTGGACCAGCTACCACTACAATGGATGTCTGGAGCCAGGTTTCTCAATGCTGGAGCAGGTAACTCACACACAAGCCATAATAGGAATCTAGAATATCTATGTGATAATGATCAGCATTCAGACATAACATGAATTCATGTTTAGCTTAATAGAGCTCTAAGTGAATACATTTATTCACACACAGGCATACACATGCATTTCCCTTGTAGTAACAAAACCACATAGCACCCAAACCTTGGTTTCTCAAAATGTTCTCCAACAAGAGAAACAAGGGTTCTTTGGCAGAGTGGTTGAGCCTTGGGCAGGGAAAATACAAGATGAGCGTGGAGTGCCCTGCAGCACTAGAAAGAAATATCTAACACGCACACACACACTCACACAGTCATGCCCAGGTGGAACAGAAATAAGCCAAATGGATGAATTCCTGGTAATCATAAGTGAAGTAATTTAAACAACAAAATAAAATGAGTAGAATTAGATTCTAACCCACAGCATAAATTAAATATCCATAAGTATATAATGATACAAAGAAATAACCAAGCCAGATGGGGCAGTACACACCTGTAACCCGAGCCCTATAAAGATGAGAGAAGAGTAGAGTCAAAGTCAGCCTTGACTACATGTGAGTTCAGTCATCCTGGACGACAAGAAACCCTGTCTCAAAAAGCCGAAGCAAGGGGAGAAAAAGATGTAACTAAAATAAGTAAGCAAATGAAGGAGAAGAAGCAAATTTTGATGTGGGAGAATTCCAAGTAATTTATGTCGACAGTCCACCCTTACGGAAGAAAAGCAGACTGCCCATGTCTTAAGTATGAGCTGATCGTATGAGAGCAGGGAGTAACTTCAGCCTAGAGAAAGCTGACAGAGACTACCTTAGCCATGCTAAGTCAGTGACACCTGACCTGGGGCCGTGGAGAGACGGACAGGGCAGCTGCTGGGCCCTAGGTTCTGTCATTTGTATCACCTAGCTTCAAAAGCGCCAGATTCTAAGGCACACCTCAGAGGAGGGGAGCCTCTCTAACTGGGCGAGACTACTACAACCCTGCTGCATACAGTGGTCCAGCCTCTTCACGGAACCTGGACCAGCCTGCTTGATTGCTCCATCTGCAACTCAGTCCAATGGTCTGATCTCCTGGCACCTTCATTGATGAATAGAAACTAAGGAAGGAAGGGAGGTAAAACACCCTGAACAGCTCAAGAGAGATGTCCTTCTTGTACGCGTTTCACTTGGTCCCTTCAACATTCAAGGCAGAAGGACAGAAAGCTACGAGAAGCCAACGCTTCCTGCGAGGATTTATGAAATGTCCCCACAGACACATGTTTGAACACTTAGTACCCAGCTGGTGCTGCTTGAGGAAGCTGTGGAACCTTCGGGGTGGAAGATGTGGTTGAGGAGGTAAGTCACCTGTTAAGGGAGACCTTTGAGAACGATAGCCAAGACTGACTTCCTGCCCAGGCTCTCTGGTTCCAGGTTGGCATTGGACAAGAACAAGCTCTGTAGGTCCCCATGACCACAGACCAAGCCTTCGCCTGTATCCTTCCTGCCACGATGGACCGTATCCTCTAAAATCCTGAGCCAAAGCAAACCTCTCTTACTCAAGCTGCTTTCGTTAGGCATTTTGTCCCTGTGACAGAAAGTCACTAATGTGCCACCCCTCACCACCAGGCCAGGGGTGTTGAGAGTGCAGTGTTAAAGGACTGCAATTGAAATCACGATTTGGGTAGAAACCAGACATTCCTGCAATACTATTTTCCATACAGATACCTTGGCGCAGCTGGTCAGAGAGATTTAAACATTAGGGCCCTTCATTAGGTGTCTCTGACCATACGCTAGGTACCCAACAGAAGTGAGAAGGGGGCTTTTATCTCCTTCCAGTCTTTCTTTGTTCCATCCCCTCCACACGCCTCTCCCAAGCTAACCTGATTCAAACAGACAGCACTTCCACGGACCCACCCTGGATCTCGTGCAAACCCAAAGGTAAATTTCCAGATCTGGGCCAACCCAACCAACCCACTTTCCACTTCTCTCTGCAGGGGAAAAAAAATCCCATCTTCTATTGTGGGGACTACCATGAACACAGACTAGACCAAAGCACGCCTCTCCAGACTCCATGTTCAGTAATTCCCATACCTCTCTACACTTTGCCTGTCGCCCTATATTCTGACACCTTCAATAGCTGAGCCTTGATAAATGTGCTTTGGATCCTGGATATCCGCAGAGGCCATGTGTTCAAGGTCCCATACTAACTCGGGATGTTCTTGGGAGGTGGTAGAACCTCTAGGGTGTAGAACCTAGTAGAAGGGAATCAGATCATTGGAGATATACTTTGAAGGGTATATTGGGAATGTGGCTCCTCTCCATATGCCTTCCCCCATTACTTCCCTGCCACCACTATGGGAGCAGCTTAGCTCCAGTGAACACTCCTCACCATAATGTACTGTCACCCCACAGGCCCTAACAACAGTACCAACCAACCGTGCATTTGCGTTAAAGCCTCCAAAACCAGGAACCAAAACTAACCTTTCTTCTTGTAAGTTGGTTTTCTCGGGTGCTTTGTTCCCGGCAACAGAGAGACTGAGACGAACATCGTCCTAAGTTTCACCCCAGCCTCTTCTCCTTAGACCTCGAGGACAGAAGTTGTCATTTGAGCCACCTTCAACTTTCTTGTCCCACCCTGAAAGTTTCTCTATAGCTCGTCCACTTTCTAGACTGATCCTCCTCCCATTTCTGCTTTCATATCAAGGTCTAGTTTCCATTGGTGTTTAACGTCAGGCCTGTGTCTCCGGGACTACAGTGGATGGTTATCAATGTGACAGGACCTAAAATCATCCAAGAGAATGTCCTCTGGCATTCCTACAAGGGACCATGTGGATTAGGTTAGCCTGGGTGAGAAGACCCAGGCTATAGGTGGCAGCACCCCTTAGCCTGCATATGTAAAGGGGTAAGCGGGCTGAGCACCAGCGCTCACCACTCTCTGCATCTTGACTGTGGATGTAATGTTCCCAGTTGCCTCAAGCCCCCATTGCCGTGGCTTCCTTGCATGATGGATTGAAACCCCTTGCACTGTGAGCCAGAATAAGCCCTTCCTCCTGTGAGCTGCTTCTGGTCAGATATTTGGTCACTGCAACAGGAAAAGGAACTCATGCAATGCCTCTGCCAGCAGTCAACTTCCTTCCTCTCTCTGGCAGCAAGGATTTCTCTATGTTTCCTTTTCCCTCTGCACACTCTTAAAAACGCCCGTCCTCAGCAAGCATTCAAATTCCATCTTAGGAACTCCCTTAGCTAAAGACATAGAATACACCCTGGGGTTCAAGCCTCAAGTCCACCCCTCCATTAGAAGCTGTCAGGAAATCAGTACGATCCTATTAAAATCTACAGAGGGACTCCTGAGAGAGGCTCTATTTACCACAAAAAGCTCACCAACCCCCATCAACACCTTCAGGAAAAAGGAACGCTGTATTTTTTTTTAAAGAGGCACCTGACATCTTTGGCCTAGTTGTGACCTATAAACTAGACAATTCGCAAGGTCACGAGTAACCATAGGGACACGCCAAAGGAAAAGTCGTCCTTAAACCTAATTGCTCCCCTTATTTCTCTAAAGGACTTTCAAAGGGGATGCTAGGCACAGTACACCTTCCACTAAGCATGTCCAAGGACCATGCTGCAGCTGTGACAAAGCTGTCCTTTAAACCGTGGACAAATGTCATACATCCGTATCGTTTCGCTGAAGAGATAGGGTCTTTTTAAGGAAGTCCGGGGCGTGGGTTGCAGCAAGGCTGAGATGAGATGGGAAACGTAGGAAAAAGAAAACTGCTGCCATGAGCCGGCCCCCAAGCGCCTCACACCACCGCAGCTGCTCAGCCAAGCATGGAAAGTGGGGCATTATCCTCACAACACTGATTAGAAAAGGAAATGAGATATGCAAATATTTTTTAAAAGTCGACTCGCTCCAGCATTATTACCAGATGAAAGTTCACAAAGAAAGCATGACTTGATAGGCTCAGCATGGAGCTAATGCCCTTGACTCTGACTACCTGACTTGGAAGATCCCTGAAAACAAAAATCAAGTTCAAGGGCTGGACCACACAATCGCAGAGATAGGCATGATGAAATTTTTAAAATATTGAATGGGTCAGTACAGTCCAGAAGTCAAAGAAGCTGTTATCCAAGCAAGAAACATATATGTTTCTAGAAACTCAAGATATATGTTCAGAGTCCAACATGCCCGTAATCCTGTCTGTAGCAAAGCCTTAATACATTGACAAGAAGAAGATTATTTTGTTTTGTTTGTGTGGGGGCTGGGAGGGAGGGGTGTTAGTTTGGTTGTTTGATTGGTTGGTTTTGTTTTGCTTTTCTAGAGAGAAAGAGTCTCTCTATGTAGTTCTAACTATCCTAGAGTTCACTATGTAGACCAGGCTGGCCTCAAACCCACAGAGATCCTCCTACCTCTGCCTCCTGGGTACGGAGATTAAAGTCATGTACCACCATGTCCAGCTAAAACATAAAACAGTTTGCAGAGACTGAAGTCACTGAAAGACAGGGCTGGTCATAACAATCCACTGCCAAGCCGCCTCACCTCCCAGAGCCCCTTGTCTTCCAGGGTGGGACCGCAGTGGTCACGGAGTAAGAACCTGTGTACAGAGGAGTGCAGCCCACTGTAGACGACTGCATGTATAGCTCCCTTCCTCCTCCTGGACTTCCTTAGCACAGAGATGCTGTGATGGGCTACTGAAGGCCTCCTGTGTGGCTAGTCTTACATGATGCCCCCACCCACCCACACATCTTCTGACAGAAATACAGAGATCACATCAGGGTCTGAAATAAATGAAGCACTTTGAGTTTTCTGTAAAGGAAGGTTCTCCACAAGAAAGAGAGGTTTCCTGGAGACACAACATACACCTACATAGAAACAGTGGCTAAGAAAGGAAACATTAGCGTCACGGACAGAAGGATCAGCCTGTGCCGAGCCTATAGGTGACAAAGCCTGTCACCTGTCAGCTTGTTTGAGAAGCTGAAACAAGTTCTGTGTTGTTGAGGTTTGGGATCAATTTCTCTCACTCAGGTATAATTCCCCTTAGCCCAGCTGCTTCAAAGTTTGACCTGAACTGCATTATGAAGCTGTAATCCTATTACACAGAGTCTTCAGAGAACAAGAGGTTGTCTCTAGGCTATGTGTCATCGGCCCGGAATAGCGATTCAGTCACACTGACAATGTCGTCAGGCCCAGGAGGCTCACCCGTGAGCAATCTGCAAGGGTAGCCAAGGAATAAGTGAGCACCACAGGAAATAAACACAAATGTCTGCCCATGTACACACTGGCCAGACTGAAATGCCCCGGGGCAAACTAGACCTAAGATTATAGCACAGCTCTGGACTGGCACACAGGACAATGGAAGTATTTTGTTTGTTTTTCTAAAAATTTAATTTAGGATTCTAGGACTCTTAATACATTTCAAATGCCCCTGCTTAAGGGTTGAGAATGTAGCTCAGTGTTACTGTTCACAACTAAAATGTCATGAGGCCCTAGGTTCCATCCTTAAATAAATAAATAATAAATGATGTATTAGTAAATAATAAATAGAAGGCCACCAAATGTCTCAAGTATGAAATAATAAATACTATTAATTAATAAATGATAAATAAGTAAAAAGCCACCAAATGACCCAAACCAGATCCCCATAACATTATGATCTGAACTGATCAATTCTCTACCAAAGAAACTCCTCCTTCATTTCTACAGTAAGTCACTCATCTGCCCAGCATCTGTTCACAACTTATTTACTAGTCACTAAGTATCAAGTCTTGATCTCAGTTCAGAAGAGGCAATGGTAACCAAGAAAAGACAAGATTTGTTCTCTTGCTTAAATTCTTTGGTAAGGTAAGTCACTAAAGGACTACAGGACAGGCTGAGTAAAGGGTGAAGAAGGGCCCGTTGAACATCTAAGAAAATGTCTCTGCTTCTGAGTTCAAGTCTCACAGTCACGAAACCCAGACGGGCCCATCCTCGATCCATCACTCCAGTGACCTGAGGTCTTTTCCTCTTCCTACTGTTTATACATTCACGATGGATCATGTCTTCTTCAGATCATTATGGCTGTCCCAGTTCTCCCATTCATTAGCCAGCTGTAGGACAGTCACACAATGTAAGTCTCAGCTGGGCTATGGTTGTGCACACCTTTAATCCCAGCACTTGGGAGGCAGAGCAGGTGGATCTCTGAGCTCAAGGCCAGCCTGGTCTACAAAAAGTGACTTCTAGGACATCCCGGGCTACAAAGAGAAACCCTGTCTAAAAAAAATAAATAAATAAAAAATAAACGTAAATCTCCTTATATCTTTGTCCTGCATTCGAACCTCTCTGCAGCCTCCCCACCATCCATCTACTCTCAAGCATCCCATGGAAATTTAGGTTGTGTTAATTCCTGTGCGGCACCCACTGTTCACCTACTCAGTGACTTTGTGCATTCTCCCAGGCCTGGAATGCCCTTCCATTACTGTGTTAGCTAACTAGCTTCTACCTGGGTGTCAAAACTCAGAGTAAGGTCTTTGGGGGATCCCCTGAGTGGTCAAAGCTAACCTTGGTGGCAACTGCTCATGTTAGCATTTCTGTCACACTGTCTGTAGCTGCTGGTCTCTGTTTCTCAGCCTTCTTATTTCCCTGGTCAACTCCACCGGTGTTAGAGGAGAAAGATAATCCAGGTGGCCAAACTCTACACTTCAGCCAGCAGTTACATCTAGAAAACAACAGGCTTAAAGAAAATAGACAACAGGAAGGGCTCTTAAAAGTGAAAAGTAATCATGCAAATAAAACTAAAATTGGAAAGATGATTCCTACAGAACAACCCTGTCGGGATATGAGAGGGCATAAACGAGAGAGGTGATGAGACAAAAATGTCCTAACCTCCAAATAAGAGAGTTCTGAGTAGAGAGAAAAGCTCCGCAGAATGAAAGGAGACATAGTTTTAAAATTGAAAGGGCCTACCCCATGCCACACAGGAAGAATGAGAATCCAAACCTAGATATATCACTAAGAAATCCCCACACTCAAGGCTTAAAACAAACAGTTCACAGAGAAAAAGTGCAGATAGGTACACACACAGGGTTTCCCACAGACAGACTGGGTACAAAATGGTAATGGAGGAACACCCTTAAAGTTTTTTTTTGGGGGGGATGGGGAGTTATTTTCAATTTACAAGTCTCAGTTAAACAATCTGTCATAAGTAAGGGCAAAATAAAGACCACTAAAAACACATTAAAGAGTCAAAATATTGTCATTTACATGCCCTTCTAGATATTATATATTTTATAGTAACAAAACTAGAGGAAATCTAATCAAAAGATAAGACAGGACTTAAAAAAAGGACTAACTACCACTAGAAGTCTATCAAAACAAACAAATAAAAAAGATAAAATGAAGATGTAACTGCTTTTTCTCTCCCAATGAGGAAAAATAAAAGGCGACTAAAAACTACAGGAGAAAACAAAAGTCTTACAAAAATATAATTATGTAAATATCAAGAATTTGTGATTTGATTAATTAATGCAATGTAAGAGAGTTATTACATTGACTTTGTTGCTAGGATATTGTTCTTCAAATTGCAAAAGTGTTTTGACATTGGAGAGATAGATAGATAGATAGATAGATAGATAGATAGATAGAAAGAAAGAAAATATGTGCTTGTATTCTATATAGTTCTATTGTAGACAAATGCATAGCCCTGGCCTTAATAATGTAATTACAAACCAAAAGTTAGGTGATAAGTACAGAAAGCAAAAAGCTAATGTTTTAGTTTTCACAATATAAAAATGACTAATATTTCATCAGGCCACAGTGGGAGTGGATAGGATCCTGAAATAGAGTTACTGGGACAGGAAATGGGAGGTTGCAGAATATATGTAAGTGATCTGGTAGTCTTCACAAAAACTAAAAATAATGTAAAAGTCAGAAGCTAAAGGAAAAGGCTGAAGTGGGGAATGACAGTGCCGTTTGTGTTATTGAGCTGAACTCTCATCTCTCACAGCAGTGATGTAGAAATGCCCCAAATTCAAGAAACTTAGAAAATACATATAATCACAAATTCTCATTTTTGCCTCTCTTATGAGAGTTTTGTGGTTTCTGATTTAAATGACCTAGGATATTTAAAATTTGTCTAATGAAATGTAAACTTTTTGACCTATTAAATTTTATTATAGAATAGGCAGAGAGATTCAAAATCATTACAAAAGATTGCGTTTTTAAAAGCTCCTCTGAACATCCTCCATAAATGTTCATCATAAATGGCCCCTTTCCCCGTGAAAGAACATCAGTATAAAGACTGCTTCAGCCTTGTCCCTCCCTTAACCCTCTTGGCACATAGATGCTTGGGACCAGGGGAAAGTCTTTAAAAAAAAAAAGTCAGCATCTCACTAAAAATCAATTAGGTGGGTAGAAGCCTGGATTCTGGTCCAGCCACCAGTCATTTGACACTTGACAAATCCCAGTTTAGGTAGAATTTCCATGATTTTCAATGTGGACAATTTTTAAATCTTTGGTTGAGCAAAATTAACCCAAGCAAATATGATTGCATACCACAGTAAACCAGGAGCGACTGCAGGTAGGGTCTATGAAGACACTCAGAGACCTAGCCCTTGAAATGACCCTCGTGAACTGCGAGCCCTGACCAACGCTGGGAAAGCAGTTGTGTGTTTTTAACTCACATTATTTCAACTACAGACAAGAATCATGAAAACATCTATCTCACAGGATAGCTGAGATGATCAAATGGGTGACTGTCCATAAACTGTCCCTTAACAGGGGCTCTCAGTATAGCCAGTTATAGTTGGACGGTGACTGTTTTCTTTGGGCCCCTTTCTCTATGAGCCTACTAAAGCAAAGGACAGAAGCATGAAATAGTGAAATGTGAAGAAAAGGGACCGTGACCTTCACAGTCACCCATCCTGCATGGAAATGGGTTCAGACAGAAGCACTGAGAAAAATCTGCCAGCCATCAGTTGCCACTATCCAACCTTTCGGGGGGGGGGGGGCACAGACAATGATCCCCAATGACAGGAGACAGAGTTTCCATGAAGCAATGAAGCTTCCCACACTGTAGCCCAGGTACACTCTGTGCCAGGTAAGTAGGCTGCCAGGCTGTGGAAGGCCAGCTCCCTCCCTAGCCGGACACAGGCAAGAAACATTGTAAACGGTCCACACCATGGCAGTGGCTCAGTCCGCCTTACAGTTGCCATGGCTGTACCCAGGGCCTCAGAAAGCTGGGTCCCCAAAGGCCTGCTCAGCTTCTGATGACTCATGGACAAGGCCCTGATCCTTGAACGGCTGGCACAGTCACGGCATCTAAGGTTTCTGTGCCACATCAAACAGGGAGTGATGCCCCAGGACTTCCCTCTCCTTCAGCACTGAAAAACTCCAACCCTGCCACACACTCTGAGGGTGTTCATCTGTAAACATGGCTTGGATATGTGACTCAGGAGGAATGGGCTGCACGCCAACTCTAGGTTACTCTGCCAGGGATCAAGAGGCCTCACTCAGAAATGTTTCTGGTGGTGGGGTGCAGCACAGTGGCCAAATTGGTGTTCTTCGTGTGTGAAGCCCTAAATGCAATCCCAAACATGGTGGGGTGTGGGGCTTAGATTAGAACGTGATCTCTGAGGTCCCTTCCAATCCACAATACCCTAAGCCTCCCTCTTTATGATGTGCTAGCCTCAGGTCTATATACCACCACCTCTATCCCCTCCTAGAGGTGCTCCCTCTCAATGGTCTAGAGTTCCCTTGGTGCACTCTGAGTCTCTGTGGGGTATGAACCTGGTTCTGGTCATCTCTACTGCCCCTACAGTGCTGAAAAGGAAAACATTCAGCATACATTCACAGAGCTATGATCAAAAGAGAAATTCTTCCAAACACGCACTTCAAACACACCTGCTTATCTCTAGCTGTATTTACTGCCAGCACCTCGGACTCTGGGGAAAGTACAGGAGCTAAATCTTTTAAGAGCAAATGTTGCTGAATGCACACCTTTACTTCCAGTAACCCGGAGACAGAGGCAGGAGGATCACTGTGCGTTGGAGGGCAGCCTGGTCTATAAAGGGAGTTCCAAGACAGCCAGGGCTACATAGTGAGACCCTGTCTCAAAAGAAAAGACAAATGTTTAAGTTTCTGTTGTGAAAATGTAAATAATTGCCATAGAGACAACCCAGCAATATGTAAGTATTTTAATATCCATCCAAAGTAATACAAAGGGCTTTGGTTTTGTTTGTTTTTCTAAGAGACGTTTATGGGTCAAATTATGCCCTAAAGTCATCAAAATAATCATAGATAATTTACAAGTCTTGAGCCTGGCTAACACATGGCTAATGCAGCCCCTGTGCTCACAGTGACAATAAGAAGCTAATTCAACTGATGGTAGAAGCAAATCCTGTCCCTTCTGACACCCAACACAAAGCAAATACACAATAGCAAGGACACAACCTGCAAATTGGTATTTGCTGCCCTCTGGTGATCAACCCTGAGAAGTTCCCACACCAGAGACCTGGAAAGTGTATAGTTCACACAGATGTGTGCTCCCAAGTCTCATCTAGGCTAAGACCATCATTCCACCAGACTTCTCAGCAACAGAGCAGGTCCTGGTCCTCTGCTCTCCGTGTGTGTGTGTGTGTGTGTGTGTGTGTGTGTGTGTGTGTCTGCCTCTGTGTGTATGTTTCTCTGTATGCCTCTGTGTGTGTGTGCCTGTGTATGTATGTATGTGCACATGCATGTGTGTGTGTACGCCTCTGTGTGCCTATGTGTGTTTCTGTGTGTCTGTGTGCCTGTGTGTGTGTGCGCACGCCTGTGTATGCCTCTTTGTGCCTCAATGTGTATGTGTCTCTATGAACCTGTGTGTGTGTGTGTGCCTGTGTGTGTATGCACCTGTGTGTATGTGTCTATATGTGTGCATGTGCAGGTGGGTGTGCCCCTGTGCCTCTGTGTGCCTGTGTGTGCCTCTTTATGTATGTGTGTGCCTGTGCATGTGTGCGTGTATATGTGTATGGGTGCTGGAGAAAGAATAGCACAGCCCAAGCTGCTAAATGAGCATTGAGACCATGCTTCCTCTACAAAGATAACTGAGAGAAGAGGCACCGATATGAATTCTCCACCACTATCTGTGAGAAAAGATGAGCGATGGCTCGCTGTGTACACGTGTTAAAACGAATAAGCATCACTTGACTTCCCCTCCAGTTTTAACAAAGCACACACCGTGTATGTGTTGAGGGCATTGACATAGGAACCAACTACCTCTCTTTGCCCTGCCCTCCATAAGGTCACACTACCAACACATTATCAAAGGCTTTCAACTCTAACCAAGCCCTTTCAATGCGTCTCCCACCCTGAGCCTTCATGTAAACAAGATCTCATGGAGATGCTGCTACCTTCAGCTCCCCCTCCAAACCCCAAATAGGTGTAGACTCTCTAATGTGGTATCATCAGATAGGTGACTTATTCTCTCAGGGTTGCATAGATCCCCATTAGCCACCAAAGCATTCAGTAGGGTGGAGGAATGGATAGATGAAGGAGGGGAAGAGTGGAGGAGGGAGAGATACATGGATGAATGAGCAAACGGGTATATGTATGTATGGATGTACAGGTATATCAGCAAATGACTAAAGAGACAGAATAATGCAAAAATGGATGGATGGATGGGAGGTAAATGGTCCCCCCCACCCCACCCTGAGCCCCACTACCCCTGCAGGTCTAGGAAACTGAAGAAGCTACCACACCTTTTTTTTTTTTGATGACTTTAAGAGGCTCCTTCAATCTCTTCTCTAGATCATGCACTTTACTGATTCCAGGAGGATGCCCAGGCAGCATGGCTACTCTTGTCCCCAAACTACTCATATACAAATCCCTCCCATCGCCCAGATTTGGCTCATCATTCAGCTAAGCTCTGAGAAGCTACTGCCAAGGGTGAGCATGTACTATCACCCTTATTTGTCACCCTAACTACCTCAGAGACACCTTTAATCATCAGTGTCCTTGAACCTGATCTTGCAAGCTTCCCTGTCCCTGTGTGGCTCATGTCTGCAGGTTCTCAGGGAAGCCCTTCCTTTCTATGACAGTAGTTCTTTCTCTAAAGAAATGGAGAGACTCTGTGATTTTCAAGGTCACGTGGGCATAACAAAAACCCAGAGAGGCTGGCTCTAGGGCCTTAATGGCCTCAGTACAGCATCTGGAGCAGATCCGACATTCCAGCTGTTTCCATTCACGTGGATTCCACTCAGTCACCTCGCCTGACAACTTTACATAGGACCACCTCTTCTTGCCTAGTTCAGGGCTGGGCCCTGGGGTGAGGGGAGGAGGCAGAGATGATTCCAATCAGCTGTAGTCTTGACTGACAGCCTGTCAAGGAGGTCCTTCACCTACCCTCCGGGTCCTTTGACACATATATCAGTCTGCTGAAGTAGCAAAGCAAATCCAATAACTTCAATAACAGACATTTTCCCCTCACAGTCTGGAGTCTAGAAGCCTGGGATGGAGGTGCCAGTGGCTAACCGGAAGCCACTCCCATTTTGTCCTTGCATGGACTTTGTCCCGTGTGCAGACACATGGAGATGCCTGGTAGATACCAGTCTTAGCAAATTTCCCCATTTCCTTTGAGTTGCCTTTTTGCACACACAGTGCCCAAACATTGGGGTTGGCCATGCCTTCTGAATGGAACCATGACCCATGCGGAATCCCTAAACTCTAGTGTCACCGTCACAAGCTTTAGTTTAGTTATAACCAAAGTAAACACCATGTGGGGAGCCACCATGTCTTGGAGAGAGACAGCACTGGGAGCATGTGCCGGCCTGGCACTTCGGAAGAAGGCACAATCTCGAGAGCTTTGAAATGTATGAGAAAATTTGCCTTATATAAAAATGAGTAGGCAGAACATCATCTGTGAGTACCCCAACCACAGCAAGGGAAGAAAATGAGGCAATCAGGAGAGGGCCAAGTGGGAAGAAGGAGTCCAGGCATAAGGAGTCATATGGGACCCTTGAGATGAGACAAGAACTTGGCCCTTGGTCCATGAACATCAGAAGGCCACAGAGGGAATCAGGGTGGCTGGAGCAAAGCTAGCCAGACACAGGCCTTCTCAAAGAGCAAACCCTTGCCTGTAACGTCACACCAGACAAGACACTGCTGGATGGGGTGCAGCTCCCAGGAGTCTCCTTTAGGGATACACCTTTACAAGTGGGGACCAACGTGTCTTGTGCTAAAACATTTACCTCCACGCAGAATCAATCCAAAAGGAGAAGCTGGGATGCCTGACTACGAACTAAAATTCCCCCACTGCTGCCACCCTCCACGTTCACAGTGTTGTCATCATCTCCCTTACTTGCTGGGAAAGGCTTCCCAGCTACCCCAAATTGTTTCAAATGTCTTTTAAGCCCCCTCTCCCACATTACCCCTTACCCCAAACATCTCAGTTTCTTTTTTCTCCTGTTCTTGTTGATCATTTAACTGATCATGTCACTTTGGGCACCCAGTAGAGCATGGTTACTGTGGCAAACATTTGAGAGAAATCTCAACATGCTGAGGAATGTCGTGGGAATGAGAGACAGTCATGAAAAGTCAGGCATCTGGGCAAAGTTTAAAAGGACTGAGCATGCCCAGCCTTGAGCTAAGATCATTGTGACAGACTGGGTGACAGTTTCCTAACACATCAAGAATGCACGCAGGAGGGTAGGATCCATTTTCCATTCATCAGAGACAGCAAAAGGAACAGAAGCATCTTAGATTTCAGCTGTGGAAACACCCGTCATACGTCTGAGCTGCAGGGGAAGAGGAGCTGCCAAGAGGGCCACTCTGAATTACTCACTATGCAACACAGCCACTGGAAATGCTATTTCAGTGGGCAACATGGCAGTATACACAAGGTCTAACCCCACTGGGGCTCTGTAAAGCATCTCCCCATGGCCTAGATGCTACAGTTGGGATCCTGCATGCTGCCTTCTAAACCCATGTGTTGATAGATAAGTATCTAGCCTGTGGCACTAATGGGAAATTGGAGTCTTTAGAATCTGGGACCTGATAGAAGGAAGTAAGAATACTGGGGCTGTGCCCTTGAAGTAGGTACCATGAGCTCAGCTGCAGGGATGGTTAATCTTGATTGTCAACTTGATGGGATTTAGAAACACCATACAAAGCTGGGTGCTGGTGGTGTGTGCCTTTAATCCCAGCACTCGGGAGGCAGAGGCAGACAGATCTTTGTGAGTTTGAGGATAGCTGGGCTACAGAGTTCCAGGACAGGCTCCAAAGCTATACAGAGAAACCCTGTCTCAAAAAAAAAAAAAAAAAAAAAAAAAAAAAAAAAAAAAAAAAAAAAAAAAAAAAAAAAGAAAGAAAGAAAGAAAAGAAAAATAAAAAGAAAAAAGAAGAAAAGAAAAGAAAAGAAAAAAGAAACACCATACATACAAACAACTCTATCAGCATGTCTGTAGGGATGATCTAGGTTAACTGAGGTGAGACAATCTATTCTAAATATGAATAATATTCCATGGGCTGGCGTCTGGACTGAATAGAAATGAGGAAGTGAACTAAACATAAGCCTTTCTCCCTCTCTGCTTCTGTCTGCAGATACAATGTGAGCAGCTGTCTCAAGTTCCTGCTGCTGTGACATCCCCATCATTGTAGATGGTATATACCTGAAGAGTGGAGCCCAAAGTAACCCATCCTCCAGCCAGTTTGCTCCTGTCAGGTATTTTGTCACAGCAAGAGACAAGTAACTGGTATAGACCCTTCCCATCTCTCTGTGCTTCTCAGACGCCATGGCATGAGGTGTGCTCTCATCCATGCGCTCAAGCCACAATGCCCTACAGCCGTGTTATTCTATGCCATGAGCTTGGCACCCTTGGTCCTTCACTCTTACCTCACCATCATTGGCAGTCCCATTTCATTGGTGAGAAAATTGAGGTTCAGGAAGGGCTAAAGACTTCCCTACAGCCCGATTTCTGTCACATATGAGCTAAGACTAGAGTCCAAAGGTCCCCCGAGTTCAGGGCTCATCCTCACTATCATCCATCTACACTGACAGAAACTAAGGATGAACATCAAACTGTCATAAAGAACTAACCCAAATGTGGCTCTCAAGACCACAGGGTCTTCAGTGCTAGCCCCATAGTAACGATCAGTAGAAGAGGAAATGAAATCACAAAAACTCACCCATCGGTCTCCTTTCCTGGGAGCTGCATCCCCACACTGTACAGATCTGGTGAAATTTAAAACCAGGTCTCGGGGCTGTAGAGGTAGCACAGCAGTTAAGAGCACTTGCTGCTCTGCAGCAGACCCAAGTTCAGTTCCCAGCACACACGTGATGGCTCACAGACATCTGTAACATTGGTTCCAAGAGATCTGATGCCCACATCCGGCTGAGGCCAGTGCCAGGCATGCCCATCGTGCATGTACAAGACTTCCGACAGTGTGGAAGTCCTGGTGCTATCCCCTACGTGTATCTGTCTAGGCAGTGATGTTGTGGAATATCTGTACACTGTGTGACGATGTATTGCTGTGATTGGTTTCATAAAGAGCTGAATGGCCAATAGCTAGACAGAAAGAGATAGGTGGGATTTCTGGGGAGAAGGGGGAAAGTAGGAGGAACCTAGGTATGCAGATTACTCCAGAGAGAGGCCAGTGAGTCATGGAATGAGTCAGACACACAGAATGGGGTAGAGGTAAAAGTCACATGGTAGAACATAGATTAATAAAAATATGGGTTAATTTAAGTTATAAGCACTAGTTGAGGGCTGGAGAGATGGCTCAGATGTTAAGAGCCTTGGCTGTTCTTCCAGAGGTCCTGAGTTCGATTTCTAGCAACCACATGGTGGCTCACAAGCATCTATAATGAGATCTGGTGCCTTCTTCTGGCAAGCAGGAATACATGCAGGTAGAACACTGTATACATAATAAATAAATAAAATCTAAAAAAAGAAAGAGCTAGTTGAAAGCAAGTCTGATGTGGGAGTGTCATATATCAATCTGTTGCTTTCATTGGTTAATTAATAAAGAAACTGCTTGGCCTGATAGGTTAGAACATAGGTGGGTGGAGTAAACAGAACAGAATGCTGGGAGGAAGAGGAAGTGAGGCAGACGCCATGCCTCTACTCTCCAGAGCAGACGCCATGAAGCTCCAGCCCAAGATGGACGTATGCTAGAATCTTCCTGGCCAGTCACCACCTCGTGGTGCTACACACATTAATGGAGGTGGGTTGATAAGGATGTGAGAGTTGGCCAGTAGGAGGCTGGAGCTAATGGGCCAAGCAGTGTTTATATGAATACAGTTTGTGTGTTATTTCGGGGCATAAGCTAGCCAGGTGGCCGGGAGCTGGGCGGCGGGAAGTGGCCCGCAGCTCCTTCTACACAAATCTAAGCTAAAGGCCAAGATTTCCTAATTAATAACAAGACTCCATGCCTACAATGCAGGGTTTCCCAGAGGACTCTGCTTCCATTAACCAACCAGCATGTGATTATGACCCAGAACTCCTACCAGAAGACTGCTGACAGTGGTTGTTGGAAGACGTCCATGAGTTGGAGCAATAGTGTACAGACACTTCCTTTACACTCCAGACAACCCTGGATCAGCTCCCCGTTCCTGCTTGTCCATTTTCCTCAGAACCTGAATGCTGCCGGGCCAGTGCCTCATCACAAAGTTTTCCTGGGGTCCCCCCCCCCATCAGATGGTACTGATAAGGAACTAGCCAAGACACCGGCGACACGAGACTTCAGAATAGCCACCTGGTCTCACATAAGAGCCACCACAGAACAAGCATGCGCGCAGGGCATCAGGTCAGGGCCTCGGTACTGAGCACTTGGGTTCACAGTGCGGCAGCTGGATCCACCCACAAAAGGAGCGCCATTCCCAGGCGCTGGGGTCAGGCCACGGTGCCCATAAATGAGTAAGAAAGGATTTTATACTGTTCAATCACCCACAGACCAATGTCAGGCCTGGAGTCAGGTGAATGAAATCTCGTCCTTCTTGATGAAAAAGCTGGATCCAAGTCACAAATACACACTACTGAGGAGTCTACATTTTTCTTCCAGCTTCGACAAACTCAACGGCACTTAAGGCAGAATTCTCCCTCACTCAGAAACTACAAAGGCCCAGAGAACAAAACAGTAGGGAGTCACAGGAAGAGAGAACGATACTCCCGATACTCCCGGAGCCTCCTCTCTCGAGGCTCTACCCAAACCAGTGCATAGGAGAGGGGAACGGGGAGACACAGATAGCTTCAAAGATCTGTCCTTGTGAACTCTGCCAGAAGACTGTTGACAGTGGTTGTTGAAAGACGTCCATGAATTGGAGCGATAGCATACAGACACTCCCTTTACACTCTAGACAACCCTGGATCAGCTCCCCATTCCTGCTTGTCCATTTTCCTCAGAGCCTGAATGCTCTGATGGTAAATATCACACCTGACTAGCATGTGTAGAGCAATAGGCATCAATGAACTAAGCAAAGAAATGATGACCTTCCCACGTGAGTTGATGCTTAATTGCTTTCTAGCAGACACACTCATCTTAAGAAGATAGTCTCTCTGGGTCACCTTTTATGATGCTGCTGCTTTTGCCTAGCAATGCATATCTGAGATACAGATAGATGGAAGATAGCCCGAGGATGCAGAAATGATCTGTATTCACGGTTAAACAGCCCTCCTCAGCATAGCATGAATATCTCTCTGATATTGTTACTCATCCTGGAAACAACAAGCAGTAAAGTTAATTAGAATCAGAGTCTACTACCTTCATGGTACCCACAGCGTTGAAAGCCATTGACAGTCTTGAAGGGGTCAGCGTTGCCAGCATTGCGTTGAATCTTGTACTCTTGTTTTGAATGGGTGAATAGTACTGTCCATCTGAAGTCACAGAACCAAACCTGTGAGGATGTAGGGAAGCAGGATGGAAAAGAGGACGGTGTTTAAGACAAAACAAAGTATAGTGCTACTAGAAATGAAATTGTGTGACTCCCCTGTAAACACAGAAATGGGACTCCTGGAAGCGTCTCAAAGGGAATGCTGAGAAGGGCTTGACTTGAAGGTAAGGACAGGTTCTCTACCACTGCCAGCCTGCAGTGGAGAAGCAGCTCCCTCAAAGGAATAGCAGGAAGACCACCACCATCAAACCAAAGCCAGGGCCTGGATGGGCAAGCACCCTGGCTTGCTTGTTTAAAACAAGGTGATGTAATTAACATCCCATAAAATTCAGCTGTTTACAGCATTTGGATTTGGTGGGGTTTAGGATTTTCACAAAGTTCTACAATTATTATTACTCCTCAACTCCAAAACTTTCACCATCCTAGAGAAACCCCACCCCAGCTGAACTCACTCTCTATATCTCCACCCTCCAGTCCATAGCAAACAACTTCCTGTCCTTATGGATCAGCCTACTCTTTGCATCAAAGGGAACAAAATATATTATGTGATTTTGTATCCGGCTTCTTTCACTTGGCACAAGGTTTGCAAGGTTCACCTATGCTATATAGTTTATATCAGTACTTATTTTTTTATGAAGGAATATTTCACTCAATCATCTTTAGCATTTATCAGTTAACAGATGTTAGAATTTTTCCACTTTGGGGATATTATGGATAATTATGTTATAACTATTTATGCTCAAGTTTATTTGGGACAAATAGATGTACACATTTCAATGAGCATATGGACAATGTTTATATGTATATAACACACATATCTATGTATATATGTATGCATGTACACACACATAACATATACAGATATACATGTGCATCTGGAAATAAAACTGTTGAATCATCTAACTTCCAACATTTTAAAAAAGATTTATATATTATTTGTGTGTGGGTGTGCTGCATGAGTTTAATGCACACCACTTGAGTAAAGGAGCTCACTGAGGCCAGAAGAAGATGAAATGAGATGCAATAAACATCTGATTAACATTAGATCCTTTGGAACTGAAGTTAGACATTCATGTGCCATTAATTGGGTGCTGGGAACTGAATCTGGTTCCTTGCAAGAAGAACAAACACTCTCAACTGCCACGCCACCTCTCCAGTCCAAACTTAAAACTTTTGAGGAACTGCTAAGCGACTTTCCAAATCTATGAAGACATGTTACAACGCCAGTGCCACGTGTCAGATCCAATATCTTCATCTTCAACAGCACTTGGTATTGTCTGCAAGTTTTAGCACAGACGTCCTAAGGGTGCAGAATGGCATCTCACTGGGATCGGACAGCAGCCTCCCAATGACAGTGGGGAGTCGGGGAGTTTTCTTTCATGTTTTATTAGAAGGTTAACTATCTTCTTTGTGAAAATGTCTAATGATATTTTGTCCAGTTTTTTAACTGGTTGCCTGTCTAATTAACTGGTATAATTTTCCCATTCTGAAGGCTAGGCGCTTATAATATGTTTGATTCACAAGTCTTTTTCAGCTCAAAAGTCAATTTTCACTAAGTTTTCACAATTTTTTATAAACTCCGAGTGCGCTACTTTTTCTTTGGTTTTTCTTTGCCTGTATCTTTGGTGTCACATTTAAAAACTCACTGATGAGGGGCTAGAGAGATGGCTCAGTGGTTAAGATCACCGGCTGCTCTTCCAGAGGTCCTGAGTTCGATTCCCAGCAACCACATGGTAGCTCACAACCATCTGTAATGAGATCTGACACCCTCTTCTGGCATGCGGGCATACATGGAGGCAGAATGTTATATATATAATAAATAAATAAATCTTTTTTAAAAAAAAAAAAAAAAACCTCACTGATGAGACCAAGGTCACTAGCTGTATAGCCCAGGCCTCTTCTAAGAACTGTGTGCATCTGTGCTGGGTGGTGTGAGGTAAGAATTCAACCTAACATTTTTGAATATAGATAGCCACATGTTCTGGAACTACTTGTTGAAAAGACTATTGTTTCCTTTCTGTCTTGGTTCTCCAGAAGTCTAGTAATTGTCAATAAATTTATGTGTACACTATTCTATCCCATTGTCCATATATATCCCTTATGTTAACGCCATGCAACCAAGATTACCACAGCTTGGTCTTCAGCTTTCAGATTCCAAGTATGAATCCTCCTCCTGTATTCTTTATAAAGATGGTTTTCTCTGTTCTAAGTTTCCTATACTTGCATGTAAATTATAGGATGTGTTTATTAATTTCTTCAAAAATGAAAATGGCAGCTGAGATTTTTTTTAGATAGAGAGATTATATTGAATCATTTACTTACATCTATGAACTGGCTCACTTTCTAGTCAAGTGATGAACCAAGACTTGCTCCTTCAAAACCCCATGTGGCTACTGCTGTTTCGCAGTTATGGGGGACAACTTAAATGGTAATGAAATAATGTTATAAATCAAATCTTGCTCATCAAAGTGATTAACTACAAACAAGCCCACTATCATTCTGCTTTCTCACGGAATCTGATTTGCTAATCTCTGGTGCTTTTGCTGAGCCCTTCCCATTGGCCAGTGGCTTCTGAGGCCACACCGGACACTGGGATCTGATTAGGGTGATAGAATATGGAAAGCTGCCCATTGTGACTTTTCTTCCCCCTTCCATCCCCCAGAGTGGGTGATGCTGACAGGAGCCTAGGAAACAGACAGGAATGGGATGATGCCGACAGGAGCCTAGGATATGGACAGGAGACTCTAAGGAAGGCTAGTGGGCCTCAGACCCACTTTCACAAGCACTGGTATCTGCTGAGATTTTCCAGGACATCTGTAAGGATGTCTTTGCTGTTTCTGTTCTATTTACCACCATTTTACATAGGGTGGGAGACAAAGAGAATATGGTCCATTCTAAGTTTGCTTCCCACACAATTTTCTTTGACTTTTGCAAGTGACTACATGTATTTGTTGACAAGAAATTGTAAGGAGCAAAGATAAGTAAAGGAAAAACTCCACTGCAAAGCAAAATAGAAAGTTTATTTTTGCCCAGATTGTTGGCTCTACCAGTGATTTAAATGCAGCTCTGGCTCCGGACTTACAGATCACAGGAAACACAGCTGAGGCACTGAGGTAGCTGGTGTTTCCTAGAATCTGCAAAAAAATATCATCTTTAACCCTGACTTTCATCAGTGATCACACCAGAGAAGGAAACATCCACCTCGCTGTTTGAGTCACCTTGACTACCTTGTGGACGCCTGGGCATTCTTCCTCCAGTTGACAGTAGTTTTAACTACCTCCTCCAATGAAAGGTGTCTTTTTTCTAATACAATATTTCTTATTTATTCTTTGAGAATTTCATGCATGCATACAGTGTATTTTGATAATGATCAAAAGGGGGAATGTCTCAACTTTTCACAACCACAGGGGAAGCAAGCAGCACACATCAGACCGTGAGGGGTGCACCCACCCACTGAGAGGGTGGGGCTGATCTAATGGGAGCTCACCAAGGCCAGCTGGACTGGGACTGATGGAACATGTGATCAAATCGGACTCTCGGAACGTGGCGGACAAGGAGGGCTGACTGAGAAGCCAAGGACAATGGCACTGGGTTTTGATTCTACTGCATGTACTGGCTTTGAGGGAGCCTAGTCTGTTTGGATGCTCACCTTCCTAGACCTGGATGGAGCGGGGAGGACCTTGGACTTCCCACAGGGCAGGGAACCCTGACTGCTCTTTGGACTGAAGAGGGAGGGAGAGGGGAGGAGGGAGGGGGAGGAAAATGGGAAGAGGGGAGGAGGTGGAAATTTTTAATTAAAAATAAATAAATAAATGGAAAAAAAACAAGTGCCAAAATAAAAAGAAGTTAAATGCCAAACAACAAGGAACTGGGGACATAATTCATCAGTTATTTAGCATAGTACTATGGTGCATTTTAATGGGAATTCTTAAAAGAATAGAAGATACTCTATATTAAAATTCTAATATAGGTCTCTTTTTTTAGACATATTGGCATAGAGAAAAGTCTACCATAAGAAGCATTATGTCTGACAGATGTCATGTTGGAGCATTTAGATTTTTTTTCTATTTGCTTATCTACCTTTTCCAGTCAGTTGTGGAAACCCTTGAGGGGAGACCACTTGGTCCTGCAGTCTGCAAGACCCCAAAACTAGAGGCCTCATTTTTGGGAACAAGGAGACCATCTACACAGACCTTAAGGAAAAAATTACTCACTTATCCAGCAGGTTCTCTCTTGGAATTCGAACCTTGTTAAACATCAAAATTCCGTTATCCACACCGTTCAGACCTGGGGGGCAGATTTCAAATGGAGATGCAGGGGAAAGCTACACAACATTCCAATGGTCTCAGCTACTTCTTGACCTAAAACACAAACCTTAAACATTTCCAGAACTGCAGGTGTTCTTTTGTTAGGGAGTATGCCTAGGATGTTGTCTGTTTGTTCTCTGGGCCCTGGCTCAGACACACCTGGCCCATTCCCAACCCCCACCCTGAAGAAGAACCAGACAATGATGTGGTTTTCCTTGTTTGCAGCCCCCGCCCCCCACAATGTGCTAGAAACTCAAGTTCAGGGTCTGATGGGGCACATCTCCCTCCCCAACAGCAAACATTATTAAAAGGAAAGAGTTCAGGGCCTGAGGAGACAGCTCAGTGATTAAGAGCACTTGTTGCTCTTGCAGAAGACCCAGGTTCAGTTCTGAGAACCCACAGGGTGGCTCACAACCATCAGCAACTCCAGTTCCAAGAGACTGAGGCTTCCTTCCAACCTCCCTGAGCACTCAGCCCACATGTGCTACGCAGACATGCAAGCAAAACACTCATACATAAAATATAATTCAAAGCTAAATAAGTAGATAAAAATTAAAAAAAGAGTGTTGAGGCAAGAGAAAGCATGGGACACTGGAGACAGACCAGCCTGTCCCCATGCACGGTTCATGCTTCCTCCTCAGGCACAAGATGAACTAGTGAAAGTAAATAGCAGAAGACATGGGAAAACCAAAGCAGTCTTTCTGCAGCTGCCAATGTTGTCAACATGTGGCATGACTTCATCAGCAGTGGCCTGTCCCTCTGCTCTCAGCAGACCTTGACACTCGAGGTACTTTCAGGGGCCATGCCTGCCAGCAGTGGTTGCCTATACTAAGGGTAGGAAGGGATTACTCCTCCACTGTCCAACGCGCCTCCCCTACCCCTTCCGCTCTCTCTTCTCTCTTTTATCCTTAATTTCTACATCCCTTTCTTTAGCTGGCTTCACCTTGGAAACCTGATCTCATTGAGAGCTATGGGATGAATTGTGTCCTCCCCCTATCCGATTTGTAGATTGAAGCCCTAAGTCCCATATTTGCAATGCGACCTTGTTTAGAAACAGAGGCAACCAAGTTAAAATGGGGTCATTAAAGTGGGCCCTAATATAAATGATAGAAGTCCTTATAAGAAGGAGAAACCTGGAGACAGATATGTACACAGGAAGACTTCATGCTTGTGTAAAAATGACATTCACAAGCTGGGGCAAGAGTCCTGGACCAAAACCTTCCTTTGCCCCCATCAGAAGGAGTCAACCCTGGCAGCTCCCTCATCTCAGGACTCTATCCTCCAAAACTGTGAGGACTTAGTTGTGTCACAAATGTCCTGAGACAGTGCTCAAGGCTCAGCACAGGCTGTCTGGACACAAGCATCCATCTGGAGGTGAAAAGTCACCAGAGAGCTGATACCTGCACAAGTCTAAGAAAAGAGAAGTTGAGACACCCATTGGAGACTAAGCGTCTTTGTCACTAAGCAACTGAGAAGCTAGGAGATAACAATATCAATGTATGGTCCTCTGGCAGTTTGGTTTCCTGGAGATGAAGGTGGTTAGATTCTCCTTGGCTGTGGTGGGGGCTGGAGGACCCATGGAGGATATGAGCCAGCACAGAGGAGGGTCACCTGAGGACTCACCTTCTTTATGCATCATATCAATAGCTGTCACCCCTGGATACAAGTTTCCGTGCTCATCCCTGATAGGAACGATGAAACAGTGGGGCCCTAAGGAAGGCACAGAGACAGGACCTTAGTAGGCCTCCCTTTTTCACTGCTGTCGAGACAAAGCCTCAATATATAACCCTAGATGGCATAGAACTCACCATATAGGTCAAGGTGGCCTCTAATTCAAGTTAATCCTCCTGTCTCTGCCTTCCAAGTGTTGGAGTTACAGGAGTAAGCTACCATCCTGGCCCTAGATGACTCCTTGTGAAGAATAAACCTTCAAGCTCTGTGTAAGGGCATGTGTCTTTAATATCAACATTTGGGAGGCAGAGATAGGTGAATCTCTGTAAGTTCAAGGCCAGCCTGGTCTACATAGAGAATTCTAGAATAGCCAGGCTACCCAGTGAAAAGTCAAAATAAAAGTTAGTACATATTTTTACAAGACAAAACTGGCCCTGTGAGGCCTGTTTTCAGTGTGAAGACCTGATGGGGAAACAGTAATAGCAAAGAGGATTCTTTCATGTTGGTAACAAACCTTGCGACTTTCCCTCAATGATGAGCTGGGCGAAGACGGCAGCACAGTTCCCGTCCATGGCGTTGCCGATGTACATCTTCTGGGCATCTTCACACGGCGTGTCAATCACGAACTCCTGCACAGAAGAGGAAGCCACAGAGTATTTGCCTCCATGTGGCTCACTTGAACCCCTAACTCAACACAATGAAAACCTTAAAACAGATCTGCAGCGTCAAGAAGACTCAGGGGCTCCTGGGAAGCCACTGTCTTAACTCTGAACTTTGTGCTGTCTGTCAGTCTGCGAATGTACTTTACCTCCATCTTTGCTTTGACGGTGACTGGAAATGGGTTTTAGTTTCTGGTGCGTAATTCAACCAGGAAAATAAGCAGCCAGTTTTCATTCATTCATTTCCCATCTCTGTCTTTAACAGTGTCAGGCTGATGTGTGCTGTCTTCTTCACCCACTGGTTTTCTTTTCTTTTTTTTTTTTTTTTTTGGTTTTTCGAGACAGGGTTTTTCTGTGGTTTTGGAGCCTGTCCTGGAACTAGCTCTTGTAGACCAGGCTGGTCTCGAACTCACAGGCTGCCTCTGCCTCCCAAGTGCTGGGATTAAAGGCGTGTGCCACCACCGCCCGGCCACCCACTGGTTTTCAACGTGCTAACAATTTCTTCAATTATCAATTTTTCTTATCTGACTACTTCATACTGTGGTTTCGCCTTTTAAAGAACCCAACACCAAAACCTCTACAAGAGCTAGATGTGATGACACAGAACCCAAGTCCAGCTACGTGGGAGGCTGAGACAAGAAGACTATACATTCAAGGACCGCCTGGACCTCACAGTGAGTTTAAGGGCAGCCTAGGACATTTAGCAAAGCCTTTTCTCAAAATAAAAATAAAAGGATGGGCTTACAACTCAGTGGTTGAATACTTTCTGGCCTCAAAGTAATGGGTTTACTCTCCATGACACACACACACACACACACACACACACGGGGAAGGGAGCACACAGGCTCTGGTAGAATGTATTTAGCTTTCCACATACCCCTCACCCTCAAACACCTCACCTATGAGGTGCCCATGAAAAAAGGGAGCAGTCCAACGACCCAGGGCCCTGGATGGTTTGTTTCTACACAACGTATGTTTCACTTTGTCTTCCCTTTCTAGGTAAATCTCTTGAGTTCTCAAGCTTTCCATGATTGCACATGCCTGGCCAGCCTGCAGTCATGATAAGAACTTTATTTAAATCACAACCTACTCATTAAGAAGCCGAAGCCATGTGCTTGACTGCCAGCAAAACAGGCATCTGTGAGTTATTCCTATCATTGCTTAGCGTATTGCCCCAAAATAATTTTAATTTGGATTTTTTTAAAAGGAAAAGAAAACACCCACCAAAGCCTTTGGCTGGTTGTTTCAGAACCTACTGTGAACATATTACTAGTCAGTGAATGTAAAAGAGTCCCCAGGGTCCCAGACTAGAGCCACATGCCCAAGCCCTTGGAGCAGAGACACCTGCAAAGGAGCCGTGGTCTTCTGAGGGGATCTTAGGATGCTCCATGCAGTTTGTCTCAGTAATAGCCAGTGATTCCAGCTCCAAAGACCCTGAAACCAGCTCCAGCCTGAAGAATCAGGGGCCGCATGCAGGGTTGGTTTCTCTGCTCAAACCTAGGCATCTCTTTCCTACTAGCCGGTGAAAATATTGCCTTCAAGGCTCGGATCTCCCCACTCTTGCTCACCACATAGGTTTCTCTTAAACCTCTTCCCAAGGCAGTACCAACCACACTGCTAGTTCTGAGTACAGGGTACCTATGACAGGTCAGGGGCCCAGAGGAAATGGCAGAAAGCTGAACTGGCTACTTAATTGGAGTTGACAATGTAGAAGATATGATTCAGCTAAACCAACATGTTCTTGGTCACACAAGGATTATCTCAGATTTCTGATTATAAAGTGTATAGACTGTGCTTTCCCATCGGGCCAAGAAATACAGTCTCAAAGCCTAAGAAAACAATCTCTGACATCAGTTTGTACAGGAAAACCTTTAACATGTGCAGAGGCTTTTCAGAAAAAAATATGTGGGCGAGTTGAATCTTTTCAAGAAGTCTCTCGAGATTGCCCTTGGCTTATCTGGTCAGCCAGGGCTTCTGGAAGCAGGAGAATGAATTCAAGGTTGCATGCAATGGGCACGAAGACAAAACAACCCATGTGCATGATGAGGAGGGAGAAAAGAGCCCTGGAAACACCGGGCTGCCAGGGGAGAAGGTGGGAGGCCACTGGTACTGGTCCTCTACACATCTAATACACCCTGGGAAGAAGTTTGTCACTTCTGGCAAAAGACTCCATGTGGAAAGTTTGTATCAGCCAAAATGCTGGAGTTGAAACTGTAACCTAAACAATGCCCAGCATGTGTGCTGGTTACAATTATGATTACTTGGTGAAGACCAGCAAAATGGTCAAAGTTACAAAGACTAAGAAATGTAAAAATAAAATAAAATAAAAAATAGGAAAGGAGAGGGCTGGGGAGATGGCTCAGGGGTTCAGAGCATACACTGCTCTTACAAAGGAGCTGACTTTGGTTCTCAGCAGCCCTGTCAGGCAGCTCACAACTGCCTGTAACTGTGTAACTCCAGCTCCAGGACAGCCCACATCCCTGGGCTCTGAAGAGACCCGCACTCACATTATACACATACCAACACACACACACACAAACACACGCACACATCCATGCTCTTACAAAGGAGCTGACTTTGGTTCTCAGCAGTCCTGTCAGGCAGCTCACAACTGCCTGTGATTCCAGCTCCAGGACAGCTCACATCCCTGGGTTCTGAGGATACCTGCACTCACATTGTACACACACACACACACACACACATACAAATGTTCATAGTGTAAAATAAAAAGTAAATCTTTTTAAGTCAAAAAGGGCCTGTGAGATGACTCAGTCATTAATGGCATTTGTTTCAAAGCCTAAGGACCTGAATTTAATTTCTGGAACCCTTATGGCAGAAAGGAGAGAACAGACTCCAGAAAATTGTTCTCTGACCACCACATGAGTGCTGTGGTACATGCATGTGTATGCACACACACTAGATAGATAGATAGATAGATAGATAGATAGATAGATAGATAGATAGATAGATAGATAGATAGATGGATGGATGGATGGATGGATGGATGGATGGATGGATGGATGGATGGATGGATAGATAGATAGATGATAGATAGATAAACAGATTTAAAATAAAAATTAAAAAGCTTTGGCCATAACCGCACTATTTTTGCTAGTTAGCAGGGAGTATGAAAATAAAGCTCTTATCTCACAGCTAACATACTGCTGGCTGATCTAGTCCTCTACAAATGAAAACAAAAGAACCAAAAACCAAAACCAGTAAGTGATGGAAGCAAGGTTCATTTGATATGCAACACACTTTCAAAAGGAGAAATGTGAATCCAAGGGAGAAACCACCCCCTGCTGTGTCAGTCCCCTGCTGTGCCCCCCACCCCCCCACCATCCTGCTTTCCTCCTGGCAGAAGTTCATGACTGACTTGTCTCTCTCCCACCCACTGGAGAGACAGTGCTCACCATTTTCCTCATCTGCAACTCCCCTGTCAGAAAGAGGCAGCTGCAGAGGCCCATCAGGTGACAAAATCATTTATGCTGTTTGGGGAAAATGGGACCAATGCAAGAAATTATTTTTTGTCTAAAAAGAAATTGAAAGAAGAAACAAGTAAGAATTGTGGGTGTTTTTTCCTTCACAGTAACGATTGCAAGGTCATCTCAATATCACAGCTTGGGAAAAGGACAAAAGTGGTCAGTTATAACCCACAAGATATCGGGTCAATAACCCACACTCTTAAAGGCAGTTCCATTTCAGCCTAAGACTCCTTAACTCTGCTACTCTGTCACTATAGTCAGGTCCCTAACCTCTGTGAGCCTCAGTTTCTATCCATAAAATAGGGACAACAAAGTTTTGTTGGCTGGTTATCTCAGGGCTTAGCTTAGTGCCTTCTACCACTTGAATTCTCCACTTGCAGGAACTGCTTAACCTTCTCAAAGGGCGTGCTGATGCGAAAGAATACAGGCAGCATAGAGAAGAAGCTGGGCCAGCATGGCAGGGCACAGTCCTTGCATTTCCCACAACCTGGGAGATCACTGACCGCTACAGAGAATGAACATCAGGGCAGGGAAAACTATCCTCTAAGCCACTTGTCACTGAATAGGACATTCTCAACACTGGTCACTCATCCACTGAAGATTTGTCAGTCAAAAAAAAAAAAAACTTACTTTATTAAATTCCTGATTCAGAAAGGCAAACTCAGAGGAAATGGAAGAATAGAACTAGACACGCAAACACTAGTGTAATGTCCCCTCCCCAGCCCACTCACAAACACAGCTACACACAACAGAATTCAGTTGCCCCTTTGTAGTCCTTAGGAATACTGAGTATCAGATAAGAAACCACAAAGAGGGTAAGAGAAGTCAACAGTGGCTTTCTTTATGGGCGTGGAGGGGTCCAGTGGTAGAGAACTACCAAGAAGAGCTTCCACGTTGCTTTGGTTATGGTCCATTATGGAGAAAGACGCCAGATTAGAAGGTCTTCACCAACATGTTTAATTAATAAGGGAAAAGAGGGCCGGTGATTGAGATGGCTCAGTGGGTAGAGACACTCACCGCCAAGTCTAATGACCTAGGTTCAATCCCTAGTACCCTCATGGTGGAAGGAGAGAACTGAATCCAACAAGTTGTCTTCTAACCTCACACACATACTGTGGCACACGTGCGTGCACAGTCACACAATACACACACACATATTTTAAAGGGAAGGGAAATGAAGAAAATCAAAGAAAAGAGAAGCAAAAGAACAAAATGGAAAGGAAAAGAGTAGACTTCATCACATGAATAAAAAGGAGAAAAAGCAACACTACAGTGCCTTCATGTTGTCAAGTAAAATCCATGTGAGTTAGGAAAACCACACAGGGGCTAGGAGATGACTCAGTGGGGAAGAACACTTGCTTCTCAAGCATGAGGACCTGAGTTTAAATCCCCAGGAGCCGGGTGAAAACACAGGTGAGACCCCATGCTGTGTTGGGCAGAACCAGCAGCATCACTGGGCCATGCTGGCTGCTAACCTAGCTCTGTCCAGATTCAGTGGGAGACCCTGTCTCAAGGGAATAAGGTAGAGCATGGTAAAGCAAGGCACTCTGCATCTTCTTCTGGCCTCCATATGCACAGGCATGGGTGCACATATATACCACGCATATGCTCACATAACATCTTACGGTTTCTAGTGTTATAAAGAGACACCATGACCATGGCAACTCTTACAAGAGAAAACATTTAATTGGGGTGGTTTATAGTTCAGAGTTTCAGTTCATTATCATTATGGTGGGACGTGGTGGCATGCAGGCAAACATAGTGCTGGAGAAGGAGTTGAGAATTCTACACCTTGACCCAGAGACAACAGGAAGTGAACTGAGACACTGGGCATAGCTTGAGCATAGGAGACTTCAAAGATAGCTCCCAAGGTGACACAATTCCCCCAACAAGGCCATACCCACTCCAACAAAGCCACACCTCCTCATAGTGCCACTCCTTATGAGACTATGGGGTCAGTTACATTCAAACTACCACATTCCACACCAAGACCCCTATAAGCTTGTAACAGTATCATAATGCAAAATGCATTTAGTCCAGCTTCAAAAGTCCCCATAGTCTATCATAGTCTCAACAATGTTTAAAAGTCCAAAGTTCAAAGTCTCTTCTGAAATTCATGCAATCTCTTAACTATAATCCCCTATAAAATCAAAATAAATCTAATCACATACTTCCAACACGTAATGGCACAGGATATACATCACTGTTCCAAAACATATGGAAGGGAGCATAGAGAGGAAATACTGAACCAAAACAAGACAAAAAACCAGCTGAGCAAACTCCAAACTCTGTATCACCATGTCAGATGTCAAAATGCTCTTCAGATCTCCAACTCCTTTCAGCTTTGTTGACTGCAACACACCTCGTCTCTTGGGCTAGTTCCACTCCCTGTTAGCAGTTTTCCTTAGCAGGTATCCCATGGGTCTGGCATCTCCAATATCTTGGGGTCTCCAAGGCCATCCAGGTTTCAACTTCACAGCTTTATGTAATGGTCTCTCCAGGTCTCCATTTAGGGACACTCATGACACCTGCCTGACCTCAACAACTTTCTTAGTCACAGAGACAAATTCCATAGCCCCTTTCTTCTATCCTTAACTCCAGAACCACATGACTGAAGCTGCCAACTTCTGCTGCTTACTGGGACTGGAACATGGCCTTCCTCATTCAATTACATCTTCACCAACTTTCTCTTTTCAATGGTTTCCTTTGCAGCCTAAGCTTGGCTGTCTTGAAGTTGGATCTGTAGACCAGGCTGGCCTCAGAGATCTGCCAGCCTCCACCTCTGGAGTGCTGAGATTAAAGGTATCTACCACCATATCCAGCTCTAAGCTTTTCTTTAATTCCTTTTCCCAAGTTGGAAACTTAGCTGAGTGGGATAGTTCCCTGAAGTCACCACTCCCTTTATTCCATTTCTTAATCTGTCTTTCTCCTTGAATGCGGGATTTAAAACCATTCCATTTCCTGTTGCTCCCTTTCTCCTCAAATTTTACATTTTGTATTTTGCCTTCTTTAATTTGCTCCCTTTTAGTATAAATCTTCATTAGAGTTATCACTAATAACCACATGACACAGTCTATACTAGACTATTAAAGAGATTTCCTCTGCCAATGGAATTAATCCACAACTCTTTACTTTAGCCTCAGGTAGACTCTTTGAACAAGTGCAAAAAGCAGCCACATTCTTCACTAAATATCACAAGAATTATCTCGAGGCAACATACTAAAATTCTTATCCTCTGAAACATTTTGATCTAGGCCCCCAAGTTCATCAAATCACACTCAGCACCACTGTCTTCCATGTTCCTATTAGTATGGTCCATTAGACATTGCTTAAAGTGTTCCAAATGCTTTCCTAATCCATAGTTCCAATGTTCATATTCCTTCAAACAAAAATATGGTCAAGCCTATCACAGTAATATCCTAGTCCCTGGTACCAACTTCCATCTTTTATAGAGTTTTTATTGCTGTGAAGAGACACCATGACCATGGCAATTCTTATAAAGGAAAACATTTAATTGGAGTTGCTTATAGTTCAGAGGTTTGGTCCACTATCATTATGGTGGGACATGGTGGCATGCAGGCAGACATGGTGCTGGAGAAGGAGCTGAAAATTCTATATTTTGATCCCAAGGTAACAGGAAGTGAACTGAGACACTGGACAAAGCTTGAGCACAGGAGACCTCAAAGCCCACTCTCATGGTGACATACTTCCTCTATCCAACAAGGCCACATCTACTTCAATGAGACCATACCTCCAAATAGTGCCACTCCCTATGAGTTTATAGAGACCAATTAAATTCAAGATACCACACACAAAAAGAACACTGCATAATGCAGTTAATTGGCCCTCTATCTGCATGAATCCCCATATCACGGGATTCAACCAACTATGTATTGAGATATATTTTAATTACATCTATACTTACTACCTACAGACAAGGTTTTATTATCATCGTTCCATAAACAATACAGTTTAACAGATGCGTAACATCAGTATTATAGTAAGTATTAGAAGTCATCAAAAATGATCTAAATACATCATTTTTATACAAAATGGAGGAGGTCTGGCAGGTCCTACACAAATACTATGCTACTTATATAAAGAAATTGAGCGTCTGTGTATTTTAGACTTTTCAGAGGTTCCTAAAAGCTGTGATATCCATGAATACTGAGGAACAACTGTGACAGCATAGAGGACTTATCAGAAAAATCTCAACTCTTGGTGTGCTGCCATGTGCTCCAGGCAGAAACAGCAAAGACATCTCCTCCTTTCTCCATAGACTACTGTTGGAAGAAGAACAATGTGGCTACATGGAAACATTACGAGGGAATAACTAAAGAGTACGGTGCAGAGCTGTGTCCTGTTGGTGGCAGGAAGTGTGTAGCATAGGCTGGTATTACTTCCAAAGGTTGAGCTCATGTCCATCCATAAAACAACCTGTTCTGAGCCTAAGCTTCCCAACCAGAGCACATGCTGAGGATGTGGAGCCAGGCTCAGGATGATGGGGTGGTCTGTCCAGGTCTCCTATTGCAGGGAATCATGCTGAGGGTGTGGAGCCAGGCTCAGGACGATGGGGTGGTCTGTGCAGGTCCCCTATTGCAGGGAACCATGAAACAGGAAACAGATCCCTCACCTGATTGTCAAGGTCAAAGGTAGCCTCAGTCTGGATCTGTCTCACGTTGCTCCCATGGCCTTTCTCGGTCATTGCAAACATCCCGGTATACTTCAGCTCCTGAAATTTAGGAAATATTAAAAGGAATTTAGATGGTCAGAGGAACTTTAACTGAAGACCTCAGGACACTAACAATATTAGCAAGGAAAGGAGAAGAAAGCCGGAAACAACCATAAAAACATATTTTGTTGATGTTTATTATGCATTTGGGAATATGACAGATGAGCCTGGAAAGATGGTTCCACAGTTCAGAGCACTTGCTGCTTTGCAGAGGACCTAGGTTCAGTTCCCAGCACCCACATAATAGCTTCCAACAATCCATAACTCGAGTTCCAGAGGATCCAACACCCACTTCCAGCCTCTGAAGGCATCACACACTCATGTGGTACACAAACATACAGCCAGGTAAAATATCCATACACATAAACAGTTTTTAATCTTTAAAAAAAAGAACATGACAGATGTAGATGTAGTATGTAAAAAGATAGTCTTGAAATTCTCATTTGGGTCAAAATGTTTGCAGACTTGAATTCTGTTTTGTTTCTAATCAAACAGACACACAAAAGTACTATGATTTTGTTTTTTTAAATCTCCATGGAAAAAGCTATCTGCTAAAGTAAGCATCATACCTTGAGTTGCTGATACCACTTGATAACATGTTCAGAACTTCCAAGATTGAGGATGGTACCGCCAAATAGGAAAGAAATGACTCCACACTAGAAACAAGGACAGTACAAACAATGACAAGCCACAGTCAACTGCTTAGCAACAGCTAGACCCATTGGTCAAAATCCATTCAAGGATTGATTTTGTTGTGATATTTTGTGTTCTGACTAATAAAGCTTGCCTGGAGACCAAAGGGTGGATCTAGCCACAAGTTAACAGTATGGGTCTGAAGGGCTGTACAGACAGGAAGTGAACAGGTTGGGCAGAGAGAGGAAGTGATAAGGTGGGGTGTAGACAGGATCTCAGCCCTTTTCGGTCAAAGGAGTTGGAGAGGTTAAGAGGTGGCTGTGGTTGCTACTTTACTTCTCTGATCTTTCAGCTTTTACCCTGATATCTGACACTAGGTTTCCATTATTAAGACTAATTAGGATCGCACTTCAGGGTATCTCTAGGAATCCTTCACGCTACACAGGTCTTTCTCTGCCCTTTTTATTTGGGGGTGTGGGGGGGTTCTCAAGACAAGGTTTCTCTCTGTAGCTTTGGTTGCTGTCCTGGAACCCAAGTGCTGGGATTAAAGGAATGTGCCACCACTGTCCGGGAAAGATTGTTTGTTTGTTTGTTTTGTTGTTGTTGTGGCCACCAAGACACAATGGAATCTAGAGCCAGGGAGACCTGAGGCAGATGATTGCCAGCTCACCTCGAGGTGGTGAATGAAGCCAACATACGATGATGGGGTTGAAGAAAGAAGATGGCCAAGAGGTTTGAGAACTCAGGGCTCACTCACCAGTGGAATTCTTTAATGAGAATAATTAAGTCTATTTTGCCTAATCAAGTTTAAACTGGATCTTTCGGTGGGCAGAAGGGGTCCATTGTACCCACACATTTGGAAAATGGAATCAATCCAAAATGGTATTTTTTTTCCTTTGTGTCTAGTTTTAAAGACAATATTTTACTCAAGTTAAGGCAAGTTGAATTTTCCTCTCCTAAACCTCTGTGGTTGATGGTGAATGTATACATTATCATATATTTCTTTTCTAGATTTTTAACGTTTTCCTCTTCCTTGGGAATGGGAAAAACTAGAATATTTTTGTACATGCTTGAAAAGTTTCCATTCACTAGCTACGTTAGTAAGCAGTTAGGCCAGGGTGGCCTGTGCCTTCGAAGGAAAGTGGCCAGTTCGTAGATAGCATCTGTGCCACTTCCACTCACACAACCAAGAAATGTGTGGGGACTTCCCCTCACAAAAGCAGTCTTCAAACAGCAGACAACAAGACCAAGTTCACGAAGAGTACCAGAGTGTTCCTGAGCTGGTGACCTCTGGCCTGACATGGTCACAGCAGTGCCTCCCAGGAGGAGCACAAACAGTTTTCTAACCAGAAAACTGAGTCAGGCAGGTAAGTAGTGGTGGTGGTGGTGAGGAAAGGAGTGGAGAGATTCAGGGTAAATTCTGGAGACAAGATGATGAGTTGGATTTGGGAAGAGAAGGGGTACTCTGGGGTTACCTGGTCTTTGGCTGAGTGACCGTGTCCATGAAAGCCCATTAGCTGTGTTGGAGAAGCTTGCGAGAGTTGGCATGAACAGGGAGGAGATATCTTCAATGAAGATAGAGGGACAGAGATACTGCAACTGGCCAGAGATGAACATATATCCAGACTGTCGTCCCAGAAGACACTGTGTCCACTGCTGTCAAAACCATCCTATCTCCTTTCCCTAGTAAACCTCAGGGGCAGAACACTAAGAAGCCCACCTGTGTTGAGACAAACTGAGGAAAGCAGTTGAGACACCTTATGAAAGAAAACCCCAACTGCAAACATGCACTCTACATGTACTGTTTTGGGTGTCTCTCTCTCTCCTTTTTTCATAATCTGGAGAAGAAAAAGGATGGTCGCAACATCAGGAGTATGAAGCAATAACCACAGCATGCCCAGAAAAGGCTGGCAGCAGCCTCCACAGGCTCCCACTGGAGATGCCTAAAGACTGGCACCTGAGCTCAGGGCAGTATCACAAGACAAATAATGAACCTCGGCCAGAGCCTCGACATACACATGGGGATGAGAAGGTGATTCTGGTCATCAGAGCAGAGTGCTTGTTGGCCTCTCCTCAATCCACCAGTGAAGCCACCATCTGGTAGATAGTTAACGAGGGCTCCTGGGTGGAATGGTGAGAAGGCTTAGTCAGCAAAGGGCTTGCCTTTTAACCACAGGGACCCGAGTTTGACCCCAGAACCTCCATTAAAAAATATGCAGGTGCCATGGCATGCATTTCTAGTCTCAATGCTGGGAAAGCAGACAGGAGGATCTCCAGGACTCACTGGCCAGTCAACCTAGGCTACTCAGTGAGTTCTTGGCCAGTAAAGACTCCTGTTTCCTTTTTTATTTATTTTTTATTTATTTTTTTTTTTTGAAACAGAGTATCCAGGAGCTAGCAAGATGGTTCAGGGGATATTGTTGCCAAGCCTGATGATCGGAGTTCAGTCCCCAGAATCTGCATGGTGGAAGGAGAGAACTGATTCCAACAAATTGTCCTCTGACCTCCATAGGAACACCATTATGTGTTCATATTCTGTCTGTCTGTCTGTCTGTCTCTCTCTCTTGATCTCCCTCTCCCTTTCTCTTCCCCAACCCTTCTTCTCTCTCTTTCAATACATAAACAACCTAATTATATAAAAAAAAAATATGGCTGAGAAATGACATCACAGTTGCCCTTTGGCTTCCATACACAAGCACGCGGTTGCAAGTGCACCCACACAGACACACAGACACACAGACACAGACACACACAGACACACACACACACACACACACACCCTATCCACATCTCAAAAGGTTATACCAAGAGGAGCAGTACTTGGGAATGTATTATCCCTGCCCACTTCCTGTCCTGCTCTTTGCCTCCTGGTCTGCTGTGTTTTCGATTGTCTGCTATACACTCTTGCCGCCATGGCACCACCTGCTTCACCACGCCTTCTCAGCTGCAACAAGCTGAAACCAGGAACCAAAATAAATCATCCCTCCTTGTGTTGTTTTCAGAGGCATTTGGGTCACTGTGAAGCAAAAGTAGCTAATACCATTGAACTTCCATGTAGGCTGATGAGAAAGCAGTAGTGCTCTCCATGATGTGACACATATGTAAAAAAAAAAAAAACAAATAAAAGTTTCAAGGGTTTAATTTTCTAACCCACATATTTAAATTATTTAAATCAATGAAGGCCATGACTTGGGACAATATAGATCAATCTCGGCAGTGATATCTAAGTGAAGAAAGTAAGTCACAAACATTTATGGTACTGTCTTTATAAAATAAAGACAAATGAAGCTGAGGTAGTGGTGGTGCACACCTTAAATTCCAGCACTCAGAGGCAGAGGCAGGCTAATCTTTGTGAGTTCCAGGACAGCCAAGGCTACACAGAGAAATCCAAAGAAGAAGAGGAGGAGGAGGAAGAGGTGGAGGAAATTAAGACAAATGGGAATAATCAATTAATACACTATATATGAATTAATGAAAACAATATGAAAAAACAAGAAAAGCATCAGACTGCACTAGTGATCCCAGCACTTGGGAGACAGAGGCAGGAGTTCAAGGTCAGCCTAGGCCATAGGAAAACTGTCTCAAAGCAAACAAAGCAAAAAGCAAAGAAGAGAGGATGGCTGACAATAGTGAAAAAGCAGGAGAGCAGGTCTGGGGCAACAAACTCCACAGAAGCAGGACTGTTTCTCACCTTCACACAGGTGGCCGGGTCCGCTATGCAGACCACTTCTCCCAGGGCAAAGCTTCGGCTGATGAAATTCTTCCTTCTTTCTTCCTGAAAATATAATAGACCTAATATCAAGATTTACTGCTGATCTTCTGACCTCGAAAAAAATATATATATAATATATAAATAATGGGTAATATACATAATACTTTCACAAAAAAACAACACAACACAATTTTAAGTTAGGAAAGCATCTCATCGCTCTTCTGAAAATAAATGTTTTCATCTTGTGTCAATGTGGCCTTTGGTCTCTGACCATTTGGGTGTGGTATTCAAGAACTTTTTTCCTTTTTTTTATTTTATTTATTTATTTATTTATTTATTTATTTATTTATTTATTTATTTTTGGATTTTCGAGACAGGGTTTCTCCATAGCTTTTGGTTCCTGTCCTGGAACTACCTCTTGTAGACCAGACTGGCCTCGAACTCACAGAGATCCGCCTGCCTCTGCCTCCCAAGTGCTGGGATTAAAGGCGTGCACCACTACCGCCCCGCACTTTTTTCCTTTTTTAAGCTTTCTAAAAAAAACATTTATTTAGGGGTATGTGCAACACAGTACATGTGTAGAGGTCAGAGGCCAACTTGCAAGTGTCAATTCTCTCCTACTGCAATGTGGGTCCTAAGGATCTAAACTGGGTCATCAGGGTGGGCAGCAAGTGCCTTTACCGGCTATTTCACCATGAAGAGCCCCACAACCTCTTTTCTTACACAACAGGAAGGCAGCTTCTTGAGGACAGACTCTTTGTCCCCATATCCTATGTCCCCAAGGCTTTATTTAGCCTTGACCAAGCTTGTCCCTGACTTCCCAGTATGTTCCCACTGCAGTATAGGCAGCCAAAACATCCTGCCTTGTTACTCCAAGTGTCCCCACAGCAACACCGATGTGAAGAAAATCCTGTAGAAAACCTGAGAACAGCCGGGCGGTGGTGGCGCACGCCTTTAATCCCAGCACTCGCGAGGCAGAGGCAGGCGGATCTCTGGGAGTTCGAGGCCAGCCTGGTCTACAAGAGCTAGTTCTGGGACAGGCACCAAAGCTACAGAGAGACCCTGTCTCAAAAAAACAAAAACAAAAAAAAAAAAAAAGAAAGAAAAAAGAAAACCTGGGAACATTTTAGATAAAGGAAAAGTAATGGTCTTCTCTTCTTAAGCATAGGCCACTGTTGGGTTTGATTTGTGATTTTAAAACCATGAGGTCCTGGTCTCTCATCCCTGCTGAGTCTCTTCCTATCACAACATCAATAACTTCCAAAGCTCAGTGAGCAGACAGCAGATGGTTCTCAACTGTTTAAATATATATAAATATGTTATATTTAAACATATAAATGCAATATATATATATATATATATGCAATTCTAGCAGCACTAGAGATTCTAGCAGAGACAGGAGGATGCTAATGGCTCTTTAACCAGCCAATCTTCTGAGCTCTACATTCAGTGAGAGAGCCTGTCTCAAAATATACAGTAGAGAGTGACAGAGAAAGACACCCAACAATGACCTCTGACCTACACACACACACACACACACACACACACACTTTTCAAAACAAGCCAGAAGCAACATTCCCAGAGAAGGTGATAGCCTGTTGAGTGGACAATTTGCAATTATTCATTATTGGAATTTATGTGAGCTGTCCTTACAGGCCAGTTTCTTCTGAGACCCCCACCAACAAAACTGATACTGGTTGCTTATGTGTGCAAGTATGTGCATCTATTTGTGCACACATGTATTTGTGTATCCAGGTGTGGGCACATCTATCTTGTATATATTGTGTGCATAAACCTCCACGTGTATGTGTGTGCATGTTCCCTTAAATATGCATGCATGTCTTAGTGTGTGTTTCTATACACACATTCACATGTGGGCTTGTGCATGTGTATTGCCCCACCGGCAGCAAGACAAGACCAGCCTTCTCTGGATGACGATTTCCACACTGGCTTCAACTCTCTCCCTAGGCATCCTCCATATTTTTCCTTCCCTCAGGCTTTTACAATGTTTCTCTCAAGTATTATTAATTCCATCAAACACCATTCTGTCAAAAAGCATGCTTCTCAACATGGCTGCAACCCAACACATCTTGTATTGATTATTTCCTAAAATACCTCCAGGCTCTCGCAGAAACCCTTGCGTGGCTCTGGCCTGGGGTTGCACTGAAGAGTCAGTTACAAGTAGATAATGAAAAACAACTGTAGCAGATACCTGCAGACATTTTCAGTGTCCTCTGTTTCACCAATCCTTAGAACAACCCCAACATAAAAGATGGAAAAGCCTATGCTCAGAAAATCAAGTGACTAACCCAACCAGAGTCACCTGACCCAAACAAGGGTCAGAAACTAGAACTTCAGAGCTCATGAGGATGTCTTGCTACCACCTCTCATTGTCCTTCATTATTAAAGACTCTGGTTACCCAGTCTTCATCACCATTTTATTTCGTACCACCAGAGAGAACTCAACATCATCCTGTCAAGGTGTCCCCATGCCATCTTTCTGAGGCATGCTATCTATAGTCACATGGACAAACATCCCTTTGCTTTCAATCACTTGCTCTGCCTTTTCTAGACACAAACCATCAAAGGGATGTGCATAGTGGCATATGCCTGAAATCCCAGCACTCAGGAGGCAGAGGAAAGATCCAGGTCAGCCTAGTCTGAACAGAAATTTCACAGCAGTCAGAGCTACAGAGAAAAACCCTATGTCTAAATAATTATTAGATAAATATGTAGGTAGGTAGATAGATAGATAGATAGATAGATAGATAGATAGATAGATAGATAGATAGGTGATAGTAAATCCCTTAGAAATATCAGGTGGAGATGGTTTTTTTCATTCTGATAATTCACACTATTGATGAAGGAATATAATTTTGTTACTAGTAACATCCAATTGTGACCATTTTTACTCACAAGTTTGAAGCTAAGTGCAAGCACATGTGTTGAATTCACCCATCTTGGAGCATTTGAAATTGTTTATTATGATGACTTCCCTTCCCCTGTCTCCACAGGAGACAGCCATGTTTATTATTAGACCTGATGGGAAACGTCAGTAGGAGTTTGCCATTCCCTGGCGTTAACTCGAGTATGTGCTTGGGCTGGTTCGTTTTCAAGAAGTCAGATCAAAGTTCTGAAACCTGGACTGGGTTTGATTTGATTGACCATATTGCTGGCGTATATTTCTAACATCATCTATACACATAAATTTTCTTGTCTTTAATTAGCTAATTGCTTAAGTAATAGCCATTATTGGCAAATTTACCCTCTCCTTAAATTGGCAGCACTAGCTGCGTTGGCTGCATTGTTTGGGATCAATCATTAATCAATGTATTTTTTGCATCTTTTTAAATATGTCTGCTATATCAATAGCTACCTTCATTCACATTTGATATATTCAAACCAAACTCAATGACTATATAGTCTTATAAATTTACCATTTTAAAGGATAGTAAATCCATAAATGTATAAACAATAATTCAAACTTTTATTATATCTGAACTTGAAGTCCATGCCATCAAACACATCTGTGTAGTAATTTCAACTTCAAACAGAAGGAAGACAGTTTGTCCTAAAATACTCTCTTCAGGGCATTTATATAGCAGATCTCTATGCTGTGATATTCTGCTACAAACTCTGGGGAGAAAAAAAAAAGTCTTCTAAACCTAGAGGTATCCCTGAAACACATGTCCATTTCCTCAGTGAAAATCAATCAGGTTCAGAACTGTTGGAAGTGTGGAATTTGTGTTGCCTTCCCTCGGATGCTAGCATGTCCACAAGAACTCCTCCGCACCCACAAGCAGCCTGCAGTAGGTTCCCACCAGTTGTAAATGAGGGTGCTTAATACTGTTTCCCCTTGAAGATGCAGCCTTCTGTCTGCCTTGCTTTTCCACCTGTGGGCTGATGGAGGACAGTACGGCAGCCTACACACAAGACTACCATTTGTGCACAGTTCAAAACCATTGTTATTTTATAGCGTTTTGGGCATTTCACATCCATGAAGTAGAAACCAGGACCTGCAATGGGCACCTTTTCCCGAGTTTCTTCTTCTTTTCTAAAGTGGGATGAAGGAGATCATTTGTGAGAGGCATGTCCTCATGGGAGGTCATGACCAATTTTCCATTTTCAATGAAGACCAATTTATCACTTTTGCTTATGCATATTCAACGGGATCTAGGTAATGCGTTTTCCCTCTCCCACTTCCCCTCCTCTTCCCTCTCCCCATCCCCCCCTCTTTCTTTCCACCTCTCTAAGGAACTCTTGCCTATCCTAAAGTCAAAAAAATGTTCTTTGTTCTTCCGTGAGCTGATTTTAAGGTTTGTGTTCCAAAAAACTACATAATACACTCTAATTATTTTTGCATGTAGTGTGAAGTAGGGAATATAGGTTTACTTTTTTCTATTTACTTCAGCATCATTTATTACAAAGATGTTTCTTTTCTTGTTATGTTGCCTTGGCAAAACTCTGAAGAATAAAGCAACTAATCAAATGTGTATTTCTGCCATGACTCTTAATTATGTTCCCTTGATATGTCTGTCTGTTTTTTGTTTTGTTTTTGTTTTTGGAGACAGGGTTTCTCTGTGTAGCTTTGGACCCTGTCCTGGAACTCACTCTGTAGACCAGGTTGGCCTTGAATTCACAGAGATTCCACCTGCCTCTGCCTCCCCAGTGCTGAGATTAAAGGCGTGCACCACCACCACCAAGCCACTATGTCTGTCTCTTTTATCAGCGTCACATAAAGCTTTCTAATGAGGCTTGAACTCATGTAATGAGAGCCTACCAGCTTTGCTCTGTTACAGAATTATTTTAACCATTCTAGGTCCTTTGCATATCCATAGGCATTTGGAATCAACCAGTAAATTGTAATGATGGCTCCAGAACACCTCCAGAATCAGTCTCACGCCATGCCTTTCCCAGTGATGAGAGCCTCCAGAGACCCCCAGTACCATCTCAAGAAAATTGAATCATTTCGGCGTAGCCTCTGTCTGGCTTTAATGTCCCGTGACAGTTACTAAGATCACAGAGTAGAGGCTCTGAACAGAAGGCTGGAAACATTTGGTAGCAAAGGCTAGCCATGTTCTTCATGTACTTTTCCTCCCAGGGCTGATAAAAGTGATATTCCCGTGGCTTTATCTAAGGGCAGTGTCCATGTCATGAAAACATTACTGCAGCATTCTGACAAAGCAATATTCTCCCAGATTCTTGCCTCAAACATGATATACGTTCCCTTGGTGACAGAGGCCTCCCACGTCCCTACCCTTGTACCTGCATTTGGAAATGTTTCCAGTCAAAGAGTAATCCCAGAATTAGTCAATACTGACAGCGTGCCATAATGAGTTTTTCTATTGGCCTCACCATCTCAGTGCCTGGGACTTCCTTCCTGTGAGTGCCAACTCCAGCATCTGACCATCATCTTAATGGAAATTAATGATGGCTTATCCATGTTTGTCCTCGGGCAAATATCGCTCAAGTCACTTCACATTTTGAAAGATTGTGTTTTAAAAACCGGGTAGTAAATCACAGTATCATTGAGTGCTCACTTAGCACTTGCTATTGCCAAGTGCTGTATGCAGAACCTAACATGTGGGGGGATGTCATTTGATCCTCCCATGCGCCCTTCAACATGAGTGATGGAAACCAAGGCTCAGAGAAGCAAGAAAGTCACCTGAGGGCTTGGGTTTCTTGACGAAGAAGCCAAGGATGAACCTTCATCTATCTGACTCCAAAATGGGAGAGAAAACTACATTTTGACTACCCCAAATTAATGTAAAGGCAATATACAAATATATATGTATATATAGACATACACATATATATATGAAGTGCACTTAAAAAGTTAACACTAGAATACATAAGCCCATTATTAATTATATATGTTATTATGTATAAGTCTGTGTGTATGTATAATTTTAATTTTCCTGAAGTGAATATCTCTTACTTTGATAATGTAAATTTTCAACATTTCTTCCAGTGAATTTTGTGAATTTTTCTATAATCTCTATTTATAATTGTTTGACTTCTCCAAACTTCACAGCATAAATAGAAGGTGAAGAAGCAGGCTTGAAACATGGGTTAAGAAAAAGCTGATCTCAGTGCAGGAAGCAGAGAAATTAACGGTGTAGTGGTAAATCCAGTATGGCCCAGAACTCATGACCTCAACTGGACATGGCCAGCAGAAATCTGAAATCTGATTTCTCCAACTGCATGGCATCCCTTGTCCCTTCACTGGTCCTGATGGTAGGTTCTGATAGTTGGCCTTGGGTCCTGTATTCAAGCCTACTTTTGCTACGTAGCAAGAAAGATGCCAAGGGGAGCCTCCAGTGTTACCCATACCCGTGCTGAGACCATCCCAAATCACAACATCTTGCTCCCATACCCAAAAGTCAGGATGACTCCCACCCTACGTTAGAGTAGCTTCCCCTACCTTCATGTAAACCTTGAAGTTAGGAGTGGAAGCCTTCACAGCTTCCTGTGGCTGGCATCCATCCTGGCTTGCCCAGCTGGGCTGATTTTGCACTGCCCCTCACAACAGAAAGACTGTGTGGGGCAGAGCTTTACCACATTTGGGCTATGGAATCAATACAGGTATAATTTGACTTTCACCTCTGTTACTTCTAGCATTTAACTTTAGATAATTTAACCTGTTCTCTAACCATTAGCCCCATGGCCTGTGGCCCATAAAATAGAGAATCAAATTTTATGATTTTCCTGGATGGAGTATGATTTTGAGACAAGACCTTGTCATGCAGCCCAAAGTAGCCTTACATTTTTTACCCTCCTGCTTCAGCTTTCTGATGAGATTACCTGGGTAACTGTATGTACCACCATGCCCAGCTTGTGCAGCGTATTGCATAACATATGAAAAATACTTGCAGCTCTTTTCTGCTCGTGACCTATTTCTCCAGCCAGTCCTCCCACCCCAGTCTTCACTCTGATCCTTTTCCAGAATCTACCAGACCCAGTCCTTGAGCCTCCTCTCTTCTGTCAACACATTTGGGACTCCATCCAGCTTCGCAGCTCCTAATTCATCCCTGTACTCACGATTTTCTGCATCCTGTCCCTATACATCTCAAGTTTCTGATCATAGCTAAAAACTAACTCCTGACTTAGTGTCAAGCCAAGCACGGAAAAGTCTTCATCCTTCTCTCCCCTTTGTATCTCATCATCCATCAGCTGCTCCTACTGCTTTTCCAATTGAATTTCAGAAGACTCTCTAATTCAGCCACTTTGACCACAGCCACTCTGGTCCTGGCCAGCACCAGCTCTCTGTTCGGGGACTGAAAATCCCCTCAACTCTTGTCATTTTCAGTCCTGCCCCAGCAGCTAGGAAGGCTCCTGGCAAACTATCAGATCATGTCCTGCTCCACTCCGTCCTTCTAGAACCTTCCCATTTTATTCTATGAGGAAAGCTGAACCAATTAAAACCTCCTCATCCTCCTTTCTCCCAGCCTATGACAACCACTGTTCTCGTCTTTGTCTCCCTGACTCTGCTTACCCCACACACCTCTCACAGAGTCACAGTAACAACAGCCTCACTCTCTTTAGGCACAATGTCTGCAAGAGTCAGCCACGTAACAGCTGTCAAGTTTCCCTTACTTTTAAAACCTAGTTCTTTTTGGCATTACCTGCCTCATTTTGCTCATTCTTCCCTCTGCTGACAGACATTAGCTATTGTGCACAGCGATGCTGTTGACGTGGTGTGATGGAAAATGTCGGTTGTCAACTTGGTTGGATCTGGAATCAACTAAGAACCAAGCTTGCAAGGGTCTGTGGGGTCTTTCCGGGACGGAGTAACTGAATAGCACCTTCCAGGCAGCCTTGACATAAAGAAGTCCTGAGGAAAGCCCTGCTCCTGTAGATAACTCTGACCAAAACACATAGATACAAACATTTACCTGAGTCTGCTTTCAAGTGTTGGGGCATATGTTAAGAAATGGGATTTCTGTATCATGTGACTTAATTTTTAACAAAACGTTTAATTTTTAAGGAAATGCCATAGTGTCTTAAACAGAGGCTACATGACTTTATCCAGCATCAGCAACACATAAGGGTTCACATATTACATCCTTGAGGGTTTGTCTCATTTTTTTATAGACAGCTGTGTTAAAGGGTGTAAATCAGTGGTTCACAACCACTTTGGGTCTAATATCAGCTATTCTGTATATCAGATATTTGTGATCCATAACAGTTATGAAATAACACTGAAAATAATTTTATGGTTGGGGTCATCACGACATGAAGAACTGTATTAAAGGGTCACAGCCTTAGGAAAGTTGAGAATCATTGGTGTAAAGAAATGTGTAGCTCACTGCAGGTTTGATCTTTGATTTTCAAATGATTAATATCAGGCATCATTCTGTGTATTTATTGGTCATTTGCATAGTTTAATTAGAGACAAGTCATTTTTATACTTTAATTAGAGAAAGTCTCTTCAAGTCCTTTGGTCATTTAAAAACAAATTGTTGTCAGTGTTTTCTACATATAAGATCATGTCATCTAGCTGGGAAGTGGTGGCGAACACCTTTAATCCCAGCACTCAGGAGGGAGAGACAGGCAGATCTCTATGAGTTTGAAGCCAGCCTGGTCTACAGAGTGAGTTCCAGGACAGGCTTCAAAGCCACAGAGAAACCCTGTCTCAAAAAGGCGGGAGGGGGGTTATGTCATCTGTTATTTAATATAGTTGTTTGTAGTTGAATTGCGTGAGTTCCTTACATTTATGATTGTCTTAGAAACGTGATTTGCAAGTATTTCTCCCATCCCACGGACTGTCTCTTCACTCTGATGTCCGTGTTCCTTCAGTCTGCTCTGCTGTCACAGAATACCTGAGATTGGGTAATGTATAAAGAAAAGAAATTTATTCTTATAGTTAAGGGGCCTAGAAAGTCCAAGGCTGAAGGTCTTGCGTCTGACAAGTATCCTGCTGTACCATCCCATGGTGGAAGGCAGAACGAAAATGCACCCTTTACAAAGAACCAACTCCCATAACTAGCCCACTCCTGAGACAATGGCATTCATCCTTTGATGGAAGCTATGATGGCTATTCTTTGTTGTCAGCCGACTACATCTGGAAATGACAAAAACCCAGGCAGCTGAATACATCTGTGAGGGATTTTTCTTAAATCACTTGAAGTTGGACGATCCACCTTTAATCTGGGCCACACATTCTGGTGGCAGTCTATATAAAGGATGTGGAAGCAGGAAGCTTTTGCTCTTTGTCTGTTTGCCCTGGCTTTCATTGGCAAGTCCGTTCCTTCACTGGCATTGGAACCTACTTCTTCGGGATCCTGGCATACACTGAAACCAGTTGAGACATTCAGCCTGCAGGACTGAACACTAATCAATTATTGACATTTCCATTGCTAAAAAGCCATGATTAGACTAGCTGGGCCACATCCTGAAATTTGCAGTAATGAATCCCTCTTATATATAGAGAGATTTATTCTATTGGTTCTGTTCCTCTGAAGAGCACCCTGACTAACACAGGAGCGGAGTCTTGATATTCTAACCACATGCTAGAAGCTCCACCTCTCAAAACTGCTCTGGTGGACCTTAAGTTTCCAGCATGGAAGTCTGGAGGGATACATTCAATCCATATCACCTTGATGCACAAAATTGTAAGCCAGGCGTGACAGTGCATGCCAGTCAGTACTCTGAAGGCAGAGGCAGAAGGTAGATCTCTGTGAATTCAAAGTCACCCGGTCTATAAAGAGAGTTCCGGGTCAATCAGGCTACATAATAAAGCTTTGTATCAACAAGAAGGAACATTTTGATGCCCTCCAAGTAATCCTCAGTGTGTAAGTGCTCCACCTCTTCAGTTCATTTTATCCCCCAGTGTTGTGTTATTTTCATGCTTTAGTAAATAAAACTATTTACTTTTGATTGTGCTTTTTAACATACAGAAATGAAAAATAATTCTGTGTATTGATCTTATCTTGCAACTTTGCTGGATTTACTAGCTCTCACTTATTACTGTGGAATTATTACAGTAAGATCATGTCATCTGTCAGCAAAGACAATTTTATCTTTTTTCTCTCCACCCTATGTCTGATTTTAGTCACACGTCTGTCACTGCATGATGTGCCATAAATGTATATATTTATTACTCCACAGTGTCTCCTCCTATACTAAGCTATAAGCTCTACAAATGCCTGCTTTACTCCCTCCCCTTAGTGTTTGGCTCACAAAAGGAGCTAGTCAATAACTGTAAAATTACCTCACCTGGCACACAGATGGAACCTAACAAATGGTAGCAAGTCATAATTATTGTTACCTTTTACACAATACTTTACTGCAAACATAATAATTAGGTTTTCAAATAAAAAGATTTTATTTATGAAGAATGATCTCAGTATCAAGAAATAAGCAGCAGCACCAGGATCCCAGCTGGAGTCCCTTGGCAGGCAACTCACTCCCCAGCAGGCTCTTGGAAGAAATCCCTGTGGTCCTCACAGATGACAACACACTTCGAATGCCAATCTACACAGAGGGACTTCTATAAACAGTCCACTCCATCCTGTCATCTCTGCTCAACTCTTCCACAATATCCCATGGGACCAGGGCTGGCCTGGCCAGAGTGCTGGCCAAGTGGCCAGCATCCAAGTCTGTGGAGCTGGAGCTGGGACAAAGACTCCTGCCAAAAGCAGCACAGAGGACCGAGATCCAGGGCGGGCTGTCACAGCCTGGTAGGAAAAGCCAGGGATCCAGGACAAACAGAAGCCAGAGGGCCAAAAACGAAGCCAAGGCCAAGGTCAAAGAGGAAAGATCTCAGAGAGAGCAAGTCGGGAGCCAACACAGGGACTGGTGGGGGAAGGCTTCTCTGTCACGATCCAGATGACCAATAAGGACCGGGGTTGGTGTTTGGGGCCTGAACAGGATGAGATGTTCTGAAGGACCAACGACAGACTGACTTCTTTGGTCTCTGGACAAATTTCCTGCCCAGCAAGAGTGTTGAAATGTACTCACAACTTTCTGGGAAAGCCACCAACCATTTTCCCCATTCTCAAACACCTTCTGAGGTGAGGTGACCTGACCTGAGAATATCACACCATCTTGGTCACCAACCCACTTCTCTCTAAATATAAAACACCCAAAAGTGAGTTTTCCGATGAAAGTAATATATAATTAGGATAAACACAGGTATCAGACTGTGGGTCTTCTCCAAGTCCTCTCAAAGATCCTAAGAGTGAACTTCCTGGAAACTCTTGGTGCTTTAAGTCAGTGCTTCTCAAACTCCAAGGTCCCTGAACCCCTTTACACGATTGAGGGGCCAGGGAGATGGCTCAGTTGGTAAAGGGGCTTGCCACCAAGCCTGACGACCAGACTTTGATCCTCAGGAGCCACATGGTGGAAAAAAAGAACCGACTTTCACGAACTGCCTTTGACCTCTACACACATCCCGTGGCACATGTGTGTCCACACACATACACACACAAAACAAATAAATAAGTAAGTAATAAATGTAAAAAGAAGAAAAACTACTGAGAGCTTTTCTTTGTGGTTATATCTAGAAATTTACCATATTATTATTAATTAGAATGGATAAATTTGGCACTTTATTCATTGCAAATAACAATAAACTCATTGCATATCAAAGCAAATAGCTCTATAAGTAACATAACTTCCAAAATAAAAAAAGAATCAGTAAGAAGAATAGAGTTATCTTACATTTTACAAACTGTTTGAATATCTGACCTAACTAAAGACCCTTGATTTTCTTGTCTGCTTTTGCTGTGAGTTGCCATTTGGGTTAGTCTGTAATGCAAACCCTGCAATGCACACATAGGGAACTGGGCATTTACTTTTCACATAGCGCCTGCGAACATCCCAGAGATGCCCATGGATCTTCAGACCATACTTGAGTGTCCCTCCCTGTGCAGATTAACAGGATGATGGTGGCACAGGGTCTTACAGATAGACTTAGGAAAGATGGTACGGAGCAGCCATGAGTGGGTATCATTATCCAAGATTTAGTCCCCAGTCAGCCCCATACATGGCCAAGAATTGTCTGACACCCAGCTGCCTCCTTCCTGGGAGAGGAAATATTGAGTTAGAATGTCCTCATGAGCCTTTCATGGACCATGACTGGAAGAAAGACCAACTGATGATGGGAACAATTTGGGAGAATACTGCAAGGGCCCCAGGAAGACAACGTTTGGCACAGCAGTATTAAACCCCAGGTGCATTCTGATTCACCCAGTGGATTTAAATGCCAATTTCATTGGTTGGGGCAAAAGTCTAGACAGAAGAAATTTTTTATTGAAAATGTATTTTTTTGACTAAATTACAATATCCATTCATTATAAAGGTCTTGGAGAGAACAGGGATACAAGGAACATACCTAAACATAATAAAGGCAAGATACAGTAAGCCAACAGCCAATATCAGACTAAATGGAGAGAAACTCAAAGCAATCTGACTGAAATCAGGAACAAGACAAGGTTGTCCACTCTCTCCATATCTATTCAATATAGTACTTTGAGGTTCTAGCTAGAGCAATAAGAAAACAAAAGGAGATCAAGGGGATACAAATCAGAAAAGAAGAAGTTGAACTCTCACTATTTGCTGATGATATGATAATTTACATAAGTGATCCCAAAAAATCTACCAAGAAACTTCTACAACTCATAAACACTTTCAGTAATGTAGCAGGATACAAGATTAACTAGAAAAAATCAGTAGCCCTCCTGTACACAGATGATAAATGGACTGAGAAAGAAATCAGAGAAATACCACCTTTCACAATAACCACCAATAACATAAAATATTTTAGAATAACTCTAACCAAACAAGTGGAAGACCTGTATGACTTTGAAGAAGACACCAGAAAATGGAAAGACCTCCCACGCTTGGATAAAAATGGCAATCTTACCAAAAGCAATCTACAGATTCAACACAACGCCCATCAAAATCTCAGCAAAATTTTTCACAGACCTCAAAAGAAAAATATTTAACTTCATATGGAAAAAACAAAAAAACCATGATAGCAAAACCAATCCTGTGCAATAAAGGAACTTCTGGAGGCATCACAATCCCTGATTTAAAACTCAACTACAGAGCTACCGTACTGAAAACAGCCTGGTATTGGCATAAAAACAGACAGGAGGACCAATGGAACTGAATGGAAGACCCAGATATCAATCCACACACCTATGAACACCTGATTTTTTGACAAAGAAGCAAAAAATATAAAGTGAAAAAAAATATATTCAACAAATGGTGCTGGCATAACTGGATATCAACATGTAGAAGAATGAAAATAGACCCATGTCTATCACCATGCACAAAACTCAAGTCCAAATGGATCAAAGACCTCAACATAAAGCCAGCCACATTAAACTTCATAGAAGAAAAAATGGCAAGTACACTTGAACACATTGGCACAGGAGACCACTTCCTAAATATAACCCCAGTAGCACAGACACTGAGAGAAACAATTAATAAATGGGACCTCCTAAAACTGAGAAGCTTCTATAAAACAAAGGACACACGGTCAACAAGACAAAATGGTAGCCTACTGAATGGGAAAAGATCTTCACCAATCCCACATCAGATAGAGTACTGATCTCCAAAATATACAAAGAACTCAAGAAATTGGTCATAAAAAAACAAATAATCCAATTTTAAAAATGGGGCACAGATCTAAACAGAGAACTCTCAACAGATGAATCTAAAATGTTCAACATCCTTAGCCATCAGAGAAATGCAAATCAAAACAACTCTGAGTTTCCTTCTTATACCTGTAAGAATGGCCAAGATCAAAAACACTAATAACAGCTTATGTTGGAGAGGATATGGGGTAAAGAGAACACTCCTGTATTGCTGGTAGGAGTGCAAACTTGTACAGCCGCTTTGGAAATCAGTATGGCGATTTCTCAAAAATTAGGAAACAACCTTCCTCAAGACCCATAAATAATCACTTTTGCATATATACCCAAAGGATGCAATTATACCTCAAGGACATGTGCTCAGCTATGTTCATAGCAGCATTATTTGTCATAGCCAGAACCTGGAAGCAACCTAAATGCTCCTCAACTGAAGAATGGATGAAGAAGATGTGGTACATTTACACAATGTAATAATAATAATGGCATTTTGAAATTTGAAGGCAAATAGATGGAGCTACAAAACATCATATTAAATGAGGTAACTCGGACCCAGAAAGACAAATATAGATAGTAAGTACTCACTCATAAGTGGCTTTTAGACATAAAGCAAAGAAAAACCAGCCTACAATTCACACTCCCAGAGAACCTAGACAACAAAGAGAACCATAAGAGCAACATACATGGATCTAATCTACATGGGAAGTAAAAAAGACAAGATCTTCTGAATAAATCGGGAGCATGGGGATCATGGGAGAGGATAGAAGGGAAGTGGGGAGGAAGGGAAGGGAGTGGATAAAAATATATATCTCAATAAAAACAATAAAAAGAAAATATATTTTTTCTACTGAATATATTCTGATTATAGTTTCTCCTCCCCTAACTCTTCCCGACCCACCCAGATTCATACCCTTTCTTTCTCTTATTAGAAAACAAGCAGGCATCTAAAATAATAATAATAATAATAGTAATTAAAAACAAAAGAAAGAAATAAATGGGGGAAGGGGTGAGACAAAAAAAGCATACAAATTCAGATACACACACACAGAAATCCTATAAAAACACAAAATTGGAAACCATGGTATATAAGCAAAAGAGGTTTATTTTAAGTGCCCAGACAAAGAATTAGGAGAAAACAGAAACAAAAACAAAATACTACTGAGTTTGTTTTATGTTAACCATCTGTTGTTGCGCATGGGACCTGCCCTTAAGTGTTGTTTGTATAACCAGTGTGGCTCTATAGGAGAAAACTAACTTTCCTTTGAGAGAAGTTACTAACTGGAGATAGTTTCTGGATCAGGGATGGGGGCTTGTTAGCAGAATCTTTAATGCTCCCCAGCTGACTGTAATAGATAGTAGCATCAGACTGAAGAGCCTATTAGTCAATGGCCTGGGCTTGAATACATTCTACTAGTTTTGCGTACAATGACACAACTCACCTCAATTCAATTACCAGTTTCTTTCTTTTTTGTTTGTTTTTGTTTTTAGCCTGTACTTGGGAACACCATGAACAACGTGATGAATATTTAGCACAATTACCCATTTACAGTTCTTAATGTTGTTGCTGCAAATTATGTAAGTTTTAAGTTTGTATTGTCATTCTTTGTTTTAATGATGGTAGAAACCATCAGTCTTTATCAGCTTCCAGGGACAATTGTCTCTAAAGATGCTGCCACTCATGACCGGGCTCCTATATTAGTTACTTTTCTCCCACTTTGGCAAACGCCTGACAGAAACGACTTGAAGAAGAGCATTATTTGGTTCATGGATTCAGTCGGTCATGGCAGGTTAAGAAAAGCATGGCAGAATTCATGGTGGCAAAAGCTTGAGCAGATCAGGAACTAAAAGAGAATAGAACTGGAAGACAGTCTGGTTGAAACCCTCAAGGCTTGCCCAGTGGCTATGGCCACCACCTAGATTCTGCATCCCAAAGGTTTCATAACTTCCCAAAACAAAACTCAGATGGGAGCCAAGGATTCGAGTGCACTAGCCCATAGAACATTTCACAGCAAACCATAACAGCTCCAAAGCAAGGAGTGAAAACTCCCATTCTAGTCCTGCCACAAAGAGGACAATTACCCCAAGGTTTTAATCTCTTCATCGAGATAGAGAGTCCGCAGTTCCTCCACCTAGGACCCAATCCTGAAATTGCCAGAGAAACAAGAAAGTTCTTGGCTGAGATACACAAAACTGATGTTACTAGAGACCAGTGTATAAGAGGTGCCAGTACAGTAAGCAATGATGGTGTTCACACTGCGTATCCTATGTGTTTATATGCGCGCGCACACACACACACGGGTGGGGGAGGCTCAGAGAGAGGCACAGAAAGAGAAACATATAGATACAGAGAAATATAGAAAGTGAGAAATAAAGAGAGAGAGAGACAGAGAAGGAGGGAGGAAAGGAGGGAGGGAAGAAGGGAAGGAGGGAGAGGAGGGAGAAATATTCACACACTCACACACATTTTAGTTGGTCTCAGTGTTTTTCCCCTTTAAGATTATTGAAACATTTTGTCTTACAGAGAAGAGACAGGATGGAAATATTTTTAATGGCTTATTCTTGGCTTGTGAACTGTCCGTGGAGAACTGGAACAAGTGAGGCTCCCTACTCATGTGCCTGAAAACATCGTCATTACACTTACACTCTGCCTCTGAACTCACTGGCTCACCCATGAACGTTAGCAGCAGTATGTCACGGGGGCCAGAAAAAGACAGAAGAGCCCAGTATGCTTTCTGATTGGGTAGGACAGCCATGACTCAATATTTTTTATTGAAAGGCAGAATGAATCATGTAACACTTCTAGGATCCTGCGATGTAGGCAGCTTGTCCAGCTGTCTGAGGGTGGGATCCGAGAACCTTCCAACACAGATGTACTGCCAAGTCTCCTGACATCTGCCCAGTGAGATGAGCCTGCTGGACTGACAGCTAGTTTGCTTTCCTTTGGTTTCATTGGTTTTTTTTTTTTTCCAGACTCACACAGAGAGGGGAACCAAATTCATCAAAATAAGTAACAGAAGATGAACCAGAAGGCTACTCAAGGGCACTCCTGTGCCCTATGGAGGAATTAGATCCATTCATCCAGGACAGAAAGTGGTCCAGGCTGCCTAGAGCCACTAGGGGAGTTATAAAAACAGGGAGGTACCTGAATCCGGGTTAGCCTACTTCATTAAGAGTTTGGTTACAAAGGCTCCTCCAGATTCAGCAGGTAGGAAAGCAGTTCTCAGGCCTTACTAAAGGATCAACTTCCACATCAGGGTCTGGGGTGTTGGCATTAGTTTAAGCGCCAGGTGTAATGGGCTGGTTAAGGGAGCAGAGGGCTGGTCTCATGCCAGGAGTCGACCTTCCCATCAGCCCCACAGTGGATGAATAAATTCTGGTCTCTAATGGCAGGACTAAAAACAAATTGAGCTGCCCCCAATAGGCTCATTAATTTGAATACTTAGACCCCAGTTGGTGGAACTCTCTGGGAAGGCTTAGAAGGAATGGTCTTGTTGGAAGAAGTGTGTCACTGGAGGCAGGAGATGAGGCTTCAAAAGCCATCCCCAGTTAGTTCTCTCTGCCCTGCGCTTGTGAATCAAAGTGCAAGCTCTCAGCTTCTGCTCTCGCACCATTGCCTGTCTGCCTGCTGCCATGATCCCCACCACGATGGCCACGGACTCGAACCCTCTGCAACTGTGAGCCCCAAATTATATGTTTCCTTTTATACGGTGTCAATACTCACAACTCTAAGTGTATACTGATTGGCAATTTATTAACTTTAAAATCTTGAGCAAGAGCTGTAATGAAACATGGTTTTGTTTTGCTTTTTCCATCCATGTGCTCTGTTATGTAGGGGTTGTCACTTCCAAGTGAACATCTTTCCACGTGCTCTCCACCAAAGGGCAGTGCCACCCACTTCAAGATGGCTGACTACTTTGAGGGAAATCTGTGTTTAGGCAGTGAAATCAGCCCCTGAAATGTTCAAGTCAGCCCCTACATCTCCCCAGGACCGTTACTCGGAGGTGGGGGGTTGGAGGATCTATTCTCATTTGGATCTGAACCCTACTACATCCAGCGCTGACTGGCGCTGCATGAGAGTTACCAAGAGGAGGACCCCCACCTCTCAATCTTCAATCACTCCCTGGGCAGGAAGAGGCCGAGCTTCCTGCGAGGTACTCTCTGCTCTCAGCATCTCCCACACTGAAGTCTTCCATTCAGGCCCCTCCCCTGTGGCTCTTTACAAGGAAAGTACCTCTAAGGAAGTCACTGAGCTGAACAGAAAGGACGTGATATAGAACTGCTACAGTAGACAGTTTCTAACGCTAGTGTTACAGAGGAAATCTCCCATCTCATCGTCTTTCTTCCTTTCCTTCTCTATCATGAGGCTAAGCTGACTAAAACGGTACCAGTAAAATAAAAATGGCAATTTTTAGATGACCAACACTCATAAACTTTGGACAAGTCTAAAATGTTTCAAACTTTCTTTTTAATGAGTTGTTTCTCATTTGTCAGCAAGTTTTATTTGATGACCTGAGTTATATCAGTTTTATAATTGGACATTTTGTTACTTCTGTGTATCTTTTCTTCTCTAGCCTGGGAGGAGCAAATGATTGGAAGTCTCACCCCAGTCCCTGGCATCCATCCTAAGGCCCCTCCCCCTGGGGGTTGCCTTGGTACGGACTCCCCCTCCGGGAAGCCTGCCAAGAGCTGAGCCCTCCCCAGGGAGGGTCAGGACCGCTCCCACAGGCTATTTAGGCCTCCACCTAGGAAAAGAACACGTGTCTCGGGTTTTGCATGGTGTCCGTGTGTGTGTGTGTGTCCCCCTCCTCCTGTCAGGTGCCCAGTCCACTCCCCCACCCCCGGCCGTCCGCCCCCTCCCTTCTAGCCATGCTCTCCCGGCCACCTGGGAGCGCTGCATTTATTAAACGTGGGCATCTTTTATTTGGTCTGTGATAAGAATAAGAGTAACTCCGCAGAAATCCAATTAGGTCAAATCAAACCAAATCAAAATGTCCATCGTTTTGTTAAGTTAGACGCTCTCGGGTGGCTGAGCAAGACAGGACAGCAGGGAGCCCATGTTTCTCCTCCAGGAGGCCACTTAAATACCCTGTGAGAGTGGTCCTGACCCCCTCCCAAGGAGGGGGCATTTAGAGTCCAGAGCAATGCAACTCCCAGGCCAGGGGCTGGGGCTAAGCTCCCAACTTTACAGTCTGATTGGAATTATTTGCATCGGCAGAGAAGCTCTTTTTAAGATTATACCTAACAGTAAATATGGAGTCCAGGAAAGCTGACCCAATCTGGGGCTTAAAGCAGAAAGGGAGCTGCAGAATATACTCTGCTTTGTGACGGCTTTGTTAGTGTTCAGGCCATGAGCTTACACAAGTCACAAAAGCAAATAACACATGCCTTGCTTTCTTACAGGAACACACTACAGAAACAGATAAATATTCACACACACACACACACACACACACATTCCTGCAAAAATAATGATGTCACTTACCTGTTCCTGAAATACACGCTTGACCAAAGGGTGATTTAGGACAAACTTCGCTCGCTGATTTGTCAAAGCTCTCATTTCATCCAAACTTAAATCATACCTGCACAAAACAGATAGCACATGGGCATTAGGACATTGACTCTGTAAGTTGCCTGAACCAAATCCAGAGCTCTGAGAGAACAGTTGCTTTGGCCCTGCACACGTAACAACACCCAAGGTCAGCTGGAAGGAGAAAGGGGAGGGTTTCCTGATAAGACCGAGTTAAAATGAGGCTGCCACCACTCCATCTCCTCTGCAGAGCTTTAAAGATAGTCTGTGATGACCCAAGGGCAGGATCTGTGGAGATGGGGCAGAGTAGAACCTGTTGGTATAAGGAGAGGATTGTGATAATGTGGGGAGGATTATTCAGAGTCAAACTGTGAATCCCTGACTCCACTGCTCTGCTTTTGAATGAAGTTAGAGTCACTGGGAAGTTACTCTCCTGTTAGCTTGACCTAGTAAGTGTCAAAACTACCCTTGCCCAGTAAGAAATTTCTGCCCTTCTCCTATCCCACCTGCATTCTGTCCTAACTGTGACAAAGTCCTGGGCTATGCTGTGTCAGGGACTATTCAAGAAGCACTCTTCCTGCCTGTCTCCTACCACAGGGTCCATCCTGCCTTCCGATATTTTGGCAGCATCTTTCACCAATCCCTCAATACTTTTGCCCTTCACAGGTATTTTCCTCCATCAAGTCTCTGGCATGTCTAGCTCCATCTTGGCGTCTATTTCTCAACAAGCCTAAGCCCAGGAGGAGAGGTTCCTCTGTGTCATCTAATAGTTCCATGCAAATCACAGCAGAAGCCTAGAAGAGCCTTATCCACGGTTGCTATTAGCCTCTATCTCAGATGGTATCACGGCAATACCAAGATGACTCAGACACTGATACATTATAGTCATGATCTTAAAACAACAAACAGGAAAAATTCTCACCAAAGAAATATAAGTTGTTTAGGGAGGCATTACATAGAAATTATACAACTGAAAAATATGGTAGCCAAAATTAATTAAAACACCTCTCTGATGAAAATAGCACCTCTGGGAGTGACAGAGAGCAAGTCTGTGAACTCATGAGAACGTGCTAGGTCTGAAGATTTGTGTCCTCTCCCTTCTCTTTCTTTCCTTCTGAGACAGGGTTTCTCTGTTTAGACCTGGCTATCTACTGGCTCTGTAGACCAGACCGCTGGCCTGGAACTCACAGATCAACCTGCTTCTGTCTCCAGTGCTGGGACTAAAGGGTGCACCACCACCACCCATCTGGTCCTCTCCCTTTTCAGTTTTTCATCACCCAAGTGATGCATTTGGAGGTGGGGGGGGTCTTTGGGAGATGAGCCTATCACATGAGAAGAACTTTCGTTCATGGACTGCGATGTAGCACAATTCAAAGTCTAAAAACCAAAAGCAAAAATTAGGAAGACAACTTGAGAGAACCCAAAGCAAAGGGAAAGACTCACATGGTAGTAACAAATCTCTCCTCTGAAGCTGCAGAGGCCTGGGGCGGGGGGGGGGGGGGCTCCAGGTTGTTTGTCTGTTTGTCTGTCTGTTTGTTTGCTTTTCTTAGCTCAGGAACAAAAGAATGACCAGAGCAGGTCTTACATCCATTGAAACTGCCTTTCACGAAAGAAGGGAAACAATGAAGACATTCTTACAAAGGCATCCTTCATGTGACAAAAGAGAGATGTGGCTTGGTGACACAGTGCTTGCCTGCTGCCCACAGGGCCCTAGATCCCAACTCCAGCACAGGGGTGGGGAGACAGCGAGAGGCAGAGAAAGGAGACAGAGATAGAGAGACAGAAAGGATATGACAGGTAAAGGTATTCTCTCAACATAAAAGAAATTATTTATTAACACACACACACACAAGGCTGGGACCAACAGAAAGAGAATGTATGAATGGGTGGAAACAGAAATAAGTATGATAGACAGCAGACAGGCTAGTTTTCATTATAGTTTTTGTTTGTTTGTTTGAGTTTGGTTTTTTTATGGACCTTCCTAAGGCAGTGTAGGTTCATTGCAAAATTGAACAGGAGGTACAGAGATTTCCCATATACTTTCTGCCCATGCAAATACATAGCCTCTTGTATTATTATTATTCACCTCCCAGAGTGGGATGTTAGTTACAACCAATTAACCTGCACTAAAGCCTCAAGTCCGCAGCTTATAGAAGGTTCACTCTTTTTTATTTGTTTATTTCGTTTGGGAAGTTTTGTTTGGTTTGATTGTCTTTGGTTTGAATCAGAATCTCATTCTTTAGCCTGGGGTAGCATAGAATTCATAATATAGACTAGGCTGACCTATAAAAATCATGGCAATTCTCCTGCATCACTCCCCCAAGTGCTGAGATTACAAGCTCATCGAGATCACATCAAGATCAGGATTATTCATTTTTAAAAAAAGGTGTGTGTGTGTCTTATGTGTGGCATATGTGTAAGTGTCCAGGGATGAGAGGATGTCGGATCTCTTCCAAGGAGTTATAGGTAACTGTGAGCTGTGAGGTGTGGGTGCTGAGATCTGAACATGGGTCCTCTGGAAGAGCAACAAGTGCTCTTAACCACTAAGCTCCTTGGAGTTTATTCTTGATGGAGTATAGTCTATGAGTTGAGACGAGTTTACAGTGCATGCATCCAGCATCAGATAAAGCACTTCACCCTAAACACTCTCTGGGCCCATCCAGTTCAGATGGTCTCTTCTCACCTGAATTTGATCTTTGACCTTAGTAGAATGAGCTACGCTGGTAACAGGAAGGGAAGGCAACAGAGCCATCCACAGAGGGGTGGCAGCAGCTGGAAAGGGAACAGCCATCAGTAGCCGCAGTGACAAAGGGCAGCTAGGGTAGAAATGATGAGGACAGTGGAAACAGAAAAGACAAGATAAGGCAAAGAGCCTCATGTGACAATCAAGAGACTTTGTGACAAGCCAGAGAAGAAAACCTGTGGGTCCTGGTTGCTGGACAAGGTCTCAGGACCTTCTAAGCTGTAAGTAAGGACCAAGGTCTCAGACACCCCAACCTGAAATCCCTAATATCAGTTGCCTGAGAGCTATAATGCTTGTTCTCTAAAGCTGGGGGTGCCAGTCTCCCAGGCCTATGATGTATTTACCATTTCCACTTACAGAGGCTAAAAGTTGGGTTACAGGGGCTGTAGAAGCCTAGTGCCAGGCCTCTGGAGATGCAAGTCCTCATGTAACATATCTCCAGCTTGAATCCCTCCGGGAATCAGTTCTCACTTTGGAAACCAAACCTGACATCATTCATGAGGTCAGAAAACAACATTTAGGTACCAGTTCTCTCCTTGTACCACATGGGTTCTGGGGCTCCAACCCAAGTTCATCGGGTTTAGCAGTAATGTGAGCTCTCTCATTGGCCCATAACATGTATTTCTAAGCATATACTTAAAACAACCACTAGATGGAACTTGTTCGTCACTTGAACTGTCACCAGGACTGGCTTAAAGTTATCAAAGAAATCAAACTGGGATGGAAAAGCATTAGGAACACCTGGAAAGATGAACATTGGTTCTTCATAATTGCCCACCTAAGTGGCCATCTCTGAAGCAGAGAAATGGAAGCCATGTAGCTGATAAAGCAGTTATGGAGACAAGCACAGGCACTCTGAAGCTCTAAGCACAGGTTTGATTGTGTATTTCCTCGGTTAAAGACCTTTGTCGGTTACTTCAAGTACTGTTGCATAGCAAGGGTATAAGTCACACCTAATAGTTGACTTGGTATTTTCACAGCTATGATACCTGTTCTGTTTCCTGAGTCTGTAAAATAGGGAGATGTGGCAGGTACTACTCCCCTGTCTCACTCTCCTTACAGGAGTCCCACAGAAGCAAGAGATGTTTTAAGTTTAAGAGTCAATGGCATTCGTGCCACAATCAGGAGCCAGGCCTGGCATGCTCAGGGACATCTAGGGTCAGCCATGAAGATAGGGTCCGTCCGGCTGTAACCCCAGCAGTTCCCTCACCATCTGACTCAACTACAGGTGTTCTGTGTGAAATTGTTCTTGAAAAAAGACTACAACCAATCGCCAAGGATACACTTGAAAGTTCTCTACTTTATGGCATGCAACCAGCAGGAAGAAACGTCAAAGATACTAGGCTCCACCTGTCCTGATGGAGGAGCTGCTGGGAAGGGGGAATTATAGGGGCAGTAATGAATTCTCAGAATGAGAGATCTCTCTAGAAAGCACGGTTCATAAGCCAGGACCAAGGCACAAGGTTCTAAGTGAAAACAGAGCCAAATCACACATGCCCGTAAGAGTGGCTAAGATAGGACTGGAGAGATGGCTCAGAGGTTAAGAGCATTGCCTGCTCTTCCAAAGGTCCTGAGTTCATCCCATTTCCCCTTTGCCCCATGTCACCTCACCCGCAAGTTCCCAGTTTTTGCCCTGGAATCTTGTCTACTTCCCCCTCTCCATGCGGATGACTATATGATTTTCTTTGGGTTCACTTTCTTATTTAGCTTCTATAGGATCACACATTATATGCTTAATGTCTTTTATTTTATGGCTAGAAACCGATTATGAGTGAGTACATCCCATGTTCCTCTTTTTGAGTCTGGGATACCTCACTCAGGATAGTGTTTTCTATTTCCATCCATTTGCACGCAAAATTCGAGAAGTCATTGTTTTTTACTGCTGAGTAGTACTCTAATATGTATATATTCCACACTTTCTTCATCCATTCCTCCATTGAAGGGCATCTAGGTTGTTTCCAGGTTTTGGCTATTACAAACAATGCTGCTATGAACATAGTTGAACAGATACTTTTGTCATTTGATGTGGCATCTCTTGGGTATATTCCCAATAGTGGTATTACTGGATCTTGGGGTAGGTTGATCCCAAATTTCCTGAGAAATCGCCACACTGATTTCCAAAGTGGTTGCACAAGTTTGCATTCCCACCAGCAATGAATGAGTGTGCCTCTTTCTCCACAACCTCTCCAGCAAAGGCTATCATTGGTGTTCTTGATTTTAGCCATTCTGACAGGTGTAAGATGGTATCTCAAAGTTGTTTTAATTTGCATTTCCCTTATCGCTAAGGAGGTTGAGCATGACCTTAGGTGTCTTTTGGCCATTTGAATTTCTTCTGTTGAGAATTCTCTGTTCAGATCAGTGCCCCATTTTTTTATTGGGTTCATTAGCATTTTAAAGTTTAGTTTCTTGAGTTCTTTATATATTTTGGTGATCAGACCTTTGTCTGTTGCAGGGTTGGTGAAGATCTTCTCCCAGTCAGTGGGTTGCCTTTTTGTCTTAGTGACAGTGTCCTTTGCTTTACAGAAGCTACTCAGTTTCAGGAGGTCCCATTTATTCAATGTTGCCCTTAATGTCTGTGCTGCTGGGGATAAACGTAGGAAGTGATCTCCTGTACCCATATGTTGTAGAGTACTTCCAACTTTTTCTTCTATCAGGTTCAGTGTGTTCAGACTAATATTGAGGTCTTTAATCCATTTGGACTTGAGTTTTGTGCATGGTGATAGATATGGATCTATTTTCATTCTTCTACACGTTGACAACCAGTTCTGCCAGCACCATTTGTTGAAGATGCTCTCTTTTTTCCATTGAATACTTTTAGCTCCTTTATCAAAAATTAGGTGGGGAGGATGGGAGGAGCTCGGAGGATTGGGATGGTTGGGATATAGGAAGGATGGATACGGGAGCAGCGAAGTATATATCCTATCTAAGGGAGCCATCTTAGGGTTGGCAAGAGACTTGACTCTTGAGGGGTTCGCAGGTGTCCAGGAATATGTCCCCAGCTGGTACCTTGGGCAACTAAGGAGAGGGAACCTGAAATGACCCTATCCTATACTGATGAATATCTTGCATATCACCTTAGAACCTTCATCTGGCGATGGATCGAGGTAGAGACAGAGTCTCAATTTGGAGCAACGGTCTGAGCTCTTAAGGTCCAAATGAGGAGCAGAAGGAGGGAGAACATGAGCAAAAAATCAGGACCACGAGGGATGCACCCACCCACTGTGACAGTGGAACTGATTTATTGGGAGCCCACCAAGGCCAACTGGTCTGGGACTGAATAAGCATGGGTTGATTCCGGACTCTCTGAGCATGGCGGTCAATGAAGACTGATGAGAAGCCAAGGACAATGGCACTAGGTTTCGATCCTAATACATGAACTGGCTTTGTGGGAGCTTAGCCTGTTTGGACGCTCACCTTTCTGGACGTAGATAGAAGGACCTTGGTCTTCCCGCAGGGCAGGGAATTTGGACTGCTCTTCAGTAACGAGAGGGAGGGGGAATGGAGTGGGGGGAGGAGAAGAGGAGTGGGGATAGGGGGAGGGAAGTGGGGGGAGGGCAATATTTGGGAGGAGGGGAGGGAAATGGGAAATGGGGAGCAGGCGGAAATTTTAATTAAAAAAGAATAAAAATAAATAAATAAGTAAAAAAAAAAAAAAAAAAAAAAAAGGTCCTGAGTTCAATTCCCAGCAACCACATGGTGGCTCACAACCATCTGTAATGAGGTCTGGTGTCAGGCACACACGCAGAAAGAATATTGTATACATAATAAATAAATAAATAAATACTTAAAAAAAAAGAGTGGCTAAGATAAAAATAGACCTGGCCAAGCGTTAGCAAGGATGCCAAGTCAACAGGTAGCTCACTGCTGGTGCTGGGATTGTGAAGTGGTACAGTCACTTGGAAAAGTTCGACAGTTTCTTGTGACATCAAACATGTAATTCACATACAACCCATGATTCCACTCCTAAGTATCCACCCAAGAGAAGAGAAACCATTTGTTAATCAAACAACAACAAAACTATACACAAATGTTTACAACAGCTATGTGCAGCCATCAAAAACTGGGCACACTCTTACAAACACAGAATCTAGGTTTAACTCTATGTGGAGAGATGGGGGCACTTGGGACATCAGTGAGCCAGTGAGGGGTGGAGGAGGGTAGCAAGAGGTAAATATAAGCAAGGGACAATAATGTATACATATGAAAATGTCATAACGAAATCCACTATTTTCTATGCTAGCTAAAAAAGCTGATTATAAAACATTCTGCATATGGGAAAAACCCAAAGACAAACAACCCAAATGTCCCTCACATGGGGAGTAGGTAAGCCCCCTGTGCTGTATCCATAGTGATAGACATGAACACCAATTTAGATGGCTCTCAGAGGCGAGTGTAAAAGAGCCCATCTCAAAAAGGTTAATCCTGTACAAGCACCATTTTATAACACTCTCAAAATGACAAATATTATGGAAATGGATAACACCTCAGCAGCTGCCAGAGGTTGGGGCTGCAGAAAGAGGTTGAGTCTACAGGAAAAGCACAAGGGAGTTACTTTATGATGTTGTGCACCTGAGTGTGACATTGGCTATACACGTGGGATAAAATTCCACAGAAGCACACACACACCCCAAGAGATCTGAACAGATGCTTCATATAAAAGGATATACAAATGACCAGTAAACACAGAAGAGAATTTCAACACCAACAGGCATCATGGGAAAACAAACTAAAGCCATAATGCAATGCCAGTGTGCGCCCATCTGAACAGCTAACGTTTCAGTGATGACATCAGTTGCCGGTGAGTGACATGAGGGTATAATCCTCTCCTATCTTCCTGTGGAAGTGTAAAGTAGTGTAAGCCTTTTAAAAGTGACCGGCCAGGGTTTATAAAAACTAAACACATACCCATCCTTTAACCAGTGGTCACAGTCCTGGGTTTTCACCCCACAGAAATGGAATCACGTGTTCACAATAATCCTTATAGGAATCTGTTCATACCAGCTTAATGCAAAAAGCTCCAAGCTCAGACAGCCCAGGTATCCACCAATAGGAGAACAGATAAATAACCGTGATTTTCATGAATGGCAAATTAGATATAAAAGGAATGTAGTTGAGACGTATAAATGACATATATCAATCAGGACAACATTATATTGAGCTCTCTCCAATCTCTTGCTCTAGAGAATGCCAGCTATCATGATATGAAGGTCCTTGGGCAGCCTTTTGAAGAGATCCACAGGATAAGAGCTGCAGTCTCCTACCCACAACCATGTTCAATGGGCCATCTTACAAGTTCTGGTCAAGGCTTAGACAGCAGCCAAAATGTTGTCTTACGGGAGACTGAACCATGACTGCCCAGACACGGTGTGAGACAGTGTGTAATGCTACGCAGCCTGCTACCCTTTGGAGTAATTTCCTACTTACCAACAAATAACAAGGGATACATTATTATCATGCATGCATACAATGCTGGTGGGCAGGAACTTGGATCTTACTTTTTTCGTTTCTAGCATCTTATTTTTAAAACACTCTAATAATATATAATGTATCAAGAACAGAGGCATGGGCTATAAGTTATATCTCAGGAAATTAGTGCAAAGTAGATTTCCCTGTGGAAACCCCAGCCAAGTCAAGGGGTGGAGGGAGGGGGAGGCATTCCCAAGCCAGCATACAGAATGTGGTCTCAGTTTCCCTGTCAATGTCTACTTCCTTTCTCCTGGCCAGGGCTGACTGCTGTCCTAGCTTCTCACTCTAGAAACTACCGTGTACTTCTTTTGAATATTGAAGAGATTGGATTATACGCACGTGTTTGTTCTTTTGTGTCTGGCTTCTGCCATTCAGCATGGCCAATGAGAGCTGCCTCTAGTGATTGCTGTATCCATAGTTCATTCATTTCATTCCATTGTGTTATAGGATTGAATCATTAGAATTAAAATATGCCATAAGAAGTTGAGTGAACAAACTGCATGATTCTGGTTATACTAAATTCTAAACATAGACAAAACCCATCTGTAACAGGAAGTAGAGATAACAAAGCAGTGGGTACCTCCTGGAAGGTAGGGCAGAGGTTGCCAGACAAGTGATAAGGACGCCTTCTCAACAACTATGATGCCTTGCTCTGCCGACAAAGAGTCCTTGTCAGTAAGAAGGCTCTTAGAAGTCTGCCGTGAGTGGCGCCACCCGTGGGCAGGGAGCCCTGGGTTGTATAAGAAAGTGAGCTGGCAAGAAATGGAGAGCAAGCCAGGAAGCAGCATTTCTCCATGCCCTCTGCTTCAGTTCCTGCTTCCAGGTTCCTGCCTTGAGTTACTGCCCTGTCTTTACATCATGATAGACTCTGATTACCTAATACACCCTTCCTCGCCAATTTCTTTTCATGATGGTGTTTATCACAGCAATATAAACCAATATCTGATGAATTTTCTCCAAAGATAATACATCATGACAAATATGGAGAGAGAGAGAGAGAGAGAGAGAGAGAGAGAGAGAGAGAGAGAGAGAGAGAGAATGTCACAGATAAGAACACACTAAGGGAATCTGACAACACACACAACCTGACGTCCTGAAGGGGACCGTGGGATGGGACCAGAACACCTGTACGGAAACTTAAGATGGTACCCAGGGAGTCTAGAGTTTAATTGATGGTAACATGTCCGTGCTGTTATTATTTTTGGCAAATAGATTGCTGTGTAAGATGTTACCAGGTGAGGGGTGCATGGGAATTGTCTTCACTCTCCATAGCTTCACTAGACAACAAGAAGCATTCATTAAAAAGGCTCTCAGAACTGGAGAGATGGCCCAGCAGTTAGGAGCTGCCGCAGCTCTTGCAAAGGACCAGAGTTCATCAGCACCTCTGTGAGGCAGTGCACAAGCACCTGTAACACCAGCTCCAAGGGGCCTGGCTTCCACAGGTACATATGGCTTCCACATACAAATAAACATACACAGACATGTGTCTTTAAAAATAATATATTTTTTGTTTCATCCAAGCATTTGGGAGGCAGAGGCAGAGGCAGGTGGATCTCTGAGTTCAAGGCCAACCTAGTCTACAGAAAGTGTCCCAGAACAGTCATGTCTACACAGAGAGACCCTGTCTTGAAAGAACAAATAATAATAACATAAATAAATAAAAAATTTTAAAGTCCACTTCTAAAAAGGACAATAGTCAACAGTAACAACCAAAAGAACTCTATGCACTCCAACAAACAAAAACAGAAAAGCTTTTAAGTAAATGTTCTACAATTTTCTCAAAAATCCAAGTTCCAAGGTAGTGACCCAGAAGAACCCGGCTGTTACAATTTGGATGCAGTTTGAATGTCCCCAATGGCCCATGTGTTGGGCTGGTGGGAAAAACACCTTCAGATACAAAATTTAAAAGCCTGCACGATAAGAAACATTTTGCTATCTATCCTTGGCCATTCACATGTTTCTTGAGAGCAAATGTGCACTAATACCAGCTTTAAACCCTGGTTTCACAGCATGCTCTTGCTTAGCCTGCACTCTTTGTCTAGTTCCTTCTACACTTTTGCTTCAGATGACACCTCCAATCCAGCCCCTACCACTCCCTACATTAATCCCTTCTCCTTGAAAACAGCAGGAATCAAAACCTGCTCCAGGGTTAGGGAGATAGTCCAGCAGGACTGTATACACTCAGCGTTCATGAGGTCCGGGGTTTGACTCACAGTACACACACCATTATTGTGTGAATGTTCCGTCTCTATTATGAACTGAACCACCCGCTCACACCAAATCTAAATGGCCGTAAAGAACAAAGCTCCAGATCAGCAAACAAAGAAACCATCTGCCTTCTAGTAAACACTGCTTCTGCAACCATACCCCCAGCTTCCAGCACACACCACACACACACACACACACACACACGATGGATGGATGGATGGATGGATGGATGGATGGATGGATGGATGGATGACTAAGGATGGAAAGAGAAACTGTTGAAGTGTCCTGCGTTAACAAAGATTAACCACCCTAAGCCTTGGGTTGACCTGAGAACTCTATGGGGTAGAGGGAGTGGTGTTCTAAGTACTACAGTTCAATTTTAGCTTTGAGTTCATTCAAAGGAAAAGAAATATTTTAGGTGACAAATCCCTCACAGGTAGCAGGAAGAAAGATGGAGGCCACAAAGAAAAGGGAGGAAGAGGCAGAAAATACCAGAGACAAAAACTTGGTAGGGAACCCTCACTAGGTGCTTGAGCCCTGCACCAGGGCCCCTGTGTCTCCTTCACGCTTTCCTTTCTTTCCTCCTATCTTCTTCCCTTGCTCACTTGAGTGTTCACCAAATGCCTACACCAAACTATGCTCTAAGAACACAGGTGGATTACTGCCGTCCTCAAAAGCTCTGATACATGCATGGAAAACAGAAGAACCCCAACACAGTGGAAGATGCTGGGTCCTCACACAAAGAGATACACTGGTTTTACTCATTTTCAGTACCCATCAAGTTGGTTGGGTTGTGGCTTCCTCCTGGAGAGTGGTGTGGCTGTTGTCTAAGCCTGTGGTGTAGCAATGACCTTGAGTTGGTTCTGAAAAGATGAGCTTGCTTCCAGGGCTGGAGGAGGCAAAGAGTTTTATGCAATGACATTGGGAGAAATGATATGGCTGTGGCCAGAGGGAGTACATTTTCTGGAAGCAGGGCTGATGTTAGGGAGTAGGGGTAAAATGGGAAGGGCTGGAAAGGAACAAACAGGAAGGAGAAATATGATCAAATAAGCACATGATATATGTTCGGCTGGAACTTCCAGCTCGCACCTGTGAAGGCTCCCATTTCTCTCTCTCTCTCTCTCTCTCTCTCTCTCTCTCTCTCTCTCTCTCACACACACACACACACACACACACACACTGCTCCTACCTACAGGGTATTTAAGCTCCCTCCCTTAGATAAGCCATGTGATTTCTCCTGCTCCTTCTCCCACCTCGAACTTTGGGGGACTGGAGGAGTCATTCGAGAGCTGCTTTGCCCAGGATAAGCCTGATTTTTTACTTTTTAATTCAGCTTGATCCGACTTACTGCATTGGCAGAGAAACTGATTGTCGGTCTACAGCAAACCTATTAATACACACAATCACAATCTGCTAATATAAAAACACACACTTATGGAGCTAGGAAGATGGCTCAGTAAGTCAAGTGCTTGCTGCACAAGCATGAGGGCCCGAGTTCAAATCCCCAGAACCTACATAAAATCCAGAGGTGATGCAAAGCCAGGATTTGGGAACTTGCTAGTCAGCCAATCTAAGATTCTAAGCACTGGGTCCAGTGAGAGACCCTATCTCAAAAAATACTGGAAGATACTGAAAACACGGGGGGGGGGAGGGGGGAGAGATCCAAAGTTGTCAACAAATACCGACACAGTGGTGAGTGAGAGAGGAAGCTACCGGAAGCACATACACACTCACAGAAAAGTCCAGAGTTGTTAACAAATACTGAGATATTTCACCAAGGAAACACTGTGGCCATGACTGCTGGGGCTGTTCCTTTCCTGTTGGATTTCTGAGGCTGTTCCTCACCTAGCCTCAGGTGTGGCACCTGGTTAGCTCAAGTTGTCACCAGGATCCCAACCTCCAGGACAGTGATTAGTTTGGAAAGAAAAGATGATATTAAAACAAGAAGACTCTTGTTTAGGGGTGCATTTAGGTGAAGAGGGCTGCACACAAGGATCAGTTGTGAAAACAGAGGTGACCAGGGGGCAGCAGCGGTGACCACCAGAAGGCACTACAGCTTATGGCTGACAAGAGGCTCTCAGACGTGTCTAAAGCTGCTCTGCCTACAGTATGGTTGACCTGTTGACCTGTAGGGTTCCTGTAATAAAATGTGGCACAGTTATGCTCCTCTGAGAATATTTTTAGTGGAATATTGTACTAATTGTATAACGGTCCTCCTTGAAAACTCACCGTGGTTTTGCCTGTGTTCTATGTGTTTGTATGCTGGCTGGAGATGTAATCTTAAATTCTATTAGTGGCTTTATGAGAAGAGGAAATGATTTTTGAGCTGGCATTCTTGCCATTTCACTATTTAATGCCTTCTAGTATGCTATAATGCAGCAAGCAGCAAGGACCTTACCAGCTGCTGGTGCCAAGCTCTGGAAGTTCCTAGACTCCAAAACTGGGAATGGAATACATTTCTATTTTTGTAAATTACCTTATGGCAGACATTTTATTACAGGACAGAAGACAGATGCTCATTGTCTTTAACAACAAATCCACTTAACAGATACATAGGAAGCCCCCTTCATGAGTCAGATAATGTGCTCAGGAGTCAGGGTCCACACAGACCCTTAAGAATCATTTGTCCAAGCCGGGTGGTGGTGGTGGCGCACGCCTTTAATCCCAGCACTCAGTAGACAAAGGCAAGCAGATCTCTGTGAGTTCAAGGCTAGCCTGGTCTACAAGAGCTAGTTCCAGGACAGACTCCAAAGCTACAGAGAAACCCTGTCTCGAAAAACCAAAAAAAAAAAAAAAAAAATTATCACTTGTTCATTTTCCTTTTCATTTCCTATTATTTCAGAAGTCAAAAGATGGACATGGTACTTCAAGAGCCACTGGATTCCAGGCCTGAGCTCTCTGAGAGCCACAAAGAAGCTAAGTCCCTAAGATGGGAAACAGGTTGCACTTGGGACTCAGTGGGCACCAATGCTAGCCTACTTGGCAAGCTCCAGGCCTTCTAAGCAATACCCTACCTGAAAACAAACAGTAGACAAGGTCTGATGAACAACACCAGTGTTTATCCTCTGGCCTCCACACTCAAGCACATACATATACACACTCACGTATGTACATCTGTGCACGTGTATACCCACCCATACACAAACACACACCCACACACCCCAAACATACATACCTCCATGCAACAAACAAACAGGTGGCGACAAGAGACTCTCAATCCCTTGCAGGGACACAAAAGGGGCTTGATGTTTTATGATCTCAACAGAATAGGGCTATCTTTAATTAAGAAACAGCCCCCAAATGCTCATAATTATAACCATAGAGAGGACTAGGTCTCAATGACCTCTTTATCAAACTCAAGTCTCTTGGAATCAGACAGAAAAGCTCCATCTGTTAAAGCAGATATCGTGTTTATTACTGTCCTAAAGCACAAACACAGAGGGGTGCTTTCTAAGGAACACCCTGTGGAACTTTTTTCTGGGGTAGCAGGGTTTTATGATACAGATTGTGCACATTACAGGAAGGAAGGGACAGCAAATAGAAGGTTCTAGAGGCAAGGCGAGCAGTAGAATCCACTTGAGCAAGATGCAGTCGGGAAACTCCTCAGCAGAAGTTCTTGCTATAGGTTCTGGTTGCTAAGAGCCACAAAGTCTCTGTAACAGCTATTATCGAAAGCAGGTATGAACGGGGATCTTTTCAGCTTCCCTGCAGTATTAATTTATTTATATTTTGGTAAGGATTTGACAGAAGTGGCTCCATCTTGATTCTAACAACTTCAAATGAATATCATAGCAAAAAAAAAAAAAAAAAAAAAAAAAAAGAGAGTGTGACTCTCCTAGCTTCCCTGGAGACCATGAGGCAAGGAGTCTCCTGTTGGCTTCTGCGCTCTCTCTCTCAGCTGAGTTGCATCACCTCAGGTTCTTTTGGCAAGTGCTCATTTGTCCTCTCCTAATCTCATGGCTCTAGGTGGTGACCCCATTCTATAGGTGAGCAAACACTGGATAGCCTGGGCCACTCTTTGATTTCAGCCCCAGGGCCGATTTCAAGGAAAGGTGGCTGCCAGATGCATCAGTGAGGGGAGACTGCAGCCAAGCTAGAAATCACAAAGTGCCACTGTCTTCCTGCCTGCTTGCTGAGTCTGGGCCGTGTACCCAGAGCTAAGGGCGGGAGATGGAGAGAACAGGGGGACTGCATGTGCTGAACCCCAGCTTCTGCTCCTGAAGCTCCTAGAAGCTGAGTTTCCAACTCTGTAACTGCAGGGAGTCACTACTTAAGGCTAACTCAGATATTTCTAGTAGTGAGCACCTGAGAGTCAAGCCGTAGCCACTTGGACAGCAAATGGAACTTTCTTCCTTACCAAACGAGGGAGGCCTGACTTGGGGGCAGGCCCTGTGACAGTTTGACTGTGGCTCGAGGGTATTTCGAAACCGAAGGCTCTCTAACTTCCTCTACGGGTCACTTCATCCTAGAGCTGGCTTCCTTTGTGATAACTAACTGGCTGTGGGAGGACCAGCTTCGCTTTCAAACTCTACCCTGACAAAAATGAAGTAGGCACTGCTGACAGAAGATCTCTTTCCTAGGAGCAGCCCCAAACCCTCCCCTCCCATTTTGTTGACCAAAACCAGGGAACAAGGCCCTGCAGCCAGAGAAAGGCTATACTTGAAGGAGCCTCTGGGGAGCAGGGTTGGGAGGAGGCAGAAAGGGTTATCAGTGCCAGGAGACAATAAGATGATCACACAGTAAGCCCACGAGGAAAACCTAGGCAATGCTGAGACGGGTGTGTGGCGGGAAGACAATGCTCGCTTTAGTAAGACTGTTTTGTGGGGAAAGGACGGAAATGAATTCTTCTTCATTAGCACCTTTAAGGGAATTCCTCAAATTAGACATGCAAATGTATTTTATAATTATCAAATCCCACCCGTCCCCTTCTCAAATTGTTTGATCTGCCTTGTCTGCATTTCCACCATAGTTCCCCCTTATTGCCACCTTTAATAGCCAGGAAAATTATAAGATATATACATTCTGCTGACACATATAAGCCTGTGTGTTCTAGGTCTAGAGCTCCTTGGCAATTAAGTGTCCTTCATAGACAGAGATTTGGTCCTTTTCACTTACAGGCTCCTTATCTTACACCCATGCTTGCCACCTCTACCCCCCTCCTACCCTTCTCTGCCTCTTCCTTTCTTCTCTCCTTCTCTCATCCCCCACTCACCCACCTCACCTACCCCCACCTTCTTTAGCTGGACAGCTGCAGAGATGAGGCCTGATTGAATGTAGACCATTCTTTGCCTGGTGCAGGCAGGGTCAGTACTTGTGGATGTCGGGAGTGATGCTGCAGCCCTCAGCCAGCACGCCTTATCCTGTGAATCACTCCTAATCCTTCCGAGAGGAAGGAAAAGTTCCTTCCCTGAAGGACTGACTGTTATCACTCAAAAACTGACACCTTGGGGCAGGTCGGGTAGTGCCCATCTGCTGCCTGATCAGTGGTTAGGACTGCAGGAGAGGTGCAGAGGCAGAAGAGCGGGCGGAAACCTTCCACAATGCCTTAACAGAAGGTGCCCAGGGTGCTTTATTCTCCTAAGTCTGGGATTTGTAGGAGACTGAAAGAACACAGTCTGTGGAGTCCTGTCTTCTCCCTGACAGACATCCACTTCCCCAGCACGAAGCAGAATCTTAGCCCTGCCCCACACACCCACTTGGTACTTTGAAGGTTTCCCATATTCTAGCCCTAATGTTTATTCTGCATCTTTCTTTGGAAGAACATATATATCCTCATGTTTGTTGCGTGGCACTATTCTTAGGGAAGTGTGAACAAACATCTATTCATCCTGGATAGGGAACCAATGACAAATCCCAGTAACAGTATCACCAAAGTTCAACTTGATAAACCAGTGAGTTGATTGGAGTTACTTACAGAAGTATAAATGAGGGAGGAGCTACTTATAGGAGAACGGAACCCATCCCAGTATGAGTGGTGACTCCCCAATAGCTGAACCCCGCAGCTCTCTGCATGACTTACCAGCAGCTCCTCAGATCAGAAAGTCTCCTCTCCCAGGCAGTATTTATTTCTTATACAACCTTGGAGAGAGGGGCCTTGGTGATCCTGTAAGTTTCAGGAACTCCTTGAGACGTGTTTTTTGTCAACTTTCTAAATCTTTAAGAACCTCCCTTTAGAAATCCCTGAGTCATAAAGCGCTCCCCACAAAGATGGAATGTTTTACCTCAGATAAAACTGCTACCCAACAGTCTCCGAACTAAAGGAGCAATCTACATTTCTCTTGTTTTAGCAGAAGTTATTCTCAATTGCCAAATAATAATTACTATTATATCAGTTATATTATTGTTGCCATTGTGATGGTACTGGGATTAAACCCAGGACCTTGTACATGCTAAATAAACCTCCTGGGTTATATCCCAGCCCCTTTCAGTAACTGTTAAAGGTCTCCACAGAGCGGAGAGAAGGAAGTACTATACGCACTCATGATTGTAAGGGGGGAAATCCGAAGCCCTAGCGTGACTTTTCACAGTTAATTGTGCCTACAGAAGCCTGGAGGCAATGAAAATCCTAGAACACACCACCAGCTTCTTTCAGGGATCCCTAGACACCTGACAAAAGGACATAGATCAGTTTCCTGATGACGTGGCTCTGGAGAAGCCACCATCAGGAAAAGCAGGAGGGTAGACTTCTAAGGTCTGCATCTGGGGGTAAAAGTCTTAAGGCGAGAGCAGCAGTGACACAGAGACTGTGGGTGACCTGGAGAGAGCAGTGAGAAGTGTTCTGAGTGGCCTTCGCTCTATTCTGGTGACCACTGATGGCCTGGGAACACCTTAGTGACAGTCCGGCCTTCTTCACCAATTCCCTGAACTCAGGCCTTTTAAAAATCATTATATTCTCATTTTATATAGTATTTACTAATACAAATATTAGTAAATATTTGTAAAATAAATCAAAACAGTCATTGTGAGTGACTAAGGAAAAGGAACTTACTCAAATTCTAGAAGAATATATTCCATAAATAAATAAATAAAATCTAGAAATAAATAAAAATAAATTCTTCTAGAATCTAGAAGAGACGTGCACACCCTACTGCATTCCTCAATGGCCTGAGACAAGACAAATCAGATGACTTTGCTTGACTTGGGCAGGGTATGTGGACTACTAGTACCTTTGATTACCTGCCTGACACATGTGTACAACATGAGACCAGGAAACCCTAAACAAGGAACAAAGTGCTAGCACATCACTGAAGACTGTAAAGCCCTATAGCATGACTAGACCTCAAAAGTACTCGCTAAGTGAATGAAGACAGATGGAGCATGGCTACACGTCCAGAACAGGCAAATTCATAAACGGAAAGTAGATCACTGGTTGCCAGAGGGCAGACTGGAGGGGAAACAAAAAGTGATTAAGTAATGGTTACAGAATGTTTTCAGGAGTGCTTAAACTTTGGAATGGAGTCAAAGTCTTGGTTGCACAACACTGAATACACTAAATGTTACTGAAGCGAACACCTTGACGATAACCAATTGCGTGTTCTCTAAATTTCATCTCTTCTCTGAAATAGAGACAGAAAAGAGAGGAAGAGATGAAGGAGAGCCTGGGTGAAAGCCGCCGCCTTCAGAGTTTTACTGTAGGTATACCACTACAGGGACCCGCCATACATAAACAGGCTACCTAGACAAGGGACACACATGGGAGAGGAATATCTTTGCTGAGAGACTACTTCACAACCATAACGTGGTGCCAGTAGCATCCTTATCCCCAGTTAAAACACAAATACAGCCACATGTTACCATTTGCCTTGAGAGGTAGCAATAGCCCTCAAGGGATGGGCATCCAGTGGTCAGAGGGAGGATTCTGGAACAAGCACATCTCCTTTGGACCATGTCACTCCCAGTTAATCATAAAGAACCAGAGCTGTGTGATTCCTCCCATGTGTGGTATCTACAGTAGTCATAGAGAGAAATTAGAATGATGGCTTGCAGGAGCCAAAAAAGAAAAAAGGGGGAACTCGTGTTTAATGGGTAGAATTTCAGTTTAGGCAGATAAAAAAGTTCTGGAGATGGATGGTGGTGACGGCAGTCCAACAATGCAAATGTAATCAATGCCGTTAAAGTATATATTCAAGTTTGTTTGGTTTTTTTTTTTTTTTTTTTTTTTTTTTTGGTTTTTCGAGACAGGGTTTCTCTGTAGCTTTGGTGCCTCTCCCGGAACTAGCTCTTGTAGACCAGGCTGGCCTCGAACTCCCAGAGATCCACCTGCCTCTGCCTCCCGAGTGCTGGGATTAAAGGCGTGCGCCACCACCGCCCAGCTTATATTCAAGTTTGTAATAGTAAACAACTAGGTTATGTGTATTTTAGCACAGTTTAGAAACGTGGTTGGAGATGGAACCATTAAGAAAACTTTATTTCCAATATTATTTGACTCTTTGAGTAAACTTGAGTATACTCATATGAATAAATAAGACTGAGAAAAATACTAAACATGAAAAGTCGGGAAGAAAAAGATGCATTATTCCAAGGAAGAAAAAAATAAGGGAATGAAGAAAAAGGAGATTGAGAAGTATCCAGAAACAGCCAAAGGGAGCCTTGTGGAGCATGACAAAGCATTAGAGGAACAGAAACATCTACTAACAGAGCTTTCGAAGCTGTCTGGCTGAAGAGTGTGACATACCCCTAAGTGAAAGCAACCACTCACCATCTAGTCTGCCACGACAGAACCTCTGTTTGCCAGAAAACAAAATTAAAAGTGTTTGGGAGCATATCTCATTTCCAGCACTGCTTTTTTACATTCCCTTCAAACCCCAATGAGAAGCCTTGCATGAGTCAGAAAACTGCTACTCTAATGAAACAACTGAATCCATATAATTTATAAAGAAAAGAGGTCTGAGCTGGAGAGATGGCTCAATGGGTAAAACAACTTGCTTGCAAACCTAATGACCTGATACAGCTCCCCGGAACCTACATAAAAACCAGAGGCAGTAGCATGACAGTCTGTGATCCCAGCAGCCTATGGGAGGTGAGAAGCAGAGACAAGAGACTACTAAACAATGAGGAAAGGAGAGTAGCAAAACCTAATGTTTGTCCTCTGACCGCCACATACACACTTTGGCACATGCACCTGGACTCACACATGAACACATATCACACACACACACTCAAGGACACACGTGTGCACGTACACACACACACACACACACAAAGAGACGGGGGAGAGAGAGAGAGTTCAGGAAGTGCAAGGGCATGGTGCCATTTTTTTGCCCAGCTCTGGCAAAGATCACATGGTGGGTGGTAGCACGGGGTAGGAAAACAAAATCACATGGTGTCTTAGTTACTGTTGTGTTGCTGTGAAAAGACACCATGACCAAGGCGGTTTATAACAGGAAGCATCTAATTAGGGGCTTGCTTACAGTCCAGAGGGTAAGTCCATTGTCATCATGGCAGAGAGCATGGCAGCAAGCAGACATGGTGCTGGAGAAGTAACTGTGAGCTTTATATCCTGATCTGCAAGCAGCAGGCAGAGAGAGGCGAGAGACAGAGACAGAGACACAGAGAGAGACTGGGCCTAGGAAATCTTAAAGACCACACCCAGCGACACACTTTCTCCAACAAGGCCACATCTATTCTTTTTTTTTTTTAATATTTATTTATTTATTATGTATACAATATTCTGTCTGTGTGTACGCCTGCAGGTCAGGAGAGGGCACCAGACCTCATTACAGATGGTTGTGAGCCACCATGTGGTTGCTGGGAATTGAACTCAGGACCTTTGGAAGAGCAAACAGTGCTCTTAACCTCTGAGCCATCTCTCCAGCCCAAGGCCACATCTATTCTAACAAGACCACTCCTCCTAATCTTTATAATACTTCTCAAATAGTTTACAACTGCAGACTAAGTGTGCAAATAGTATGAACTTATGGACACTAATATCATTTAAACTACCACACATGGTTTTTAGTTATCAACTTGGCTGAATCCAGAATCACGTGGTAGATGAGCCCCGGGGAATGCTTCTGGAGGATTATTTTTATTAGGTAAACTGAGTACAAAGGCAGGCCCACTGCAAGCAGCACCGTTCCCTGGGCTGGGATCCTAAACAGTGTAAAAAGGAGAAAGTAAGAAGAGCACAGATATCCATCACTCTCCACCTCTTGAGGTGACATGACCAGCCTTCTCCAGCTCCTGTTGCCTTGGCTTCTCCGCAGGAATGGACTGAAACCTGAAACTGTTATCCAAAAGAAACCTTCCTGAAGTTGCTTTTGTCAGAAAATATAACCAAAAGACAAAGAAAAACAGCAAGCCCGAGAATGCACAGGGGATAATCTTAAGACCTTCCGGTAGGCTCTCTCTATCTCTTAGAGGTCCTACCTCTACTTAATATCACCATACTGCAGAACTAAGCTTCTAACCCATGAGTCCTTGCAGCACAAAGCCACATTCAGATCATACAAGCCTTAAGTCACCTAGAATCCTGTTCTCAGAGAAGACTGTGCTATCATGGCATGCACGGCAGAGAAGGAATAGACTTCAGGAAGTTAGGGAATTCCCAGAGTCTGGAGGACGCTGGTAGAGGAAATTGCCTGGGAAACAAGTCTTTGAGAGAGACAGAACCATTCCTCAGGAGGGGGCAGTAGGCTAGGCCCATGCTGCTCTTTATTGCTGAGGTCCAGCAGTCTAAAGACAAAACCTGCCCTAAGGAGCACCTCAGTATATAGGACTTCCATAACTCTTTTCCTTAGGGAGAAAGTTGTTTCCTGGAGTCTTATTCTGAGAGTGCCTGACTTTACACAAACTTTCTGCTTTATACAGAGCACTCAAAGAACTGGGTTGCCACAATCCCCGCTCCACCCCAATGCCTACTTGAACTTCAAAGGCCCATTGAGGGAGGATGGAGATAAGGATTGACTACAGGAGGTTTAACACCACTTCCAGGCAGATTTTGCAATAGCAGAATGAATATTCATCCAGAAATAAGAGCCATCTCCCTTCTAGCCCCATAAAGATTAAAACTGGTAGCACAAAGTGAGCTTTCATGTAGGTATCAGAATCTTGGATCATTTTGGGGGAAACAGTAAAAATATTATCTATGTTATTATGATTCTGTGATTATGAAATAAACAAGAAAGGATGGCGAAACACTGGGATTGTGGGGTTTTGTCTTTTTTATTCTGTGTGTGTGAAAGGGAAGGAGAAGGAGGATACACTTGTGCTGGTAATTTTATGTCAACTTGACACAAGCTAAAATCATCTAAGAGAAGGGACTCTCAATTAAGAAAATGCCTTCACAAAATGGTGCTGTCCACAAATCTGTAGGGCATTTTCTTAAGTAGTGACTGCTGGGGGGGAAGGGGGGCACAACCCACTGTGGGTGGTGCCATCCCTGGACTGGTGGTCCTGGACTCTATAAGAAAGCAGACTGAGCAAGCCATGAGGAGCAAGTCAGTAAGCAGCACCCCTCCATGGCCTCTGCATCAGCTCCTACCTCCAGGTTTGAGTTCCTGCCTGGCTTTCTCTAATGATGAACAGTGATATGGAAGTATAAGCCAAATAAACTTTTCCTCCCCAGTTTGTTCTGGGTCATGGTGTTTCATCACAGCAATAGCAACCCTAACTAGGACAGCACTCAACCTATGTTTCCTAAAAGCTTACTCAAGAGTTTCTCATTTATGGTTCCCAACAGCCAAGGAGCTCAGACATTATCTCCATTTCAGTGTGTTTTTTGTGTTTTTACTTTGGGTTTTTTGTTTTGTTTTGTTGTTGTTGTTTTGTGGATTAAACCTTAGGAATGCTCTCTAGTGCTGAGCTACACCTTCAGGCAAAACTCAGTATTAAGGATAGGGGTGAGGAAATACCTTGGTGTTAAACCCAAGAAGCCAATTGCCCAGTGGTTTTGCAATTCAGGCTTGCCATTACCTCTGTCCCTAAGAGATAGGGTGATATGTAAGTAAGTGACCATCTATTTGGCCCAAATCAGTGGTTTGGATCTCAGAATTCTGTCCCAAGTTTTAAAATGCAGTTGCCCAAACAGAAAAAGCCAAGAACCACCCACCCAGGAACAAACTGGTGATACATTACACAAATGTTTGGTGATACATTAGTGAATATAGGCTAAAGAGATCCCTGAACCACTAAAGTGAGGCCCGTGAATTCCTTTCCTTTTTTTGGTTGAGTTATATTTATCGATATTTATCCTCTCAGATGCCATTACAGAAAAGATTTCAAATCTTTAAATCATTTTAAACGTAATACTACTTCCATTAAGTGTGTTTTATGAAAATAACCCTTTCTCAAAACAAAACAAAGTTAAGAAGAAAACCAAAACTGTTCTACATTTTCATAAATTTCTTCAATGTCTGTCCTAATAGAAAGCAGGTGGATCTCACATTGGCTTTCCCAATTAGTCTGGGGTGGGGAATACTGCACTTCATGATGCCACTGGAATTTGTTATTGTACTTTGGTGGGAATGTGTGCATGAAAAGAGCCAATGACACTTTGGAAATTATAAAAATAATCTTGAACCTGTTGTAAGAAATCTTGGATACCATCTAAAGTCTAGAGATACCTGGACCACCCTTGGAGGACCATGACCTCAAGAGTTACTAGTGACCTAAAAAACTATTGGTGAGAAAAAGAAAAAAAAAAAAAAGGTTGAAAAGTGTGGGGGACACTCAAAGATATAACCAGGGTCTTCTCAAAGGGTACTTCAAAATCTGGACATCACCTTCCACCTGCACTCACTGCCCAAACACCCCCTTCTCTTCTCTCTCTCTCTCTCTCTCTCTCTCTCTCTCTCTCTCTCTCTCTCTCTCTCACACACACACACACACACACACACACACACACACATTTCAAGACAGGGTTTCTCTGTGTAGCCCTGGCTGTCCTGAAACTCACTCTGTAGACCAGGCTGGTCTCAAACTCACAGAGATACACCTGCCTCTGTCTCTTGAGTGCTTGGATTAAAGGCATGAACCACCAATGCTAGGCTCTCACAACTGGGTAGGAGGGAGTTAGCTAATTCTCTCTGGAACATACTGAGTTTTGTCTGTTTGTTTTCTGGTGGTTTTGATTGGGGGTGTTTTGTTTTGTTTTTTAGACAGGGTCTCTGTGGTCTCAGCTGTTCTGAACCTAGGTAGCTGAGAATGACCTTGAATTCCTGGTTTTCCCGCCTCCATTTCCCAAGTGGTAGCGTGATTTTAACATTTTAAATTAGGATTTTTCTATGTTAAAACTACAAAGTAAATGTCTGTAATCAGGTTTTGGGGTCCCGGTGCTGAGGTCGCCTCCTCACCCTCATGACAGCTGTTTTCTATATCTAACCCCTGGAACTCCCTGTCTGGCGTGCAGTGCCATCAAAACCAGTGTAAAAGACCTAGAACCTCCCTCCACAAGCCAACGCACCCGGTTTGCCATTCCTCCGCACTGGCTCACCGAAAAACTTTCCTAAGCGAGCCTCCCACCGCCCCTCCCCGCCCAGACAGCAGTTCCCCTCCCCGGAGGGGCGTCCATCCCAGATGCGTGCACCCTATCTCTGTTTTCTGTGGGTTCTGCCCTGCCAAGCCAGGGGGAAACTCAGAAACAGATTTAGATGCAAAATAAGCCTGAGCACCTATCCTTGTAGAGCCCACACTTTAGCCCAGCATCTTCAGAGAGTGGTGGGGAGAACACCTTGAGGAACTCAGGAAGAGGAAGGCAGCGGGCTATGACCACACTTCTGCTAGGAGATTCCTTTCCTCACCAGAAGTGAGGATGAGGCCGGCTGCCACTAAGATGCAGCTCACATCCCACCCGGCCTTGCCAGGGGCAAATCCGGCTAGCCCAGAGGGACAGGAATCGCTACTCCACTGCATTACCTGGGCTGGAAGAGAGGAGAGCTCCCCAGGGCTCTGCGCATCTCGTTCTTGAGGGTCCAGAATTCTCCATCCAGGTAGCGGTGCAGGGATGAGTCCCCAAGCCCCAGGTCGGGAGTGTGCTCCATCTGTGTGTCTGAGGCTGCAGGCTGTTCTCTCTCTACACACCTCCTCAGAACTCCTGGCTTACTGGCGCTCCTACTTATCATTCTACCAGACTGGTTTCCTCCCAGCTCACTGGTATGTCTCCTCCCTTTTCACCTGTCTGCCACACGCCCTCCCAGGCACCCTCCTCCTAGGCTTGAGGCAAAGGGCTGTCCAGAGCATTTGAACTCCACCGGTATTCTCCCATCCTTACAGAGAACCACTCATTAACTCTAACCCCTATCCCACCAGTAAGTTGTCCCTCCAGATTTGTGAGTCATTAGAAACAAGAATCAGGTCCTTAAAGGGGTTGCTGGACTAATTTCTCTAGGCCACAGACAGATGCTTAACGCTAAACCACTTCATCCACGCAACAGAACCACCCACCCAGCCATTTTTGCCTGGCTCCCAGGGCCGGAGGTAGTCTGGCATCTGCTCAGAGGCCACCACCCCAAATTGGGTATTGTGTCCCTTCAGTCTGGAGGTGGTTCAGTACAAACCTACAGGATGGCAAGCAGTGCAAGGTAGTTGGGTATAGACAGAAGATAATGAACACAACTCACCTACCAGGAATCAATCTCTCTCTCCTTCTCTTCCTCCCTCCCTCCCTCCCTCTCTCCCTCCCTCCCTCCCTCCCTCCCTCCCTCCCCCCTTCCCTCCCTCCTTTCCTCCCTCTCTGTCTCTTTCCCTTCATTACTGCTGTGGTCATACACAAGAACATGCTAGCTTCTCCCTTCCTTTCATAGGCTGTCTTTAGGTCAGGGGATGCTACCTGGAGGAGTTTCCTTTGACTCTCAAGTTACAACAGGTTGATTGCTTACACAGCACAAATATAATTATTTATAGTCCCAGAAGTCAGAAGTTCAAGCTGGATTTCCCAGGGCTAAAATCACGGTGTTGGTAGGGCTGGGTTCGCTTTGGAGGCTACTGGGGAACAATCTGTTCCCATGGCTTTTCTAGGTCTGGGGCACTGCTTGCGTTCTTGCCTCTCAGCTCCTTTCTCTGTCCTCAAAGAACATCACTCTGACCTCTGCTACCAGAATTCCATCTTCCTTTCTTCTCTTCACTAACCTTCTTGCCTCCCTCTTAAATGTACTCATTTACATTGATATACAGGGTAGCTTTTTAAATCTCAACATCCTTAAGTCACCTCAGCAATGCCACCTTTACCAAAGAAGACCACATATTCTTAGGTTTCAGAGGTTAGGATATAAACATTATTGGTGGGCTATTTGTTTATCTACCACACCATCTATGTAACTTCAAGTAGCAATACCCACTAATGGCAAAGAGTAACATCCCTGTCCCCACGTAATGGGAATCCAGAAAGTGGGAGACTTCAGAAGACTAAATGCTTGGCTCAGGGCCATTCTTTCTGCTCTGCCCATCTATCAGTCATTTCTCTGTATCCTATTTTTCCTTTCATTTACACTTGTCTCTTCCAATCTAAAGTATGGATATTGCCAAGTACCAGGTATGCCAAAATGAGGAAAGCATCTTCTCCTGGTTTTTACGCAAGCCATTATCACATGGTTCTGCATAGCGTGGTCACCCTTAGCACCCAAATCTTAGGGCTTTTAAAGGCAAAAGTTTATGTCTAACACACGCTACCTGGAAATTCTGATCCTGTCCTCTCACCTGAGACCAGATGATAGAATCATCAGCATCATGTTGCCATGCAGGCTTTTACAACTGGAAAGGACACAGATGATATCCAGATGTCAGAATCCATCAGGCAGGGCCTTTCATTGCTCACTTTGGGAAAGTAACCTCCTAGGCACTCCCAGAAGGCCAACACCCAAATCAGTCTGTGAGCAGCGCTAGTGGTTACTGAATCTGTTACTCTAGCTACTCTTTGACCTTCCTTCTCCTGGCCTAGAGACCTAGAAAGTAGAAAGACAAGTAAGTATGCTATCTTCCATTGTATGCAGCTCAAGTGGGGGTGGGGGAACCGTCTGCTCTTATAAGTCACCATAAGTTTTTGGAGAATTGTGCATTGCATATCTGTGGAAGATACTGGAAGAATGTTGTTGTTGTGTGTGCCTGTGTACATGTGTATGTGCCCATATAATGTATATATATATATATGGGCAGAAAGGATGGTATTGGAAGGAGGTTCATTCTAAGAAGTGATGGGTGATGAGGACAGAGAGGTGGCTCAGCAATTCAGAGCACTTGTTGCATTTGCAGAGGACCCATCTGTAATTCTAGTTCCATCCAGGGGATCCAGTGCCCATTTCTGACCTCCATAGACACTAGGCACACTTGTGGAGGATACACAGGTGTAGGCAAACTACTACAACACATAAAGTAAATATTCTAAAATTTTAGAGAAGTGATAGGAGTCAGATAAGACTGCCATGGGTTTATGGACACCAAAGCACAAAGGGACATTGTCTATTGGCTACCATTGCTGTGTTTCACAGCCATTTAACAGCAAGAAGAGGGCTTAGAAAAGACACAATTGGCCAAACATGGTGACACACACCTGTAATCCCTATCATTTGGGAGGTGAAGGCAGAAGATCATAAGTTCAAGGTCATCCTGGAGTACCTGCAACCCTACCTGAACAAACAAACAAAGCAAAGAATTTTGCAAGTGGAGTAAAAGGGAATGAAGAGTTTAGGAACTCTAGGGGTAGGGGAGGTAACTGCTTAGTAACTTCTTTTCTATTCATAAAAGATAAACCTGAGTGGTAGAGAGGTTTTTTTGGAGGGGGGTAGGCTGTTTTTAGGACAAAGGTGAATAAGGACTCAAGACCTCCAAGCTCTACACTGTGATGAGGATAGAATCAAATGTCTACCTAGAACCCTGTGACAAACAGACTTCACTCTGACAAACAACCTCCTCCTCTCTCCCAGGCCACACTGCTCCAAATGACACCCATGTGAAGCTCTGCAAGCTTCTGTATCAAAGCACAAATATGAATCCAGTCCCCTACTGACTGGCAAAGGATACCAGAGATAACATCCATAATCTGGACTATACTGGAAGATCCTAGAAGAATCTTTCCACATGCCACATTCACTTCCAAGAGCCAGAGAAACATAACCCTCTTCTGTGCCCAGAGCAGCAAGAATCAGAAGCTCCCTAGCTGTCTCCAAGGCACTTCCTTGGAGACAAGGAGAAGCTGTTCAATAAATGACTTAGGAAAATTGCCTTTGAGTCACTTTGGCTAATTTAAATGGGTCCAACGGCCACTGTTTTAGTGTCCTACCACAGAAATACTACAAATGGGTAGGGTAACAACAGAAACCTGTTCTCTCACGGTCAGTCTGAAGCTGAATGTCTGTTGCAGTACCTTGTCCCCGTAAGCTTCAGGGGAGAATTCCTTGCCTCTTCATAGACTGTAGTGGCTTCCATAAATCTCCAGCATTCCTTGGTTTGTAGCTGCATCGTATCATTCTCCTAACTGTCTTACTCATTATATGACCTTCTTTCCTTGTATTTATTTTTTTAATATTTATTTATTTATTTATTATGTATACAATATTCTATCTGTGTGTATGTCTGCAGGCCAGAAGAGGGCACCAGACCTCATTACAGATGGTTGTGAGCCACCATGTGGTTGCCGGGAATTGAACTCAGGACCTTTGGAACAGCAGGCAATGCTCTTAACCGCTGAGCCATCTCTCCAGCCCCCCTTGTATTTATTTTCAAACTTCCCTCTTCTCACAAGGACACCAGTCACTGAGTTAAGAGCTCAGCCTAATCCAATATGAAAGACTCCTCAATTTGATTACGTCTGCAAAAATTCTCATTTCCAAAGAAGGAGAAATTCTGAGGTCTAATATGGAAGAGGTGTCTACTCAGCACCCCATCTAGCAGCCTCCTGAAGGTTGGTTTTGACAGCTGCCTCTCCTGCCTTCCAAGATCCTCCTCAGTCCTTTCCTTTTTCCCAAAGCATTCATCCTGACAGGCAGCAAAGTTGGACCAAGATGCTGCCCTCCCTAGAACACTGAGGCGCCTCTAGACAGTTCTACAAAGAAGGACCAAAAGTACCCAGCTGGGAACTGGGAGTCCTTCGGAGCCACCAGTAGGATAGGAGAGGTCAGAGGCAGTACAGCAGATGTTCCAGCTATCCCTGGGCCATGCCCAGAAATCTCTCCCATGATAGAGTCCAGATGAAGAGCTGAAGAGAAAAGCTGGAGTGAAGGAAGCCGACAGTGACTGGCTCGGAGAAGAATGAACTGGTCCATAATAGACTGAAGATGGCATCTGGATTAGTCTCCAAGAGCTGTCTGGATCTTAGTACAAGAACAGGGCTCTAAAACTGTTTCTGCATTGCACCTGGCCTCTTGGCCCTGGGAGGACAGCAGATCGACACCCTACCCCCACCCCTGAGCACAGCAAGGTCATTTAGAGGGCATTCCCACATGCAGTGGTTGATGGTCGGTTATGGCACAACCTTGTGCATTTGGTGGGCAGGTTTCCTTTAAGCTTCTTCTACAAATGAATAACCAGTAATGTTTAATGACTTTCCCGAGGGCACATGGCTCTTGGTAGCCTCCTGAACACCCTATGCGGGGCTTACATAACTGAGTTACACACTATGGAACTGACTTGGGGGAGCCTCATTAATGAATGCTGCTTTTATGGGGGCCCCAGGGTGTGAACATCACAACCCAGGGCTGTAGCTCTGTAGCAAGGTACAGCCTGTCCTCAGCATTTCGGTGTGTGAACTTTAGAAATCATTCAACCATAATAAAGCTAAGAGCTCAAAGACACCCTGGAGCTTGTCCGGACAGTCCCTTCTTTTCAGATGAGGGCACTGCAGGGATGTCCTCCAATGGAGTAGTCTCTGGCCATCTTTCAGAAACTCGAGGTAAGAAAAATGGCAAAATTGGGAGTGGGACAAAAAAAAAACTTCTACGTGGGGGAAAAACAGGCAGGAATTATGGCTTTCCTTTATGCTATTGCTTTGGGGTCCAGCTCATCACGTACAAAGGTGGCAGAGGGAAAACTTGGACAGTTCTTACTTATTGAAACTTCTTATCCCAAATTCTAGACAAATGTCCACAGAGAGGGAAGGGACAGATGCCTGAAACAGCCACCACAGTATCTTCAGGAATGACAGGCTTATCGAGTACACCACAAGGGAGCAATGGGCAGAACCCCTGGCTGTTTGTACCCAGGAGTCGCTCTTCTGTGATTCCCCACCGTGTCATGAGGACGGTTTTGACTGGTGGAGGTTTGACTGGAGGCACGGTTTAAAGAGCGGCTCTGTGGTGGCAGGTCATGGTTAGTTTTGGACAGTCGTACTCAGCCACAGTCTTTTACAGTGTCCCTTAGACTTCCTAGCACATGTAAAACAAGACTAATTAAGAAAGCACAAATGACTACAATAGTTCCATTGTTGTAACTAGAAGATTTTGTTCAGAGACATCCTCAGTCCAACGCAAAGCACGATTGTGTAACACACAAGAGAATGGACACCATGGACGCCCAAATGAAACATCTAGTAAAATGGGCCTGTAGGTAGCTTAGGTGCACCTTACCTCTCCTCTGTCCTTTCCTTTGCTCCCAAGAAGGCAAACTAAAGAGTGTGATTCAGATTCTGACTAAGTTCTGTGGAGAGTGAAGTCCAGAAGCCTTACACAAAGGCTACTAAGTTAGTCTAGGGGAGCAACCTGTTGGCACTAAGGGCGGCTGAAATTGCTAGGCGAGGCCCTCTAGAACTGTCCAGAGCCACTGGCCCTGAACCCCAGCATGCTGGAAGGTAGCATTCGAACACTAATATGCTAATGACACATGCTGTGGATAAATTTATAAAGACCACTACGTACAAGAGAGCATGCACATGAAATTTAGTGCTATGAAAACAACCCAAAAGCCCAGCGAATGTGACATGAAAGCCCCAGTCCTCTGTACAGCCTTTGCTGTGCTTTCTCCAAGCTTTCTCTCTGCTCTGGGGAACTCTCCCCTTTGTGTTTTTTCGTTTGTTTTTAGAGCTTGGGTTTCTCTGTGTAGCCCTGGCTATCCTGGAACTACTATGTAGAGCAGGCTGGCTTTGAATTCACCGAGATCTGCCTGCCTCTGCCCAGTTCTGGGACTGAAATGTGTATCCTTTTTTCTTTTTATTGTTTTTATTGTGTTATATATTTTTCTCTGCCCCCCCCCACTTCCCTTCTGTACTCTCCCATGATCCCCATGCTCCCAATTTACTCAGGAGATCTTGTCCTTTTCTTCTCCCAAGTAGGTTAGATCCATATATGTCTCTCTTAGGGTTCTCTGTTGTCTAGGTTTTCTGGAGTTGTGGGAAGTGTATTCTTAATCTTTTATTTTGCTTGCCACTATCCACATGGACCACAGAACCCAGAACTCCCCATAGTGGTGCTTACCATATTCTGATTTCTGCCAATATCGTGATTACAGGTAATATTTTAGTGGCAAGTTAAAAACATGTCAGAACTATTCCTCTAGCTAGAAGACTTTAAGAAATCAAATGAGATGTGACTCTTAATTCTTTTCTCTAGATTAGGAAATGTCTACGTGTCCAGAGCTGCCATGTATCTCGTTTAACAACTTCAGGGAGCTGAAACACTCACTGGACCGCTAGAAACAGGAAGGCAATCACGTGAGTGTTTTATGTTTTACTTGCTTTGGTCAAGTGAGCCTTGAGAGGCAATGTGGGAAGTTACTAAAACTCAAGGAACACAGAAGACTAGATTATTTCTCAAGTCACTCTTAACGGCACATGAACATGTTCTGTATTTATTCTTGAATATCTGGACTCTAAAAAATTATTTTATGCATATGCGTGCGTGTGACGGTGTCAGTGACTATGTGCATGGAGAATTGTGGTCTCCTCATTTGTTACCTGTGTACGCCACAGCATGCATGTAGAGATCAGACGCCAACTTGAGGAAGTTGGTTTCCTTTCCTTTTACCTTGTGGATTCTGGGAATGGAACTCGTAAGGTCAGCCTTGACGGCAAGTGCCTTTACCCGCTGAGTCAGCTCACCAGCTAAGCACTTTCTGTTATTTAAGCAAAGCAAAGATTCACGACTCTCAGGACCCAAGAAGGCTCACGTAGTTCTAGTCACAAAGTTGTCAAGTTCAGCCTGGCACGGAATTTATAAACCGTCTCACTAGAACGGAAATGGCACCTAGACTAAGGCTCTCTAGAAGGCTCGCTGGAAGTGGGAGGAACTGCCCGTGCCGATGGGGGCGGGACTTGGTCTCCTAGCAACGGCCCCAGCGATTGGCCAGCTCTCTCTCAGCCGAGACCAATGATCAGGCGCGCTGCCAACGCTCGGCGTTAAGACTTCGACTGCGCGGGTGATTCGAATCGGCGGCTTCGGAGTGAGCGCCACTGGAGTGGCGGCGGCTGGTTCGGTGTTTCGCCGCACCGCGCTTTCTCTCGTCATGGAAGATGTCTTTCGGTGAGTGTCCCTCAGGTGGAGTGAAGGCGCGAGCCGAGCCGAGAGCCGGCCAGGACGGTTGAGGCCAGGGCCCTCAGCCGGGCTTTCTCCTCAGCGGCTTCCCTTGGGAGTTCGCCCTCCATGCCTCCGCCATGGTGGCGGCCTCTGGGTTGCTGGGGTCGAGTGGGGGCTGCAAGCTGCAGCCGGCTGCCGTTGTGTGGACCGGGATTTGGGGGTTTGGGGCAATTTGCAGGAAGGACCTTCAGGGCGGTCGGAAGTGACACGCGCCTTTTCCACGGGGAGCTCCCTCTGAACAGACGCCCCGCCCCCCAAATCCCCAAAGCTCGTGTGGTGGAGGTTTTAGGAGAAAATTTCAAAGTCTCTTAATAAAAGTGCTAGTTAACTCGGGGAAGAATTTACTATTTCTTGCTTACCTGCTATGTTGGCGGGGAGGGGAACTAAAGCTGAAATTATGAAGAAATGCTTGTCAGAGCCATTTGTTTCTATCTGCAAGCAGATTTTTAAGTTCCCACACTGATTGCTTTTTTTTGTTTTTGCCTTAAATGACTTACCGGCCTGTGATGTAAAACCATTTTTAAAAACTGTTAAATCATGTTACAGGAAATAAAATTTTATTTTTTAATCATCCCTTTGGGTATCCAAAGAATAAGATACCCCAAATCTATTGGCGTAAGGCAATTTAATATTTAATCAGATCAACTAAATATTCTCTTTTGAAAGCCTCTCCCCATTAAAAGAAAGAAATAGGTATCTTGACCTTTAAAAAGTTAGTTTATTTTAATGATTAGGTGTTTTAGTATTAAGTTACAGTGTGTCTGTGCCATTTTCCCAGGGAGTACGTTTAGTGTGAAGCTATTAAATGTTTGCTTTCGACAATAGTTGTATTCTTATTTTGATAAGCAAGAACTTCCAAAGACAAAAGTCATGGTGCTGACAACTTAGACATGCCGAAAAGAATCCAAAATATGTTCCTTTAAGCAGAAAAGTGAAATTCCTAGACATAATTAAAAAACAAATACATTTCTAAAACCTGTACTACTTCTGTCAGCGAAATTATGAAAAAGCCATTGCTCTCTGTAGTTTCTCTGAATAGCCATTTCAGTATGCTAGTGAGTTATATTTTGAGATTGATTTTTCTGGTCATTTCTGCAAAAATACTACTTTTAAATTCTTTTTCCCCTAATCTTATCATTTCTCAGTTTAAAAGTCTATGATTGTTTTTCACCTTGATTCATACCCATCTTCCCTCTCTGAAATTTTCCACGGTCTAGTCTCACCCTGGCGCCCCGTTATACCCACTGGGACTCTGCTAGAGCTTCCTAACTGATTCCTACTTGTATTGCCACCCCTATTCCTGTCTGGAAAAACACAGACATCTTAAGATGCAGATAGAACGTGGCCCCTCTTCTGCTCAGCAAACCTGGTACATCAGCTTTGTCCCTCTGGTTCTGTCAGCCTTGATGATTTCCCTCACCTGGCTGTGGTAGCTCTAACACTGATCACACGTCACTCCCTTAGAAATAGCTTTTACTCCGTGCTTACTCCTTAGCTTACCCACACCTTTTCCTTTTTATTGCTTCATATATAACGTGGCACTATTTTTATGTTATTGTTTGTTTACCCCAAACAAACTGAGGTCATTGGAACTTGATTTTCTTGCCTGACTTCTTAAGCTGTGGTGGGATGTTAGGGAAGTAAGAAGAGCAAAGTGGGTGTTTACCAGCCCTCTGGGACAGCATCTCTGGGGCTGTCACACCAAAGGAGAGGCTTTCTTTGGGTCTTATTCTCACCCCCTGTCTTATCTGTGGTCCTGAGAAATGAGGGGACCTGTCTAGGTCCCACTGGGTGGCAGTGACGTTGGGGATCAGTGAATCTAGATAGACCTGGGGGCAAATACTGCTTCTGATTTCTCTGAACACGTCTGAATGATTGTTCTTTTATATGATGTTTGTGTTATATTCAAGATCCCATTTTCAAGCATATGGATGGCATAATGTAGAATCAAATGTGTCTTTAGTTTCTAGGAATTATTCCTAACCTCCCATGTATGTACTTTTCTGTTCTAGCACGTTTGAAGCCCATATGCAAAGCTACCAGGGCAATGACCCACTTGGGGAATGGGAAAGGTTAGTGTGTATTTGTTTGTTTGTTTTCCTTTAAACAAAGGAACCATATGCAACCCTGTGGAAAACTAATATTCATATTTTTCTAGCTTTATAAAGTGGGTAGAAGAAAATTTTCCTGACAATAAAGAATACTTGATAACATTATTGCAACAGCTAATGAAGGAATTTTTAGATGAGAAGAGGTACCACAATGACTCAAGATTCATCAATTATTGTTTAAAATTTGTGAGTATAATTTCAGGTAGATAACTAAATATATGTTTTACTTTTGGTCCCCCTCCCTTGTTAGAATCATTTTAGACTGCCTTTTCCTATCAATTTCTTGGTTACAGTCATGAATTTTTTAGAAGTTACATAGTCAGAGATATGTATTTTAAAGCCTTAGCTTCCGAAATATTGAGGAATCAGTGATTTAATTTTAAAATTCCTCTTTATTTCGTATATGTGTGTTCCAACATGAGATAGGAACAGAAAGTTAAACGAATTGTTTGATACGAAGTGTGGTTGAAGCTGGTTGTGGAGGCTCACATCTTTAATCCCAGCACTTGGGAGAAAGAAGCAGGCAGATCTCTGCTCAAGACCAGACTGGTCTACATTGTGAGTTCCAGGCCAACCAAGGCTGTGTATCAAGACCCTGTCTCAAAAAGAAAAAAAAAAAGGAAAGAAGAAATGTACTTGAGAGGGAAAATATAAACTCTTGGATCCTAAGGTCTCTGGGAGTTTAACTCAGACTTATAGTACAGAAGGAGAAGGCAGTCTCAGGCTTTATGTTTATATTATGGCTTCTGGTTTAGTGTTTTCATGGGATTCCTGAGTGTTCGAACAAGTGGGTCTCTGACTCTCTTGCCTTCTCTTGGTTTGTCTTGTCCAGCTTTGATGTGGAGTGTGAGGTATCACGTCCAGGAGTAGTTAACCAATAAATAAAGGACTCCTCAGTTTTTGGTGTGCTTTTATTTGGTTACAGTTTGGGTTTTTTGTTCTTTTTTTTTTTTCTTTCCTTTTTTGTCTTTTTCTTTTTAGTCATTGATGTATTTTGTTTTCTAGGTTTGGGGGGGTTTTGCTGTTGTATTGGGTTTTTGTTTTGTTTTTTGAGAACTTAAAGTTGTATGAGCAGGGAGGAAGAGAGGATCTGGAAAGGCTTAGGGGAGGGGAAGAATATGATCAAAATATATTTAAATTTAAAAGTTGTTGCAAACAATACAAATATAATAAACAACACGTTTTTAAGAGAATTTGAAAATTGGTTAAGATTTGTACATCATGTACTACAGGTAGAATAACCCCTAGTGGGAACATGTTTTTAATTAAAATACTGTTTCCAAGGCCAGGTGGTGACTGCATAAGCCTTTAATCCCAGCACCCAAGAGATAGAGGCAGGCGGGTCTCTGTGTGTTCGAGAACAACCTGGTCTACAGAGTGAGCTCCAGGATAACCAGAACTGTTTTCACAGAGAAACTCTGTCTTGAAAAACGAAATTTAAAAAATAAAGAGAATGTTACCAGCTATTTAAAAAAAGAGGATAGAACTTTTTCAATTTAATCTGAAATGAAAACTTGGGGCTATGAATTCTAGTAGTAAAATCATATGGAATAGATAAAATAACATGAAATTGTTCCTTAAATTATAAAATACTATAATTAAAGGCACCCTGTGGAACTTGAGTAACCTCAGGTTAAGAGGTTACTCAATATTTCATGTAATAAATCGTTGTAGACCCTACTATTTTGGAAAATACTGTCATAATCCTTTAATATCAAGGAAAGAGATGGTTTTTAGATTCCCCATCTGAGAACAACATATGTCTTTACCTATACAATATATTCCTAGACTTTCGTGGAGACTGAATAGTGTAGGGCTGACAGTATAGCCTAGCAGTTTGGTTGTCTTGTATTGATAATTATTGTCGTGTTATTCAAATTATGGAATAGAGTAACAACATGTAAACGATGTACAATGTGTGGTCTGAATAATTGGTATATAACCTCTAATATTTATCATTTCTTATGTGTTGAAAATCAAAACCCTCTCTGTTAGCTATTTTGGAATATAAGTTATCAACATAGTTTCCTAGTAGAAGCCGTTCTCCCTATCCTAGCTGTCCCATATCCATTAATCATCTCTGTGCACCTCACTGTTTTTGTGTGATTCTGCTCTGGGTTTCTGTAGGCTGAGTACAACAGTGATCTTCATCAGTTTTTTGAGTTTCTGTATAACCGGGGAATTGGAACCAAGTCATCTCCTCTCTATATAGCCTGGGCAGGCTATCTGGAAGCCCAGGGAGCGCTGCAGCATGCCAGTGCTGTTTTTCAGAGAGGAATTCAAAACCAGGCTGAGCCTAAAGAACTAATAGAGCAACGATACAGGTAGTGTCAAAATATATAACTCATCTTTTCCTTCGTGTGTATTTTTGTATCTGTCTACTTTTAATAACTGTAAGTCATACTGGATGTGTGTTGTAGATCTGAATGAAGGTGTGGAGCTTTATACTGTTCTTAGGATGGTGTGTGACAGATTTTATAATGTCACTCTAGACTGTAGAATTGTGAGACAACACAGGACATCACTTCAGAAGAAAGGCACACACAAGAGACAGAAGAAATTTTCCCTCAGAACAGCCCATTAAGTCATGGACAGAGTTGTCCATTCATGAAGACAGGGCTCCCTTGATCCAGTCACATTTGGAGATAACCTTTTTTTCTTCTTTTTATGTGTGTCTTCTTTTTCAAGAAAGGGGTTTCTCTGTTTAACAGCTCTAGCTGTCCTGAAACTTACTCTGTGGATCAAGCTGGCTTAAATTCACCTACCTTTGCCTCCCGGGTGCTGGGATTAGTGTGTACTGCCGCCACCCATCTGGAGATAACGTTTTATAAACCCTCACAATGGGGATTGAGTTTCAGCATGAGTTTTGGTAACCATTCAAACCATAGTAAACAGTACATATCAATGAATACTTTATTTTTTTCCCCACAGATGTTTGGTTCTGTTACTTTTCTATTAAAAATACCTTATTTAATAAAACTTGAAAATGCAAGTTTTTTTCTTGCTGTATTACAGAATTGCAAACATGCTTTACAAAGTCAAGGTACACACTATATGTCTGAAGGGGCGTAAACGACCGGCAAATAGAATTAACCAGGCTAGCTTTAATATCAGCTTTAATAAGGGGAATAAGGGGGGAGCTTACAAAACCAGGGTTTCAGCGACGAGCAGGAAATAAAATAGAGGCAAACAAGTGCACATGGATGGTTTTATAGGCTATTTGGGGCCCTGGGGCAAACAACCCCCCCCAAACAAGGTGATTGGTTGAGATTCCCCATCATATGTCAATATCTTTGCCCCAAAGGTAATATACTTTTTTACATTTACCTAGCTTTGATAGCATCTAAAATTGGAATAATTGAATAAAAGTATGTTTAAACATTTTCAAAGCATGTGGTTCATACAACCAAACCGTCTATTGAAAGGTTTCCTTCTGCAGTCTCATTTGAAGAATTGAAGAGCTGCTGTGCATTACACCCTTGCCAGCATTCCATGTACCTATTTTTTAAAAAAATTTTACTCTAGTATTTGTGCTTAAAAAACTTTATGATGAGAATTTTCAGATATACATAAAAAGAAAAATCAGTATGTGTAATTGCAAACAGCTTTTTTTTTTTTAAATATATGATAGTTTACCCAAATGTATATATGTGAACTGTGTGTGTGCCTGAAGCCAACAGAGACCAGAAGAGGGCATTGGCTCTTTTCTCTCAAATACCATTGCAGTCCTCTTTTAAAATGTTACCTAACGACTTAATCTATGCCTATGTCACCTAATAAAGTTAACAAAGACAAAATAACAATAATTCTTTAATATCTGATTTTGTGTCTTTTCAAATCATGTAAAATGGTTTTGTTATCAATGGTTTGTTTGAATTACAAATCAAGCAGAATTTAGTGCTTAGTTGTGTATCTCTTCTCTATATAGTATACACTCTTGGTTTTGTTACCCACAAATGTCAGGCTTGGTGCTGCACAGTTTTGAAAAGGTCGAATTGGTATGTAAAAGTGCTATGAAATGATGTGTGTATAAAGTTCTTACAGAGCGTGATACCCACTGCCCTTTGAAACAGTGGTCTAAGTTTTCTATTTTGATTTCTTTGCGATATTGTAATTGTTTCAGTTTATAAAATATGTGAAGTAGTAGTTGAACATTTTTGAGTTTTAACATCTGCATTCTTGGTTCATGGAGAAAGAAGATGTATGTGTTTGATGAATTTGAAAAATATTAACATAAACTGTGTAAAAAGAGGACTTTTCTAATACAAATATCCTCAGCATTTTATTTCTGTAGTTTAAAGCAACTTTGAAATTAAGTTTTTCATTTTCTGTCTTTATTGCCTGTTATATTTAGTTTCCATTTCAACATAGATATATATTAAACTGTAAAATTAAAATCTATATTTATATGTTTTCTATTATCATTTAGTCTATTCCAGGCACGTCTTACTAAAACCCATTTGCCAGCTCAAGGTAAAATAATACTTTTCTAAAATGTCTAGATTGCTAAAAATTTAGTCTGTAATTTTTGCACTAAATGTTTTTTGTTTTGTTTGTTTAAAAAAGGCCTCATAAAGTATTTTTTGAAAACCAAAAGCCAAATTACAGTTTTGGGTAATAGGAAGACACTTTGATAATAATCTCACAAAATAACTCTGGATAGCAAGGGGCCTGTGTCTTAGCACTGTAATAGAGCAAACCTGCAAGCAAAGCTTAATGAATTTACCTATGATAAGCCTATATCTAAATATAATGTAATGGCACATACCTATAATCCCAGTACTCAGAAGGAAGGCTAACAGAGAAGGAACATAAGTTTTGAGGATAGCTAGGGCTACATACATTATACTATCTTATTTAACTTTATTTTATGTCTCTTGGTATGAAGGTGTCAGATCTCCCGGAACTGGGTTAGAGATAGGTGTGAGCTGTCATGTGAGTGCTGGGAATTGAACCTAGGTCCTCTCTGGAGGAGCAGTCAGTGCTCTTAAAGTCGCTGAGCCATCTCTCCAGTCTCCCTCCCCCTCCAGTATGCTATCTTAAAAAAGAAAAGAAAAGGGCTGGAGAGATGGCTCAGTGGTTAAGAGCATTGCCTGCTCTTCCAAAGGTCCTGAGTTCAATTCCCAGCAACCATATGGTGGCTCACAACCATCTGTAATGAGGTCTGGTGCCCTCTTCTGGAATGCAGACATACACACAGACAGAATATTGTATAAATAAAAAAAAATAAAATATTAAAAAAAAAAAAAGAAAAGAAAAGAAAAAAATCGGGCGCACGCCTTTAATCCCAGCACTTGGGAGGCAGAGGCAGGCGGATCTCTGTGAGTTTGAGACCAGCCTGGTCTACAAGAGCTAGTTCCAGGACAGGCTCCAAAACCACAGAGAAACCCTGTCTCGAAAAAAAAAAATCATCCTAAAGAGAGGATATGCTGGATTCCTCATCTTTCCAGAATTGAATCAAGTAGGCGTAATGTAGCTTTTTATTTCCCGTTTTTGTTTTGATTTAACTGGGAACTGATTTTATTTATTTTTTTAAATTTTTATTTAAATAATGATTTTTTATTATTTTACATATCAACCATTTTCCCTCCTCTCCTCCTCTTATCCATATACCTGCCCCTTTCCCATCCATTTCTCCATCTCCATTCAGAAAGGTACAGACCTCCCATGAGCTTGCACAAAGCATGGCACATCAAGTTGAGGCAGTACCAAGTCCTCCCTTTATGTAGAGGCAGGGCCAAGTAATCTAGCATGGGGAATAGGTTACCAAAAGCCAGCTAAGCACCAGGGAGAGGTCCTGCTCTCACTGTTAGTAGCCTTACTAAGAGACCAAGCTTCATGATTGTCACATACATGCAGAGGGCCTAGGTCGGTCCCATGCAGGCTCCCTGACTGTTGGTCCAGTGTCCATGAGCTCCTGCAAGCTCAGGTCAGCTGTCTCTGTTGATTCCCCTATCATGACCCCCCCTGGCTGGTACAATCCCTCCTCCCTTCCTTCTGAAAGACTCGGAGCTTAGCACAGTGCTTGTCTGTGGATCTCTGTCTTCTCTGCTTCCATCAGTTACTGGATAGCGTATGTCTGATGGCAATTAAGGAAGTCACCAATCTGCTACAGTAGATGGCCAGTTCAGGCACCCTCTCCACCACTGTTAGGAGTCTTAGTTGGGGTCATCCTTGTGAATTCCTGGGGGTTTCCCTGGCTCGGAGTTTCTCCCTAACCCCAAAATGGCTCCTACATCAGGATGTCTCTTGTTACTCTCCCCTCTCCATTCTGCCTCCTACCGGCCTCCTGCACACAGCCCACCTAACCTGCTCCCTCTCCATCCCTCCATACCCCCAACCCCATCCCCAGTTTACCTAGGAGATTTCCTTCCCAAGGAAATCCATGCATCCGTCTTTGGGCCTTCCTTGTTATCTAGACTCTCTAGGGCTGTGGATTGTAGGTTGGTTGTCCTACACTTTATTCCTAATAACCACTTATGAGTGAGTACATACCATGTTTGTCTTTCTGGGTATGGGTTACCTCACTCAGAATGTTTTTTTTTTTTTTTTCTAGTTCTAGCCATTTGCCTGCAAATTTCATGAGGTCATTATTTTTTTACAGCTGAGTAATACTCCATTGTATAAATATATTACATTTTCTGTATCCATTCTTTGGTTGAGGGGCATCTAGGTTGTTTCCAGGTTCTGACTATTATGAATAATGCTACTATGAACATAATTAAGCATGTGTCTTGTGGTATGATTGTGCATCCTTTGGGTATATGCCTAAAATTGTTATAGCCCGGTCTTGAGGTAGATTCCTAAGAAAACGTCATACTAATTTCCAGAGTGGCTGTACCAGTTTGTATTCCCACCAGCAATGGAGGAGTGTTCTCCTTATTCCACATCCTCTCCAGCATAAGCTATCATCAGTGTTTTTGATTTTAGCCATTTTGACTAATGTAAGATGGTATCTCAGAGTTGTTTTGATTTGAATTTCCTTGATGTTGAGCAATTCTTTAAGTGTCTTTTGGCCATTTGTGAGTTTTTCGTTGAGAATTCTTCTATTTAGATCTGTACCCCATTTTTAAAATTGGATTATGTGGTATTTTGAAGTTTAGCTTCTTGAGTTCTTTATGTATTTTGGAAATAAGCCCTCTGTCAGATGCAGGGTTGGTGAGGTAATGATCCCATTTCAACAATAGTCACTGTCATCTTGTTTAAAATAACCACTTAGACTTTATATTCCATCTAGATAGTATCTTAACTTCTTAACTTTCTCTAATATTTTTCTTAGCTGAAAATTAGTCCATTTTCTGAGACAATTTAAAATGGATTGATTTTTTTTTTAAAGTAATTTTTGTATTTATGTTAGATGTTTTATATGTATGAGTGTTTTACTTGCGTGTATGTCTGCACTGCATACATACCTATTACCCACATAAGTCAGAAGAGGGCATCATATTCCCTGAAACTAGAGTTATAGATGCCTGTGAACCACCATGTGGATGCTGGGACTTATACTTTTGTCCTCTGTAAGAACAAATGCTCTTGTGCTGGAGAGATGGCTCAGTGGTTAAAAGCATTGCCTGCTCTTCCAAAGGTCCTGAGTTCAATTCCCAGCAACCACATGGTGGCTCACAACCATCTGTAATGAGGTCTGGTGCCCTCTTTTGGCCTGCAGACATACACACAGACAGAATATTGTATACATAATAAATCAATATTAAAAACAAAAAAGAACAAATGCTCTTAACTGCTGAGCCGTCTCTCCAGCTCCAAATAGATGTTTTAAATATAACATACTGAAAGAACAGTGGAATGTATTGTGTGCTAATTTTATTTAATGTTTCTTTTCACTTATAGCTGCAACTTCGGAACCTCTGCATAGTGCACAGATTGTAAACCAAGTCATGACAACAAAGTCAAGTCCAGGAAAAAACTCACCTTGTATTCCTGAGAGTCTGGTAACAAGAACATTTATTTGTATGTTCCATAGAAATAAGGAATGTTATTGGACAGCCATTCTGACTGTCTTTTATGTCTGCCTTTGCATCTTATTCCATTGACCCTGTCTGCTGGGACTGACCTCCATTTCACCACCACTCCATGGCAGCTCTGAGCCTTTTCATCTATCTCTACTCAACTCAAATATAACTTCTTGTCAAACCTAAGGACCCCTACCTGCCACACAAACGCTTTTTAATACCTCTCTTTGTTCTGCTGGCTTCTTTGTAGGCCCAGGAAATTCCTGTTTTGGATCACATTTGGTGGTTTTTGAGCTCTAGAAAACCCCAGAACCTCAAACATTTATGCTCATAACCTCAACCAGAACTCTAGCATTTTCAGGCACTTCTTTACTCTACATTCGACACCACTCTTGATATCATATGTCTCATCTGTTTACCAGTTAATTTTTTAATGTGATTTTTAAACTTTATTGTTCCCAAATTTGGGATGTGTCTATCTCACTCTCATAGCTATAAAAAATAAATACTATTTCTGCAGCACAGCAGAAGATAATCTTATCATTTTTGCTATCAACCATTACATAGGTAACTGCATCTTTCTCTGCTGTTTCCGTGGGGGAAAAGTAGCTTCCTACTTGTGCCAACTTTTCATCCCTGTAAATATTTTTTACCCATCTAAATCTCTTCTGCTTTGCTTGCTTGTAAACAAAAATACTCAGATCTCTTCTTCAGCTTCATGTTTCTTAGCATCTTTCTCTTTCATAGGACAATCGTTCTTTAGGACTTTTTTGTAGTTTAATCCCATGTAAAGACATCTGTTTTGCTAATGCGCACATACCTAGAAGTAGAACATGCATGTCTAACTTTGATAGATTGTACAGATTGTCCCAGTTTATGTCTTACAGTGTTTGCCACCTTCTTTCTACTACTCTAAATTTACAGACAGATAAATGAGTGTTACTTCTGATCATATTCCCCAGTCCTAGCTCATTGTATGATATTTGTGAAATATCAATGAATATTTGTTTAGTGGGTTATTGCTACTATTGGGAATTTCTGAGAGGAAAGCAACAGAAGGAAATTTTCTTTTTTTTTTTTAATTTTTTAATTATTTATTAAAAATTTCCACCTCCTCCCATCTTCCCATTTTCCTTCCTACTTCCCCCCTCCTCCTCTCCCTCACTCTCCAGTCCTAAGATAAGTCAGGGTGCCCTGCCCTGTGGGAAGTCCAAGGCCTTCCCCCCTCCATCCAATTCTAGGAAGGTGAGCATCCAAACAGACTAGGCTCCCAAAAAGCCAGTACATGCAGTAGAATCAAAATCCAGTGTCATTATCATTGGCTTCTCAGTCCACCCTCATTGTCAGCCACATTCAGAGAGTCCGGTTTGATCACATGCTCGTTCAGTCCCAGTCCAGCTGGCCTTGGTGAGCTACCATTAGATCAGTCTCATCGTCTCCATGGGTGGGCACACCCCTCGCGGTCCTGACTTCCTTGCTCATGTTCTCCCTCCTTCTGCTCTTCATCTGGGCTTTGGGAGCTCAGTCCAGTGCTCCAATGTGCGTCTCTGTCTCTATCTCCATCCATCACCAGATGAAGGTTCTCAAGGATCCCATCATCCATCTCTGTCCTTAACTGTGTTCTTGGGCCACTTGCATTACTTGTCTTTCTATATCTGTGATCACAATACAGATTGAAGGATGGTGAGACTCCTTTCTTCTCCTCTCCGATGGATCTTCTGGTACAGTATCAGGGCCACTTGCTGGCCAGGGACCTCACAGACAAAAGGACTAGCTTGCTGCTTGCAAACTCAGTGAAACAAAGGAACTCCTGCCCGGTTGCATTCACCACCCTGTCCCAGCCCCAAAACAGGCTGAACTGGGGGATTTTATGACCCCGAAGAAGGAAAGGGGTGCCTGGGAGCAAGCTGGGATGGAATAGGAAGAGAGAGGCAGTAGCCGGGGAGAGAAGCCCCTGCAGAATGACCAGAAAGTTTAGGGGGTTGAGGAATGTCTGTGCTCCCTTTCTGGGGCTTCTGCCGGCCGGTCAGGAACACATTCACCCCTCCAATGGGTCTTCTGGTACAGGATCAGGGCCCCTTGCTGGCCAGGGACCTTGCAGACAAAAGGTGGAAATTTTATTTTTTTTATTTTTTTTTAATATTTATTTATTTATTATGTATACAATATTCTGTCTGTGTGTATGCCTGAAGGCCAGAAGAGGGCACCAGACCTCTTTACAGATGTTTGTGAGCCACCATGTGGTTGCTGGGAATTGAACTCAGGACCTTTGGGAGAGCAGGCAATGCTCTCAACCACTGAGCCATCTCTCCAGCCCCAAAATTTTATTTTCTTAAATTTAAATTAATTGTTTTGTTTGGGGGGGGACCTCAGTTTGAAAAGTTAAGTAAAAGTAATGCCAACTAAAGCTCCAACTATTAATCATAATTTTCATAAACATGTAAATCTACTTGCATTTAAGAGGCTCCTTCCCAGGGAGCATTTTCAAATGAATTATGAAGTAATTTGTGTGAAGGTTTCTCATTGATAAATGAATGCTCATGTTTGTTTTCTCTCTTGTAGGGCCCAGAATGTTCTGGTGTGACACCATCCTCTTGTGATAACAAGTCAAATATGCAAGTACAATGAGTATATTATTACTTAAGTTCCCTTCAAGTTACTTTAGTGCACTGTTGTAAGTGGTGTCTTTCTCCCCAGTAAGGAACAAAGAGTGATTGTGATTTCCAAATCAGAGTGCTCTGTCAGCTCATCTGTGGCACCCACGGCTGACACTCAGCAGGTTGTTATGTACTGCAAGGAAAAGCTTATTCGTGGGGATTCAGAATTTTCCTTTGAAGAACTAAGAGCCCAGAAATACAATCAACGGAGGAAGCATGAGCAGTGGGGTATTTGCACTCTTATATCATGTTTTTTTGTATGTGTCTTTTTAAATGATGAGTAATCATATAACTGAATGAAAAGACAAGAGAATGTCTTGAGCTTCTTTTCTCAGAAGCCTAGAAGTCTTTGTTAGACACTAGCCTCGCAGCATGCTTTTCCACAGGCTCAGTTGCTGAACTGATAACACCATTGACAGTTGAAACAGTGCTACAGTAAACGTCCTTACTGGTGTTTTCTTTGCATTAGTGAAATGGATAGTGTTTCCATATCATCTATGTGAATTTGAATCTCTATATACAGTAGTCCTAAATTTGTAGAGCATTTATTTGCTCTTTGAAAGGATTTAATTGAGAACTAAGGTTAAGAAGAGATTTTCCGGGCTGGAGAGATGGCTCAGAGGTTAAGGACACTGACTATTCCTCCAGAGGTCCTGAGTTCAAGTCACAGCAACCACATGGTGGCTCACAACCATCTACAATGAGATATGGTGCCCTCTTCTGGCATGCAGTCATACATGGGGGCAGCACATTGTATTGTATACATAATAAATAAAATCTTTAAAAAAAAAAAAGATTTAAGAAAAAGAAGAGATTTTCCAAGTTTGCATCTACTTTAAACAAAACATGTAGAAGTAGTCTTCTGATCAGCACGCCAAAGTTATTTATGTTTATGGAACAAATACTCTTTGTTCCTCATAAGGAAATGTACCTTTGCACTTGGTTTTTTTACTATGACGTAGGCCTTAGAGACAGGAAAACAAACCTTTGTTCTCCACTCAGGGTTCTATGCCCTCTAGGTTATTTGGACTACATCTACCATGTGAACCTTTTCTTCATTATCTTTTTAAAGATTTGTTTATTTAAATTTATGTGTGATGGGTTTGTGCATATGAGTGCAGTGTCCTTACAGGCCAGAAAAGGGTGGTAGCTGCTTGATAGAGGTGCCAGCAACTGACCTGAACTTTGCAAGAGCTCTCCTAACTGCTGAGCCATTTCTATCCCTATGTTCCTTATTTTTATATTTACCAACCATAGAGAAAAGTCAATATTTGTGGAGGACCCATTTTGAGTTGACCATAGATAGTTTTCTTTCATGTGCCACAACTTATAGTCTAAAGTCAGACTGATTTGTTTGGAGTGTGCCCATATTTGATGTTTATTGGAAATAGAACTATCCAAAGTTTTGTTGAAACTCTGACCTTGTACACTTTATTTCCTAAAGAGGAGAAGCTGGAAAGGTGGCTCAGCATTAAGAGCTAGCTAGTAGTGTCTTTGCAAAGGACCTGAGTTCAGTGCCCAGGACCCATTTTAGTTGACTCACAACACCCTGTAACACACAGCTCCAGGGGGATCCAACATCTCTAGCCTCTGTAGGCACCATCACATACATGTACACGCGTGCACACACACACACACACACACACACACAATTAAAAGCCACCAAGTATGACTATCTGAGTTCTAATCCTAAGACAACATGGTAGGAGGAGAAATCAGCAAGTTGTTCTCTGACCTCCACATTCATATCTCCCTTGGAATTTGTGCCCTTTAATACTTTAATATTTTTTTTGAAAAGTGCCTAGAGTTACATTTTTTAAAATCTGAAGTGGGGAATAATAGATTGAGAGATAGCTCAGTCAGTAAAGTTCTTGCCATGCAATAATGAAGATGTGAGTTTGATTCCTAGGAATCACATTAAAAAGACAAATATGATGACACACTCTTTTAATCACAACACTCAATTAGCAGAGGCAGCCTAGACTACTCCTGGGGCTTTTTGGAGCCATATATACATGTGCACGTAAACACAAGCACATATACAAATATGTTACAAAATAATTTAAAAAATGAATGGATAACCATTTTCAAGTGATTTACAGTACAGTATGATTGTTTTATAGGAAATGTTCAGTATTAGAATACCATTGCTAAATATTATTGATCACATAACAGGTTTTTGTTGTTTATAACATGATGATCTATATTTAATAGTAACAGTGGTGAGGACAGGTAAAGATTTCAATTAAAAGGTGATGTAAGTTTCAGTTCTAAAATCGAAAAAATATGGAAAATTTTGATTTAAAAAGTATCCTAAATTGTGAACATTTGCTCATTTTGCATATAATACTCTGATGAAATTTTGATAGCAAACCGTGCTTTTTTAATGTTTTTTAAAGTTAGTGAAGACAGACATTATATGAAAAGGAAAGAAGCTGGTGCCTTTGAAGAGCAACTGTTAAAACAGAAAATGGATGAACTTCACAAGAAATTGCATCAGGTGGTGGAGTTGTCTCACAAGGACCTGCCTGCTTCCCAGAACAGGCCTGATGTACGTTCATGTTCTTCACTGCTGTAGCTTATCCCTACTGTTACTAGCTGTTGCCCTCCGTGCCTGTTTCTGTAGTTATTCTAGTTTAGCTAGGAATCTTACCAAATTTTAAAATAATTTGATATAGAAAGATATATAAAATTTGGAATTAGCCAGAGTGTGGTGGCGCACACTTTTAATCCTAGCCAGTACTACACAAAAAAACCCTGTCTCGAAAAACCAAAAAAAAAAAAGAAAAGAAAAGAAAATGGAATGAGCAGTGAATAATAATAATATTCAAGACAGGGCATCTCTATGCAATAGTCCTGGCTCTCCTGGAACTTACTTTGTAGACCAGGCTGGCCTTGAATTCACTAAGATCCGCCTGCCTCTACCTCCCAGTTGCTGGAATTAAAGGCGTGTGCCACCACTGCCCAACCTGAAATACTTAAATACTAATATTATAGATGCCAATTTGTTTTTCAGTGGTTAAAATTATAAGATGCTGGGCTTGGGCTGGAGAGATGGCTCAGAGGTTAAGAGCATTGCCTGCTCCTCCAAAGGTCCTGAGTTCAATTCCCAGCAACCACATGGTGGCTCACAACCATCTGTAATGAGGTCTGGTGCCCTCTTCTGGCCAGCAGACATACACACAGACAGAATATTGTATACATAATAAATAAATATTTAAAAAAAAAAAAAAGATGCTGGGCTTGAGTGGTATTTTAGCCAATAGAGGTATTTGCTGTATAAGCCAGATGGCCTGAGTTTGATCCCAACAACACATGTAAAAGAAAAGCCAGATATGGTGGTACACTTCTGTAATCCCAACTCTCATACAGTGAGGTGGGAGGCAGAAACAGGGAAATTTCCTGGTTGCTTATGAGCCAGCTAGATCGGAATATATGGTGCAGAGAATTGAGTCCTTAGCCCAACAAATAAGAGGGAACCAGCTCCTAAAAGTTGTTCTTTGACTTACATGTATGCACCTACACACACACACATAAATAAATAATAATAAAAAATTTAACTATAAGCTTTTGGTGTGTCCTTGTTTAAGAAGCTACAAGAAGTCGTCACAGAGGCTAGTCTATTTTGTTGCTGTGCTTTGAAAAGCTGTAATGACTGATTAATAATATTTTTGTTCAACATGAAAGGTTAATCCAGTATGCATGGGACCAAATACATGCTCCCAGCAGGGACTGAGGGTTCCAAGTCTTACATCCATCAATCAGCAGACCTCAGACAACTCAGTACAGAACCCACAGAATGCACCTTCGGTTCCTCATGTGGTAAATACTGTTAACAGTGCTTTGATGATCCCAGCTGCCAGCCAGCCAGCTCTTTCTATTCCTGGAAGTGGCCAGTCAATGACAGATTCCAGGTAAGCTAAATATTGTCCTGGAGGGGATAGTGATATGCATTGCATGTATAATTTATTTTCATGATCTACAGTAATATATTGTATAAAAGATGAATGGTTCTTGTTTTTAAATTTTTGTTTGCTGAAATGATTCTCAAAACATTGGCCTTGAATCTTTCACACTTAATTCCACACTTCTTTTATACTGTTTGTTTATTTTGTACTTTTTTCTTGAATTATAAACGTTAAGCAATTTCTCTGTACATTCAGAATATATAGCTGTAAACTACAAACTGAAAGTACTTACTGTCTTTTACTACATACCTATAGGCACTTTTACTGGCCTGAAAGTTATTTGACATGTGTTCTCATGTTTTCTTTGTCTTCCTTCAGAAGTTATATGAGATGTGTGTCGATAATTGTGTGCTAAAATCTATCTCCCAATATTTCCCAGTACCGAAGGATTTTTTTAGGTTTCAGAAATAATAATCAATTTCTTGTTTTACATTTTTGTCTTTGGTTGTTCATTGCTTATCTTGCAATTTGATAGGAATTTGTAAAACTAAAAGTGATTTGTACTTTGCTTACCATTTTAAATAAGGTTCCTTAAGAGAATTCTAGCAGTATTAGGCACATGAGGTTGATTGCCCCAGTATGATTTAAAAGCAAGCTGTTATATAAGAGGTTTGATACCTTTTCCCTTCATCCTCGCTGTTAATTTAAAATGTGGATATCACTAGTAGTTTCAGGTAACTAGTACAAGCAAGGTACTAGTTCCACTAACACACAGTACCTGCAACTAGATCTTAGGCCTTTAACATAAACCATAAATGAAGTGCGTTTGAATTTGCGAAACCATTATTCTATCCTGTCACATGGAGGGATGATTGTTATTGTGCTGAAAGGCAGATCCAGTGGGTCTCACTAAAATGTTCAATGGTTATCCTTATTTGAAAGAATTAATATTCTCAAAGGCAGTAAATATTTTATTTACTTATACCATGGTCTTAAGCAATTTTATCCTCACTCTAACAGACTTAGTATTGTTGGCAATATTTTATTGTTTCTTGAGAGTTACTTAAAAATTCTAATATGTAAAGTGCTTTTATTCTTCAGTGTGTTTCAAGAGATTTCTCTTTCAGGTGTGTGAGTCAAAGTATTCATGAATTCATGCCACAGAGTGGACCAGAAACGAAAGAAGGTAGTGTTGCATTACAATAATTTTATCCAATTTGTTTGTGTTGTCTTGGTTTGCTCAGTGTCTGTATTGTGACTATGGTATAGGATGGCCTTACTCTTTAGAGGGCAAGAATGATGTTATAAAGCCTCAGACAGTTTTTGGTCAAAAATAGAAATTCATTTCTTAGTAACATCTTCCTTTTTCAGAATCCTTTGGCATTTTTCTATTAAGCTTCTCCGTGTATTAATCTGAAAGGCATAGTTAATGCGTTAGATGGGAAAGGGGATTAGCTTAATTAGTATTATATTCTGTTTGGAACCACAGTGGAGGCATTTTCACAGAAGATAATTTTGTTCATTAAGTAATAAAGTCACAGTTTGGTCATTCAGTTCCCCTCTTTCTGTGACTGGCATCCTTTTTCCACTAACAGTAGGAACGGGGCTATTTGAAGTAGAGACTTAGTGCACCAAGACTTGGTTCATGCTGGCTAGATGCAAAGCATAGTTCTAGTAGTTAGTGAGGCAGTCACAATGGAAAAGGGGAGAATTTTCATAGGAAAAGAGGTGTTAATATTAGGGTGGAGAGTTATGTTTCAAAGAAGGTGGTTAGGAAGGATGGCTGGAGTAAGATTTAGGTGGGGGGCTGGAAAGGGGAACTACTTATGCAGCAAATTCGGTGAACCTGGTTCAGATAGAATGAACAAACAAGTGTGAAGCTTTCAGGCAGCAATATTCCTGCTGTAAGCACTAAAGATGTCAGCGCTTCCAGATGAACAGGGGGAAGAGAAAGAAAGTCTGAGCAAACATCAGCTGAATAAAATGAAAAACTTCCTTAAGATTCACAGCATAGTAGGAGGAAATGATTTACAGTGTGATCATTCCCTCCTATATTGTGAGCTAAGGATTCTTTGCATGACAAAACTCCTACGTTGATGTAACCTTTATTTTTCTATAAAGGGACAGTTCTTGACCTTACTTCATGGTATTATTACAAAGATAAACGTGAATATTTGAAATCCCAAACAAAGATAATGGAAATAGTGATAATTATTATTGGTAAACTTTTAAATTGTAATTACTGTAATCATGTGCCTTCTAATGTGTTCTGAGTGACATACTGATAGTAAGTACCTTTTGTCCCACTCCTTTGCTAGTGTGTGAAACAAATAAGGTTGCCAGCATTAATTCTTTTCACACAACTCCAAACACGTCATTGGGAATGGTTCAAGCAACACCATCCAAAGTGCAGCCATCACCAACCGTGCACACCAAGGAAGCATTAGGTAAAATATTTTGTTTGTATGCAAATTAATAAAAACTGATTTGTAGGCCGGGCGATGGTGGCGCACGCCTTTAATCCCAGCACTTGGGAGGCAGAGGCAGGCGGATCTCTGTGAGTTCGAGACCAGCCTGGTCTACAGAGCTAGTTCCAGGACAGGCTCCAAAGCCACAGAGAAGCCCTGTCACGAAAAACCAAAAAAAAAAACTGATTTGTAATCTTTGCCTGTTGACATATTTTTTTTTCTGTTCTATAAGGTTTCATCATGAATATATTTCAGGCTCCAACACTTCCTGATATTTCTGATGATAAAGAAGAGTGGCCTTCTCTAGATCAAAATGAAGATGCATTTGAAGCCCAGTTTCAAAGTAATGATTTATTTAGAAAACTATTAAGTACACAGTATCACAGGAAGTTGCTATAGACATTATCAAGATTTAGATGTGACCCTGCCTTTGAATAGTGTGTCATGTAAGAGCAAGGAATGAATACATTTTGCATGTGACAGTTTGAAAAGGTTACAGTATATGTGATATTGGTTTGGGTTTTTTGCTAAATTGGATTTTTTTTTATTGTTATTTAATAGTGAGTGCTAAAAGACAAAAGCATCATGGGTAGGAACAGTCAGGAAAGTAAGTTCTCAACATGAGAGATGTCTAGGAAGAGTTTGGAACCCAACAGTGCTGGAAGCCAAAGATCATGACAAATATAAATAGAGTCTAGTTAGAATTGGGAAAACTGAAAATTAACAAACATTAATCCTTTTTCTTAAAGGACATGAGCAACAACAAAAGTTCCCACAACTTTTGTGTGCTTTTATTGAGTGAGCTCTGTAGCAACATTATAGGAGGGTGGACACTGCTCTGTATGTGACAGGATCACCACTGGGCTGTGAATCAGTCACTTCACCTCCCTGGACAGTAGCTTATGTCATTACCTAGTACCTAGAAGATTTCAGCACTTTTTCTTACAGGTAGCTGTAAGATAATAATGAGATGTTTTTGTTTTCTTGTAGAAAATGCAGTATCCTCTGGAGCTTGGGGAGTTAATAAGATGTCTTTGCCATCTACTTTTCCTATTTTTGAAGATGGAAACAAAGAAAATTATGGGTAAAGAACGGTCTATTTAAAATAAAGTCAAAGTGTGGTGTGTACATGTCATCCAGTGCCATTATATGCTGTAGAGGGCCTTCAGAACTTGAACATTGTAAGGCAGTGAGGAGATAGGGTGGTCTGGACTTGGGTTCCAGTGCATGAGTTCCAAGACAACAGACCTCCTGTAACAGAAGCACAGCTGAAAAAGAAATGCAGTCTAGTTATAAGTTGTCAGAGAACAGATGGATTCTCTGGATTTGAAATTATATTAGATCCATAAAGTACAGGGCCAATAAAGTAGAACAGAAAGCGGCTTATGTTCAGTCATAACTACAGAGAAAATGTGGAACACCTCATTAGTGAGACATCAGGTAGTTTCAGGAACAAATGAAGCTATGTGAGTTATAGGCATCTTGGCATGGAGGACCTTCATACTGAGGTAGAAGGGAGACAGCGTGACCAGCTTGCAGAAGTGATATCCATATCTAGTATAGACACTATAAAAAAGATTTAGAATGTTACCTGTTACCCAGACATCCTACTGGTCAAAGTCCTTGTTTAATGTGCTTCTAAAATTTGGAACCCAGTGTAATAAAAATGTCTTCTACTGACAGTTAATTCAGTTTGGACCCAGTTTTGCTATAGTTGCTGTAAAAGTAAGGAATCTTTGTAAGACCATTAACTCCTTACATAGGATAAGTGACAAATTTTTTAACACTTTAAGCATATTTATTTCATTTGTATGTTTTATGATTTATAATTATACAAATCTTTCTTTAGCTTGCCACAGGCTAAAAATAAGCCCACAGGAGCCAGGACCTTTGGAGAACGCTCTGTCAGCAAATTTCCTTCAACATCAAATGTAAGTAAATCTCTGCTTTATCAGTAGGTCTTAGAATCTGTCCTTAATTTTACCAAATGATTATGCTCATCAAATGGCATAAGGTATGTGCAACTTCTGGAAAATCCAATGTTGCATGAAAAATGTGTTCATTAACAAAATTGAATTCTATATTAAGTAGAGAAAATAAAAATAATTATATGATCCTTACCTCTCAAGACCATTTCTTTAGGTTGGAGGTGCCACCCAGGAGTATATGTTTTTCTTAAACATAAGAATTGAGATCTACAGTGGGATATTAGTGAGAAACCCAGAAAACTGAAGAAAATAGATCAGTACACCACAGCAGCCAAGCTTCACCAGTTCATTGACCTGCAGTGTTCTTGTATGTCAGCAGCATCTAGACTTTCACAATGGGCCAGAGAATTCCCCATGTATGCTCTCTGTCCATACCCTACATTCCCCTGTGGTGCCCCAGGAAGGATTCCTCACTGTTAATTTACCCATTTTGAGATGTGCTGCTGAACCCTGGCTCCCTGTTTTAAGTCCATGATAGGTTCTTCTCAATTAACTGTTGTGAGGCTCTCAATCTTTTGATTAACTGCTTAGCCTTACAATTTTCCAAAATAATGGCCTGGATTTTAGATTGAGTGCTACTCTTTCAGAACTATATTTTGTTGAATTACTCTGCTACATGCTTTAGCAAACAAATAAAGGTACATTTTCTATATATGCTGGTGCTGAGCAGAAACTGGTGCATTTATAACTGTCCAGTTTTTCTTTCATTACTGGAAAGAATGGTGGAATTTGTTTTTAAAAAATGTGGCCAGGCATGGTGGCACATACCTTTAATCCCAGCACTTGAACGGCAGAGGTGAATCTCTTGAGTTCGAGGCCAGCCTGGTCTACAAAGTGAGTTCTAGAAGCCAAAGTTACACAGAGAAACCCTATCTCGAAAACCAAAAAGAAAAGAAAAAATGTGATGTATAAAAAAATATATGTGGCTTTTTAAGGACTGAAGGAATTTATGAAGTTCAGTTCTGATGAAACTTTAGTTCTCTTTCCCCACAGATTCTAAAACTTAGCCTATAATTATGTTCTTAAAGAAATGTCTGATTCTATAGGCCGTGTCAGAGTAAATAGAAGATGAGCCTGAGGTAGCTTATGCCAGAAATTAAGGATATAATTGTTTTGGTTTTGTGTTTTTGTGAAGTGGGATGGGCAGCACAGCAACCTACTAAACAAGTCAGTGATCAAACCTGGGATGATTTGAAAGAGAAAAGAGTAAGGTGATATTAAATTATAACCTAAGAAATAGTGAATATCCATATTCATACAACAGGATAGAAAGAACAAATCTCCCTTACAGAAGCATTCCAAGGAATGTAGAAGGTCACCATTAGAACACTAAGATTGGAACTGCTATAGGCAAGGCCCATGGATGACTACTAATGTCACTGAGAAGAAAAAGTCCCAAGCATCTTTTCAAAATTATTAATTACTATATTGGTTTAATATTTCTCTAAGAGGGCCTATAAGGTGGCTCAGCAGGTAAAGGCATTTGCCACCAGTTTGAACAACCCAACTTTTTTTTTTTTTTTTTTTTTTTTTTTTTTTTTTTTTGGTTTTTTGAGACAGGGTTTCTCTGTGGTTTTGAGCCTGTCCTGGAACTAGGTCTTGTAGACCAGGCTGGTCTCGAACTCACAGAGATCCGCCTGTCTCTGCCTCCCGAGTGCTGGGATTAAAGGTGTGCGCCACCACCACCCGGCTGAACGACCCAACTTTGATCCCTGGGACTCACATAGTAGAAGAAAAATTGTCTCCCATAATTGCCCTCTGACATTCCCAGGAGAGCTGGTACATCTGTGTACCAAGTACACACACAAACAAGTAAATGTAATATTTCTTCATTCTTTGATTATGCCCTCTGAAAGGTAGGGTTTACTTTACTTCCCTTTCAGTATGGGCAGGTATGGGGATTTACATCTTAAAAAAAATGGGGAGAGGAAAAATAATTCAGTAAGGAAGTCTTAGGGATACCTTAGTGATTGGGTTAACTTCACAAAATATGTTGTGTTTATGGCACATATTCCCAAAGTTTAATGCGATCGTCCCTGATAGTCCTCTCTAAAATATATATCCCTAGTATAAAAGCCTCAACTAGAGACATAGTCACAGGTCATTACCTCTATTCCAAAGCATCAGTGCAAGAAAGGGTAGGAAAGATCCACAGATGGCTGTCATCAGAAGCAGCTAAGTAGACAGAACAACCATGTACAATGTACTGACCTATGTTGGAGACTGGGGAGGAAAAAGAGAAATCAAATAACGGCTCCAGTTACTAGTATCATTTTGGGGTTTTTTTGTTTTTTACAATAAATCACATTTTAGACAAGATTACCATTAGAGGGAAAATAATGAAGAACAACTCTTTTCTATCTTTGTAACCCTTTTCAAATTTAAAGAATAATGCCCTAGATAAAAATGTTTAATTGTGCCGGGCGGTGGTGGTGCACGCCTTTAATCCCAGCACTTGGGAGGCAGAGGTAGGCGGATCTCTGTGAGTTCGAGACCAGCCTGGTCTACAAGAGCTAGTTCCAGGACAGGCTCCAAAGCCACAGAGAAACCCTGTCTCGAAAAACCAAAAAAAAAAAAAAAAAAATGTTTAATTGTTGCCAGGTGGTGGTGGTGGTGGCAGCGCATGCCTTTAATCCCAGCACTCAGGCAGGAGGATCTCTGTGAGTTCAAGGCCAGCCTGGTCTATAAGAGCTAGTTCTAGGACAGACTCCAAAGCTACAGAGAAACCTTGTCTCAAAAAAAAAAAAAAAGTTTGTTATGTGGCTCTTTTGAAGTATGCTAAAAAAACAAGAGGTTTATATCTGTTTCTTTAAGTCCTTTTTTTTTTTTTTTTAATTTTAAGATGTTTGGGGTTTTGTTTTTTGAGACGGGAGCTTGCTGTGTTGTTCAGGATGATTTTGAACTCCTAAGCTCAAATGATCGTCTTTACCTCCTCACCCTCCTGAGTTGTTTGTACTCCAGGACTATGTTAACTGCCTGACTTAAAGTGTTGATGTGTTAAATTTCATCAACAAAGCAGTCAAATTGCTTTTTTCAGTTCATCTTCTGTTGTAGGAAGTGCCTTACACTGATGAGCTTGTGGACGATTCGGCAGAACGCAGTACTCGCTTCAACAAAACCCTGGCTCCCAGTTCTAAAACTACAGGAGATTTTACATCTGCTGCCCTGCTTTCATCTATACCATTCCACAAATTTCTAGCAAATTCAGTGCAGAGTCCAGAAGATAAAGGTGTGTGCTGAATTATTTTAGTATCTTCTGCAAAAATGTAATGTTTAGTATTATAGTTTCTTGAAGATTCTAAAGAGGAAGTTTAAAAATTATAAAAAGGCTTAAAATCCACTTATGTATGTGTGCATGGTTTTGGTTCTTTTTTTTCTTTCATTTCTTTCTTTACGTTTTGTCTTCATAGTCTATATTTTTAAATTTTAATAAATAGTTATAAAGTGGAAAAAGCCTGTGCAGTCACTTAGAGGCATATATCCAACGGGAGTGTGTTATATTTTGATAGCAAAGAAAGGACTATTACAAAAAGCTTAAGTTATTTAAATATTAGAATTAATAATTATTTTTATTGAGCTATATATTTTTTCACTCCCCTTTCTTCCTTCCCCCCTCCCCTTCTACCTTCTCCTATGATCCCCACACTCTCAATTTACCACTCCCAATTTACTCAGGAGATCTTGTCTTTTTCTACTTCCCATGTAGTTTAGATCCATGTATGTCTCTTGGGGTCCTCTTTGTTGTCTAGGTTCTCTGGGATTGCCAATTGTAGGCTAGTTTTTCTTTGCATTATGTCTAAAAGCCACTTATGAATGAGTACTTACTATCTATATTTGTCTTTCTGGGTCTGGGTTACCTCACTCAATATATTTTCTAGATTCATCCATTTGCCTGCAAATTTCAAGATGTCATTATTTTTTCCCACTTTGTAGTGCTCTTTTGTGTAAATGGACCACATCTTATTTATCCATTCTTCAGTCAGGAGGCATTTAGGTTGTTTTCAGGTTCTGGCTATGAACATAGCTGAACACATGTCCTTGTGGTATGATTGAGCATCCTTTGGGTATATATGCAAAAGTGGTATTGCTGGGTCTTGAAGTAGGTTGTTCCCTAATTTTCTGAGAAATTGCCATACTGATTTCCAAGGGGCCTGTACCGGTTTGCACTCCACCAGCAATGGAGGAGTGTTCTCTTTATCCCACATCCTCTCCAGCATAAGCTGTCATCAGTGTTTTTGATCTTGGCCATTCTTACAGGTGTAAGATGGTATCTCAGAGTTGTTTTGATTTGCATTTCTCTGATGGCTAGGATGTTGACCATTTCCCTAATTGTCTTTCAGCCATTTTAGATTCCTCTGTTGAGAGTTCTCTGTTTATGTCTGTACCCCATTTTTTTATTGGATTATTTGTTCTTTTGATGACCAATTTCTTGAGTATTTAGACATGAACAAGTATAATATACATAGAAATCACATGTTTGTCTGATTTCAAAAGAGAAATTATAAAACTCCTATTGGTCCTCGTTTCAACTTCATGCTTAATGTAACCTTTATATAAAAGATATACATGTAGAGAGAGCTCAGCAGTTATGAACACTGGCTGCTCAGTCCTCCAGGGTTTGGTTCCCAGGTTCCACAAGGAAGCTCCCAGCAGTCTGTAACCCCCAGTTCTAGGGGATCTGGCCTCTATAGGTACTGCATGCTCAGATGCATAGACATAATATACAAGTAAAACACCCATGTGCATAAACTAATTTTAAAAATATGTCAACACTCTACATTTGAATTTAACTCTAATGTCACTACAATGAACGCAGGTATTAGGTAATTTTCTTTCTTTCTTTTTTTTTTTTTTTTTTTTTTTTTTGGTTTTTCGAGACAGGGTTTCTCTGTGGCTTTGTATCCTGTCCTGGAACTAGCTCTGTAGACCAGGCTGGTCTCGAACTCACAAAGATCCGCCTGCCTCTGCCTCCCGAGTGCTGGGATTAAAGGCGTGTGCCACCATCGCCCGGCCTATTAGGTAATTTTCAATCTAAAAGGTTTAAACTGACATCCAGAAGCATTATGTCATTTGGATAACTGTTCTGGTCTTAACACTTTGTACTATGGTACAACAGTATTTTGAAATTGTAGTGAAAGTCAGTATGAGCCGGGCAGTGGTGGCGCATGCCTTTAATCCCAGCACTTGGGAGGCAGAGGCAGGCGGATCTCTGTGAGTTCGAGACCAGCCTGGTCTACAAGAGCTAGTTCCAGGACAGGCTCCAAAACCACAGAGAAACCCTGTCTCGAAAAACCAAAAAAAAAGTCAGTATGAAAAGGAGTTCCAGGGGGCTGGAGAGATGGCTCAGAGATTAAGAGCATTGCCTGCTCTTCCAAAGGTCCTGAGTTCAAGTCCCAGCAACCATCTGTAATGGGGTCTGGTGCCCTCTTCTGGCCTGCAGGAATATACACAGACAGACTATTGTATACATAATAAATAAATAAATATTTTAAAAATGAAAAGGAGTTCCAGTCTTTGTAACCATATCAAATGGTATTTGTGTCTACATGTGTATGTAATAAGTCTGTCTATAATTTTTTTATATTTCAGAAAATATGGTAGCTACACAGTATACACGTGTGACTTTGGATTCTTGTAAAGAAAATGTGGTGGACCTCTCAAAGGACAGAAAGCTTGGGTATTGTGTTTGTCACTCTCCTCTTCCATTGCTCTTTAAGATACAGTAATATACTGTATTCCAACGTGCTAAGGCTAATAAGATTTTATTCAGTGGTAGTTAATTCAGAAGGTACTGTTCGTTAATGTAAACATGGTGATGAACCTAAGGACTTGGTATATCAGGGCAGTTAGAGAAGCAACTTGAGTAACAGACCCTGAGCTAATATTTTCTGAAATTCATTCCAGTATTCAAACTAAATCCTCTTTTTGAGGTCAACTCTTGCAAAACTAAGAAAACACATAATTTGTGCTTTACACATCCATTTAATTGAGAAAAACAGTGCCTTTTAAAGAGAAGATAGAATATTTAAACCTCTTTAGATACTGCTACAAAAGTAAAGTCCCATTGTATTTGATTAGGCTGGTGGATATAACAGATACATAACATAACCCAGGCACAGTGTTTATGCTTTCTGTGTGCTGTGTTCTCTTAATCCTTGCAACAACTTGAGTTATGGCAATTACTCTATTAAACGCTTATTGTAAATGAGGACATCAGGTCTCGAGGACAAAGTCATAGAGCTTCTAATTTGTGGAATTGCTGATAAAAAGCACATCAATTCCATGATACCACACCACCCAAAAAAAAAAAAAAAAAAAGACAGCTGAAAGCTTAAGTAATAAGGTAAAATATCATCTTATTTGACCAGTGGAGATATTGTATCAGAATCTTGTTGAATTGTAATATTTTAGTTTGTCTTAGTGTTGGAAAAAGAAGCCATTTTTAGAATGAAAAACACTCAATCTTAATTACAGTAGTGTTATTTAGGTGTAGCTTTGGGTAATAAATTCATTCCCACAATTCCTGTTAAATACCAAATATACCACCTTACCTGTTTATCTAATACATTAAATGGCTTTGGTTTTATTTCTGTTTATATCCATATCTTAGTAGCTTGAGTATTTACACATACTTGTTTAATAAAAGTTATTTAATCAACTCAACCTATGAGACAATTTTGAAATGCTGTTCTTAGAATGAAAGGAGGCTATTTTATTTTGGTCAAGTATAATAGACTTCTAATCACGTGAAGTTTTTCTTTTCTGTTTTTGCACATCCAGTCCAACTCAAGAGAAATTTTCAGCATCTTTAGACTATCCTAGCCAGCCTGCCGCAGGCAGTGTATTCACTCAGGACGCAGTGCTTGGACTTGAGACTTATAAATGCACAAGCACTGACCTTGTGACCATGGAGGACCTACCAGATGCCAGCACTGGACTCCAAGTTGAATGGATGCAGACTAGTTCACTTGGGAATGTCAATGCTCCAAGTATGCACACATGCTCAATCTTAAGTATGCCATAAGAACAATAGCATGGGAAAGCTTTTCCATGAAAGAACTCAATGCGGGGACGGAGTAGAAAATAAACTTAGACAGACTTGCAGCTACATCACAAAATAATTCACTACACGCACATTTGAAATCAGTCAATCTGTTTTAATCTTGCAAGGCACCAAGATCACTACTGTTAGAAAAAGGAACTAGGGGCCTGGAAAGATAGATTGCTCATTGGTTAAGAGAACTTTTGACTGCTCTTCAAAAAGACCCAGGTTTGGTTTTCAGCACCCATATGATGGCTCACAACCATCTATAATTCCAGTTCTGGTAATCTGGAGCCCCCTTGTTATGTCTCTGGGTACCAGGCATACACAAAGTGCACATACACATATGCAGGCAAACAAGTATACACATAAAGCAAATAAATCTTCCAGAAAAGCTTTTCAAAAAGAGTTCAAGCTTGAGAGTTTGCTATTTGTCAAACATATAATCTAATATTACCTCCACCCCTGTATGTAACAACAGTTAGTCAAGACTGAATATTAAGAGAGATCTTCCTCTGTCCCTTGTTATACAGAAAGTCTCAAATAGTAACTGAGAACGTAAAATCAGGAGATAGACTTAAGTTCTAAGGCAAGGCTCCAATTCCCAGCCTCCCCAGCCATGTTTATGGTGCTTCTCTTTAAAATGGATGTTATTTGGAGAGATGACTCAGGTTGAGTACTTGCTGCTCTTCCCAAGGACCCAAGTTCAATTCCCAGCACCACATGATGTCTTACAACTGTCTGGGACTTCTGAGTCCAGGGAATCTGATGCTTTCGCATATACATACATGCAGACAAACTAAAACAGGCCAGGCGGTGGTGGCACACACCTTTAAATCCAGCACTTGAGAGGCAGAGGCAGGCGGGTCTCAGTGAATTTGAGGCCAGTATAGTCTACAAAGGAAGTTCCAAGACAGCTAGGACTGTCACACAGAGAAACCCTGTCTCAAAAAAAAAAAAAGTTAAATATATCTTAAAGTGAAAGTTATACTAGTAACTACCTTAGAGGCTTACTGTAAGAGCTAAATGAGTTACTAAATCTCAGAACTATGTTCTGTATATACTAAGAAAGCCGTAACCATGTAGGAGAGTAGCCTTTTCAAAGCACCACAGATAGAATGTTTTGTAACGTCAAATTGGAGAGAAGCCTTTGTCCTCCTTTAGGAATTGTTTTCCCTTTTGTGTACACGGTATTCTCATTGATGGACATTGTGTGTAGGTAGTGTACTTTGTGTATATTAGTGGGGGAAACAGTGAAGAGTATATGTCTGAGCACACTAGAAGCAACTAAATAATAATGGTCAAGTATACTTCAAGGCATGGAGCTATAATTTTTGAAGGCACGAATTCTGCCACTCCAAATGAGTCAGGAAGCAGCTAGTTGATTCCCTTTGTCACAACTGAATAGTCTAAATTTGTAGACCTAAAGTGACAATAGTGACAACTATCAATTTTAGCTTCTTTTATTGGATGCTCTAGGGTAAGATTTTGAAAGCTTATTTAGTGAATGCTTTTACTTATTTATCTAAAATTCCTGTTAAAATATTTGAATGCTGATTTTTTTTTCTTTTTTTTTTTTTTTTTTCTTTTTTCTATTTAAGACTTTACTATTGAGAACCCATGGGATGACGAATTGATTCTTAAACTTCTGTCTGGGCTTTCTAAACCAGTGAGTTGCTATTCAAATACTTTTGAGTGGCAGTGTAAACTTCCAGCCATCAAGCCCAAGACAGAATTCCAACTGGGTAAGAATTGCATGGGTAATAGAACTTTGAATTCTTGTTTATGAGAAACTTATAGTAACTCCAAGATTCTTCTACCTTTTCCACCTTCAAGAAAGAGTTAATACCTACAGTATTGAGAAATTTTGTTAAGATATGATAGTAGAATTGTGATTACTGTTGGGACTTTAATTTGATAATCTATCAGAGTTAAAAATGCATGTACTCCAAGCTAGAGAGATGGCTCAAAGGTTAAGAGCACTTTCAGAGCCAGGTGTGGTGGCACATGCCTTAATCCCAGAACTCAGGAGGGGAGAGGTAGACAGATCTTTGTGAGTTAGAGGCCAACCTGGTCTACAAAGCAAGTTCCAGGACAGCCAGGAGTGTTACACAGAGAAACTCTGTCTTGAACATCACCATCACCACCACCAAGAAAGAGCAATTTCAGGAGACCTCAGTTTGGGTTCCAGTGCCCGTATTCGGCAGCTTACAACCACCTAAATAAAAAACTCTTCAAAATACAAAATTGGTCTAACCATCCTAAACTTTTATAAGTATTAACACAGTTATGCTTTGCCTTTCTTATTCTACTGTAAAACATGTATATTTTCCAAAAAGCTTTACCGATTTCTACATAGTCTTCCTAATACCTCAACAGTTGTGCAGAGCTGGCACCACAGGTAATGGAAGGGCCAGTACCCAAGGCCACACATAAGTATACTGGGCCAGCAGAGTTGCCCTCACCCATGTTTAGAGAATTTGTAAGGAGGCACTTTTGTGGCAGATGTATGTTTTACTTTCATTTAAATCTGGGAAAACTCCCCCAGATTAAACCCATTTTAATTTATTAAAAGTAGTTCAGGCACCAGGAATTCTTCACTTGGACAGTCCTTATGGCTTTTTGTCAATTTGACATACTTATCTTCCAAGGTTCTTTCCTAATCTATGTGACTCACCTTCTTGGAGAAGGGGCCTTTGCCCAAGTCTATGAAGCTGTTCATGGAGATGAGAATGATACCAGAAGTAAACAGAAATGTGTTTTGAAGGTAAATGAAATGAGTAACTTCTTCTATAATGTATATGTAAGTTTTAGAGGTTATCTTCCGCTGTCCACTCCCCATTAAATACTGATGTCAATGAGGCCTTAGTCAACAGTTAAACAGCTATCCTACGAAGACTTGAAACTGTCTTACCACTAAGATTATCCTGCCAGCCCTATACTACTGATGAGTGCTTAGCTTGTCCTCGCTTTTTGTCAACATCCTTAACTGGGAGGAGCTGCTTTCTTGCTATTCTTTTACAGAATATGGATAAGGATATGCATAGCACATACCTGATTTGATTTGTAGGTTCAGAGACCTGCCAGTTCCTGGGAATTCTACATTGGGATGCAGCTGATGGAGAGACTAAAGCCAGAAGTGCATCACATGTTCATCAAGTTTTATTCTGCTCACTTATTCCAGAACGGCAGCATATTAATAGGGGAGCTCTACAGCTATGGGACGTTACTAGTAAGTAATTTTCATGACATGAACATGGAATGCATGTACATTTCTGGTTTTTACCTGTACTATTTTTCACAATGGGAACTTTTATTGGAATAGAAAGCAGGCGTAAAGCCCTTGACTTGAAATTTCATTAATCTTCTACAGCCAACTTAGGATACCATTTGCATTATTTCTAGAATGCCATTAACCTCTATAAAAACACCCCTGAAAAAGTGATGCCCCAGGCTCTCGTCATCACCTTCGCTATCAGAATGCTTTACATGATTGAACAAGTCCACAGCTGCGAAATCATTCATGGAGACATTAAGCCAGATAACTTCATACTAGGACACACGTAAGTATGACACTTTAGTGGAGTTCTTCCCTAACATTTCATTGATATCCCTTTGTTATTTGTGCTTATATTATTTGTTGACAAATGCTTGTTTGTATTAATGTAGATTTTTAGAACAGAATAATGAAGATTTAGCTACTGGCTTGGCACTGATTGACCTGGGTCAGAGTATAGATATGAAACTTTTCCCTAAAGGAACTGCATTTACAGGAAAGTGTGAAACATCTGGTTTTCAGTGTCCTGAGATGCTCAGTAACAAGCCTTGGAACTACCAGGTATGGACAGAAAGCAAGAGGTTTGAAAACATTTTCATTATTACACTTACTAGACTTTTAAAATGAGTTTAGAGCTCGAGGTAGTTTGAACTGGTCTCTTTGGCACTGAAGGAAAAGTAGAATGTAAGGCTGAAGAAGAAGAAATTCTACTTTTGAAGAGTCTCCCTCTCTTAATACAGATTCTGTCAACGGAGCAGAAAAGCAAAAGCAAATACATTCTGTGAGAAAGTTTCAGAGTTTTCAGCAGAGTGAAATATTAGTTGACAATTCAGGAAGATACTGCTAATTAGGATAAATGTAAAGATTTTGAGTCTGGTTTAAACCAACTGCCCAGTTTCCAGATAAGATCTGTGGCTTCCAGAAGACCATAATAAAGGGGGCACAAGTGAGGGCTTTATATCTAGTTGGTTACTCCCAGTAATGCTTCAGTAGATGAGTGCTGCTCTGGAGGTGGATAGTAGACATTGTGCTAACCACAGATTTGGACCATGCTAGAGTGTTCTGTTCTGTTATATAGACATCACACAGAGGCATTGATATGTAGTTACACAATAACCACCAGAGTCCCAGAGGATAGAATTGGGGGAGCTGCCAAACTGAGAGGTTATTGTGTTTGCACCAAATGAAAGAGCAGAGGATTTCAGAATTCCATAAATGTAAAACCCTATGATTGTTGAGCTTCTAAGTTAGAGACCTATTTAAATACTCACACGTAAGTTACTGTTTACATTGCATATTTCTGTTGTCTTCATAGATTGATTACTATGGAGTTGCTGCAACAGTGTACTGTATGCTCTTTGGGACGTACATGAAAGTCAAAAATGAAGGAGGAGTCTGGAAGCCTGCAGGTCTTTTTAGAAGGTCGGTTATTGGCATTGGTGCTATAGTAAAAATAAAAATAATAATAATAATAGCAAAATAGTTGATTTTTTTTATCTAGCTAGAAAATGAACCTGGGTAGTAGATTTTGGTAATAGAACATAATCCTCATTAGGACTGATCAAATCTAGCATTCAGTGCCTTGTAAAACCATTGAGAACTGACTGTGTGGGTTAGCATTCTGTTCTTGACTGTTTCTATTTACTGTAAGTGAAGTCAATGTTGGCGAACCTTGTTTGTTTGTTTCCTTGTTTATATAAATGGGAATGATGATGATTCTGCTTTGCTCAAATCTTATAAGCAAAGAAAATAATACAGGTGAAGCGGTTTTGTAAATTATAAATAAAATGAGGTAACTTCTATTACAAGACAGGGTTTTTAAGCTTCAGCCCTCTGTGACTTTAGTTTATAAAATACTTAAAGGTTAATGATTCATTTGGAGCTTATCATGTCAGCATTGTCCCTTAAAGTAACACTCTGTAAACATATCATTGGTGGTATTGAATTGAGGCTGATTATTCTATACATGATGTTTCCATATATCATATTAACTTTTTTTGAGATATAAAAACATATACAGGAAAAAAAATCACTCATGTGTTAGCCTAATGGAATTTTACATGTTTATTCCTTCCTGAAAAAGATGTATAGTGTGAGGTTTTCCTCATTCTCTCACCCACTCACTGTCAAAGCAGAAAAGGAAAGAGTTTGCAGAAATTTTATATACATCATGTACAGTAGATTTGGAACCCAAAAGAAAACTTAACAACAGTGGTCCTTTATTCTGTATGGAGCCATCAAATTCAGCAAGTACTTCATTCACTTTGTTTCCCTTGCTCATTATCAAAGGACCAGAGGGTCCAGAAAGCCTCCATCTATTGCCAGAAGCATATAAAAAAGCCAAAGCTTCCTTCTCAGTTTCCATCTAGAATGACATTTTAGTATGTACTGCTTTCTCTCCAGGGCCTTTTCTCCCTGTTTTGAAGTTTTTGTTTTTGGCTGAGACCCTTAAGTGTGAGCTCTGTCCTAAAGAGTGCAACCACAGCCTCTTTGTCTAGACACTCTGCTATATATGCAGTTGGGCTTATCATAACCAAGTACTAGATTATCAGATTCTGGCAGTGTGGTATACAAGAAGCCAAACGAAGGCATATTTTCTTTAAAAGATGATTTTTCTACTGAAGAACTATTGCTCAAAGACTATTTTAAATCATGTTATTAGAACAGCATATATTTTAGACATTTGGTTGGATTTTTAATTCCTCCTGTGTATGATGAATTCTTGGTTTGCTAAGATGCAGACAGGTGAGGGCTGTTCTTTTAACATGTTCACACCTGTGGAAAGTAGATGCATGAACAGGTTGCTATGTATGTTAAAAGCTGCATTTTTTTTCCATTGTGATATTTTGTCTCTTCAGGCTTCCTCATTTGGATATGTGGGAAGAATTCTTTCATGTCATGTTGAATATACCAGATTGTTATCATCTGCCATCTTTGGATTTGCTGAGACAAAAGCTGAGGATATTATTTGAACAACAGTATTCCAACAAGATTAAGACCCTACGTAATCGGCTAATTGTGCTGCTCTCAGAATATAAGCGGTTGAGAAAATAAAATATGGATATGGACCTTATCCAAAAACACTTTGTAAATTTAAACTCCCTCCCACATTGAATCCTGTTTTTTTCACACTTTTATTTATGTATGTTCAAAAAAATAAAACCTGTAAGATATACCATGTGTTGTTATAAATATTCTAACAAAATTGACAAAGGAGACCCATGTGAAGCAGGCCAATCAGTTGGGTTGCTCTTTGTGTACAAGTTTTCATGAGAATGATTCAAATTTAAATGCCTTCTAGAAATCGCCTTTCTAAACATTGACCTATTTAAGTCCAAAGTAGGCCAGAAGGACTTAAAATGTATGTTTAGTTAGCATATCTTGGATTAGGTTTCATTATGGCACTTTCAGACAAAATTTGTTTTTGTTGATTTTTCTCTCCCATCCTTCTGACCTGTTCGTACTCTTAACACACCCTCCCCCCATAGCTTACTCTCTGCTTTCATGTCTCATCTATCTGTGTCCCTTCCTCAATATCTCTTTTCCTTCTCAAGGTCTTTTTAGCTTCAAAGCTACCGTTACTGTTGGCCCCACTTACCTGTATATAAACATTTTAAGTTAGGGTCTGCACATTAAATATGCTATATATTTACCCCCATCTGAAACATAGCTGGGAAAGTTTTTCCCCATTGTGTGCTGTCTCTTCACTCTGCTGATAGTTTCTTTTCCTATGCTACTGGAGTTCTATTCAGAAAGTTTTTGCCTGCATCTATGTTTTGTTGCTTTTGTTTTGCTTTGCTTTTGGTTTAAGATAGGGTCTCTTTAAGTAACCCTGTCTGGCATGGAGCTCATAGAGATTTGCCTGCCTCTGTCTCCCAAGTGCTGGGAGTATCTGCAACTAACTCCCATGGTAATTATGCCAGGGTCCACAAGGCCCTGTTCCTGTGCCACTGCCACATATATCAGGCTTTTGACTTGTTGTTTTGGCAGGTAAATAGCATTTCACTCTAGTCTTGATTTACATTTCTCTTACAGATTAGGCCAAATATATCCGTGTATTTTTTCTTTAATTTGGCTAGGCACATGGTTTTTGTTTTGTTTTAGTGAACCTTTATTTGTTTATTTTCTGTATGTCCTCTTTATTTTATAAGACATGTATATAACTTCAAATTATTTATCCTAAATTGGCATCTGTTTTGACTAAAGATTTCTGCTTCTATGAAGAACTTAGAATTCTGCTTTATAGACTGATTCATAGTCTTAAATGGCATTTGACTTCTATGTCTTAAAATGTTATCCTTAACTAAAAAAAGAAAAGGTCTAGTTTTTTCAAAAACTAGTACTAGTTTAAATATTTAAGACTATATTTTCTGGTTTATTTTAAATATCCCCCCATACATTTTTTTCTTAGCTGGGAGTTTGAATATATGAAACCTGTTGGTTTCAGCTGATTCTTCAAAGTTTCCGTATTACTATCTTTTTGTTTTGTTTTGGAGGTGGGTGTTTTTGTTGGCTTTGTTGTTGTTGTTTGGTTTCTTTCAAAACAGGGTTTCTCTGTGTTGCCCTAGCTGGCATGGAGTTCAGAGATCCACCTGCCTCTGCCTCTCAAGTGCTGGGGTTCGAGGCGTTTGCCACCACCACCCTGCATCATATTATTGTCTATATGAAAGCAGTGTGTATCGTGTGTCATTCCTGTTTTTGCCAGTGTTAATGGTTACTACCTAGAAAATGATGTTAAATAATGGTGCAATGCTCCTGGACATTCTTCTACTTCAGTGGGAAACCTTCCTATGTTTAACTATTAAACTACAAGATACTCTCTTAATATGGTTATTTTAAATTAGTATCTATTGATACTGTTGGCTTTCTTGCCTGAATTTCCATCTGTATTGATCCAGCTGTATACTAACCCCCTTTATTAATGACATTTGCACTGCTCTAAAAGGTCAGTGCGTGTGCAGTAGGGGATCCCAGACAAACCAGTCTGTCCTGGACTCTGTCAGTCAAGGCAACATTAGAGAAAAGCCTCCATCATATTGTAACTGCCAGTGTATTTTAAATTTGCCTTGATTTAGGACTTTTTCTGTTCTGTAAAACTATAAAACTTAATGAAACTACTTCTATGTTTGAACATGGAGTTGGAGTACCCTAAATCTGTATTCCCAGGCCATGGTCACTCATAATGGCTCCAGAATGAATTCTTCCCTTAAAATGAGAGCTGTGGTTATTGCATTGACATTGGTAACATGGAAGCTGATTACATAGTGACTTGATAACATCATGTGTACTGGGATAAAATATTAAAGGCAATTGTCTATATTCGTTCATTTATAATGTGGCATTACAAATTTTCTCTGTTTATCATTTTAAAATCAAGTTACTAGAAAGCTTAGTTATTCAGCTGCTAAGGAAAACGAACAGAAGCAGATGACACCAGCTCAGCTATGATGCAAGGCAATGTCTAATGTCAAACAAGAAATGTGGAAGAACTGCGGAGCCTATCCAGAAATCAAGACAGTCTTGCAGCATGCTGCTCCCTTGTCTTACTCATGCTTGGGGCGGGTCTTATACCAGCACTGCAGAACTGCGACATTTGATCCTTTCGCCTTTCCGTAGTTCACTCTACGTTCCTCCTTGCTGCAATGGCGGATGTGTCAGAGAGGACGCTGCAGGTGTCCGTGCTAGTGGCTTTCGCCTCTGGAGTGGTCCTCGGCTGGCAGGCGAATCGGCTGCGGAGGCGTTACCTGGACTGGAGGAAGCGGAGGCTGCAAGACAAGCTGGCGACAACTCAGAAGAAGCTGGACCTGGCCTGAGCGCGCGCGGCGTCCCAAGCCCTCTGGGTCCTCACTCCCCAAGTCCCACGCGGCCCGGATCCGGTGAGCCGCGCGACCACACGCCCGGGGGAGTCGCCTTTGCACGGCTTGCAGAAATGTGGTTTGTTCCTAGACCTCAGAGAAAATAGTTTTGTCTTCTATAGATACTTACTCTTTGGGTGTTACAGCGAATGTTTTACAACGTGCGATGCATTGCACCGTAACATTTAACTTCGAAATGGAAAATACTAGGCAGAAAAAGGGGAAGGGAGGGACAACTGTGAAGTATTTCACGCCCCAGCCCACCCCACCCCCGAATTCATTTTTAATGTGGCTTTCAAGTTTTTGCAAACTTCAATTCTAAATATTAAGTTGTTGGTAGAAAAAGTGGATGTCAGTAGCCTTGCGTTTCATAGCTATCTGTAGTTTTCTTATCGTTCATGGTTTACCGTTAGTCACAGTACAGTAATTTGAATTTAAAGATTGTGTGTACTGATTTTTTTTTCTTTTTCAACAGCTTGTCGAAGATGGATAAAAAGCACTGGAAAGAAAGCATTTCTTCTTGCACTTTATGAATCTATTTTTAAAATAAAAAGATTAAACAACCTTGAATCTTTTCCCTCCTCCCAGAGGAAATGAATATTTTGCCTACCATTCAGTTTGCTGCAGCAAAAGATCTGGAGCCTGAAAGTAGAGGCCTTAAGGAATCTTTCACATCCTCGGTACAGCCTGGAGGCAGCTCTGACCCAGGAACCATTCTGTGTTCTTTTTCTAGATGTAGTCAGAAAAGATAGGAGCTATGGCAGATGACTGAAGTAAAGATTATAGATATTTGCACTTTGAAGAATGAACATTTAAGATATTTAAGAATAAACATTTAAGATATTTTCACTTTGAAGAATGAAAGTTTACTGCAAATGTTGAGTGTAAAAACTATGTCTAAACGTGGAATGTATGTATAAAAGAGAAACCTTTGAGTAGAGCTTAATGATAAACGCCAGTCATAACGAGTGCCCAAGTTCCAGGCTGTTTATTTATAAGATGCATCTCTGATGTGCTGTCCTCATTTTTAAGAAAATCAGTTTTGAGGTAACCCAGACCCAGAAAGACAATTATCATATGTACTCATAAGTGGTTTTTAAACAAAGCAAAGAAAACCAGCCCATAAATCACAACCCCAGAGAACCTAGACAACAAAGAGGACCCTAAGATACACATAAGTGGATCTAATCTACATGGGAAGTAGAAAAAGACAAGATCTCCTGAGTAAATTGGGAGCATGGGGACCATGGGAGAGGGTTAAGGGAGGAGGGGAGGGGCGAAGAAAAATATAGAGCTCAATAAAATCAATAAGAAATAATAAATAAGCAAAACAAAAGAAAATCAGTTTTGTGTTTCAGCACTTTGACATAAGAAAGTTCATTCTTCAGGAAAACCCCACTGCCCATTTTCCTAGGGTTATTGTGCCTTATTATTTCTAACTTTGTTCTTATTCTGTGAGTCCATCAAGGGCTGACCCATCCTGTTTAGCTGGCTGAAGCTTTTTGGTCAATATTCCTCACCGAGACTTAGTTGAGGATCTTTGCGGTAGAGTAAGTTGGAAGGTGATGGTATTCATCTGTGTGGGAACCAGAAGTGCCTGCCTACATTGCACTCTGCCTTTTCTTTTTCCTCATGTATGTGGAGTATGTGCCTTTATGTACATATGTTCACATGCGTACGAGTGCATGTGTGACTATGTATGTAGGTATAGACCCAAAGTTGGTCAGAGGGACTGCCACTCCACTTGGAACATACATAGTCACTTTTGCAGCAGGTATTTTAACCATGGATCCATCTCTCCAGCCCTCCCGTTCTTTAACCAGAGTCCCTCACTGAAGCAGGGAATTTGTATTTGGCTGGTCTGGTCTCAGCACTTGTGTTACAGACTGCCCTGTCCACCTCATCTTTTTACCTAAGTGCTGGGTGTTTGATGCCAGATCTTCCATGTGTAGTAAGCATTTTCCTAATTGAGCTCAAAAGGCTACATGACTGGGAGGCCTTGCCCTTCTCCCTCATTCCCACTTCCTTGCTAAAAACCATTAGATTATATTCCTAAAGCTAGCCACTGAGGTCTATTCCCTTATTTGATCACTTTCCCCTGAGACTAACTACCATGATTCAGCTATGAAGTACTGAAGTCCAGCAGCAATCAAAAGCCCCCTTTAACATGCCAGTCAAAATTGAACACCTCATCTCAACATGCAGTTTCCTCTTTTACCCTTACAAAGTGCCAGTTGCCTGTGGGCCAAGTCTGTCTCCTCTCTAACCAGAGGCAGTAGTCCGTCAGTCCTCTGTTCTCCCCCACCCCACCAGGACAAATACCCCTCCCTTTTCCTCTGAGAACTTTATCTGACACAGGTCCCTTTAGAACCATCTCTCCAGCCCCAGGATAGGGGAAGTTTTGTAGTCTTTGAGGCTTAGTTGGTGTATGTTTCATTTTGTCCCAAACTGAAAATTCGAGGTTAAACTGAGTTGTGACTGGACCAGCTCTGCCTCTGGGCCTGTTCCTAGAAGACCTGGTATTTGCAGTAATTTTTGTTGTTTTAAATTTTATCTGTATGAGTTTTACTCGAGTGCATGTCTGGGTACCATATGCATACCTGGTACCTGCAGAGGCCAGAAGACAATGCCAGATCCCCTGGAACTGGAGTTACAAAGTGGTTACAACCTACCATGTGGATGCTTGGGATTGGACCCGGGTACTCGGCAAGAGCAATTAATACTCTTAACCATTGAGCCAGCCATGTCTTCAGCCCTCTTTTCTCATTGCTTACATGCACCATCCAGATACACTCCTCTTTTTATGTGTCACCTCTGGGCATCCCTCTCTAAACATGTTGGTGTTCTATGCCACGCTAATCTTATTTCCTGATACTACCTGTTTGTGTTGTTACGTCCTGTATGTCCCTAACCTTGTAGTGAACCATTCCCCTTCGACATTACTTGTGTCAACATTTCTTTTCCTTCTACCTTCTCTGAAATGTATGAGGTTCCATTTTCTCCCACACCGGAAAACTGTCTTCCAAGAAGATGGTACCTCTGTCTTAATCAAACTGGAATCAGTAAAGTAGGAGCCAGAAGGCACAATAACAGTCGGATACCTTGAGAATAACATACCAGATCGCCCACTGGTGAGCCTGGATCATCACCATTCCTAAGTCCTGGGTTGCTGTAGTGGATTTGGGAATTGAATGTAGAGGGTTGAGTCTCACTCGGGAAATGCTACCACCTTTCCTGTGAGTGAACAAAATTTGGGGACTCTTGAGAAATATCTATTTGCCCATAGGCTTGCTGCACAAAACAGAATCGCCACCCCCATAGAATTCAGGGTGGATCACATGAAAACTCTGGAGAGACACCAGCAATATCCGAAAAGGCAAGAATTTAAAACCACCTCTGGGCCAAGTGTGATGGCACACGCCTTTAATCCCAACACTAGGGGGAGGCAGAGCGGCAGGCGAATCTCTGTGAATTTAGTGCTACACAGTAGGCTATTTCGAAAATAAAACCGCCTATAGGGTTACAGCATGCAGCGAAACCACGAGTCCCACAAATCCCACAGGAAAGCTCTCGCAGCTAAGGAGTTTATTATGATTAAACTATTTTAAGAATTCGTTTCGCATGCGTCGGAGAGCTGTATAGAACAGAGAATAGTACGAGGTCGTGATAGGGACGAGACGCGCAGTCTGGGACTCCGATGTACGTCTCCATCCCTAGGAATCCAAAGCAGTTGTTTTCAGGCAGTTTAGCGAATCCCGTGGCGCTGGGTGGCGGCGCGGACTGATAGCGTCATCTATCTGAGCTCACGCATTGGTTTCCCTGGCAACCGGCGCGGTCCCGCCGGCGGCGCCTAGGCCGATGCTTGCCCGGCGGCCGCGGGACCCGCTGCAGGCGCTAAGGCGCCGCGGGCAGGAGCTAAAACTGCAGGTAGGTGTGGGGGAGAAGGGCTCCACATCCCAGCCGCTCGCCAAGACCCGAGCGCCCGGCGGCAGCGTTTTAACCCCGGCCCCCGCCGGAGACAAAACCTCCAGAAAGCCTTGTGAGTCAGCTAACACCTCCAGCTCCAGCTAACGACTCACCAGCCCCCAGCCCCCTCTCATCCTTCCCGCCCGAGTCTAAACTAGCCAGTTCCACCCCAGTCCTGCGCCACTCCTTTGAAAGTCATCACTTTCTCCAAGGCAAGTGTAACAGGTGTCAACGAATAGACTTAATACCTGAAATCCGATAAACGAGCCAAGGACAGGAGATTGGTAACTTAAGAAAAGTTAATTTCAAAGGAAATCAAGCACTTACAAAAGAGGTAAGATCGCAAAGATTTTACGTCAAAGCTCTCGGTGCTGGGGAAGTGATGAAACCGGCGATACTCTGGTGTATAAGCTACATTTCTGGACAGCAGTTTGACAAGATACAGCAAACATTGATTCTCCTAGCCTGGCTGATTACATGTCCAGGAATCTACCATTTGTAATAATTTAAAATTGAGATGAATATATAAAAGTGTTCACATTTTTTTGCTTATAATGGGAAAAAAACTGTATATGAATAAATGATCAGTATTGGGGGATGGATTAAACTAATCCATAGACGGATTATTGTTATACAGGGCTTCTCGGTTCTTGTCTTGAGGGGAAGGATTTAGTGGCAGGACTCAACACGTAAGCAGAAGTTTGTATAGCAAAATAAAGCATATCCTTCAGAGAGACTGGAGAGGGCCACAGGAGCCCGAGACCAGCTTGGGCTTCTCCCATTGGAGATTGTGAACAAGTTTTAATTGATGTTGATGACATGACCCTCTTTCTCTCCTGAATCGTGGTTGACTGGACTCTCGGTTTGAGGTACTTATGTTGATGATTCTGTAGAAATGCCCGTGTGTGGGGATGGGGAATGTCAGAATCACAATGGAAGGGTTATCATGAAGTCTGATTTTTTGGAGGACGGGGCACTTTGTTCTGGTCCATGTGTGGCAACTGAGAAAGTGTTCTGGCCTCCTTGGCTCTGTTACAACGGTAACAATCTAACTGCAGCTTCAGAATGTTTAACCACAAAGGGGCATTCTGACTGCCAGGAGACACAGCTACCAAGACAAGGCGCAGTTTCCCTTGGTGATGTCATTTCCAATTCCTTATCAACTTAGTACTGTCGGGTGGAATCTGATAGTACTATAAGAGATTTTTGCTAGAGCTTTTGGGGTTGGGGGGTAAATATTTGTCATAAGAGATCAAGTTAGAAAAAGAATCTAGGCCGGGCGGTGGTGGCGCACGCCTTTAATCCCAGCACTTGGGAGGCAGAGGCAGGCGGATCTCTGTGAGTTCGAGGCCAGCCTGGTCTACAAGAGCTAGTTCCAGGACAGGCTCCAAAACCACAGAGAAACCCTGTCTCAAAAAACCAAAAAAAAAAAAAAAAAGAAAGAAAGAAAAGAAAAGAAAAAGAATCTAAGGAGCTGGAGAAATGGCTCAGTGGCTGAGAAAACTGGCTGCTCTCTTCCAGAGGCCCCTCATACAGTTCCCAGCACCCGCACGGTGGCTCACAGCTGTCTAACTCCTGAGGAGCTGATGCCTGATTCTGACAGGTACACAGGCACACATGAAGGCAAATACTCATACACATAAAATAAGTAAATATGAAAAGGAAAAAGAATGTAAAATGGAATACACACTATTTCAATAACATTTGCTATGTATAGTAGACAGGTATAGAAGGAAGCAGGACAGAATAGTATATAGGGCAAACTGCTGATGGTTATTGTTTGCCTTTATATAATTTTTTCAAGGCACTAAATTCCTGTTACTCTTAAAAATAAGAACCAAGGAAAGGGGGAAATGCTGTGATTATATTATAATCTCAAAAAATAAAAGAAGTAATAAAATAACCAAATAAATTACAATTAATGGATTGTTCATTTGTTTTCAGAAATTCTTATTTTATCTTAGTTTGATTATGTAGCTCTGGCTGATCTGGAACTCAATAGATAGACCTGGTTAGCCTTGAACTCACAGAGATCCTCCAGCCTTTGCCTCCTAAGTGCTGGAATTAAAGGCATGTAGTCTATTACCAAGAATTTTTTTCACTAAATAATTTATTTAATAATCTCTAACAGATTGAGAGACTTACTGGAGTTCACAGGTCACACAGTTTTGGGCTTTTGTTTTAAAAGTGCACAATTTTGTATGTTTTCATCATAAAGAAATACTTTTGAGGATATAGATATGATTAACCTGAACTTCAATGTTTATGTGTATTTAAACATCATCCTTAAATATGTATGTTTCCACTCTAGAGGCAGTGGGACCTGGGAGAATGGAACCAATAACTCAGGTGGACTAGAGTCTCACGCCATAGCCAACTTCATTCAGAACACCAGACAGTTTATACTCTGTGGGGTTCAGAAAGGTCACGTGAGGAAAGTTCTCAGGAGTTCAGGTTGTACACAATCACAAGGACAAGCTGCACCTGGAGAAATGTGTTTCCATAGAGGCCTTTGAATACCCAAAGCTGAAATCCATTCACTCCTAGCCGCTACTCCTGGGAGGAGCCTGAGAACACATTCCAAGAGTAACTCCAACAAAACCAACTGTCAGAGACACCGCTTGGATAGTCCAAGCTGTGATTTTGACGATAGAGTATTTGGCCTCCTCCTCTAATGAGACAACATGGGTGATTAGGGTGTGGACCCCGGAATCATCCTTTGCTAAGAGGAACTGAATACCAGGGTAAAGGGCATGGGCATGGGTAATATAGGTTCATTACCAGCCGGGCGGTGGCTTATGTCCAAGGTTCCCTGGACACAGTATCCTCCTATGTCAGTTAGGAAGACAGTGAGGGCAGAGTAATTGCGGTTTTCCTCTCTGTTGTTTGAGACATTTAGGGTATGAGTGTAAACTGAGATCTTCCATTGAGCCAGAAAAACCATCCTGTGTCATATGAGTCATGAGGAGTAACTCACTTTTTCATAAGGATATCTTTATTTGTTTTCACTCTGATTTGGCCTACATGGCCGAAACTGATTAGACCTGTGCAGCCAGAGGCAGAAGCAGCAGGCTTCTGGCAAGTCTTATTTCCCAGCATGCGACTTACTTTGCTGGGATGACCTGTGCTCCATTCAAGGGAACTTCTTGAGCATGGACGTCCTGCCATGCAAGTGTATTATAAATACAACTCATTTAACTTAAACATTCAATTTTTCATAACCAATTTTATATACCATATTTTAAATATCATTTTACATTAAACAAACTTTTAAGTTTACCTCGAACTTGTTTGCTGTTGCCATACTTGCTTTAGGCTTAATTTTGACAACACACACAGAACACCCCATGGTGGGAGATAAAATTGGGCTCTACCTCCAAGCTGGCTTCTGGAAACGAATTACATTTGTAATAAGAATAACTGACAATTAATTTGTATATTTTAATTATCTTCAACAATATATGATAAGTTAGTAACTTTTATAAGATTGAAATGTTATAACTATCTGTTATAAAGTTTGAACCTTAAAATTTTTAATTCTTGAACTTTAACCATAAATACAGTCCACAGAGAGACTGAGGACCTCATTGTTATGATCTTTTTATAGTGCACGCTTATAAAATGCCAGTTTTCTTATATGACTCAGTTTCACCAAATACCTAAAGCTTAACAAAGATAGCAAAACTATCACGGTTTTTTTCTGTATCACCCAGTTTTAAAACAAACCATCTTAGGAGCCTGGTGCTGTGTCCTTAGTAAAAAGGGATACAGTAATAAGTAGAAGGACATCACATGATCACCTTAACCAAGATGGTGGTAAAGTTACACAGCATGTTCACTTCCTGATGACGTCACCAGCCAAGATGGTTGCATACATAGTATGCTATAGCAAATCAAGAAAAACAGCCGGGCGATGGTGGCGCACGCCTTTAATCCCAGCACTCGGGATGCAGAGGCAGGCGGATCTCTGTGAGTTCGAGACCAGCCTGGTCTACAAGAGCTAGTTCCAGGACAGGCTCCAATGCCACAGAGAAACCCTGTCTCGAAAAACCAAAAAGAAAAAAAAAAAAAGAAGAAAAGATTATCTAAACATTCTCCATAAAGCACAGTCAGAAAGTTAAAGTTTCACCAAAAGTTTTAAAGATAGTAAACAAAAGTACGGAAAAGTGGGGAGAATTCAGAGTTACTCACCTTGTCGCTTGTAACCTCTCCAGGAATGCAAAGTGTCCTTTCCCAGCTGTTCTGGGTTCCTCTCTTTTCCCTGTCACAGAATCAGGTGGCCTCTCTGACCCAGGATAGAGGCTTTGGAGGAAATTTAAAAATAACAACAACAAAACTTGGGTCTGGAGTAGATGAGCCAAATTCCAACTCCAGAGCCAAGCTTCTCAGTAGAATAAATGCATAAAACCATTTTTTTGATATTATCCATACCCAAAAGACATTTGAATCTTTCTTTGTAAGACTGACCCAATGACATACATCTACATAGCCGTTTGTATGTGTCTGCAGATGGACAGACAACCTGAGGTGCTTTTACCCCTTAGCTGTTACAAGCAAGATGCAAATAGGATTTTCCAGACTTAAGCAGACATACAAGTAGAGGAGGAAAAAGCATAAGGCAAAAGAATTCCATGTTATATCAGGAACAATTGTAAAGATGCAAGTTTGGAGGCTCGGCAGAAACGGTGGGCATTTGGGCTCTGGGTGTGGTTTTAAGCCAGAGCCTTGAGAGAGATTTACATGAGCTGGGAGTTTTGTGGGGGAGGAGGCCTTGACCACACTACCATTCCCTTTTATGGAGTTGTTTAAATCAGTTTAGATATTGAAATTCAAAAGTTCCAAATTTGGGTCAGCAATGGCCATTTATCCAATGTATATGGAGCCAGATTTACATTGAAGGTTGAAGGAGAATTGTCAGTTTCAATTCTATAGGAAATTTGGAATGGATGAGGGGACACAAGCAAAAACGGATCAATATCCAATCACTCAGAGCATTCTCCACGTCTCAAAATGACCTAACACCTGGGTAGGGGTTGTCAGTAAAGTGAGAGAAAAAGGGAAGAGACAGAGAGTGGAAAGGAAAGACATCTTGAGAGAAGCAGGTGACCCTTCTCCTGGGGCCAGGGAGCATAGGAGAGCCAGGGAGGCTTGGTCATGGGTGACCTTGAGTGGCTAGTAGGTCGCTAACCTGGATTCCCTAACCAGGGTTTCGGCATCATTTTGTTAGGTGATCTAAAGCAGCTGTAGAGCCATGGAAGGTGGAAGGATCGACTTGGACTGGTCTTAGGCGGGACCATGCTTATTCACAGCTAGGGGGCATCTTGGTCATTCATGTGTGACCTACAGAAGAAGATGGTCATAGGCCCACGTCAAGTGGCATGTGGCCACTTACGCAGGCCACAGGGGAAGCTGGGAAATGTGATCTTTCAGCAGGAAACTCTCAGTTGTTATTTTCAGGATTATTTGGTCAGGAGACAGATTGGCTCAGGAGACCTACTCTTTAAATTATATATATGTGTATAATTATAATTATATGTATATAATCATAATTTGTATATATATGTGTGTGTGTATATATATATGTATATATATATTTGAGATTATAATTTCCCTTTCCTTCACCCCCACCCTCCCGGGTACCACCACCATCCACCTCCTCTACCTCTGCTATCTTTCTTTCTTTGCCTCTTTTTCTTTAATCATTGTTACGTCTGTGTGTGTATCCCTCAATATATAAATCAGCCTACTCAGTCTGTATAATGTTACTCGCATGTATACATTTTCAGAGCTGACCATTTGGTATTAGATGGCATTGGTGTGCTCTTCCCTGGAGACAAACTATTCCTCCAGCTCTTAGCATTCCTTAGTTGTCTGTAGTTCTAGGGTTGAGGCTTCTGAGCTTCACCCCTCTCACATCAGCATGTAGGTGCAGGAGTTGTGTTGTCGTGTATCGTTTGGGACGGGGCTCCACAACTCTGTGTTTTTATCTCATGGTTTTCTGTAATGGCTTTGGGTTGGAAAGAAGAGTCCGTGGTGAGGGTGAGAAGCCCTTTTACACTGTGTTGGGAAGGACATGTTGATAGTGTTGATTAGTTTTGCCGGTTCCCACAGCAATACCTGAAGGGAAAACCTGGTATCCACAGAACACAGAATCATCTGTCAAAGGTCATGCCTTTGATGACTGGCCCTGTCATTGGGGGTGAATTTTAGTAGCGCTCTGCTGGGCACCAAACACCAAGAATGAAGAGGGAGCTAATATGATTTTATGTCTTCCTTTCTCCAACACTGCCTTCCCCACTCACTCTGTAGAAAAGCCAAGGAACTTGTGCCTCTTTGTGGGTACTTAACAAAAAAGAAGTTTTTGTAAATTACTAGGTCAAGAGGAAGTCCTGGTACAGTCAAGACCATGAACCTTACTTGACAGTAAGGAATAAACCAATGCACACATAAGAAACACCTCAAAAGACCGGGGCCCAGGAGGCTTACACAGAGCCAGGCTCGCCAACTCCCTTTACAGAAATGGCCCTGAGCGGGCAACTCATTTGCAGTGGGAAAGTGAGCAGGTTTGTCTCAGGAGAAAGGCAGTGAAGATCCCTTAGGGAGGAAGTAAAGTCATTGTTCAGGGCGGTTTGTCTTGATAAGGTTTGGGCTTCTAAAGCAAACACATCTGCTCAGGTGCATCAAATGTGGGCTTCAGATCTGGGCATCTCCATGTGTGAATTTTGTATTAAGCAGTGAACTCTAGTTAGTGAGGCCCGTGGTATATTAGTCGAGGAAAGTGTATTGGTGACTTGCAAAGAAAAAGAAACCTGGATAGATAAAGCAAACAGGCATAATAAGATGTTAATGACAGAATCCAGGTAGTAGTATTTGCTATAAAATTCTGCTTTATTGTATGCCCATGTTCAAAACAGTTCTTTATACATTGGGGGAAAGATTATTAGAATTCTGTTTCTTAAGGCTATGCAGTAGTTGGCACGATGTCTTAAATTGTCTCTATTTGTCACAGGTTGATAGTTTGGTTACTGAAAGCCAACTGACAGGTGCTCTGGAACCGAGTAAAAGAAGAGATATTTACCAAAGGTAATGTGTGCAGCTCATGTGCTCTCTTTTTCTCTCTTTCTCCCTCCTTCCCTCCCTCCCTCTCCCCCCTCCCCCCACCTTGAATTTTGAGGAAGAAGCCTTGTCTGTCTCAAACCGGTTGAAAGCCCCTCCCCTTACCCAGGAACAGCTGAAAATGTCTAATGGGCTTGAGCGTCTTCTGACATTAGAGGACCCAAAACTCACTCTCAGGTCCTGCTAATGCAGCCAGAACTGATCTGCTGCAACAAGAGAGAGATTCTGTCTGGACGATCTCTTAAGTTTGATGACTATGTTATGAACTGATTGCTTGAAAACAATCTAAAAAGCAAGAAAGGGTCATTTGGTGAGAAAGTGCTGATGAGCGCACAGTGTGAGCAGACTTCACTTATGATGCCAAAGAGTTTTTAAAATGATGTACTATGTAATAATTTGTTTAAAAAGAAGAAGGGAGGGGGACTGACAGAGTCTGTGAATCCCAAACTGGCCTTCCAGTCACTGTGCAGCTGAGAAGGACCATGAGTTTCAGCTCCTCCGCCACCACCTTCTGCGGTCTCTCTAACTTCTACTCCTCTTCTTTCCCCCAAGATAAAATAATAATGACACATAATGTGGAGGGGACAGCGGGGAAACTTTTCAAAATCTGTGTAAAAATATGGCTGTCAGTGGGTCAGTGTCGGAGTGGAGAGGGTAAGGATGGAATTGTGTTAGGAAGAGGAGGCCTGTGTATATTTCATCCTCTGTCTAAGCCACATACTCAGCACCATGCAAGCTTTCTTCGTCATCTTCACAATAGCGCTATGAGATGCCTGTTAAACGTAAACGCGGAAATCAAATTAGCCATTGAAGTAGGAAGACAATCAAATGTTTGGGGGCAGCTGAGAAATGCCAGTTCTGTGAAGGGAAGTGCTTAGCTGGACCCCATGATGTTGGGCCTAGAACTTCACGTAGCACAGATCTAGAAGAAGCACACCATACCTGGCAGTGTGACTTGTTGTCCTCGTGACAGTAACTGTAAAAACTGCTCGATATGAACCTCTGGCATAGGAAGAATTACCCTAGGATATTGGCCTGAGGAGCCCAGGTTTGGTGACCTGGTCACAGTTCTCTAAAAGCCATTTGTTTTTGCTTGGGATAGTCACTTCAGCTGTCTTCATGTGACAAACTGTATTGTAGGTGAATAGCACATCTTGTTGCTCAGTGACTGAATGATTTCATGAAAATAATTGCCTAATTCTGACAATAGAGGACTGACTTATACTTTATCTTTTAAAAATTTTAGATGTATCCAGTTAAAACAGGCAGTAGATGAAAATAAAAATGCTCTTCAAAAATTAAGCAAGGTAAGTATGATAAATCACAAATATCTTTTATACAAATCCTTTGAGTGGGAATGAATTGCAGTTGGGCAGTTTCTGGGTTTGCATTAGAGATGAAGTCTAATGCAGTCAGCTCTGAATTGCTCCTCTAGTTTGCTTCTGTTGCTGTGATAAACATGACCAAAGGCAGCTTCAAGGAGGAAAGTTACCTAACTCAAGGTTACAGTCCGTCCTCAGGGGAAGCCAGGGCAGGGCCTGAAGGCAGGAACTCTCGGAGGCAGAACCCACAGAGGAATGCTGTAGACATATTTTTCTTTGGGCTGCAAGCTCGCAAACAATGACCCGGAGACTTGTTATTAATTATGAAACTTCAGCCTATAGCTTAGGCTTTTCCCACTAGCTCTTATAACTTAAATTAACCCGCTTTTATTAATCAATGTTTTAGCACATTTTTTTTATATTACCTTTCTTTCATTCTGTACCTCTGATTTGTTCTGTGTCTCCTGACATCTCCTCCAGGATTAGATTCATCCCCAGTTCCTCTCTTTGTCTGGAAGTCCCACTTATTCTTCCTGCCTAACTATTGGCCATTTAGCTTTTTATTAAACCGATCACAGTGACACATCTTCACACAGTGTAATCAAATATCTCACAACAGAATGCTGCTCACAGGCCTGCTCTCAAGCTCACATCCAGCCCCTGTTCTTATACATAGGCCCACTTGCCTGGGCTGGGCCCTTTGACATCAATTCACAGTCAAGAAAAAGTCCTGCCAGGTGGTTGTGGTGCACGCCTTTAATCCCAGCACTCAGGAGGCAGAGACAGGCGGATCTCTGTGAGTTCGAGGCCAGCCTGGGCTACAGAATGAGTTCCAGGACAGGCCTCAAAGAGACACAGAGAAACCCTGTCTTGAAAAACCAAAAAAGAAAAATGAAAAAAAAGAAAAAGTCCCACAATCATGCCACAGGCCAGGCTGATGGAGGCTAGTTCCTCAGCTGAGGTTCCCTTTGCAAGGTGCATCAAGTGGACAAGCAGGGTCAGCCAGCACAGTTCCCCTTAGCTTTGTTATGAGAGCAGAGCAGCCAGGACCTCAGCTAAGTCTCTCTGATCACATCACCCAGCATCGCCAACTCAGACAGCCTGGAAACAGCTTCTCACAGGGGTTCCCCTTTCTTTTACATTGGATTAGTTGTGTGTTAACAGTTAAGAAACGCTTCTGTGAGGGGAGAGTACCTGGCTAAGAGGCCTCTTGATGACACAGTATCTCTCATATCAGTGACTTTACAAAAGAAAGATGAACAAGAATTTGCTCTTGGCAGTCCTGGGATTTTTAAACATGAACCAGAGTTTTCATGGTGTCAGGGCTAAAGCCCCATGGAGCATTTGAGTGGAGCCTCCTGTTCTGAAGGCTTGGTCCTCCACCTGACCATCTGATCTGAACCTTTCCAGTTGCACAGAACTCAGTGTCAGAGACAGGCCAGTCCCTTAGGGCCAGAGAAAACGTAACAACAAAATGATGCTCTCAAGGGGGAAGAGACCTTTCTTTACCAGTCAGCGTTGGAATTTAGGAACAAGCTTTTCTTATTTTTGTACTGTCAAAACCTGTCTCATGCTGATTATATAAGATCTATAATATATAAAAAGGAAGCAAGAAAACCCAAAAACGTTTGAGTCATATAATTTTATTTTTCATTTGGTTTGAATTCCAAAACAGTGAACTATATAGACTCTTTCTTATCCTCCAATGTAAATGTAATCTTGTCTTACAGCATTTATTGGAGTTTTGTTATTTATTTATTTATTTATTTATTTATTTATTTATTTATTGTGTGCGTTTGTTTTTTGATACAGAGTCTCACTATATAGTTCTGGACATCCTGGAACTCACTCTGTAGACCAGAGTGGCCTCAAATTCAGAGTCCCCCTGCCTCTGCCCACTGAGTCCTGGGATTAAAGGTATACATCACAACAACTTGCTTCTTTTATTATTTTGTAAGGATTTTTTTATGTGTATGAATGTGTGCCTGCCTGGCTATATGTGTTGCTATGTCTGTAGTTCCCTTGGGTACCAGAAGAGGTCATTGGATCCCTTACAACTGGAAGTATAGGCAGTTGCTAGCTGTCACATGGGTGCTGGGAATTAAACCTGTTTCTTCTTCTAGAGCAGTAAGCAGTCTTAATCACTGAGCCATCTCTCTAGCCCTGTGGTTGTCCTTTTAAATTAAATATATTTAGGAAACCTGGGGTTGGTTTTCCAATGAGTCAGGTCCCTGTTCTCTCACAGGCTGATGAATCTGCACCTGTCGGGAACTATGAGAAGAGAAAGGAGGAAGAGTACAGTCTTCTGGAGAAACTGACCTGCCAGCTGCAGGAGCTTGCTGTGGGCGTCAGCAAGAAGGACACTCTCAAGTATGCTCCCTTCCTCCTTAAGTTATATATATATATATATATATATATATATATATATATATATATATATATATATATATATATATTTGGTTAGGAATAGAGACATACAGCAGCAAGAACAAAAAATGTCAAAAACACTACAGGCAATTAAATGTGTGTGTTGTGGATTCCAGAATGTCTTAGTTCCTGTGAGCGATGCTAAAAGGCATCCTAGTCTCTGCCCTCAGACTGTATTCTAGTTGGAGCAGTAGACTGGAGAGCTGAAGAGCTAAGTAAACCACTGTTAGGAAATGCGCACGCCACCTTAAAGTGAGGCTTGATGCAAACAAGGAAAGTGGTTTAGGTTGTCTGATTACATGACCCCCTCTTTCAAAAAATGTGAATGTTGTTGGAACATTGAAAGCAGAAACATGTATTTTGTTTTTGTTGGAAAGAACATTAATAATAGTTTTTACAAATTACAGAACAAAAGCCCTGTAGATATAAACAAACCCAGTTGTGGAGAGAAAAAAAAATCAATTTTGAGCCTCTTCAAATGCTATTCCTCAACTCTTTGCTCCGGTGTCTTGCTGTGTGGTTCAGGGTGGGCTTGAATTTGTGGTCTTCCTTTCTCAGCTGCTTCAGGGCTAGGATGATGGGCATACGCCGCCGTGCCCAGCTTGTTCTCCAGCCTTTTAAACTGAACTCTAGGTAGAACAATGGATATACTTGCAAACATTCTAGGATTTTTTTTTCTTTCTAATATTGAGAATGACAGAGTAGCCAGTGTTGTGTTTCTGCTCCCATTAGAAACAACTGTTAAGGCTAGGCAGTGGATCCCAGCCACAGTGGACTAGCCCTTTACCACTCATTAAAAAAAAATGTTCTACAGGCTTGCCTACAGCCTAATCTTTTGTTTTGTTTTGATTTGACTTTGGTTTTGGTTTTTGGTTTTGGTTTTTTGACACAGGGTTTCTCCGTAGCTTTGGTGCCTGTCCTGGAACTAGCTCTTGTAGACCAGGCTGGCCTCAAACTCACAAAAGATCCGCCTGTCTCTGCCTCCCAAGTGCTGGGATTAAAGGTGTGTACCATCATGCCTGGCCACCTACAGCCTAATCTTCCTCCCAGATGACTCTAACTTATTTCAAATTGACATAAAATTAGAATCACGATAGTCAAGTCTTGTTATTTGCAGTAGTTATGTTCTATAAAGTTATTAAGGACACTGACTTAGAGATTACTAAGTAATTATACCCATGGGATTTATAGGTTTAGATTCCTGTAAGCTTCTAGCCACACTGTTTTCAACAACAGGGTAATACACAGGATTGTTTACATGTGTTTCTGTCTAAAGACATAGCATGTGAGCATGCGCTTGCACACACACACAGATTCATTAACCTGAATCCATAGCCAACAGAACTGTAATTTACACATGAAATGTCTTACCTAACCCTTATACCTCTCTGAAGGCAAACATAGCTTTCTCATACTTAGAAACTCTCCGAGCACTCTGGTAGCCCGTTGTGGAGACATTTAAGCAGCAAACACAGTGATACCACAAAAAGGAAGAAGACATAATGCTAAGCAGACTGCAAGGGCACCTGTTCACCCAAGGAAAGCCGAAGGAGAAGACGATGTGGCTATGGTCAGCCAGAGGTGGAACTGTGCACTGTTCGCTCGTAGTTGCTGCTGCCTTGGGAATGTCCACAGCTGAGCACATAGGTACTACACATGCTCGTTCTATTTTAGCAAGTGAACAGATGCACAGATGTGGAAGCTAAAGCTAGTGAGGATTGGCCATGTGTTGTAGGAGCACAACTCTGGTACAAAGGAGTTGACTGTAATTCTATCAGCTTGAGATTCTTTTATTTTTGCTGATGATAAAACATTAATGCAGATAAGACTATGATAGTTTAGATTACATTATGATACACACATTAGTAAAACATATAAACAAAAAGGTGGAATGCTAACAATTAATAAACAAGTTTTTAAAAGAAAAGGAGACAAAAAAAAGTGCATATGAGACAAAAGTAAACTAAAGGGTAGCATGCTTAGACATAAGGTGGCCACTTAGACAGCTAGCGCAAAGGTGAGTGGACTAGTGTTCCACTTAAAAAAGAGATCGTCAGGTTGGCCTTGGCTTTGGGGTTGTTTTGTATTGTTTTTCTGTAGACCTACATATGTGTACTGATAATAAGAGTTATACACTAGTTACAAATTATAGATGACTTCAAAAGGAAAAGTGGAAAGATATATTACATGCAAATACTAAGAAAAGCTAAGTAAGGCAGTTAATTACTTAACCGGGCAAGGTAGACATCTAGGTCTGAAGTGTTTACTACAAACAAAGGACATTTTGTGTTTATAGAAGAGTAAATTCAGTAGGGGAAAAACCCTAATAACCTAGACTTGAATGTCTAAAGCCAGGGTTGCCAGGACTGTGTGTAGGTCAGCAGATTAATCCCTGGTTCTCAGCAACCTTGACCGATAACATGGGTGTAGACCTCTGTGCCCAAGGAAACAATGCGCTGCTGACCCCACCACAGTGGGGTTCAGGTCCTGAGACCAGGAACAGGCATCGGTGCAAAGAAGAAGTGTCCAACCACCAGATGAGTTTGGCACAAGTGGCCAGCCCCAAATAGCTCAAACCATCTTTTTTTTTTTTTTTTTGATTTTTCAAGACAGGGTTTCTTTGTAGCTTTTTTTGGTTTCTGTCCTGGAACTAGCTCTTGTAGACGAGGCTGGCCTCGAACTCACAGAGATCCGCCTGCCTCTGCCTCCCGAGTGCTGGGATTGAAGGCATGCACCACCACCGCCCTGCTCAAACCATCTTTTTTATATTTCAAAAATAAGTGTATTTTTCCCACCCTCCAGCATTAACCTCCAGTAAAAACAAATATGTTTTTTCTCATCTTTTACAGGCAAACAACTTTTAAATCAAAAACAATACCCAGCATGTTGTTAGGTTGGCCAAATATCAAGCCAGGCACATCATGGAATAGACATGAGCACACATTCCCAAGAACAACAATATCATTCAAAGCTTAATAAAGCATATTTACAGAAATGGGGGTAATTTACCATAAGCTGCTTGCATACAGTTAGCTCGTAAGCTTTCAACTGTTGCCTTGTCCTACAAAAGGGTCCTACATGCCTAAGCTTTCTACAGAGGGTGAGCTTTGATAAGGCACTTTTTTTTCCATCTTAATGTTTTTCCCCAAAATTAAGAGACATAGTTAATGTCCCCTGTGTCACTTCCTTATATGTGCCCGTTAACTTTTATTTCCCCTGTCCTACTTGCACTGAATCAGAAAAGTTCCCAGGGTCTGGGGTGACAGCTGGTGTTTATAGATAAGAAACCTGGGGAAAAAAAGAAAGAAAGAAACCTGAGAAGCATCAGTTTCCAAAAAACTTTAGGGAAAACATTTGAGAATAAAAAAATGTTTCTGGGAGTGATCACATCTGTTTCATGCGTGACTGATGAAGTGAAACTAAAAACAAACAAACAAACAAACAAAAAAGCCTGCCAAGAGAATCATCAGTATTGTGGGAGAGAAGAGAGCATGCAGGTCCCAGCATACTGTGCTGTCTCGAGGGCCGCTGATCCTTGTTGAGTGAGAGACCGAGAGTCTCCACCAGCCTTGTCTCACGGAGACCCATTGGGCAAGCGTTCACGTGCTGCTCTGAAACTCAGTGCCCAACAAAGTGCAATGCACAGGATCCATCGCTTGTGAATTGGGTGAACCACAGGTGCCCCAAACACTTGTCACTGTGTTTCAAAGAACTGAATCTATGTCATGGGTGTTGTTTAAAATTTTAGAATTATGTTACATTTCAATGACAAAAAAGTAGAAATCACCAATGTTTGCAAATTAAATCAAACAAATATAACTCATGAGCCAAAGAAAATATTGCAGTGACAATTAGAACATGGTGGGAATAAAAATGAATGTGGCACGTGACTTACAGCCGAAGTGGTGCTTAGGGGGAAACGCTTAGCTTGGAATGAGTAGTTTGGAAAGAAGATTGAAAATCAGCAGTTAGAGCTTCCAAATTAAGAAGCCGAAGAAGAAAGGAAGGAGCCAAATAAACTCAAGAAAGGAACAAAAAAGGCCATGAAAATGAGAACAGATAAGCAATGGGTCAGATCAACAAAGACAAAAGTCATGGTTTCTTTTTTTTTCTTACGAGAAATAATTGCAGCTCTTTCTGAGCACGGTAGCACATATCTGTAACCCCACACTTGGGAGACTAAGGCCAGAGGATTGTGAGTGGCCATGGACTGGGGTTGTGACTTACTAGTAGAACATTTTCCTAAAATATGTAAGACCTTTGATTCTATTCCCAGCACTACAAACACAAAACCAACTAATCTAGCCCAAGATTGTTCAAGGAAGGATGGGTAGAGGCAGAATTGAAACACAGGGCCCATGCTGCGAGCACTGTATGAAGATGTTTGAGCAGTGTATGCAGGGCGACTCCAGGGCTGGAAGACAGTCTAGCGCCTCAGCTTCTTCACCCCCAGTCCTTCTAGCCAACTAGAGGTCAACTCGATGGTGGAAACTCTCATCCACATTCTTCTACTACGTCTTTTTCCTTCTAGCTCCAAATATGGAGCAGCTTTTGTCCATCCAAGCTTTCTCTGCTCACTCTGTGCCTGGATGTGACATCACGTATCCCACTGATAGACTTGTTTCTTGTAGTGATGAGGCACACAGTGACAAAGAGGATGAGGACTTGACCGAAGAAGATGAAGAAGAAACTGAAGAAACCGGTGGAGAGGAAGAAGAATCAGAAGGAGATGAGGAAGAAAAGCAGGAACAAGCCTCCCCCAAACAAGCAAAAATCATCACGTACTTTGCTCTTGGGGACTTCGCTGCTCAGCAGGCTGGGGACCTGACATTTAAGGTAGGTAGTTAGTCTGCAGCCTAGCCAGGGCAACTGCATCCCTAACAGAAATTCCTGAGAGCTGTGCACTTGCCCTTCACAGTCCTGAGAGTAAACCTTCTTTAGAAAAATAACCATAACTTGGAAATAGCACTCATAGGAGGTTCTTTTATTAAAATTTCCCCTTCTAAAGATTTTCTTTTCAAAATAGCTGTAATTTGATAGCTCCTAATTCAGGGTACATGTTATAATTGAGGCATACATGAAATTACTCAACTCAGGCAGATCCTGTAGGTTGAAGCATGCTTCACATTGTTAGAGGCAATTCTTCAGTAGCCTAGTACTGTGCACACACCTTTACTCCCAGCACCCAGGAAGCAGAGGCAGACAGATTTCTATAAGTTCAAAACCAGCCTGGTCTACATAGTGAGTTCCAGGCCAACCAAGGCTATCTAGTGAGACTTTGTCTCAAAAACAAAATACACACTCATCTTCTCCCCTGTCAACAAAAGGCCTTCCTTCCAGTCACTTATGCTTGGTCTGTGCATACATAAGTAGCAGGAGGGTGAGAAAATAAACTCATGGATTGCTTTCCCAGTGATGGAGAGCAAGTCATGGGATTTATGTGTGCTAGGCAAGCACTTTCCCACTAAGTTGGCCTGGCTTAGACTGATGGGTTTGGGGGTTTTGTTATGTTGTTTTGTTTTGTTTTGTATGTGTGTGTTTTGTTTATTTGTTTTTCAAGATGGTTTTTCTGTCCTAGCTATCCTGGACCTCGCTTTGTTGACTAGGCTGGTCTTGAACTCACAGAAATCCATCTGCCTCTGCCTCTGGATGCTGGGAGTAAAGGTGTGTGCCACCACCACCCAATCAGATGTGTGGTTCTTATATTTTTGGTTGTGAGCCCAGCCTTTAATGGCTGAGCCATCTCTCCAACTGGAGTTGTGGTTCTTAAAGAAGCTTACAGCTTTCTGTTATGAACATAAGTTGAAAGTCTTAAAGAATATGCCAATCTTAGTCCTTATAGTTATAAAATTTCAAAATTAAATAACAAATATGACATATAACTATTATGCAACTAATATATTTACATTTTAATTCATAGAATTATTTTCAGTTCTGAAGAATGCCATCAATATTGGACAGAATGTATACTCTAAGAAAGACTTTCTTTCTCAATATCTCAATTGTAGAGCTTCTTTGATCATCAAAGATATATACCAGATAGTAGTGGCGCACACCTTTAATCCCAGCATTCAGGAGGCAGAGGCAAGTGGATCTTTTTGAGTTCAAGGCCAGCCTACTCTACAAAATGAGTTACAGAACAGCCTGGGCTATTGCACAGAGAAACCCTCTCTCAAAAAAGAACCCCAAAATGGAATATATATATTATATATGTATATATTTAACATGGTCTCACTGTGTGTCTCTGGCTGACTTGGAACTCACTATATAGACTAGGCTGGCCTCAAACTCAAGAGATCCACCTCCCTCTGTCTCCCCAGTATTGTAATTAAAGATATGTACTACCATACCTGGCTGGTGAATTATATTTTTATGTGCGGATAAATGTAATTCAAAATGTGAATTGGGATATATATTAGACAAGTACTATTTTTGCTTCAACATATGGTTTAATTTTAATTTCACAGAACTGATTTTCCTCAAGGATTCACATGGTGCTTCTGAAAAATACTTTCCAAAGAGAGATTCACAAATTCAATTTTTGTTATGTAATAATCAAAGTGTTGGCATAAGCATGATACCTTCAGAATGATAGTGAAGGAGCTGGAGAGATGGCTCAGCAGTTAAGAACACTTGCTGCCCTTACAGAGGACACAGGTTTGGTTTCCAGCTCCTACATTGTGGCTCACAGCCTGTAACTCCAGTTCTAAGAGATCCACAGCCCTTTCTCACTTCCATGGATATTAGGCATGCATTGGTACACAGACATGCATGCAGGCAAAACATTCAGACACGCATACACACACAAAATAGTGAAGAGGTGCTTCTCATTTGAATATAAGCATCGTGTGTGTGTGTGTGTGTGCTAAGTAGCCAATGTGATTCTTTTATAGTCACATAGAGTCAGTAGTAGAGTGTGATGGACTTTATTTTCAAATGGGACTAAATAATTAATAAAGCTTATTTGCTTATTTTACTTTAGTAGGAACATATTTTGAAGCATTTATAATGAAATATTGTTCATGGTTACTGAGTTCTTGTTCAGTTTCTACTTTGTTTTATTTAAGAAAGGGGACATTCTCCACATAATCGACAAAAAACCTGATGGTTGGTGGCTGGCCAAGGATGCTGAAGGGAATGAGGGTCTTATTCCCAGAACCTACTTGGAGGTTAGTCCTGCTCATTTGTGCCTTTCCTGCTACAAAGTGTTTCTGTTCTGATGATGATACGGCGTGGATCTGTACTTCTGACCTGTTAGCAGCCATGGGGAAGTGCGTGTATTAACTGCCCGCTTCCTGGGCCCCCATCGTGAGCTCTGGAACATTCCCGTCATGAAGATGCCGTGGGGGTTAGTGCTGTTTTCAAGTACTGGCCATCTTAGTTTTGAGACCGTCTCTCACTGGGTTGCCAAGTAGGCCACCAAGTCCTGGGGATCTGCCTGTCTTAGCCTCCCCAGTGCTCAGTAACCATTATTGTAGTCTGAAATTCTTTTAGCACAGAGATGGGGAGATGGAGAACAAGCAGCTGCTGTGGTGATAATCCACACAGTCATTTTTGGATTTGATTTATTTCACCAATTTGCCACTCCCTGTGAGTGTTTTCTTGTATGTTTGACAGTGCTGGTTGTGGTCGTCAAAACCAACCTCATTATTGTTGTTTGCATTTATTAAACTCCTTGTTTTCTACTTATATCTTTCCTTATTGAGTGTAACATCTGCTATGTTATTAATGAAGATGTTAGCCTTAAGACATTTGTGTCTGATATTTTTGTTGACTTCCAGCTGTGTGTATTTTTGTTACGTAAACCTGTCAGGGTGTTCACTCATGACTTTTGGTTTTATATTTGATATTACTTCTGAAAAGGGCTTTCTTATTCCACGATTATCTTTTTCCAACACTTTCACTGATCCTTTTCTTAATTTTTAATTTAAATTCTATCTAACATAAACAGATATGTGATTTATGTTGGTTAAAACTTGTCTCCTTTCTCACTCTCTCTCTGTCTCTCTCTCTCTGTCTCTGTCTGTCTGTCTGTCTCTCTCTCTCTGTCTCTCTGTCTCTGTCTCTGTCTCTCTCTCTTTCTCTCTCTTACAAAATCTTGCTGTGGAGCCCAAGCTAGCCTAGAATTCATGATCCTCCTGACTCAGGTTCCCAAGTTTTGAAATTACCATTCCTTCCTGTCATTTTTTTCAAATAGTGAAATTAGCAAACACGTGTTCCGTGTTCCACATCACATACAAGGATTCTCATCCATGACAGGTCTTCTTTAAAACACTGGTACTTTTGTTGATTGATTTTATATTGATTGACACTCACTTTGCATGTCCCCAATTTTCTAGCCATATAATAAAAAAGACAAGCAAGAATCGAGTGAAGAAGGCAGCAAGGAGGGCAGCGAAGAGGACGTGGAAGTGGTGGATGAAACTGCGAACGGAGCCGAAGTAAAGCAGAGGTAACGAGGGGGAGAAGGCAGCTGGGTAGCATAAAGAAGCCTGTGCTGCCTGCGTGTGTGCACGCATGCGTGGAGCCATGCACCTTGCTTTTTGATACTGGGTCTCTCTGGGACCTGGAGCTTGCTCACTGGGCTAGGCTTCGTGGACACTGGGCCCCAGGCACCATTCTGTCTCCACCTTCCCAGCTCTGAGATCAGTGCATATGCTTGGCTTTTTATGTCATCTCTAGGGAACTGAACTCAGGTCTTCACACTTGCATGGGAAGCATTTTACCAAGTAAGCCATCTCCAGCCCCAGAAACTTTTGGTTTTATTTTTACTATCATAAATAATTCTGTAAGTGTCACAGTTCAGATGGAAAGGGATCCTAGCTAGCAGTCGGGAGCCGGAGAACACTGAGTGTTACAACTCGGGTGGACGAGCGCTCTGGCAGTCGGCAGTCAGCAGTCAGGAGTCATGGAGCACAGGTCACAGTAAGCATAGCAGCTTACAGCCCTGCTCTAGGAAAAGGTCGCCCCAACATAACAGCTCTGCTGCGGCAGGAGAGTGCTTCCCCAGGGAAGTTGTTACAGCTCTGCTCCAGTGCTCTGGAGTGTAGCAAACCTTCCCCTGCTCCAAAGGGTAGCAACTCTGCTCTGCAGGAGGAAGGTTTCCCCAGCTACATCTCTGACCAAAGTGTTACAGCCCTGCTCTGGTGAACGAAGGTCTCACCCAAACCTGGTTCAAGAGATTTATTAGGGGGCTGGAGAGATGACTCAGGGGTTAAGAGCATTGCCTGCTCTTCCAAAGTTCCTGAGTTCAATTCCCAGCAACCACATGGTGGCTCACAACCATCTGTAATGAGATCTGGTGCCCTCTTCTGGCCTGCAGGAATACACGCAGACAGAATATTGTTTACATAATAAATAAATATTTTTTTAAAAAAGAGATTTATTGGGAAGAATCCAGGAGAGTGACTCCTCTTGGAAGGGAAGCCTCTAGGAGAGTCGTTGCCTCTTCCAGGGAGGGAAGAAGAACAGCCACAAACTGAACAGGCACAGGGCTTATATATGGCTTCTTAGGGGTGGAATTTTCCAGGGAGAAGAGGGATTGGTTTTCCCTGCTCAGGGATTGGTTAGTTTAGTTGGTCAGGGACAGAGATGGCTGATCTCAGATCCAGATTTATTTCTTTCACTGACTTTTGTAAGGCTCTAGTTTGGGGGCCAGGGCATATTTCTTTCACTGACTCTGATTCTAGGGTCAAAGTGTGTTTCTTTGGCACTGGTTTCAGAGTCAGAGTGTGTTTCTTTGGTTCTGGTTTCAGGGTTAAAGTATTCCTTTCACTGGCTCAGGTCTGAGCCAGCGTGTGTTTCTTTCACTGGCTCTGATTTCAGGGCCAAGCTGGGTTTCTCTGGCTGACCCTTTTCCCCTACAAATTCAACACTTTCATGAAATAGAGACATGTGCTGCTACTTTAATTTTGTAATGATTTTTAGGGCATTTAGTTCTAGCTTGGCCTCCTCTTTAAGACTACTGTTTAGTTTTCAAAACTGATTGATGATTATATACTACTTTGAGTGCCCAGTTGGAATAGGCATACCTGGTCCCTGCGCTGACCTTGCTCCTTTGTTTCCCTAGAACTGATTCTCACTGGAGTGCTGTTCGAAAAGCTCTCTCAGAGGTTGGTTATCACCTGTCTCGTGTTTTGTGTCTAATAATAGTGACGTAATTGGCAAGTAAGATACATTTGGTTTGTTACTTAGTACTTCAGACTGAGTTCAGAGCAGAATAGAGACTGGGGGACAGCAGAGATCCTGGCAGATGCAAGGTGTACCAAGCAAAAGGCGTCTCCTGCCTGCTGGGCCCATGATCCAAATAGCATTTCTCATTAGGTCCTTCTGTGTGAGAAGTAGAGCATCTCATCTGTGATATAATTTAAGAGCTTGGGATTATCCTGTGTTCCTACGGGAGTCTTCTATCATTTTGGGGAAACTGATATTAGATGTCAGCTATTTGAAAAACATAAAAAAAGACATCAGAATAAGAAATTACCCATAATTCTGTGAAGAAATTATATAACATAAGAAAATCCTTCCTCTCAGCCCCTAAGCCATCTCCATTAACAGTGTACTGAGTCGCCTTCCCAACTGTACTCCCTCTCTTAATTACAAGGACGTGCTTGTGTGGGGGTGGGCAGAAGTTCACATGCCCAAAGCATCCGTCAAGTCCAAGGTGTGGGTCAGATGCACTAGTGACCATTTGTTCAGGGACATGTGCTGTGGAGCCGCTGGCGTAGAACTCAGAGCTCTGTACTTTAGTCACTATGAAGGTCAAATTCATTAGAGAGACCAGGGTTCATGGTGAGTGTCACCCTCGAGGAATTGGGGGTGACACTGCAGTATTTCTTACCTCGAAGGCTGTGTTTTGTATTTTTCTCTTTGGGGATGTGATTGAAATGGTGTTGAGGTATTACACAGACGAAGAGAGGAATGGAAACAAGTCTATTTCATTTTCCTCTCTTCAGCAGATAAACACGATTGAAACGTTAGCCACCATGGGAGCTATTCCTGCAGGGTTCCGGCCGTCCCTGCTCGCCCAGCTGCTGGATGACGGTAACACGGGGCTCTCAGTCTCCACTCTTGTAGTTAAGCAGTCAAAGCTGAACTTTAATTTTTCTGTTATTGTCAAAACAAGTGAAGATCCTAAATCTACCCCTCCCGTGTGTGTCTGTGTATGCATGTGCATGTGCATGTGTGTTCCTTTGTGATGAGGCCAGAGAACACCATTTGCCTTCCCAAATTGTTTCCTACTGTATTTTCTGAGGTAAGGGCTCCTCACTTAGTTTGGCTATACTTGCTAGGCAGCAAGCTCCAGGAATCTCCTCCATTTCTGCTCTCAAGCACAGGGAACACTGCTGTAGTATGCCTGGCTCTTGCCTGTTCTGAGGGATAGAACTGAGGTCCTCATGCTCATGTGTAGGTGGATTTTTCTGTCCCCCTCTGCCAGCTCCCAAATCATGACATGGAGAGTCCTTATTAATTATAAAAGCCCAGCTGATAGCTTAGGCTTGTTCCTAACTACCCCTTATGACTTAAATTAGCCCATCTTGAATCATCTGTGTGTTGCCATGTGACTTGTGGCTTTTACCTCTTTTCTTGCATGTCTATTCCCATTAGTCAGTTAGTGACTCTATCCTTCTTCCCATCATTCTCTCTGCCCCAAATCCATCCAGCTTTTTTTGTTTGTTTTTGTTTCTCGAGACAGGGTTTCTCTGTAACTTTGGAATTAGCTCTTGTACATGAGGTTGGCCTTGAACTCACAGAGATCCACCTGCCTCTGCCTCCCAAGTGCTGGGATTAAAGGTGTATGCCACCACCGACTGGCTGTGTTTTGTTAAACCCGTCTGAGTGACAAATCTTTACAGTGTACAAAATGATCAACATTTCCCCATTTTTGTCTAAATGTAAAGGAAGGGTTTTAACTCTAACATAATAAAATTATAAACAAGAACAATTATCAGGTAAGGATTATATTTACAGTGTCCAGTTCATTTGTATTTGGCATATTTGGAGAAAAAAGTACCATTATCTATCCTATCTTGATGAGTTCAAAGCTCTGTGCCTAATATACCTTCTATCATAACTAAGGAAAACTATAACTATGACTATCTAGTCTTAAACTCCATCAAAAACCCCAGAAGGATATATTGTTACCTTAATAAACAGGAAGTACAGATCATACAACTTCCAAAACTATAGAAATGACAGAGATATCTGTCTTCCTGGACAATCACTCAAGGTTCCTCTGTAGCATTAGGGCATCCATCTTAGGCCTACAGGTCTAGAATATCTAACAAACTTTTCTCTAAAGCAGGAATTTTGAAGGACTGTCTCACCTTCTATTGGCAAAATTAGACAGTCTTTTTCCTTTGTACCTGCTTGTCCAGTTTGTACAGCATATTGTCAGCAGTCAAGGTAAGAACAGTCCCCTCCCCGCCCCAGTGGGTAACCTTGCCACAATGAAAACAAACTCCATTTAGAGGTTTTTTGATATCTAATATCTTTTCTGAAGTAAACTGATGTTGCCAGGAGCAGATATATTTCATTCTCACAAAAAGCTCTATGTTAATAAAACATTTTAAATGCTTTAAATATTCTGTAGGCCTTTGAAGTATTTGAAGATCACCTGTCTATCTAAAATATATCTCTGATTTTTAAAAGCATACCTAACATGACTACAAATTTGGTTGTAATGGGTGACTAGCTACTAACCTATATTTCTTTATTATCCAAAATAGTTTGTAATAACTTTGAAGGACTAGAACTTTGTTACATTGTTAAATGAACTGTATATGTACAACACATTAAACAAGAGTGGAAATGTCTATATAGTAGTTCTAACAAAAATTGCCTTAAATTTGTATCTGCATACAAAAATCCATACCAATGTAAAATATGAGACTAGTAGGCTCAGCATTCTATCCTTTTATGCCATCATTTTTATACTATATCCCCCCCCATCTCTTCAGAAAGAGATCCCTGAATCTAATCTTATTTTCTCAGGTTTTTCCCTGGCCATGACCAAAACCAACTTGAAACCAACCACCACTTAATGATGACAAACATCTATAACCCACTGAATGACCAAAAACTACCCACCCCATCTCTTAGGGATATGGGTGTTACATTATTTATACTGCTTCCTGTTGTCTGGGGATGCTGGCATCTTTGGGGGACCCTGAGACTATTAGGATGATGGTCAAGTACTGACTAGACTAGTTTATGAAGCTGAACCATCTTAGCCAGCAGCCTTGAAGCTGTTCTGGATACAGAATTTTGAGGAAACTGCAACAGAAGGCACTCTGAGGTCCTGGATCACCTGGGCTACCCATTGGTAGTCTGATACCCTTACTCTGAAAACATACAAACTTTCAAAAGTACCATACATATCTGTATTAACACAAGTATAGAATGTGCATGTGCACAAGTCAGTTAAAGATGATTTTTTTTGTTTTATGTTTGAGCAGGTAAAAGGCATCTATCAACTTTATAAGTTTGTACTGTATAATAAAACTGTAATATAAATATCTATGCTATATGAAAGGATGGCATGTATAATCATGTATAATAATGTTTAATAAGTCATGAGGACTCTGGAGCCAACAAGATTTATCATGTCTAATCTCATCTCAGAGCTGTTCCCATATCAAGGAATTGGCTTACAAGATACCTGTCCTGTAGTCCTTTTTTGGTTTCTTCCCCTATGTCTGTATCCAAGATACTGAGGAGGTCTCCTCTGTTAAAATCTGATCTCTTAATCTGTAATGAATCCACAACCTTTTATTTTCTGTGGAAGCAAAAGCATAGCCTCTTCTCTAACGCAACATGTTTTTTTGACTTCCAGTTTGAAGTTAAGACAACTTCAAATATGTAGTTTGGTTTAATTTAGCAGTTTCCATAATCTAATGTCTCATTGGATTATGCGCTATAACTTGTTCATCAACAATCAAAAAATTTGAAGACAACATAATAACATATAGGATCAAGACTCCCTGTGTATTTCCCATCTCTACATGGATTATTCTCTTTTTGTATTACTTTTCTCTCTCTTTAAAGAAGACTTTATTATTTTTAAACTACTTTTCTTTTTTTTTTTTTTTTGTTTTATTTTGTTTTTCGAGACAGGGTTTCTCTGTAGCTTTAGAGCCTGTCCTGGAACTAGCTCTTGTAGACCAGACTGGCCTCGAATTTTTAAACTACTTTTCTATGACTGTCTATACCTATTTTTTCCCTTAGGCCTATACACATTGTTAAACACACTGTAACCTGTTTAGAGGTTTTTCTTTCTGAACCTGCTTTATTGCGTATCTGTAACCTTTTCTGTCTACATGAGCAAAATCTGAAACCCCCCATTTGGCTTAGCTCATGGTGCACTGGCCGCTCAAGCACGCAGGAAACTGCTGAGAGATGTGTCTCTGTATTGCGGCAAGCATAAGAGACACAAGAATAGGAAACTGCATTTTCTCAATTTTTGTGTGTTTAGAACCTTTTTAAAAGCTTTTTCAGGTCTTACAATATACATGGGCAAATGTCAGGTGTCATTTGTAGGTGGACTTTTCTGTCCCTCTGCCAGCTCCCAAGTCATGACATGGAGACTTATTAATTATAAAAGCTCAGCTGAAGCCAGGCAGTAGTAGGGCACACCTTTAATCCAGCACTTGGGAGGCATAGGCAGGCAGATCTCTGTGAGTTCAAGGCCAGCCTGGTCAACAGAGTGAATTTCAGGACAGGCTCCACAGCTACTGAGAAACCCTGTCTTGAAAAAAACAAAACGAAAAGAGAAAGAAAGAAAGAAAGAAAGAAAGAAAGAAAGAAAGAAAGAAAACAAAAGCTCAGCTGATAGTTTAGACTTGTTTCTAAGTAGCTCCTATGATGTGGGATTCCCCTCTGTATGCTATGAATACCATTGGTTAATAAAGAAACTGTCTTGGATCTGGACAGGCAATAGAGGTAGGTAGGGAAAACTAAATTGAATGCTGGGAGAAAAAAGGAGGAGTTAGGAGAAGCCATGGAGCTGCTGCCAGAGACAGATATGCCAGAACTTTACGAGGTAAGCCACTGCCATGTGTTAATGCACAGATTAACGGAAATGGGTTAAATTAAGTGGGGAAAACTAAACTGAATGCTGGGAGGAAGAAGGCAGAGTCAGAGAGAAGCTATTGAGCCGCCACCAGAGACAGATGCACTGAAACTTTGCTGGTAGGCCACGACCTCATGGTGATACACATATTACTAGAAATGGGTTGAATTAAGATATAAGAGTTAGCCAATAAGAAGCTAGAGCTAATGGGCCAAGCAGTGATTTAAATAATATAGTTTCTGTGTGATTATTTTCGGTCTGAGCTGCCAGGAAATGAGCAAGTGGCCTCCTCCTTCAACACTCTTGTAACTTAATCCATCTCTAGTCATTTATGTGTTACTACGTGATTCACGGCTTTTACCTCATTTCTTGTATGTCTGTTTCCTCTTGTCAACTGGCAACTCTGCCCTTTTTCTTCCCAGCATCCTCTTTTCCTCAGAAATCCTGCCTAGCTATTGGCCGTTCATTTTTTTTATTAAACCAGTCTGAGTGACAAATCTTTGCAGTGTACAAAGAGATCATTCCACAACATGCATGGCAAGTGCTTTGCTTACTGAGCCATCTCCAGAACCCTGAATCTCATCCCTTGAGTATTTGTCTTTTCGTCACCCTCCCTATGGCATCAGGGGTGGCCAGGCTGGTGCTCTGGGTTCCAGCCACTTTCCTAGTTTCACAAATGGTTTGAAAGAAAATGTCCCCCAAAAGGAATGGCACTATTAAGTGTGGCTTTGTTAGAGGAAGTGTGTCACTGTGCAGGTAGGCTTTGAGGTCTCATATATGTTCAAGCCACACCCAGTGGACAGTTCACTTCTTGTTGCCTGCTGGTCAAGATGTAGGACTCTTAGCTCCTGTTCCAGCACTATGCCTGCCTGTATGCTACCTTGCTTCCTACCATGATGATAATGGATTAAATCCTTAAAATGTAAGCCACTCCAATTAAATGTTTTTCCTTTATAAGAGTTGTTGTGGTTATGGAGTCTCTTCATAACAATAGAAACCCTAAGACAGCTGTCCTTACCTCTATCTTTAGCCAACCCTCTCCAGCCTTTCCCCCATTGGTACGTGCCTAATAAGTATTAGCAGGACATCTAATCCTGCTGCCTTTAAGGACCAACCCCCAAGCCCCATCCCATTAAGTCCTGCTCTGTAACAGGACTTTTCCAGAGCATTCTCTCTACCTGTTGTTTGTTCCCTTGTTCATTTTGGGCTTTCCCAGTGCTTAAGAACATCTGTCTATGAGCTGTTGTAAAGAAGACCCATGGTGACAGGTGTCTTAAGAACATCTGTCTATGAGCTGTTGTAAAGAAGACCCACGGTGACAGGTGTCTTAAGAACATCTGTCTATGAGCTGTTGTAAAGAAGACCCATGGTGACAGGTGTCTTAAGAACATCTGTCTATGAGTTGTTGTAAAGAAGAACCATGGTGACAGGTGTCTTAAGAACATCTGTCTATGAGCTGTTGTAAAGAACCATGGTGACGGGTGTCTTAAGAACATCTGTCTATGAGCTGTTGTAAAGAAGAACCATGGTGACAGGTGTCTTAAGAACATCTGTCTATGAGCTGTTGTAAAGAAGAACCATGGTGACAGGTGTCTTAAGAACATCTGTCTATGAGCTGTTGTAAAGAAGAACCATGGTGACAGGTGTCTTAAGAACATCTGTCTATGAGCTGTTGTAAAGAAGACCCATGGTGACAGGTGTCTTAAGAACATCTGTCTATGAGCTGTTGTAAAGAAGAACCATGGTGACAGGTGTCTTAAGAACATCTGTCTATGAGCTGTTGTAAAGAAAAACCATGGTGACAGATGTCTTCTGTGTGTACCTGAGCTGCTTGATTTCCTTGGAGTGACTTCTTGAGGTTCCCTCTGATAAAGTGGCTCTTTCCCGTGTCTTTCCATCCTTCCCCGGGATTCCTGCCATGGTTATGTTGGTTTCCCCACACCCTTGAAACTACCTGAGTGGAGATAGACTTTCTTTTTGGTTGCCAGCCCCAAATGGAGGAGTCTTGTTAATCATGAAAGTTTGCCCTTTAGCTTAGGCTTGTCTCAACTAGCTCTTACAACTTAAATTAACCCATTTATGTTTTTTTTTGTTTTTTGTTTTTTGTTTTTTTTTGTTTGTTTGTTTGTTTTGTTTTTCGAGATAGGGTTTCTCTATGGTTTTGGAGCCTAACCTGGAACTAGCTCTTGTAGACCAGGCTGGTCTCGAACTCACAGAGATCGACCTGCCTCTGTCTCCCAAGTGCTGGGATTAAAGGCGTGCGCCACCACCGCCCGGCTAACCCATTTATGTTAACCTATGTTCTGTCACATGGTGTTGCCTCTCTTCCATCTTGCTCGTGTTTCCTCTCTGTCTGGCTGGTGACTCCTCCTTTCTTCTTCCCAGAGTCCTCTCTGTCCCTGGAAGTCTGGTCTAACCTCTTCCTGCCTGGCTATTGGCCGTTTAGCTCTTTATTAAACCACTCTTCACAATGTAAACAAATATTCTGCTACATTTGAGCACCCTGAAAACTCATGTGTTGACTTCATGTGTCAGTCCCTCAGCTGTAAGCTAACGAGGGCAGGATGCATCTCTCAGGTTCACTATTCTGGTTCTGACTTGGCTCCAGAACTTTTTTTTGAGTGAGTAGTGATTTCTACAATAGGAAGTTCAGTTGTAGGCCTGTGATCGTGATCCCAGCATGTGGGAGGCAGAAGTAAGAGAACCGGAAGCTCAAAATCATCCTTGGCTACATAGAGAGACCAGCTAGGTATTTATAGGAGACATTATCTCAAAAAATTAATTAAAAGTAAAATTAATTATGTATTGTTTTCCTTATCTCTAAAATGTGATTGCAGATTTCTTAAATTTTACACAAGTATTTGAATGAATTCTTATTATCATAAGGCAGCTTTTTGTCTAAGCATCTAGAACTCTCTTAGATCACCTTGAGGTGACCTTTATGTATTTTTGTCTTAATTTTTGTGCCCTATTTTAATAAAGAAGCATATATTGGTCCATCTGCCTTGGAAATTGAATTCTTAGTGAGTACATGGCTTTTCAGAAATTTTTTTTGCTAGGTTTGTCGTGTAACAGTATGGATTTAGGGTTTTGACTTTCATTTCTCTTTTGTAAGAAAATAAAGGGGGTGTTATTTTTGCAGGGAACCGGTTTCAAGCAAGCTACTTCTTACAGCCCGAGCTCACAACATCGCAGCTGGCCTTCAGAGATCTACTGTGGGATGCTAAGGCAGGCACGGTAGGTGTGCTTACTGTTGGTCAAATGAGAGTGCCCAGTGTCTGTCCTGTGACAAGTGTGTAGATAGCATGTAAAATGGAAATTGACAAATGCTTTGCAGAGAATACACTGTGTATTTCTGAAAAATACTTTATAATTTGAACTTTGTATCTCAACTTTATTTTCCTTTCTCTTCTATTGTTGTTCTCTCATTACAAAAGAAATAATTCTAAGTTTATATTTTTAGTACATTTATTTATTTTACATCCCTGCCTCAGTTTCTCCTCTCTCCTCTCTCCTCTCCTTACAGGCCCTATCCCCTACCCCTCCCCTCTGTCCCCATCCCCCACCCCTCAGTCCACTCTTCCATTTCTCTTTAGGAAAGGGCAAGTCCCCCATGAGTATCAAGAAAAAATTACATATCAAGGTACAGTAGGACTAAAACCTCCCATGGACACGGTGACACAGTATGAGAAGCAGGATCTCAAGAGCCAGCAAAAGAGTCAGAGACAGCCCCTGACCCTAGTGTTAGGAGTCCCACAAGAGGGCCAAACTGCATAACTGTACATATAAGCAGAATGTCTATATCAGTCCCATGCAGACTCGCTGGCTGTTGGTTGAAACTCTGGGAAGCCCCTAGGAGTCCAGGTTAGTTGACTGTGTGAGTTGTCTTCTGGCGTCCTTGACCCCTCTCGCTCTTACAATCCTTTCTCTCCCCTCTTTTCCACGGTTCCCCGAACTCCCCTAATGTTTAGCTGTGGATCTGCATCTGTTTCCATCCTCACTGATAACAATTGGGCCAGGCATCAGTCTGGTCACAGTAGGTGGACAGTTCAGGCTGCTTATCCGTTACTGCTAGGAGTCTAAGCTGGGGTCCTCCAGTAGACTCCTGAGAGAGTCTCCTGTCCTAGACTTCCACTGGACCCTGAAATGACCCCCAGAAGTCCCCTCAGCACTTTCCTCCTCGGTACTTCCCCAGCCTGACTGCTCATGTTCCCATCCACACCCACCCTCAGTCCACTGACAGATCTCTTGTTTTCCCCTGCCCAGGGAGCTCTAGGTGTTTAACCCCCATTGATACCTAGCCTGTCTATGTCTGCGGATTATAGAATAGTTATCCTTTATTTTACAGATAATATCGACTTGTGAGTGAGTACATATCATGTTTGCCTTTCCCAGATTTGGGTTACCTTGCTCAGGATGATTTTTTTCTAGTTCTATCCTTTTGCCTTCAAATTTCCTGCTATCCTTTATTTTAACAGCTGAGTAATACTCAGTTGTGCAAATGTACCACATTTTCTTTATATATTCCTTGGTTGAGGGTCAGACATCTAGATTGTTTCCAGTTTCTACCTAGTACAAATAAAGCTGCTATGAACATAGCTGAGCAAGTGTCCTTATGGTATGATGGTTAAGCATTCTTTGGGGTATAGGTCCAAGATTGGTATAGCTGGGTCTTATGGTAGATCTAAGTTTATATCTTTATCATTCTTTAATTTTTTTTTTTTTGAGACAAGATCTCACCATGTAGCTCTGGCTGTTCTGTCAATTTTTTTTCCTGAAGAAATAAATTTTATATAATTTTTATGTACTTGGGTGTTTTAGCTGCATGTATGTCTGTGTACCACATGTGTGCCTGATGCCTGCAGAGGCCCAAAGAAGAGGAAGAGGAGGAGGAGGAGGAGGAGGAGGAGGAGGAGGAGGAGGAGGAGGAGGAGGAAGAAGAAGAAGAAGAAGAAGAAGAAGAAGAAGAAGAAGAAGAAGAAGAAGAAGAAGAAGGAAGAAGAAGAAGAAGAAGAAGAAGAAGAAGAAGAAGAAGAAGAAGAAGAAGAAGAAGAAGAAGAAGAAGAAGAGAAGAAAGAAGAAGAAGAAGAAGAAGAAGAAGAAGAAGAAGAAGAAGAAGAAGAAGAAGAAGAAGAAGAAGAAGAAGAAGAAGAAGAAGAAGAAGAAAAGTTGAGACCCCTAGAACTGGAGTTATAGATAGTTCTGAGCCGCCTTGTGGGTGCTGGTAATCTAATCCCAGATATCTGGAAGATCAGCTGGTTCTCTTAACCACTGAACCATCTCTCCAGCCCTGTCCGGCCCTCTATCTTAATTATTCTTTACCTCATTTTTTTCATATGTAAAAAGGGAGTGATTAATAATAATAGCAATAATTCTTTCAGCAGAGTTGTTGTGGGGATTAAATGATAAAGAACGATGCTGGGCACATAGGAACTCAATAAACGTTAGTTTTAAAGTTTGGTGAAGTACCTCTGTTGTGTGATGTTACTGGGGAGATATTCCTGCTCACCCCATGACAGGCCAAAGAAATAATTCTGTGGAGTCCAGTGTGAACCAGCCAGTCGATGGGGCCACTTCAAGAAGAAGCATGGGTGCCTTGTGTAGTTGTGTCACTGAGAAGCTCCACCCCAGCATGGGTGCTCACTTAAGAAAGCTGCACTGGGAATTGTCTCCCACAACCGCTAACCTACAACTTAAAGGCAACCACTCCAACAAGCCTCAGAAAGGGGTTGTCCTAAGTAGGGTTTCTATTGCTGTGATAAAACACCATGAAGAGAAGCAACTTGGGGAGTAAAGGGTTTATTTCTTCTTAGAACTCTCAGGTCACCTCCAGCACTGAGGGAAGGCAGGGCAGGAACTCGAGGCAGGAACCTGACGACAGGAGCTGAAATAGACGCCTCAGAAGAGTGCCGCTTACTGGCTGGCTCCTCATGGACAGCTACCACAGCAGAGCTCACACACATTTTATAGGAATGACTGGAAACTAGAACACTGATTCCATAGTCGAATCATTTATTTTACCTGTGAGTCCTTCCTGCATGTCCTTTTTATTGCAGTTTGTAAGTAATTAAGGAAAAAAATGCAGCTTTCAAATATAGCTGTATGAAAATTTACCTCAAATGACTGTCTTTTATATTAAGTATACTTCACTGAAAACTGTGTGTACGTTTGTGTAAAATTCTTGTTTTTTAAAAAATCTATATGTATTTTCTTTTTATTCCTTTGCTTGCTTGTTTTTAAAACAGGGTCTCATGTAGCCCAGACTAGCCTTGAACTCTCAATCTTTCTCCTTCACCTCCTAAGTTCTGAGATTTCCAGAGTGAATTGCTGTTCCTAGTTTTGTATTTATTTTTTTAAGATGTATTTATAAAAGATGTTTTGTAGCTGGGGTGGTGATGCACTCTTTTAATTCCAGCACTTGGGAGGCAGAAGCAGGTGAATTTCAGTGAATTTGAAGCCAGCCTGATCTTCAAAGCAAGTTCTAGGACAGCCAAGACTGTTATACAGAGAAACCATCTTGAAAAACAAAACAAAAAAAAGATGTTATGTAAAATTAATTGATTTTATTATAAATAACAAATAATAGTAATAAATTTTGTGCTTAATTTTCCTTTCAGATTATGTCAAGACTAAGTCGTGTGTCTTTGATTCTGACCCTCTGGAGCTGTAAAATGATTCCTCTCCCAGGAACAAGCATACAGGTTCTCAGTAGACATGTGCGTCTCTGTCTGTTTGATGGTAGTAAGGTAAGAACCAAGTCCACTGGAAGCTAAGTGAAGTCACCCCAGGATAAGGGGAAAGGATTTTATTAACACCATGTATTTTATATATATACATACACAGCATATACACATTAAGGCTTCTTGCACCCATACTGGTTCTGATTATGTAGGTTTAACTCCTGGTTCATTGAGTTGTTGGGGGTGATATTGGTATATCACTAGCAATGTTATCTCAGCTAATGTATCTGAGGTACTAATGCTCATCTCCTACTGTTATACTCAGCCCAGGTCTTAACTATAGTATTAAAGTATATAGTATTATATATACACTGGTGTAACCAACACCTTAAGTAAGAAAACAGAGCATTGCCATGTCTACACAAAGCTTTCCATTCTATTCCTCCCTGATTCTAGAGACTTTTTTTCACCCAATACCAAAAAAAGTCTGAATGATTATTTTATTATTATTATTTTTTTTTATTTATTTATTTTTATTTTTTTTTTGGTTTTTTGAGACAGGGTTTCTCTGTGGTTTTGGAGCCTGTCCTGGAACTAGCTCTTGTAGACCAGGCTGGTCTCGAACTCACAGAGATCCGCCTGCCTCTGCCTCCCAAGTGCTGGGATTAAAGGCGTGTGCCACCACCACCCGGCTTGAATGATTATTTTAAAACAAACATATCTTTTATGAGAAAATTCTTAGTGCCTAGATAGAAATCTGTAGCTTTAACTGCAAATTCTGGGAAGAATAAAGACTCAAAATAAGTTGTCTAAGCTACCAACTTAACTTAAAAACCTAGGAGTAGAAGACTGAGTTAAGCCAGAGAGGGAAGACCCATGCAAAATAGGCATGGCATATTTCATAGACTTAGGTCACAGGCTGTATCCGCATGTTTCTCTCCCACCCACCAGTTCCCAAATAACACTCAGAGGCTTGATATTAATTATATATTACTTGCTAGCTTTTTCATTTAAATTAACCCATATCTATTAATCTAATTATTGCCATGTGGCTGTGGCATTACCAATCTGCTGGCACATTGTTCCTTGGGCAACTGGATGGTGCCTTGCTCCAACTCCTCCCTTCTCTTGTATCTCTGTTTGGATTTCCTGCCTGGCTCTATCCTTCCGTGTCATAGGCCAAAGCAGTTTTATTTATCAACCAATGAGAACAACACATATTCACAGCATATAGAGAGACATCCCACAGCATTTCCCCTTTTCTGTCTAATCAGAATGAAAGGGGAAGGGAATGTGAGCTGAGCAGCAGCATTGGACTCTCTCTGTTCCCTGGTTGAGGTCACAGTGTGACCAACTGCCTCAAGATCTTGTGGCCACATCTAGAGACACTTTCTTATCACCATACTCTCAAGCAATGAGCCAGTGAACCCAACCTTCCTTAAGTTTCTGTGGTTGGTTATTTTGCCGCAACAGTAAGAAATGGAACAGCTCTACATAGCATTAACAGAAAGATAAGTAGAGAAATCCTGCAATATCTGGTGGTCAGGACAGCCAAGTGTCATTGTCAGCTGAATAAAATAAAGAGCCAGCTCACTTAGGACTAACCAGCTCCACCGTTTGCTGGCATGAGACCTGACCAAATGATGTGGCCCTGCTCACACTGTCCTCAGGGTTGATGTGAGGACTAAGTGAGTTAATACAAGTGAAACATGTAGGACTCCATTCAGCACAGGAGAGCATGATGTTGAGGGATGATGGTTGCAACTTAGGAGGGTGCTGCAGAGGGAGATGGAGGAGGCAAGAATCAACCAAATGTGCTGGGCTAGATAGGAGGGCAGAGTGTTAAGCAGGCAGGAGGCCTTCGACTTCCACATGTGATGGATGAGTTCATCCTTCATTGAACGTGGAATGTCTAATTGTGATCCTCATTTCCACACCTCTGTATAGAACCACTGCCAGTAGGTGTCACCGGTGACCACTGGTGACCAAAAGGAGATGAAGTGCCCGTTTGTTTGTTTGTTTGTTTTAGAAACAGTCTCCCAGATACACCCGGTCTGGCCTTTCACAAGAGCTAGGAGGCCAGCTTTGTTTGTTCGTTTGTTTGAGACAATGTCCTGCCCAGGCTAGGCTGGAATTCATCCTCTTGCTTCTGCTGGGATTACAAATGTACACCACAACATCATGCTTCAGTTTGAAGTTTAATTTTTTTATTAATACATGAAAATAATAAAACTTATACCAAAATCATAGATTGTAACTCATAAAAGTGATTTGTATCAGATTTCATGTTATAGGTGTATCTTAGTAGGAGCGCACGTCCTCACACTGTTTATTCTTCCACGAGAAATCTAAGACTGCTGCAAATAAGAGGTGCTGTTGTTGATACCAAGCAAGAACGTGGCACTTGTGGAGACGTCCCCCACCCCTCCCCGCCAACACAGCTGAAGTCTCTGAGCAGTTCACTAAAGGGCTCTGGTACCCTAGGTAGCAGGGAGATGGAAAGGAGCCCCGGACTTTCAGCTGGACACTTCATCTTCGCTGATTTTCTCTTGGTAGAAATGGAATTCAGGGCCTCCCGCGTGCTGAGCGCATGCTCTGCACTGTCCCCACCCTCAGCTGTATGCTCGGTTTTCTCTTCCTTCTAATCTTTTGTTCTTCTGTTTTCTTTGTCCTATATACACACAGAGAGAGGGGAAAAGAGAAAGAGAGACAGATAGAGAGAGCACCACGTCGATGCTGTTCAGTACAGAGTTGTTGATGCTTTGGGACTCAGAAGTTCAGGAGTCTCAAAGGCTCCTACAGTGTGGTTTCAAATGAGAAAATCTCGTTTCAGGTTCTGAGCAACATCCATACAGTTCGAGCAGTCTGGCAGCCTAAAAAACCCAAAACATGGACCTTTTCTCCCCAGGTAAGTCATCGCTGAGTGGGTTTCTTTACCTGCAAAGTGTACGGTCCAGCATGCAGCTCCCAAAGTGTGGGACATGGAGCGTGCAGTGCGTAGGGTCAAATGGAAATCTTTGTAGTCTGTTTTTCTTTGCCAGTTTTGGCAAAAATCCCTCAAGCTCCCAGTCACTGGAGCTGTGATTTCTGTGAGTCACCTCTCTCGGTAGATTTCAATATTAGGAAATGTCCCCTGATGGAGCAGAAAGCACGAAGTTAAGATTAGGATTGGGGTATTTTCCAGAAATGAAATCTTGCAACTGTGCTAATGGCACCTGTATTTTCCTCAGGTACAAATCAAAGGCAGCGCCTCAGGGACGAGTGCCTTACACCCAGGTCCTGTCAGGGCTGGGGTGAGGTTAGGGCTTCAGCCAGAGTCAGTTCCACACAGACGCTAGTGAGTCAAGGCTGTCTTGTTCTTTTTACGGTACTGTTTGTGGTTGACTTCTTTCCTACCTCTAAGGACTCATTGTTGAGCATTCTCTCCCCTCCCACAACCCACTCCTTTGTTCCACTGTACGCAGGAAGCCCTTCATTTCCCTTCCTCTTACTGCGTCAGGTCTTACTTAGCACAAGACAGAGGGTCAGGGAGAGGGCACAGGCTATGCTGGAGGCTCAGCCACTTCTCTTGATGTGGCATGTGTCCTCCTCGGTGGCACAACTCCTCAAAGCCCTTGGTGTCCCTCACACCTGCCTCTAGGGAGCACTGCTTGTCTCTTGGCTCCGACCTTCACTGTTTGCCCCTGTGCACACGCAGTGGTAAGGGTAGAGTTTTCTGTCTTCCGAGGATGCAAGTACAGGCTGCTGGGAAGCATGGATAAGTATGAGTGAGCTTCTGGAATGAAACGGAGCACGCCACGTGTGCTAGTCATGTGGGAGCTCACACTAACACCTGTGAATAGCTGCATATCCACTACCGAGGGACACTAGCCGTGGACACACGTGCACTGTGGTATTTGTCCTTGGTGCTGCCTGTGAGTTGGGGTCTGTGGACCATTCAGGCAGAGTGTGGTGCTTGTGAGGCTCGGAGGGTGTTGGAAGCACGGTGGCGAGAGGAGAGGAGGGTTCATCCCACAGGCCCAAGGGAGACTTTGAGCAAGGGAAACTAAGCTGTGGGAAATGGGTAGGGTTTCCTAGGCAGGGAAGGGGGTATGGTTGTCCTGGGAGATGGAGTGGGTTGAACAAAGGGAACGGGATGTCTGTAAGGCAGGAATAAGGACAAGTGCGTGTTGGTCTTGGCTTTAGCTTTGCTTGCAAAGAGCAGTGGTTGTGTAAGTAAAACATGCAGGACTGGGGACTGATTTATAGTAGTTTGCTTCTTTCCCTGTTCTAAGCAAAAAAATCAAGAAAGTTTAAGGTAATTTCCCTGTCAACAGAGAAGCTAAATGTTCTTACTTCCAATCATTGACATGTGAATCTGGTCCATCTACTTTCTATAAAGTTTGTTTGTTTTACATTTGTCTGTTTTAGCACATCTGTGTGTTGGAGGAAAGAGGGCTGCTTATTGTTCCCAGCCACTTAGCCCTGAAATAATCACACAGAAACTGTATTAATTAAATCACTGTTTGGCCCATTAGCTCTATCTTCTTATTAGCTAACTCTTTGATATTAATTTAACCCATTTCTATTAATCTGTGTATCACCACATGGCTGTGGCTTACCAGCTGAAGTTCCAGCATCTGTCTCCGGCAGCTCCATGGCTTCTCTCTGACTCTGCCCTTCTTCCTTCCAGCATTCAGCTTAGATTTTCTGCTTAGCTAAGTTCTGCCCTCCTATGGGTCCAAAGCAGTTTCTTTATTTATTAATGGTAATCACAACATATAGAGGAAAATCCCACATCATCCGTGTGGGCATGTATATGGCACAACATACAAGCGAAGGTCAGAGGGCAGCCTGTAGGAGTCAGTACTCCTACCACGTGGGTCCAGAGACCAAACTCAAGTCCTCAGACCTGGCAGCAAGTCCTGTACTCACTGAGCTATTTCCTTGCCCCACCCCCTCCGCCATCTCCCTCTATTATAACGCAAAGGCATGAGCCCCTTCACAGATGGATGAGGCTGGAAGCCCCGCCCACTCTTCACTTTCGGCAGTAACTTTGGTTTCCTTATCATTCTAGGTCACTGGCATCCTGCCATGCTTGCTCGATGGGGACTGTTTCATCAGGTCCAATTCTTCAACTCCAGACCTTGGGATATTATTTGAACTTGGAATTTCTTACATTCGCAATGTATGTCAAGTTTGAAAGACAAACTGTTCTGATGCATCAGAGGGGAACAATTAGGAATGTGTCTGATTTACAAGCAAAATAATAGAAGCCGGGTTAGCCACACTTCTGTTGCTATGGTGAAATGCCCTGACAAAAGCAACTTACGGGAAGGGTTTATTCTGGCTTACACTTCTAGGGACTCACTCCATCATGGCAGGGAAGGCATGCCAGCAGCAGAGGGAGGTAGACCATGAACAGGAAGTAGGACTGGACCAAAAACCTCAAGGCCCACCCTGTGACCCACTTCCCTTAGCATGGTCCAAATCCCAAATAGCATCACCAGTTGGGACCAGGTATTCAAACATACATGCCTGGGGGGGAGGGAGTCACACTTTAATCTCGGGAGGGTTTCTGTGCATCAGAAATTGAACTATGAAGGAACCGGAGTGATGATGAATGTTGTTTTTAAAAAGTATTACATTTGTTCATACACTGATAAAGTGTGGGACTTTCCAGAGGTAATTAAAAAGTCCTGAGGATATTCTGGTGGGGGGGTAGTAGGGAGTTCAGTCACCTCTGTCTTCTGGGAGCCAAGTCCACTTAACTTTGTAGGTCACAGTTCTTGCTCAGTGACTTGAGAAAGTGGCAAGGGAACATGAGAAACATGTTTCGATGTTTGTCATGAGAATACTAAACCCAGTGGTGTCCACCCTCACTAGTGACTCCACATGTCCATATTCTGGTCATAGCTTGAAAGGTATAGCGTATAAACTTGGCCTTGCAGCTAGACAGAGAGCTGTCACAGGAAGACCATGTTAACTTACCACATCGTCCTGTACATCTTCAAGACGGATGGGTAGGACATGAGAAGAGCCAAGTGAGCCCCCCGTGGTCCCTGGCAGTTGGCAGGAGGGTTAAGCTTCCTAGCCAGGGGATCGTAGACAGAGTTTCTCTGTGTCTCAGCAGCTACTTCCCAAATAATCACTCAGAGCCTTAATATTAATTATAAATGCCCAGCTAGTAGTTCAGGCATATTACTAATTAGGTATTACAACTTAAATTAACCTATATTTATTTAAGTGCTACCATGTGGCTCATGGCTTGCTGCCTCATTTCGTACATGTCCTGTTTCTTCTGTCTGGTTGATCACTCCTCTGACTCCGCTCTTCTTTTTCCCAATGTCTTTAGTTTGGTTCTCCTGCCTAACCTTATTCTGTTCAGCTATTGGCCAGTCTGCTTCTTTATTAAACCAATCACAGTGATATATATTTACGAAGTGTAAAAGAACATTCCACAGGGGATCTTTGAGTTATTGATTCCTGTATTCCATACCCCCTGTAAAGCAAAGCTTCAGAATATCATGTAGTATCCTGCGATTTGACATTGTCTCCAAATTACGTTAGCACTAGAGGCCCAATAGCAACAGTTACCTCAGGGTCAGGTTTAAGGGATGTCATTTGAAGTACCACTTTTAACATCTGACCTTCAGGTAAAATGGAGCCCTGGCATGCTACAGCTTCTTTTCCTTGATGGACAGCTTAGTCCTCAGAGTGAGTGCTGACAGCTTATGAGTGGTTATCTCAGACAGCATTCTCTGTGCCTCTTTTATTTCATAGTCAACTGGGGAGAGAGGAGAGCTAAGCTGTGGCTGGGTATTTCTGAAGCTTTTCGATGCCAGCGGAGTTCCTATTCCAGCAAAGTAAGTGAAGTATCCCTCACAAATGAGCAACTTTGTAGAAAATTCCTAGGGACTATCCTCCTCCGATTTATTCTGTTAATATTTCAACAAGTTTTGGAAAGAGGGCTTTTCACATTGATCTTGGCGTTTGAGAAAGAATGGATATTGAGAAATTGAGAAAGAGTGTATAATCTCACCCAGTAAGAAAGGAATGACTCGGAGATCCGTGTTTTAAAGGATAATTGCACGGGCTGTCTGCTGAGAACATTCAGTCTGTAGTCCTTATGAGAGCCCTGCGCTCAGTACGCTGCAAACAGAGCCTGGCATCCTTCAGAGAGCGGGCAGCTGAGTCGTCTGCAATCCTCTGCCTTCCCAACAGGCAGGATGCTGAAATCACGGTGCGGCAACTGTAAACAAATTGGAGCTGTAAGAGCAACAGCAGAGGGACCAGTACCTATGTTCCACACACAAGGATGAGAGGATGGCCTCCCCATCTCAGAAACTAACAAGAAAATAAACAATCACAATTTTAATGACCTAAGTCAAGGATATAAACAGTTACCTCGCAGAAGGAATACAGAGGGACAGACCTAGACTAGGATTCTGGGTGGGAAGTTCTACGATCCAGAGCTTTGGACCCAGCTCTTCCTGGGTGATTGTTTAGGTTCCTTAACATCCTAGGTCTCAGTCTTCTCCATCTTTAACCTGGAGATTACTTCCTATCTCAAAGCCTCCTATGAGGATAACTATGTAACACTTCCCTCGCAGCCTTCTCAGCTCTGGCCACTGGTTATCTGATGTTACCCTTGCAGGAGGAGAGGGCATTTGTTACCAGTGGATCTTTATGGGAACCCTGATTTCTTACAATTTCTTTTTTAAAAAATGAGTTACACTTAGTATATATAAATTGTAATATATTACAATATAGCGTAGGGTTATATTGTGCTTAGTAGAGGAGATAAGGAGACACGTACATGTCTACCTGTCCGGAAATGGAGTCACAGCTATTTTTAATTCCCTCCCGTGTATGTTGTGTGGAGGAAATCGCAGACTGATATGAACACTGTGACTCTACTTAAACCCCTCCAGAGAGCAGAATGGCGAATAACTTTTAACTTCTCTGTGCACACATAAGTTATCCTCCCATAAAAGAGAAGCACATGGGAGCCAGAGGGCAGCAAGTCAGAGATACAGCACTTACCTAGCAGGAGAGAGGGAGGGAAGAGGAAGAGAATGCAGTAGAAGCTAATAATGACTTCACTACATATAATGACTTGATATATTTGAGAAATAAGAGTCATTACTTATCGACACAAATCATTTTAGTGACGTCAGGATCTAGCTCTTCATGTGGAAAATCACCCTTTCTGCATGCAGTTAGTACTAAGTGGGGGGCGTCTGTCTGTTGTGATGCTGCTCATGAGAGAATCAGCACCTTGATTCTCGCTTACCAGTGTTGGGTGAAGTGCCCGAGAATACCTTTGTCCTGAAGCATATGCCTGGCTGAGTCTGGTTCACAAATGCCTGCAACACGGACCTTCACGTATGCTGTTCTTTTATAGAACGTATGAACTCTTCTTGAATGGCGGCACTCCTTACGAAAAGGGCATTGAAGTGGACCCCTCGGTGTCCAGGAGAGGTACAGCCTGTTTGTAACCCTCTGCTGGGGGCTCCGGATCCTGCCACAAGCAAGTTAAAGGAGGGGGGTTTAGTCTGTGGTCACTGGCCCTGTTGCTCTGTGCCTGTTTTAGCAAAGAACAGCATGGTCAAGTATGTGGTGAAGAAGTCCCCAGGATGGCTGGGAACAGAGCAGGGGCAAGGGTCCCTCCATCTACTTCATAGCACAGCCCCAGGGGCCTAATGTGTCCCTGAGGACCCCACCCTCAAAAGGTCCCGCCACCTCTTCTTTACAGGTCTTTTTTTTTTTATTTTTTTAAAAAAAAGATGTAGAGTGTGTGTGTGTGTGTGTATTTGCATGTATGTCTCTGCACCACATACAGGTGTGACATCTAAACCCTAACTGCATTACCCTCCTTTCCTTCAAGATGAGGCAGGCAGGAGAGCTGCAAGAATGTCCCTGTGTCCTAACAAGACACACTTTCCGCTCTGAGTCACGGTCCTTAATGTGTCGTCAGTATGGAGATTGAGCCACTTTTATCTAAGTGTGTGTTTTTGTTAACACATCTGAGACTCTACGGTAGAAAATTGTGAATAATGGGGACCCTGTCTCAGCTCCTTTTTACTGGACCTGGATTGATACTTGGTGTTAGTTGGAATTTTTATTGCTGTGAAGAGACACCATGACCATGGCAACTCTTATAAAGGAAAGCATTTAACTGGGGCTGGTTTATAATTCAGAGGTTAGTCCTTTGTCATCATGGCGGGAAGCATGGTGGCATGCAGGCAGACATGGTGCTGGAGAAGGAGCTGAGAGTTCTACATCTTGATCCACACACAATAGGAAGTGAATTGTCACACTGGACATAAGCATAAGCTTAGGAGACCTCAAAGCCCACCCCCACAGTGGCACACTTCTTCCAGCAAGAGCACACTGTCTCCAGCAAGGCCTCACCTCCTAATAGTGCCACTCCGTTTGGGGGCCATTTTCTTTTAAACCACCGCTGTAGTTCATCTTGGAGGGAAGACAGGGCAGTACTCAACCAGGGCAGGAGCTATGGAGGGGTGCTGCTTACTGACTTACTCCTCATGGCTTGCACAGCCTGCCTTCTCATAGAACCCAGAACCACCAGTCCAGGGATAGCACCACCCACAATGGACTAGCCTCTCCCCCATCAATCACTAAATATGAAAATGCCACGTAGACTTGCCCGCAGCCTGATCTTACGGAGGCATTTTCTCAACCGAGGTCCCTTCTCTCAGATGACTCTAGCTTGTGTCAAGTTGACATGAAACTGCCAGCATAATACTTGTGACAAATACAGAATGAGTAGAAAAGGCCGATTCAAAGGCTATGTGAGTGCATGCCAAGTTGCCCTCCAAAAGAAACTGAGTGCCCTTAGTACCATCCACCCAGCAGTGTTAGTACCATGCACCCAACAGTGTGCTGGAGAAGCAGGAAAATAGACAGTAAGATAGATGTGGGCCTTCCTCGTAGAGTGCAGGTTCAACAGACCTGTAGTGCCTTGGCATGCCTCCACCATCTTGGTCTGGCTTGGTGCTGTAGACCCTCACCACTGCCCCATAGTGTGGGGTCCAACCTTTTAGAACAAGGGGGCCTTGGAGTCTGTGGGTCGGCTGGGAATACCTGGAGCCAGGCATGTTTTGTCAGCTCATGTCGCAGAGTACCTGTCACAGTGCCCTGTGAGGTGTCCTCTGCAGACACATAGGTGTTCATGTCTACACATGCTCCGGAAGCTGGGCGGGTGACCACTGCCTTTCATGCAATTCAGCATCACTGGCTATGGGTTCTCACTGAATATTTGTTTGAATGAACTCTGTCCCAAGCACTTAAACTCTGTCTCCATGTACCTGATGCCTTCGTAGCCCAGGGCAGTGTGTTCCGTCAGATGATAAGCATGCGGAGGCAGCCTCAGCTGCTGGTGAAACTGCGCTCTCTGAACCGGAGGTCAAGAGCCATGCTCAGGTGAGTGACTGACCTGCCTCCCTTGGGGGATAACTGGAGTGGGGGCTTCTCCTTGACTATTGATAGTTCCTCTTTGCCTCTTTGAGTACTCTGCCAAAATCCAACAGGCAACAGAACAGTAATAAAGCTTAGATTCACTTCCTCTTCAGGTAGATGTCAGGCCAGGAGAGATGGCCCATTGGTTAACGGCATTGACTGCTCTTCCAGAGGACCTGGGTTTGTTTCCCAACACCCATATCAGGCAGCTTACAACCGTCCATAACTCCACATCCAGGGAATCCAATGCCTTCTTCTGACCTCCGTGGGCACCTGCACACGTGATACATAGTTATATACACCTGGGTTTTTAAACGACAGATATCATGTTAGATAATTTAGACACTCTTGAATAGACAGGTCTTACCAGTGTAGTCCTGTCCTAAGAGGTCTTCTTTTCCATGTCAGGGTTAGGAAGACAATTCATGTGTAGTAAAATTACCTTTTTATCAAGCAGTTCTCAAGTCTTGACAGATGTACATGATGACGTAATAGTTCCTGCAGGCACGATGGAGAGCATCCCATTCTCTCTAAAACAAGAGTTCTCTCATGTCAGTGGGCTCCCAGCCCTAGCCTCAAGCAGCCACTCATATGTCTTCTTAGCACTTCTGTATTTTCCAAACCCTCGTGAATGGTACTGTATAGACTCGGAATCTGGTTTCTTTCACTCAGCAAAACGCACTGGAGGCTCAGCCATGCTGTGGGTGTCTTGGTAACTTGGTCCTTTTCATTCTAAATGGCGTTGCCCTTTATGGATAGGTTACTCTTGACTTATCCATGCATTAACTGATGTTTCTAGATCTGATCAGTTAGGAATAAAACTCCAAATATTGGCATATAATATTTGCATAAGTCTACATTTCTTATAGGTAAAAATACCTAGGTGTGTGTTAGTTAGCTCATAGGATCGGGGAATTTAAATAGACTTTGAAGGGTTGAAGGATAGGGACTGTGGGAAGGGAAGACTGCACAGAGGGTAGAGCCTACTGCAGAAGGCCACCCTGCCAGGACCTGCTTGCTGCTCCCCAGTCAACAGGAAGTAGGTGTCAGCAAGATAGTTTTACACATCAAAGTGCCTGCCACTAAGCCTGACCGGCTGGCTGAGTTTGATCCCCAGGGTCCACATGAGGAAGGAGAAAACCAACTCCTAAAGGTTGCCTTCCTTCCCCCTGCCTGTGTGCTGTGGCGGACATACCCACACACACAATAAGTGAATGCTAGAATTTAACATTCTTAGTGAAGTAGGGAAGTGGAAGACGGCTTGGCCTGCCCCTCGAACATGGTTGGTTCAGTCCAGGTTGTGCTGTCAGCCCAGACAGCCCTGGTTCTGGCCTCGTGCTGACGTACAGGGTATCCTTTACAGTTCAGTCTGTCAGCAACCATTAATAATGTGTTCATGGGGATATTTACTCTTGGATTTTTCTCCTTAGATACTCATAGAGCCTCTAATCCATCCTCCCCCCTTTGGCCAGTCTTATTTGAAAAATTGTTCCCTTTTCAAGGTGAGGAAGACAAACTCCTCACAGTAGCAGCCTTTGTGAGAGAAAAGCCAAATCCTGTCTGTCTTCACTCCCCTTCTCGCTGCTCCCATCACTCACCTGTGGCCAGACCCCAGGGCTCATCAGTGACCGCTCTTAACGCTGCTTTCTTGGCTCAAATTCTGCTTCTCAGATACTCTTTCCTGTCTCTGGATCAAGACCTCTGTGGGGCCGAGGTCAGGAAGGCAGTTCTCTGTGTGAAGCTCCAAGCACTACCTTTGGTTGTACAGTAATGGACAAAAATCTTTAGTCCCTGCCCCCCACACCCCAAACGTCGGAGACCAACTGAAGCATGTTAAATGCAGCTCACAGTAGGCACAGAAATGGATGTGTGACTCAGTTTTCAAGTGGAGATTTTCCTGCTCGTTTCCTCTTGAGCTTCTCAAGGTCTTCACTCTCCACTCCCGCTGTCCCCAGCCTCTCCTGCCTATCTACTGGGTGTACCTTTCTTTTAGGCCCACAGACTTGAGCTGGGTCTTGAAATTGCCGTTCTGCTGTGAGCACCTTGCTGGTGTGATCCAGTCACTGGCCGGCTCTCATGGAAACCAGGCCTTGGACTTTGTGGGGCCAGAGGATTGTGGGCTCTAAGACCTATGTGTGGGTTCAAGGCGAGAGGCTGGGCACCAGCAGTGAGCTTTGCATGGTTCTCTGCACTTCCACGCCAGGGAAGAGAAGATGGGCTGGGCTGTCCTGTTCAGAAGCCTCTCTTGCCTGACAAGCCACTCTCCATGCTTTCCAGAAGCAGGGTGATGACTCCACCCACATTATTCTTCTCTCTTTCAAAGCTGTTTTCCACTTCTAGCCCCTCCTTCCCCTGCTAACCAGCTTCACCTGTGGTTAAGCACAGTTCTCTTCTGCTCCATGCTGAGAGATGCTCAATGGAGCTCTTCCCATTATATAAGTCAAGAAGCATACAACTGTGCATGAACACTGACAAGAAGCCCAGTTTCAATTTTCACTGGTGCCTGTTTTCACCCAAGACCCAGCCGCAGCTTGCTTGTGGCCCTTCACCCATCCAGCGTTTTTGCGTATGCCCTCGGTATCATTTGCCTATCATAAGACATGAAAATAAAAAGTGCAGACCCACCTCTTTTGGGTTTTTGTTTTGTTTTTTTTTTTTTGAAACTGGGTTTCTTTGTGTAGCTCTGACTGTCCTGGAACTTACTCCCTCACTTCCTAGATCGCTGGCCTTGAAATTGGAGATTCTCCTACCTCTGCCTCCCAAATGTTGGGATTAAAGGTGTGGACCCCACTGGCAGACTAAGACCCACTTCTTGAACCAGTTTCTTTGAACAAGGAAGGGCCCATAGACTCAGTTGGTGGTGAGCCTATTACCTGACAGTAGCTCCGTTACTGTTTTCTTTCTCTTTCTTTCATTTTTTTTTCTTTCTTTCTTTCTTTCTTTCTTTCTTTCTTTCTTTCTTCCTTCCTTCCTTCCTTCCTTCCTTCCTTCCTTCCTTCCTTCCTTTCTTTTTTTTTTCTGAGATAGGGTCTGTCTACTATGTATCTGTGGTTGTCCCTGAACTAACTCTGTAGACCACACTGGCCTGAACTCACAAAGATCCACCTGTCTCTGCCTCGTGAATGCTGATATTAAAGACATAAACCATCCTTTTCCAAAGGGGCTTAACTTGATTCAGTTTGACCAAAGGCATACTTCTGAGGTCCTGAGGAGAGGGGGTTCTGAGTGTCAGGAAACATGGATCCAGAGCGGTGGTTCGTATCAATTCCCACAAAGATGTTGAAGATATTTTCTTTCGTCTGTTTGATGCATTCCCATCCTTTCTCTCTTTTACTTATAGTCTACTCTTGTTTAAAAATGCAGTAGGACTGCTGCTGCTGGACCCATTCGTCACATTTCCAGCCTCCGTTCCCGTGTGCTGGTCTCCAGGTGGAGGTCGAGTGAAGTGTGCTTTCACTTCTTCTGCTCGGCCTTCAGCTTAGCCTTTCTGATCATCTCAGGTCTGGAAAAAATGAGAAAATTTCTAAGAAAAAAATGAGACACCATTGCCTCATAGAGAAAGGAGGTGGAAGGAAAGGAGTGCCCATGCTGAGGGAGTACCCACGCCTTCCAGACAGATGGAAAAAGGGGTGCAATAGGAGGAAGGAACAGTCCACCCCTTCCCCTGGCAAAAATTAGTGGCAGGTCTTCAGCCTGAGCCCTGTACTTGGCATTCCATGGAGCACTGCCCAGAGAGGCCACAGCCAGATGGAGAATACCCTTAGGAGTCACAGCATGGACTTAGAGGGCATGGTGGCATTGGGGCACCATAAGTGGTTCTCAGCAGTCAATCCATGAAATCTAGCTTGAATTTATACCAAATCAGTATTTTTGCATGCCCAGTGAGCCAGATAGTGCATATGACTGGTCAGATGCCCTAGGAATGCAGGGGGAGGGAGTGGTTGGGGTGCTCATGTACATTCCTTGACTAGTTACCCGTGGACTCCTTTGCTCCCATACACCAGCCTAATGGCCACACTCACCTCCTCTTTCAACCAGCCAGAAGCCGGAGCATCACCTGTGTGATCACTGTCCCTTCTAAAATTCACTGGAAATTAAAATGAAGGATTAATTTTTAAAATTGAGGCTACCTTTGTAACCTTTGAATTATGTTTTTCTGAGTCTAAAGCAAGCTTCTTTTAGATAACATATAGTTGGACTTATCTTTTAAAATTCTTTCTTCCAATCTGTACATTTTGACTGGGGAGTTTTGATCCACTTACATTTAGTATAGTTGCCCATGCGGAGTGCCATCATTTTGGCATTTTTGTTGCTTATCTTCTGTGTCTTGTAGCTTTTTTCTTTCATATTGTTTTCTTTTTCTGTTTAATTGATTTTCTGGCACTGATACTTTCGCCTTTCTATTTCCATTTGTGTAATCTATAGATTGTGTATATTTGTTTGCACACGTACACGTGTGTGCGTGCGTTTACCATGGAGATTTTTTTTACATATTACCTCCAGGAGTTATAATAATCTATTTTAAACTGATACCATCTAAACTTCAATATTAAGTTGTTGTCTTTTATGTTTTTGAGCCCTTGCTGCATACTAGACACTATATTGAATGCTACACTTGCTTCATTTTAATCCTTTCAGTAACCTGAAATTCAAGTATTACTCTTGGCATTGTACAATAAAGAAACAAAAGCACACCAAGAGTGATTAATTAATCCCTCATCTGACCACTAGGAAATAGCAAAGTGAGGATTCAGTTCAGATCTGTCCTGCCTCCTTTGACCCACCCAGTCCGTGAACAGTCTGAACTGGCATTTCCCCTTCTTCCACCACATCAGACTTGGCAGCACCATGCTTTTGTTCAAGCCTGCAACTCTCTAGTCCCTTTCCAAACAACACTTTAATGACTTTCCTTTGTATTTGACATTTAACATGGGTGTGTATGCGAGCATGGAAGCACAAGCATACAGCACAGTGCTGAGACATAAAATGTCTATTTGAGGGGGCTGGTTATCTCTGGTTTAATGTGCCCAAGTGTGAGGTAAGTTTTCCTTTAAACTGTAAAATCTTTTTTTTTTTCCAATAATAAAGTAAAACTTGGAACTATTCGTTTTAGTAATACACAGAAGAAAAAGCCCAGGAGGCTGGGTTGAAAGGGTCTGTGTAATGGGTGCCTTTCTTCTCCTGTCAGCCTGCTGCCCGAAACCTTGGTGGGGAGCATGTGCTCTGCTCACTTACTGATATTTTACCGACAAATTCTTGGAGATGTGCTCCTGAGAGACAGGACGAACCTGCAGAGTGCTGGTAAGTTTGGGCTGTTTCCTGTGAGTTGGTGCTGCAACCCTTGAAGGTATGCATTCTGTGCCAGCCTGTGTCTCTGCCTACAGATGTGGCACATGGAATAAGACCTTAAATAGCACCGGGGCCAACACATCACTTAGAAGCGGCTTTGTGAGCTCACGTGTATTCAATTCTTTCCCACTTCTTTTCCATTCTGGGCCTTTAAAATCCTGAGCCTATGTAGAAACAGATTCCTTTTCAGTCTAGGAATCAGAATTTATTTTCACCTGTGACCTATGCATGTCATCTTACCAGGAAGAAACCAGAGTCATACCAAATAGCTGTTCTTTTTGTTTGTTTATTTGTTTGTTTTTCAAGACAGGGTTTCTCTGTAGCTATCAAGCCTGTCCCGGAACTAGCTCTTGTAGACTAGGCAGAATTCACAGAGATTTGCCTGCCTCTGCCTGCAGAGTGCTGGGATTAAAGGCATGCACCACCACCACCCGGCTCAAATAACTGTTCTTAAAATAGTGAAGTATATCCATGGATCAGTCATAAGTCAGTAAATCAAATAGTGTTGTAGTTTCTATGCCCTATTTTTATTCTTGGTACTTCTCTTTCATTGTTTGTGTAGTGTATGTGCAAGGATGCATGTACACACAAATGCACATGCATGTGGAAGTCTAAGCTTAGTGCTGGCTATCCCCATCCATCATTCTTTACCTTATTCACTAAGGGAGGGCCTTTCAGCTGAGCGCAGAGCTCTCCCACATGGCTTGACTGGCTAGTGGGTCCACTCTCTACTGGAATATGGGTAAACTGGATGCCCAACTGGCATTTGCATGGGTTCTGGAGAATACAAACTCTAGTCCTCATGTTCGTACAGCACGTGCTTTAGACTTCAGTCAGCTCCCCAATCTTTGTGAATTCAAAACTTTTTTCCGAGTAAAATATTAAAAATAATTTTAAAGATCAACAAACTGTCACACATGAATAAACTTTCCAAGAGGAGTGAACGTGCTATAAGAACTTATCCCTGAAGTAAAACATCTTAATCTTTTGTGTATCACCAAAACTCTAGAAATCAGTAAGTGCCCAGATACCTGTGGCCTTCTGGGTATATGATGTTGTACCGTTGCATGGTAAGTGAGAAAAGTATGGTTGTAGTCACCCTAATGGAGCAGCCAGGCTTCAAAATAAAATAGCACAATTACGCCCTTTAGCCTTTTAGACTAATTGGTCCTAAGAATCATTTCTGATTAGAGTAACTGATGTGCTTGGAGATCCGAGGCAAGAAAATGTGTCTGTGCTGGCAAGATTGAAGTTGAGGGCGGGCAGGCATAGATGCAGAGGCAGGAGCATGGCTGCCCTGTGCTGCCTCACTGTGGACAGTTACGTTCCCTGTTAGAAAGCAACCTACACCAGAGTCTTGCCCCAGTAATGTAGAACGGAGTCAAAAGCTGCACAGAAAGGTCTAAAGAAGAGAAACCCTGTCTCGAAAAACCAAAAAAAAAAAAAAAAAAGAAAGAAAGAAATACTTGTAACTCCAGGGAGTGCACTTGAGCTCTAAGCATTGCTTACCCTTGGATTTAACAACCGGGAGCCATCACCAGCGTCACTGCTCAAAGGCAGGCTTCCTGGCTGTTCCCAAAGGAGGAGGTCCTTCTGGCTGTGGTTCTCTACTAAGGCACAGGATGGCGGACTGTACTGCACTCCATATTTCAGAAACAAAAGCCGCTGTTTGAATCCGTGTGTTGCCTCTGTGATGGCCTCAAGAGGAAGGGCCTGTGGGAGGAGTCAGGGCAAGAGCACTGCCTATGGCCCTGCAAATGGATTCCAGTGTCTTTGTCCAGGGAATTGTAACTGCTCTTCCACCTCCCTCCATCCCCTTCTACAGAAGACACAGTGTGGCCACCCTCGTTGGACACCTCATTTCAAAACTCCCTAAGGTCAGATGTAGAGACACAGAGAGATTAAAGAGGAGGGCTCCGAGCCTCCAAATCCTCCTGGAGGTCAAAGTGTGTAAAAAGTGCTGTCAGCAAATAACTGGCATATAATTTTAATATACTGAAATCAAATACAGTCAAATCAGAATGAAGTTTGACTTCTTCCTGTTGTGTGTTTCAGATTTAATTAGTCATCCAGTGCTGGCTACCTTCCCTATGCTCCTGGAGCAGCCCGACGTGATGGATGCTCTCAGGGTGGGTACCATGTACCATGATGAAACCTGCTGTATCCTAGTAATTCCCAGTCCCCATTCATTGTCTAGCGAACTCAGCCTCGTCTTCCTAAGCATGGTGACTATTACTTCCAGGTACCACCTTCCCTGGTGCAGTGGCATGTAAGATGCCCTAGAGGATGCTGGGAGAGCGAAACTCCAGAGCAGTCGGTGTTCAGTCAGCTGAGCTTCAGGAGAGTCAGGGTGTGCATAACATTCTTTAATTGAACTCAGCACACTGTGCTGTCTGAAATGGCACCTGAATAATAAAGTGGAGAGGTTGAAAAATCTCTGATTTTCTGTTGAATTTGAATCCCCAAAGCTGCTGTTTTATGTCTCAACCTGAAGCATTAGGGCCAGCCTTGTGACCATGCAAGGCTCATACACAGACAATACGGTAGGTGCCAAGGCCGAGTTTGTTTTGGAAGCCTCAAAGATTTAACAAAAGCAGCAAATGACGTCCAGAACTCTCCCTCATTAAAGATCCTTAGGTGAGAAGGACCTAACGAAAGGCTGGGGCCTCAGTTTGACCTGGTGACAGGAATGGTGTCACAGGTATGGAAGGATCAGCAGAAACTTTGAGGCAGATTGAATCCAATTTGGTGTGATATATGTGGAGGGGCCATGGGTGGCCAAGGTCAGAGTCTGCATGTGGAGAGTGAGGAAGGCGGGGTGATGGGCGACCAGGACAGTCCACTGAAGGATGCTTCCTCATGTCCAGGAGGATTGTGGCCATGTCAGCTGAGAGTCTTGCTGAGAGTGATGTTACGAGACTCGGAGGCGATCTTATAGAACAGACCCAGAAAGCACGAGGACAATTTTAATGGGTTTTATTCATGAGGTAAGCTGTGCCCAGTGTTCTTGGACACAGCTTTCTTGAAGAGCATGGGAGAACTTCCAAAGGGAAGCCATGGTTCAGTTATAATCCCATCTCATGGCACAGCAGTGGGCTTTTCTGGTTAAAGACGTATTTTCTGGATTTAATATCAGAGGAGCCTGCACAGCAGAGCAAGGCTATTTTCATATTGGAGTCTAGAGACAAAACAACAGGCCCGTAGCAAGCTGAGGATCTTAACCGATACAGGACGGACTTGGGAGAGGGAGAGGGCCAGGTGTACTTTGCAAGTAGAGGTCAAGAAAGCAGGCAGGCTTCCCAGTGGAGCGCTGAGAAGCAGCCTGGGGTAGGGTATCTTTAGTTGTTTCTCACTAATGGTAGCCGTCCAGCATGCCTCCATCCCATAGTTACCTAGGGGTAAAGGCTGGTAAAAGGCTACTTCTCTTCTAGAACCATCTGGAATGAGAGGCTTTCTCTTTTGCTATCTGCCCCTGTAGGAAAGGGCAAAGATTGACCTTGGGATTTACACACCTTTGCCTCAAGTGCCTGATCACTTCTGCTAACATTTCATTGGTCAAAACCAGTCATGTGATCCTCTTAACTGGAAGGGAACTGGGAAAGATAGGCTTCTGTTTGATTCCGAAGAAAAGGATTGGGTCTTGGCGAGGTGGTAGTGACCCCCACGCATGCTTTCTATGCCCACCGAGTCCCTCTGTGTGAAATCCTGCACTGCTTTCTGTGAACTAAAAGCTAACCAAGTCTTTGCACCTGACTGACAAACAGTTGGCGGGTTTCCAGACAGTGAGTCTATGTTACTAAGTGGTTTTCACTTTAAGTCATAGTGTCTTTTAAGATTTACATTTGAGGTATGTGAGTCTCTTGGCTTTACTTAGCTGAGTTTAGTTTGTGATTCGTGTCCTAATAACAATGACACCTGGTCTGTCACAGTCCCAGGAGGCAGAAATAGCCCTGCCCATACCCAAACTTCATGGTCATCTCATCAGCACACCCTTTCTCTTTCTCAGCACCATGTGACCATAGGCACCTGTCCTACCCAGGAGGGGCTGATGCTTTCAGGTTCCCTGTAGAGTTCAGTACTGATAGGTAATTACCTATAAATATACACAAATCAGCCCTGGACAGTCAGCCTGGAGGCTGGGCACATTTTGTCAGCCTTCCAGACTGCCAGGGACTTGCTTTGCCAAGGTCTTTAGTTCATCCCTATGTGGGTTCCGTTGATGTCTGGGTTCTCTGTTTAAAGAAGCTCTGTGAAGCCTGTGGACAGGCTGGAGATGTTTACTTGCAAATCGACCTCCTCTCACCTCCCACCCCATCACCAGTGTGTCAGGCAGAGTCCCTGGCATGGGGTACTTGGCAGGGCTTCCTATTTTTGTTGCTGTTTCACCTTGGAAGCTCATGACTTCTAGGCCTTGTGTGTGGTTGGCAGGCATTTGCTTTACCCATTCTTTTGGTAAGTTTGTTTTGCCTTATAGTAACCACAGGCTTCTGAAGTGTCCTTTGCTGATGCCTGCCTCCCCTGTCAGGCTGGTTCTGAGTTGCTGGCAATAGTGTTGCCTCTTGTGTATTAGATTCTGTGCAGCAATTCTGACCCTGCCCATGACCTTAACTACAGGGTGAAGTTGCAGAAGGTGCTGCCAGGACTTGTGAGTGGTCTGACTAATACGGCGTTTCTGTTTCCTTCTCTAGAGTTCATGGGCCGAGAAAGAAAGCACACTAAAACGATCAGAAAAGGTAACAATTTTCCCACTGACCTCGAGACTGATTTTCCACGCATTGTAACAAGGCCTCTGCTTTAGGGAGGCAGCCCTGGGTGTAACCCTTACTCCGCTAGACCGTGCAGGCCATTGTGGCTGCACAGACATGGTCTAAGAAAGCAGCATGTTTGCCCTAAACAAGTCAGTCATTTCAGACCTGAGTTTTGCTTAATGAAGTAGCCTCTAAACCAGCCTTGCAGTTAGCTAGCAAATATCCTTATTTACACACCTGCAGAAACCTGGTCTAGCCAGGCAAGCCTGGCCTTGACCAGTGAGGCGGGATATCACTACCAGAATCCACTAAACAGAAAATTCCACAGGCGTTTTCTGTTTAAAACCAGGTAGTGACTTCAGACAGGCTTTGCAGGGTTTGGTGTCTCTCCCACAGCAAGGCTACTGTTGTCAGGGGAAAAGCAGCCATAGACAGCGCGTGAAAGCTCTGTGTTCCTACGAGCATGCATTTACAAAAGGAGGCAGTGGTTACATCCGACCCATGTGCCCCAGCCCATGTTCCACATGTGCCCTGAACAGCTATGGGTGTGGCCCCACACAAAACTGTAAACGCACTTAAAACACTGAGATTATTTTTAAATTTATTTATTATGTATATAGTGTTCTGGGCAACAGATCTCATTATAGATGGGTGTGTGTCACCATGTGGTTGCTGGGAATTGAACTCAGGACCTCCGGAACAGCAGTCAGTTCTTTTAACCTCTGAGCCATCTCTCCAGCCCAGAACACTGAGATTTTCTGTTGAATTTTTTTCATGGTTTTCAAGAGTTAACTTTGCAGACGATGCATTGTGTCCCAATGTCAGAAGGCTGGATACACCTGAAAGTGTTAATTGTTTATAAGAAATATAAGAGGAAAACAGAAGAACAGTAATAAAAAGCTACATCTTGGTCAGGAGTGGGAACTGCAGCCATTGTGTTGGTACCTGAGCCTCCACATGACAGGTAGCACTGCACTTACCCAGTCTGCAGTTCTGAACCTTTCTAGAACAGCAGTGGGTGAGTGCCGCCCCATGCACGGTGTGCCCGACCCTCCGTGTGAGCAGCGGCTGCATGTGCGGAGGGTGTGCGGAACTTCCTGCTCTCAGGCAGTGTGCTCTGAGACCCCCACCCCGCCTGTTGGCTCTGTCTGGGGAGGGTATGATGCCCTCGGGACTGAGGAGCCCTCATTCCTCCCCAGTAGTCTCCCCTGCTTGGGCCTCTTTTCTCCAGATCCCACAGAATGCTTGCCTCTTCTCTTTGTTTTGTTTTTTTGAGTTAAGGTCTTCTTATTCAGGCCCCTCGCTGGCCTGGATCTTGTTAAGTAGACCTGTTTGACCTAGAACTCAAGGAGATCCACCTGCCTCAGCCTCCCTAGTGTTGGGATTAAAGGAATGCACCACCGTGCTCAGCCCCACTTCTTTCTGATATTGAGATAGTTATTCCGGCAGACTATAATCCAGCTAAGTCTGTACATACAACTTGCATTTTGTGTGCATGTGTGTGTGTGCCTATGTGTCTATCAGACTAGAGTCGACTGCAACACTTTGTCTCCTTGATGGAACATGTGATGCCCTCAGTGGTGCATAGGAGACACACGCTGGTCTCACAGAGCCACTGCAGAGTTCTTAGGGAGATCCGCTAAGCTCTACTTCGCAGTCAGACTCTCGCTCCCACCGCTCAGAGCCCATTCCCTGCGAGGTCCTCTGTCCTACTTCTGGGTGACTTTTAGCCGACAGCTCACAGGGTTCTGTACTTTGAGAGCAATGACCCCAGTCTCCTCATAGCTCCTCTGTGGTGATGTTTTCCCAGAGAGACCAAGAGCTCCTGAAAGCCGAGTTCCTCCTGGTCTACCATGACTGCGTGCTCCCTCTTCTGCATTCGACACTGCTGCCCCCGTTCAAGTGGGCCGAAGAGGAGACGGAGGCTGCGCGATGGAAAGCCATCGCTGACTTCCTCAAGCAGAGCAGAGAGAACGAGGGCTCCCTGAAGGCTCTGCTGTCACCAGACGGGGTCCACAAACCATTTGACCTTTCAGAGCAGACCTATGACTTCCTGGGGGAAATGAGAAAGAACTCAGCCTGATGGCGGCCATGGCCCGGCTCCCCACTGGACCCTGGGAGCTCAAACAGCAGAACCAAAAGAAATGGACTGGTTAGAACTTAGATCATATTCTTTTGTGTACAAATTCTATTTTCAAAGAAATATCTAATAATTTTGTTGTATAAAACAATAAAATACATTTTATAAGGAATGTTGTTATATCTAAGTTTGAATTTTTTTCAAAACACCAACCAAAGTGTCAAACTGAAGGTACAGGTGTCTACAACAGCACAGCTTTTTAGCAAAGGCGAAATTTGTGATTATCCAAGAAAATGACAATATAATCCACCAACTGGAAGGAGATATTTCTAAGACATAAGACTGATACAAGCTTAGTATCCAAGGGCGGGGCTCGGCGGTAGAGTGCTTGTCTCGTACTTGTCAGGCCCTGGGCTCCAACCCCAGCATTGCAAAGACAAACAGTCTAATTTGCAGACTATATAAACTTTTGGCTATTATTGATTATATTATAGCTTCATTTGAGAAACTGTGTTGTTAGGCATTTAATTCAGCCTGACATTTGGATTGATTTACCCCAGATAAGAACAAATGCAATCATTGTCTTTTCAACTCAGTATAAAAAGTCTTCTGTCAAAAAAAAAAAAAATATTTTACCCACATTGAAGTGGGGTGCTTACATGTTTCATGGAACATCCAGGTCTTAGTGCATTTCAGAGAAGCTCACAACTACTGCAAAATATCTCAAACCTTTATCATTAACAATATTAGCGCCCCCCATTCCTTGGGTGCTTGGCTGTGCTGCCAGGTAGCCTGGTTAAGAGTGAAGTACCGTGGTCTTTCCCGAGTACCTGATTGTGTCTGTCGGTACACTGTGGTAGCTAGGATGCAGGTTCCAATCATCACCATTGAAGAGATGGACCAAGCAGGTTCTATGACTCGCATAAGGTCAGAGCCAGTCAGCCGCATAGCTGATATGCCGTGTATAATGTCTGCTGCCTCAGAGGCTCCACCTCCTCATGCAAACATGAGAATTACATGTGTACACAAGCAGTACTTACTACTGCCAGTCCACTGCCCCATGCAGTATATTTTTAAAAGAAAAAATGTGCAAATAAAATTGAAGAAAGGTATTTGAACAAAAATATGGACTGATGAAGAAGAGGTCAGCCTCAACCGTTAGAGTCCCTGAAATACATTTTTAACAGTGTATTGACTGGTAAAAGGCCTTTATTATTAGAAATTTGTCATATTTATGACACTTGTGAGCTATTCCAACTTCTACTAGGCCCAAGCTCTTAAAGCTTTTTTGACATTACCATCCTGAGACTAAGCTTACAACCTGTGAAATCTAGGAGGACATACTTAAATTATATCCCAACCACAATGGTCCTTGATCTCAGAAATTAACATGGTCTGGCAGGATTCCTGGCCCAAAACATGACGGGCAAGTGGGAACTTGGCCTTGAAAAGAAGCCTTCGCTCTGCCACTGTGTGAGCCCCTTTCTGCCCTCAGTGACTGGCAAGGACATACCGGGCTTTTGCTTTTGGGCCACCAACCAGCTCCCAATTCATGATGCAGAGACTTGTTATAAATGCTGGCCTTGCTTAGGCTTGCTTCTTGTTAGCTCTTATAACTTAACCTGTTTCTTGGGGCTTTCACCTTTCTTTCTGTATGTCCTACTCTGTGTCTGCTGGTGGTTGCCTGACTGGCTCCAGGCATTTTCCTAATTCTCTCCTCTCTTCTTCTCTCATTCTTAGATTTCTCCTCCTACTTATTCTCTCTGCCCACCAACCCCGCCTAGCCCTCTCCTGCCTAGCTACTGGCCATTCAGCTTTTTATTAGACCAATCGGGTGCCTTCGGCAGGCAAGGTGAAACAAATGCAACGCGTCTTTACAAGATTAAAACAAACGCAGTACAAAGTAATGTAAGCCATCCTTACATTGTTAAACAAATGCAACACACTTGTACCCAGTTAAAGTCCTATTCCACATAAGGGACCATTGAGGACTCCCTTTTTGTCCATCACTCTAAGGCACACTTCCTAGATGGCTCCTCTCCTCCTCAGGGTCTCTCCAGAAGCTGTTTCCAGAGATCTTGCCTAGTCAGATGTGCATAGGGACTCCAGAGCCTCTGTCCTATTCAGCCCTTGAGCCCCCCCCCCCCACACACACTTAGTCTCCTGGGGGCCTGTCTTTAAAGGAAGCTGAGACCAAGTCACCACCACGCCCCCTGTGAAGTCAGGTTTTTCTGTAGAATCCACGTTTTTGTTTTAATTGCTTGGCTTGTTCTTGGCCTGGGCCTTCGGGATAAAAATGAATACCGACGAGTTCTTTCAATGAATGCGGGCCAGGAGGACCCCCGCTTTCAGAGCTCTCGGGCCGTCTTCCCTGCTCGTTTGAAACTTGTGGACAGTTTCAGAGTTTTTGACACATGAGGAAAGTACAGAGACAGCCACAGACAGTTTGGGTGGTGCTGAGTCAGAAGGGGAGGGACATGGCCAGTCAGCCTGAATAGAGGGGACAGCGCCATGGGGTGATGTGGCCCTCCCCATGAGAAACTCCTCCTTTTCAGTCAGTGGAATCTTGTTTTTTCAGCAAAACCTCTCTGACTTTTTAAATGCCACCTTTTAGCCTCCAAAACAGGAAAGGATTGTAAGGAGCCAAAAACATCCTGGAAACTGTCCCGGGGCATGCGTGTTGAGAGTGGAGGCTGAGTTAAGCCTGTGGGGGAGAGGAGCGGTAGGAGAAGGCAGGCCAGGACAAGCCTTCTCCACAGGGGCCTCCCTGGAAGGTGAGGAGGCTCCCGACACCAGATGCATAGAAACTAAACCACAAGGCCCGTTCTTCCTCAGACTCAGACTCCTAGCCTCTTTATTATGGCCTTTAACGGTCAATGTTTGTCTCTGTGTATGTGTGTGTGTGTGTGTGTGTGTGTGTGTGTGTGTGTGTGTGTGTGTGAGTGATGCTCAGAGGGTATTCTCAAGTTTCAGTCCTAGACCACCTCATTTGGGAAGGGTCTCTTGCTTTCTGCTCTGTGTTCCAGGCTAGCTGATCTATCATATTCCTGGAATTCTTCTGCCTCTGCTTCCCAACTCAATTTAGGAGTGCTGGGATTACGGATGCATAGTGCATCAGATGTATGTGGGTTCTGGGGATCCGAACCCAGGTCCTCAGTCTTGCACAGCAAGCACTTTACCCCTTGAGCTGTTTCCTTAGCCCCTCTGGCTACTGCTTGAGTGTTTTGTCATCAGGTCTGCTGGAGGTCCCCATGCCTGGGTGCTTGAGATGACCCTAAAGGGCAGGGAGTCTCAGGCTTTGGTGACTCCATGGTGTTGTCTGATTCTGTGGAGTCTCCAGAGTCTATAGCATCCCTATGAACAGGGCAGCTTGCCTGCCCCCCAGGAGCATGTTGGAAAGCCGTCATCTCAACAAAGGACTAAGAAGGCAGAGGTGTCATTTGTGAGGGGAGGGCTTCGTCAGTCTGTAGTATGCTAGGATACCCTGTGTGCAGGGCGCCCACACTTCCTCTTGGGGACAGCATTCCCAAGTCAGCGGAGTTCTCTGGCAGGGACAATCATCAGACCCCATTGTCGGCTCACTGCTGTGTATTCTCTTTCCTCAATACAAAGAAGTGGGGACAGAACCCTACTTCCTTAGGTGCCTGCACATCTGAGGGCTGTCATTGTGTACTCTCATTCATTCAAAGTGTTGTTGGGGCAACTACTATCCTACCAAGATGAGCGCTGTTCCTGTCCTATCTTATAGCATGCTCACAAATGACCTGTAAGTACACAAAACAACCTCAGAAGGGAGGGTAATGATGGCTGTGAGGTCCTACAATGGTGTCTCATTTTTGTGACATTTAAATTCTAACAGTTCAGGTTGTGGCCCTAGCTGAGCTACTACACAAAAACACTTGAATTCAGTGCTCATATTAAAAAGTGCCAAGTGCAGTAACAGCATGGAAGGTGTTGACTGGAGAGGCAGGGGCAGGCAGCTTCCTCCAGGGCTCACAGGCAGGCCAATCCCAATCAGGCAGGCAGCTTCCTCCAGGACTCACTGGCAGGCCAGTCAGGCTGGTGGCTTCCTCCAGCTCACTGGCAGGCCAATCTAACTCACTTGGTGAGCTCCAGGTCAGTGAAAGACCGTCTCTGAAAACACCTGAGGAAGCACTCCAGGCTCTGTGTATACCCGTATACATCTGCACAGCCAACCAATTCCAATAGTTCTCTAACTCACACATTAATGGCCTCATGGCAGCACAGTCAGCAATATATGTACAATATATATTCCTGTCGGGATGCTCCCTTTCCAAAATACTACCTGACCTTGGGGCCATCTCAACTCCAACATCCACATTCCAAAACTGTAGCTACAAATATTCTCTGTCCCACTGGTCCCCTGGACTGGCTTTTCTCTGCCCACGTGTTCCCAAAGAAGCTTTTGAAATAACCACTCTGAGGCTTAATATTAATTACATACTCTTTGACCTATTAGCTCAGGTTTCTTATTAACTAACTCTTACATCTTAAACTAAGCCATTTTTATGATTTTATTTTTGTCACGAGGCTCGTGGTTCATTACCTCTTGTTCTTAGGTGGCTACATAAAGTCTTCCTGAGTCCATCTTCTTTCTCCCTGCATTCAGTTTAGTCCTGCCTAGCCATATTCTGCCCTGCCACAGGCCAAAGCAGTTTCTTTATTAAACAATGGAAAAAAGCATATTCACAGCATACAGAGGGAATTCCCACATCACCCCTTTTCTGTATAAATAAAAAGGAAGGTTTTAACTTTAACATATAGTAAAATTACATATACAAAACAGGTATCAAGCAAGAATTACAGAATTGCAGTTACAATATTTTTGTGAGTCTAAAGTTTCATATCTAACTTACCTCTTATAACTAAGGAAAACTATAACTATCTGTCTTCAACCCCATCAAAGACCCCAGAAAGATATAATATTATCTAAGTAAATAGGAAGCGCATTGTAAGCAACTTCCCAAGCTCTAGAAATGACAGAGAAACCTTGCTGCCTGGACAGTCACCCAAAGTTCTTCAAAAAAACTGTTTGGGGACCACATACATCACTATCTGTCAAAATCCAGCCAAGCTCCTGGTATCCAGCACAGTGATCACATCAACTTGGGGAGCGAGGAATAAGGGATAAGGAAGTGCTCAGTACAGACCTGAACTGCCACACGGGCAGGACGCGGGTGGCCTATGGCGTCTGACTCAGTGGTGACTGACACAGAATGAGGCTGTGCACAGCTGCAGGCAGCAATATAAAACAGAAATTACTCACCCTCAGGTCTTTGGTACTTCGGTTTAGTCTCTTACACTCCACAGGGCAGCTTGGACCTTACCCTGCTCATCTGTGTTGAATGCTGCCAGCCAAGATTAATGCGGAACTTTGTCCTTTTTCAGAGGCCAACTTGGAGGCTGACAAAATAGCAAGAGGGGAAGGAGGAGGAAGGGAAGGAGGAGGAAGGAAAAGTGGAGGAGGAGGGGAAAGAGGAGGGAAAAACTGAGAGAGCTCATCATTTAAAGCATCCACTGGGGTCCTCCCTGTTGCCAGGCAGCATTCAAGCTGGCACAGCTGTCCACTAAGAGGATACTCCCATTCTCGGGCTCTCCTGCTTCCCTGAAGCCTAAGGAAGGGCAAGGCTCAAGGGCCAGGGACACACAGCAAGTAATAAATAAGCAATAGAAACTCCAGGTAGTGGTGAGTGCTTGCAGAGAATTCACACCGCTCAAGCCAAGGTTAGTCTGCTTTCCCTTGCCCACTGGGTGGAGCTGAGACCTTTGGTCAGGACCCAACAGAAATAAATGAGTCGGGGACAGGGAAGAAATGCAGAATTCAAAGTATTGCCAAGCTGGTGGGAACCTTCCTTCTCCCTCCTCTCTCTCTTTCTCTCTCTCTCTCTCTCTCTCTCTCTCTCTCTCTCTCTCTCTCTCTCTCTCCTCCGCTGTTACTGTGGTAGGTTTTGTTTTTTCTGAGGCATGGCTTCACTCTGTAGCCAGGGCAACTCACTCCGTAGCCAAGGTAGGCCTTGATCTCATGAGCGATCCTCCTGCCTCAGCCTCCCAAGGTCTGGAACTGTACTGCAAACCACCATCCTCACTTGACTTTCACCTTCCCTTTCCTCTGCTACCTCCCAGTCAGGACACGAAGGCCATCTGAAACCCAGAGCTGGACACAGGATGCAAAGATATCTCCAAAAGCAGCCTTGGATGCCTTGCCTAGTGAAGGGAAAGAGCCCTGGGAACCAGAGAGTGTGTGCAAAGCTGCAATAAAATGCCTGACGAAAGCAACTCAAGAAAGGAAGGGTGTGTTTTAGCTCACAGTTTGAGAAGACAGTCTCGCGTGATGGGGAAAGCAGGGCTGCCATGGTCACACCGCCTCGGCAGGCAGGAAGCAGAGTGAAGAACGCTGGCGCTCAGACCCCATCCGTGACAGGGTCACCTCATTTAGGGCAGGTTTTCCCACCTCAACCAATGCAGAAACTCCCTCATAGATATACCCAGAGGTGACTTGTCTCTGGAGTAGATTCTGTGGAGGTGGTAATCAATACCGTGAAGAATTCCTGCAAAGAAACTCTGATTGCAAATCCTGGCTGACTGGGATGGCAGGGAAATGGGAAGGTTGTCATGTTGTAGGTTAACCCTCTAAGCAGGTATTTCCTTGACTGCTTCTATGGTGGACCTAGCATCCTGTTATTAATAGATTAAAAACCTCTTGGGATTTATTAACTTAGCAAACCATTAGCTTCCACCAACTCGAACGCAAACGCCAAGGCCATCAGCAGACAGCATTGGAGGCCCGAGGAGAGAGTCGCCTCTCTGATGCTTCCACTCAAGTATTTTAAAATTACTTTGATTTAAAACTCTCTTTGTTCTGCAGCTATAAGACTTTGTGAACCATGGAACCTGGAGTAGCTAGCTCTGTGTTTTCTGGGCCGTGGGCTCAAATTTGGCTCCAGAACAAACTATCTCTTATTCCCTTTGAAGTAAGAGCTGTGTTGTTTTTTTTTTTTTTTCTACATCAACAGTATTGACTATCCCCCAAGTCCGTGCACACGTTTCCAGCTCCCGCCCCTGGGCGCTTGTGCTCCCACTGACCCCACTCTCACTGTGGTTCTGGTCCTTGAGATAACAGAGGGAAAAAAAGGGTTTTACCCAGAAGACCAAGATGAAAATGGAAGTCTGGGTCTTCTGGGTTCTAGAAGATATTAGATCAAAGCAGGGAGAAAGCTTTAAAACAATCATCCCGTAAGACAGTCCATATAGGGGATTCTGGGAGGGGTGGAGGGAGGGGAGCTACAATCGGGATGTATTATATGAGAGAAGAGTGAAAAAAAATAGTTCATATGACCTGAGCTCACCCCAACGTTGACCATAAACAAAACATCAAAAAGCCAGAGCATCCAGGCTGGCCGTGGGTTCAAGGCTAGCACACCACTGCAAAACCTTCAAAACTGAACCAACATTGAAACCACAGCCCAAAGGAAGCACAAAGCTCGCTCTCTGATTTAAAATATATAAAAAAAAGACAGATTAGTATTCAAGATAGGATTTAAACAAGACTCAGACCCCATGCCACAAGGCTCCTGAAGTCTATGAGGTGATCCAAAAGTCACCTCATCTTTGAAGACCATAGAAAATAACAACATCTAAAAAAAAGAAAAGAAAATATCAACATCTGTAAAAAGAAAAGACAAGAAGAAAACCAAGCGCCGACAAGTCCAAGACAGCATGGCTCCCAGGACTGAGACACTAAAGCAGCTGTTATAACCATGCGCCAAGAAGGAACTGCAAATTCACCTGTGGCTGGTGGAAGACAAACCTTCTCCACAGGGAGCGCAAGCTCCAGACCGGGAACTAGGCTGACTTTTAGAAAAATAAACTGCTCTAAAATGGCAAACCTCCAAGCTCACACACAAATATACACACAACGACAGTGTGGACAATGAAAACACATATAAAAATATTACAGAATCAGTTAAGCAGGGCTCCTAGGGGCTCACGGAGCCTGCACAGGTCTGTACTAGGTCCTCTGCATACATGCTGTGGTTGTTTAGCTTGGGGTGTTTGTGGGACTCCTAACAGTGAGAGAGGGGGTGTCTCTGACTCTTTTTCCTGCTCTTGGGACTCTTTTCCTCCTGCTGGGTTGCCTCGTCCAACTTTGGTGCGAGGATTTATGCCTAGTCTTACTGCATCTTATTACACCGTGTTCAGATGATATCCCTGGGAGGCCTGCTATTTTCTAAAGAGAGATGGAGGAGCAGTGGACCTGAGGGAGAGGGCAGGTGGGGGTGGCCTGGGAGGAGTGGAGGGAGAGGAGGCTGCCATTGGGGTGTATTGTATGAGAGAAGAATAAATAAATAAAAGTATTTTCCATTTCAGATAGCATATAGAAATCTTATTATTATATGGTCCCTTTCTCTCTTACTTGTCCCGTCTGGTGGTCATTGTTTTAGATACATATAAGATACGGTTTTTGCTTTCAACCATACTTTACCCAGATATTTATTTACTATCTATTCCTCCATTTCTACTTTGCACAAGCTCCCTACTGGTATAATTTCCATTGCCAGAACTTTCAAGTCTGTGTGTGTGTGTGTATGTACGCACACACACAATATGCATATGTGTACATATAGGTGTGTGCTTATGCTGGCTCTGTCACGCTCTGCCATATTCCCTTGAGACAGGTGGATCTCTCAGTGAATCTGGAGTAAGACTGGCATCCAACAAAAGCACCCGCGATGCTCCTTGTCTGTATCACCAGTATTTGTGTAGAAGCTGCTCTAGGAAGTACAATGTGTATACTTAACTTCACTGTCTAGCCAGAACTAATAGGTTCAAGGTCAGGGAGACAGCTCAACAGGGAAAGGCACTTGTCCTTCAAGCCTGATGACCCAAGTTCTATCCCTGGAACCAGGGTGTAAGTAACTTCTTACTCGACCCTAATGGCTTCCTACTGCCCCATGTAGATTATGGTCCGATCAAAGGGGACCCATAGCCCCAAAGAGTTGGTATGGCCTGTTTGTAACATTGAGAAAAGGTGGTGAGAGGTGAAATGCCAGGAGAAAATGGTGGATCCATCCTGTCAGCAATGTAGGGACCTGAGTGTGCGGACTGTAAGCTCTAGGACATGGAAAGAGTTGGGGACAGGCAGGCTTGAGGTTCACTGGGGAGCCTGTTGGTTGTCCTTGCAAGGCCTTGCCTTGGCGCTTCCTTTACCCAAAACCCCCTGGCTGTGCCCAGGCCAGGCAGAACTGACTGGCTACTCCTCCCACCTTGTCCAGGACAGGCCCTGGAATCTGCTGTTGTTGCTAAGGAACAAGACACAGGCCTCTTGTGAAGGATATCCCATCACCCCAGTCCTCGGGACAACTCTCCCAGGCATCCTCTCCTCTGCCCCGGGGAAGCTTTCCAGCTGGCCTGCTGGAGCCAAGGAGGGAAGGAAGAAGACTCTGGGGCACCAAACCTTTCCTCGGGGCGGTGGAAAAATGAAGGTTAGTGGGTTGGTCTGTAAAGAAGAAAAGTGGCCCGGTTTCCAGACCTGGCTTACTAGGGAAAGGAACAGCTTTGAGAGTAGAGGCACAACAAGGCAGTCAGCGTCCGGCTCCATAGGGAAGGGATCCTCTGGCCCAACCCTGTGTCCTGGCTCCACTAGGAAGACAGCAAGAGTAGGACCCCAAAGAGGGAGGGATTCAGATGGGGCAACACCAAGTCCCTGAGGAGGGGGAAAGGCAATCTGAATGACCACCTCTTTCCTGCCCAGTCTCCTTTCTTGGAAAAGTATAACATAGCCACGTGGTGGACTATCTGCGCTCCAGAGGTGTCTGTGGGTGGCTACACAGAGTGGATCCTCAACAAATTGTCTTTGTCTTAGCAAAACAGGAAACCCTGCTTGCACTCTGAGCATAGAGAACAGCAGGGGCATGGCTGTCACTCATCTCCGGGATTCAAAAGTTCTTTAGGAGGGAAAGTCTAGAAAAGAGCCTTGGCAGGGCTGGTCCTGTTCCCTCTCCCGGCAGGCTGGCCACAGAGCACAGAAGGACCTGCTCTTCTGGAACTTTTCTTTTCCCCTCCCAGGCGACGTCCCTCGTCCGATGGGTGTGTCTGACGGGCGGGAGGTGATACTCGAACAGCTGCGGGCGCGGGCGAGTGCCGCGGAGCAAGGGTAAGGGTGCCGGCACAGGTGACAGCATGGCTTCCCCGGACTCACCGCCGGCCACCACCTACGCTCCTCCCGCCGTGCCCTCGGGGGTCGTTGCCGTGCTCCTCACCATCCCCTTTGCCTTCTTCCTACCGGAGCTGGTGAGTGCCGCCACCAGCAGCGGGGAGGGAGGGGCGGAGCGGGCTGGGAATCACTCCTGCGCGACCGCGACTGTCGGACGGCCACCACCGCCTCCCGGGATGAGGGAAAGGCAGCTAGCTACCGGGGCCCACTTTCCTTACTGTTCTCCTGACCCCCAGGCTGCGTCGGTCTAGAGAGAATTTTCCTCCTTCCCAATGGATGACGAACCACCCCCAGGCTACTTCGGAATATTCTATTACCTGGTTTCTTTCCCCTTAGCTGTTTGCACTTCCCTAAAGTTCAAAGAACCAGTGGACTTTCTATAGGGCCTTCTGAAAGAAGTTCTCCCAGGATTTTCTCAAATCCCATCAGCCGACCTTGAACTTTGATTTACGTGCGCTAAGCATTGGAGGAGTTCATGACAGCATCGCCCATAAAACAATCTCCTGAAACGCCCAGGTCACCCCAGAGAACTTTTCACTACCCGACTCTGGGGCACCGGCACGCACACACGCACGCAGGGCAGAACTGGGCGTTATTCCCTGCCTGGGCTCAGCGATGCATTCTGTCGAAAACAGGTTCCCTCTGCTCCTGCTTTCATCCCTCTTCCCCGAAGCTTCCTGTGGGTGAATTTTCTTCCTAGCTCTGAAGTTGACAGTGCTGCCTCTGGGCCTGGAGGAAAATTCAGAGTAAGACGGTTTACATAAAATGGGCGCCCGTGGCCAACCTTTTCCATCCTTCTGGTCTGAGCGGAAGGTTGGGACCACTGAGTGAACTTTAGGCAAATTGGTTAAACAACTGCCATTCTTGTCAATCAAGAAAGAGGAGGCCAGGGTCCCATAGGTGGGCGGCTTTGGCAGAGACTCCACCTAAGAGGTAGGTTTCTTCCAGTCCCTCACAAATGTGGGCATCCTGCCAGGCTGGTCACATCCTGAGTTCTGTGTGCCAGGCCTGGGTGTGGCCCCTGCTTTGGAACAGCCACTTGGATGACAGGATGGAGGCTGTCTCTGCCACTTTTTATTGAGCATATGCTTTCAGTCACGCAAGTCAATGTCGGAAGGGCGGCTACCTTCCAGGGGCTTGTGTGGCTGGAGAGAGGCTTGGGACTGTGTCCTGTGCAGTCAGAACGCTGCAGCAACAAGAAGGGACGGTCTGTCCCAGGTCAGGGAGGGCCCAAGCCTGTCACTGGAAGTTGCCACTGGCAGAAGGCTGGATGGCTGAGACAGGAATGCAGCCAGGTAGAGAGCTGGCACTAGAGGGGCTGACAGACGTCCCCACCTGTCCTCCTCCTGCAGCTGGAGTCCTGGGAGAGTACTATCATGGGACTTCTGAGGGGAAAGAGAGCATTGTCACTGGCTTGATTTTCTTGAGTTAGTTCAAAATAATTTCAAATTTCTCCTAAAGACACAGTCACAGTACAGGAAGTCTGTCTCGCTCAGAATCCCACAGGTCTCCCCAAGCCAGGAAGTTAGCATTAGCACTCTGCTAACGTCATATTTGCTCATTTCCCCACTGATGTCCTTTCTCTGGCCCAAGAACCAGGTTAAACCTCCTGGTGGTGCTGGCTTGTCCTTTCTCCTTCAGTCTAGGCACTGTTCCATTGTGGATAGGACGCTTCCAGGCAGCCTTGTCCCATGTTTCCCCACTGTAGCTCTAATTTTATTTTTTTTAATTTTGTACATTTTTAATTTATATTTATTGAGCTCTACATTTTTCTCTGCTCCCCTCCCTGCCTCTCCCCTTTCCCCTTCAATCCTCCCCCAAGGTCCCTATGCTCCCAATTTACTCAGGAGATCTTGTCTTTTTCTACTTTCTACTTCCCATGTAGATTATATCTATGTATCTCTTGGTGTCCACATTGTTGTCTAAGTTCTCTAGGATTGTTTGTAGGCTGGCTTTCTATGCTTTATATTTAAAAACTGTCTATGAGTGAGTACATGTGATAATTGTCTTTCTGCGTCTGAGTTACCTCACTCAAAATAATGTTTTTTAGTTCCATCCATTTTCCTGCAAAATTCAAGCTGTCGTTATTTTTTTCTGCTATGTAGTACTCCATTGTGTAAATGTACCACATTTTCCTTATCCATTCTTCAATGGAGGGGCATGTAGGTTGTTTCCAGGTTCTGACTATGACAAGCAAAGCTGCTATGAACATAGTTGGTAGCTCTAATTTTAATTTAATTATTCTTCATTTAATTAAGTCATTCTCATTCATTGTTGATAACTTGGAAAATACAGAAATGTGTGAAACCTGTATGATGCATGTGTTCACAGATAGAGCAAGTACAGCATCTGTGTGTGTGAATGTGTGGTAGTGTGAATGTGTGTGCATGCGTGGTAGTATTTATGTGTGTGTGCGTGTGTGTGTTGAGTGCATCATTCTGTACATGCTACTTGTACCGGCTATGATCAAGAACTCCAGAATAACATGTGCCTGGGTGGAAGATGGGGAGAGAAGGGACGAGGTGCGGGAGAGGATCAAGTTTTGATCCCATGAACAGAAACTGGGTGGGAAGACATGTATGTGTGCCGAACCAGTTTGTCTCAGGCCCTTCTTTGACTCGGGTGGTCTATTGTATTTCTCCTCTACTATCCATTACAGCACCATGGCTCCAAGTCCTCCTGACCCTTTCTTAGTATTCTGGTCTGAGACAAAAGTCCATAGAATGAATTGGAAAGCAGGGAGGCCAGGATACCATTGCAGAGCACAGACAACAGTACCCAAGAACTAGAGTTCAGTGATTCTGCTGTGGGGTAGCTTGGGGTGACATCACACAATGGCTCCCCCAACTACCAGTCATTGCCTGTGGAGAACCACAGAGCCAATGGGCAGATTCATTCTCAGATCAAATCGGACAAGCTGGGGTCTTCCCTGCTGGCAATGAGCCACCCTGGCTGTCGAGGAGGTACAACTTCTGGCTCTTTGTGGCTCTTGAAGATGACAGGTTAGGGTAGCTTAGTCTTCCAAGGAGCCTACTCTAAAGACCTTTGCCTAAGATGCTCTGTTTCCCAGTCTTCAGCATTAAAATCCACACTTTAAACCTTTAATTCTGTGATAATGATGGTTCTATAGGAACCTGCAGTCTCTGCAGCTCCCCAGGGACAACATCTTTCTTAACTAGAATTGTTTTAAAGCTGGGAAACTGAGGTTGACAAGATAGATCTTCAGTTTACCCGCATAGATTGTCTGAGAACAACCGAGGTTTAGAGCTGTCTCATCACGCCAAAAAACCCCCTTCTGCTACTCTCTAGGGTTCTCCAACCCATCCCACATTCCTCCTCACTATTCCAAGTAGTCTGTTAAGCACATCCACAAGATAATATTTTAGTTCAAGAAAATTATTATAAATAAAAATATCCCCCGGTAGTGGGCAACTCCATTGATGCAATAAGCCAATCAAACTAAAGTCCAGGTTTTAATCTGAGCAAAGCATTCACGGGTGGTCCCAGGGGAAGAGGGGAACCTCAGGGCTGCTCCCAGGAGGGGGCCTTAAATACCTTCCAGGGAGGAGCTGCTTCTTGGTGGGCTTTCTCGGGGATGGGATCTGGAAAGAGAAAGACATGGAGCCAAGGTGGGGTTTCCACCTTGACATCCCAGACTCCTTGGGTATATGGGCACTGGGTTCAAGTCTGGCTACTTCTTGTGGTCATGGGACAACGTGGGGAGGGGGAGTCAGGAGTCAAGAGTCCATGAGCTTATGCTCAGTGGGAAGTACGGATAAAGAAGCATTCAGTTAGCTGCCATCCTGGAGATCTCAGGCATCTGTTCCTTGAAGGAGCAGAGGAGGCAAGTTTCTAGGAGAAAAAGATTATTAACACAGGCCTATGAACAGGGCTAGCCATGGGGAGAGAGATGGCTGTCAGAAGAAATGAAAGAGATTTGCCTTGGTTGTACAAAAGAGACTGGGGTGAATGAAGGCAGAGATGCCCTTCATTGGAACAACTTGGAAAACCAGGTCCCAGTTGCTAGATAGGTGCCCTCCTGAGCCTGGAGAGGAGTACCAGCTCTGATGTCCCAGGAGCTTGGGGGAAGGCACGTCAAATCGAGGGATGATGGGTTCCTCAGGAGTACCTGAGCCACCACGTCTGCTGTTTCTCTGGAGATGGGAAATGCCTCTGTCCATCCTGTAAAAGTGTCCACAAGAGTTAGGGGATAGCGGAGTTCTTATGAGTGGGCATGTGGGTAAAGTCAACCTGCCAGTTTTCACTTGATTGGTGTCCTCGAAGATGGTACATGGGGCTGGCTTATCAGGGGGGACCCCTGTGGGTTGGACTTAACAGTCTTTTCCCAGGAACATGCAGGTACCTATAAAACAGCTGGAGTAGATTTACATCTTGTGTGTCATAGCAAAGGCAGTGGCTTTGGGTTTAAAGGTATCAACATTTTCGGAAGGCAACCAGAGGAAATTTACTGAAGTTAAATCAGTAAAATCCACAGAAATTTAAGGACTCAAAAAAAACTGTTTGTAGTCAGTGCTCTATCAAGTTGTATAAATAAATGTAATTGAATAGTATATTACCTTTTGAGACTCACTTGTTCCATGAAACAGAATGCCCTCGATGTCCACCTGAGTTGTCTGTATTCAGCCTGTCCCTTTTCATTGCTTAGTAATATTCCATGACAAGGAATCACCGTAATCTAACCCACCTCTGTTGAATGTTTCTAGTTCTTGGCAGTTTCAAATAGAGCTGCTGTTGGCTTTTGTTGTTTTCTCCTTCTTGGGTCTCTGAGGGAGTTGAAGACTAGATAGTTACAGTTTTCCTTATCTACCAGATGCAAAAAGAAAGTAAATTAGGTACAAAAGTTTAGACTCACCAAGATAGGACAGAAATGGAGCATTTTCTCTGAATTTGTCAAATGCAAATGAACTAGACATTGTTGGTGTAGTTATTGCCTGTATGTATTATATATGGTTTTTATTTATTTATTAATTTATTTTATTCTTTTATTTAATATTTTATTTTAATAACTATTCATGTTCAGGCTTTTGTTAGAGTACATGTTTCACTTCTAAAGGCCTACTTGTTGCTTGCTAGGTAGAAGAGTGGGTATCTGCTTGTTACTATTAAGAGACCAACAAATTGTTTTCCAGGGTGACTGGAAAATGCTTTTTTCTTGTTTTTGTTTTTATTTTGTTTTACTATGAATTGTTAGGGAAAAAAATCCTAAGGTGGGTGGCTCTGCCCGCGCAAAGAAATCCAATTTGGTCAGATCAAACCAAATTAAAATGCCCATCGTTTTATTAACTTCAGCATTCTCGGGTGGCTAGCACATGGCAGGGAGACAGGAAAGTGGGGAGCATTTGCAAACCCAGAAGGTCGTGTTCCTCCTATGGAGTCCACTTAAATACCCTGTGGGAGGGATCAGGACCTGGCATGCTGGGATTTGGAGTCCAGACCAATGCAATTCCCAGGCCAGGCGGTTGGGATGGATACCAGGGGCTGGGGTTATGCTCTTAACTTAACATGAATGGCACTTTATTCAGTCATTTTCTTTACAACTGAAACTCTGGGAATTCAAAGTTAGCATCCTTGCCCGTGAGCTTCTCATACACACCAGAAAAAGTTTCGACCTTGTGTTCCACGTTGTTCTGCTGTGCTTTGTCTAAATGAAATAAACTGGCTGCCCTCCGGTTTCACACGGATCCTCTTACCCACAATTTCACTTGGAAAGACCAAGTCCTCAAGGATGGCATCACGCACTGCAGTCAGAGTACGGCTTCCGGGGTGTTTTTGCTTATTTTTCATACTGCTTTTCTGAGTTGACTTGGGCAGAATTCTCCTTTGGGTGGTGAAGACTACTTGCTTCCCACTAAACTTTTTCTCCAATTCACGAACCAGCCGGACTTGGATTTTCTGGAAGGATTTCAGCTGAGAAACTGGTACAAAAATTATGATGGCTTTCCGGCCACCACCAACTTCCATTTCCTTGGCCGCAGTGCTATTGAGTTCCCGCAGCTGCAGCAGGGCCTGAGAGAAGCCAGACTCATCCGACAGCTCGCCATTGGGCTTGACGATCTTGGCGCTCGAGCTGAACACGGCTCGCGCTTACGGAGTGCCGGCTTGGAAAGAGCTGGAAAATGTTTGTTTTGCATTTTCACTTCCTCACTAGCATGGCATAAAATTTTAACATAGCTGAGGTTTTGCTCCGTATAGTGGAGACTCTAGATTTCCTATTTGAAAGTACTGCTTGAAAACAACCTTAGTTGGGCAGTGGTGGTATATGCCATTAATCCCAGCACTCAGGAGGCAGAGGCAGGCGGATCTCCGTGAGTTTGAGGCCAGCCTATTCTACAAAGTGAGTTCTAGGACAGTTAAGGCTATACAAAGAAACCCTGTCTCCAAAAAAACAAAAAAATACAATAGAAAATGGAAAAAAAAATCTCGGAGGGCAAGGAACTCAGTAGGTTTTAAGATGAGAACAGACCTCCGCTTATTTTCCCATGGCATGCAGAGTATGGGCATTGGATTCTGCCAGCACTGGGGCTGAGCCTGGGGTGGGCATGGCAGCCAGCCCTGCCTCTCTCTGCAGAGCCGGTGTCTTTGGGAGCAGAGGACCCATCATATCAAGGCCTGGGTGGTATCAGTTGACTCCTGAGCTATTTGGCAAGCTGAAAGGTGGAAGCTGAGAGCTGGCCCCAGTGGCTGTCCCTGGGGAAGGCTTTATGAATCAGAGTCTGAGGAGGTTACCTGAACTTTACCCTTCTCATTAGTTGACTCTTTAATTAGATTTTTGCCTAATTAAAAAGCAGTGGGTGAGAAAATTCTTAGAAATCCAGCTAGTTAAAAGGGGAGGAGGCCTGAACCCGCTGTTTGATGCCGGATTTTCTCCTTCCTGTGTGTGTCTCAGCTCCTCGTTGGCCAGGAGGAAACACTGAGATACCTCAAGAAGTTATTTCTATCCTACCACACCCCATCGTTATGTGTCACCCCAAATTCCTGGTTTCACCTTGACTCCAATCTGCCCCCCCCCCGCCGCCCCACCACCTCCATTTTGCAACATTTAAGAGATTGTTTGAAACCGTAAAGAGCCCAGCTAGAGCCAACCCTGCCAGGACTGAAAGTGACCAAGTGATCTGCAAGAAGAAGTTTGAGGCTTTCCTTAGAAGTTGGAGTTTTTGTTTGTTTGTTTTGTCCCTGGCTGTCCCCTGCTCCCCTTCAAATGGCCCTGGTTCATGTGAATAGCTAAAATGAAGCCTGTTCCTCTTAGCCTGACTTTGTCACTTCTCCTGTGACCTCAGCTTGAAGTTCAGGTTCTGTTCTACAGTGGCTAGAAACACAAAGGGAACCTGGGACAAAGTGGTCATTGGGAAAGCATGAAGACCCAAGTTCAAATCCATCAGATCCTCAGCACTCAGGCAAAAGCTGAGGGAAGCAGCGCCCATAACCCTCGCACTGAGGGGCAGATCTGGGGGCTCACTGGCCAGCTAGTATAACCAGGGCAGTGGGCTACAGGACCAGGGAGAGACTATCTGAAAAAAGTAAAGAAACCATTGAGGAAGATGTCCCAGTGCGAAACATCTGGCTTCCAAATGGGCACACACTAGAGCATGTGTGCACACACACACACACCCCACAATACAAACATGCATGCATACATCACACACACACACACTACAATACAAACACGCATGCATACATATCACACACACACACCCCAAGAGCACCCCACAGTTAAGAAAGCAATCCAGGAAGAAGCCACTGCCCCCCCTCTAGATTAGGTGAACAAAAGGGAAACAGCAGCAGGTGCTTTAAATCTGAAAGGAGCCCTTGGCTTGTGATGCTCAGATCGCTGCCCAGAGGGGCTCTCCTGAAACAGTGTGCACCCAGGCAGGGCCCATCGGATCCTATGGGTGAAGCCAGCTGCTGCTGGAAAGAAAGGGAAAGACTGGGAAAAGCCACAGAAAGAGCTCACTCACCAGTCTCCCTCCAACTCCCCCACCAGAACCCGGCAAGAATGCCGCAGGAAGTCTGTGCCCAAGGAAGATGAAGGAGCAGGAACTGAGCAGAGGCACACTAGGAAGCAACCTGTTCCATTTTTGCATCCCACCACCTTCCCTACCTTTTGGAAACTTCTAGGCCACACGATCCAACTAAAACACTGGCAACTTTCTCTAAATTAGCGGCAAGTCAGACAGCTGTGGACAGTTCTGGAAGGCCAGCAGGTTAGAACTATTTTAATGCAAATATCCGGCTTGAAGGAAATAATCCGGGGCCTGGAGAATCTAGAGTTCCTCTTTGAAAAAGTATTACTTGTAAACAACCCTAGCCGGACAATGGTGGCGTACGTCTTTAATCCCAGCACTCAGGAGACAGAGGCAGGCGGATCTCCAGGAGTTTTCAACCAGCCTACGCTCTACAGAGTGAGTTCCAGGACAGCCAAGGCTACACAAAGAAACTAAAAAGAGCTAGCCTGGGCACTCGGTTCACTCCATTACATGACTTTTCCCCCAGTTACGGTAGAGCTGGGAGAGTCAGGAGAGTTTCTAGAGAGTTGTCCAGATTTGTGAAAGGAGAAACAGGGTAGATTAAGGAGGAGCCCGAGATCTTTGGCCTTTGCCCCCAGCTACACTCTGGTCTCTGCTCGTCTTCCTTTTCATCCTCCATCCCCGCCAGCCACCCTTGCAACTGTATCCCCTTGGGCCTTCTCCATCTGGAGTCCTATTTCCCACTGCCTGGCCACAGCTACACCTACAAAATACCAGATAGACCCCCAGAGTGGAGCCCCAGGGTCTTTCCATCCTGAGGTCATAGGCTCTAAACTCTAGAGTCCAGAGCAGTGGTTCTCAACCTGTGGGAGAAACATAGGGGTCGTCTAAGACCATCAAAAACCACAGACATTTATACTGCGATTCATGACAATAGCAAAACTACAGTTATGAAGTAACAACGAACATAATTTATGGTTGGGGGTCACCACAACATGAAGAACTATACTAAGGGGCCACAGCATTAAGAAGGTTGAGAACCACTGGCCTAGAGTGCTCTGATCTATTTTAGACAAGCCCGTCTAAATTCCTGCCGTGGGTGGGTTTTCTAAGCTTTCCCTTTTGATTCTGCCTCTGCAGCGGTTATAGCCCTCAAGCCCTGCCTGTCTAGATGCCCTCTCTGCCCAAGCGAATTATTTAAATGCCATCATCTTTAATAGCACAATTTGATGCCAGGGCTTTGGGTCAGCCGAGGATGGGGAAGGATGTGGGGCATGGCCAAGGAAGAAGCAGGTGGGGAATGAAAAGCCAAACGGAATCCCAAACCATTCCCTAAAGAATATCAGGGATCTGGGAAGGAGCAGAGCAGAAAGTGGGCGACAATGAAATAAATAAGCGTCTAGCTCCATCAGTTGACCGAGGCTCCTAGAAGTACCAGGTCACAGCTGGGCCACAGTGGCAGGCCCAGAGGGTATCAGGCAGATGGCCTAGCTAGCGTGCCTGGAGACCTGTCTTGCTCAAGGTGGCCATCTCTGTTTGGGACTGCTTGGCTCTGGACTTTGAGCCTGATGCTGGGGACATGAAGGTCTCAGGGCCCAGTCCTGCCTCAGAAACTCAGGGTCCTGATAGCAAGCACAGGAGAGAGACCAAGTAGGGGTAGCAGTAAAAGAGGTTTGCTGGGGCCTGATAGGGTGGCTTTCTGGAGAGGTAACATTAGTCTGGTCCCTGCCTTCTAAGGTCTGGTCACAGCTGAGCTGAGGCGGTCTTGAGGGGTGCATCGTGGGAGCACTTGCAGTACCTGATGGAGTGAAAGAAAGGAGTAACTGTCACAAAGGATGTCGGGGTTCCCGGAGATGGTGGGCGCCAACAGCACAGCCCAGGGTTTCCTAAGAACTTATAAAGAGACGTGAAATTAGTCCTGTGGAGCCTCGGGGTGGCAAAACCCTAAATAAGGGGAAAGTTTAACTTCTTAAAATCCACACATGGAGAAGAAAAATGAAAGTCCTCTTTAATATCCAGTATTCTTATTTTTAATTTATTTTGAATAATTATGAAAGAAAGGCCTTTAACCTTTGAGTAGATAAGAATGTTTTTATCATTCTATTTTATGTTACATTGTAAATCTGTGCAATTTGATCAATAAAACTCGGGTCAGTCTGGGTCTGAATGAGAGGGTGTGACCCTGGAGCAGGAAGCTCCCAGAGCAGGGAGGAAGTGTGGGCCAGTTTGCTCCAGGTTTCCTGGGCCGGCAGCCAGGTCTGGAGAGCCCTTACCATGCCCTTATGTGACTATTCTGTCAGGAGCAGAGGCCCATGGGGCTCCCGTCCACACTATCTGGAGAGGCCAGAAGAAGAAATGGCCTCACTGAAGGACTGGGCAGGTTGGGCAAGCAATTTCCTGCTAACCTTAAAGCCACAAAGAGAAAAATACTCTTGCTATGAGTCAAGTCAGAATGACTCAGAATTTGCAAGAGTCCTGTGTGTTTTATTGAGCCTGGAAGTGCCGTACAATGATTGTTGTTTTGGGGTCCTGACGGAGGTCATTGGGGAAGTTCCTTGGCCTCTTAGAACTGTTTTCCTCCTGAGATAAAGGAAATATGGCTGTCCGACTACAAGCTTCAGAAAGCTACCTAGCCAGGGCATTAGGCTATATACACAGCACCTTGTGGGAACAAATGTCTTAGAGTTATCCACAGAGGCCTGCGGTGAGCAAGGCCTGTCCAGAAACACCCAGTTCCTCTGGTAATAAAGCCAGTGCTGCCTGTGGGCCTCTCCCTCCACCAGGGCTGATCCATGGGAGTCTGCTTTGAGTGCAGTCCTTGTGTTAGTGACTAAGCAAGTCAGGCGCCTCTGTTAAAACACCTTCAAAGTATTGTTTATTTTTCAGCTAAAACTTTCTGGTGTTAACTGAGCATGCTCAGAGACATTCCTGTCCATCACTTTAATCTTTGCTATGCTCTCTGAGATTTGGAGCTAAACACCACCCCCGAATGTATCTACTTTTTGCTTTTTCGTTTATGACCTTAAATTGAGCATGCTCAGAAATGGACCCACTTCCCAGGAAGACATGTGAGTCCTGAATAAAATCCCAGCTTCCTATGCACTGATGGGGCTTCAGACATGCCCGCAGAAGTCTCTTCCCTGCTACAGGTTGTCACTCTTATATCTTGGCTATGTTTCCTTTGTCTTTGTTTCCCATCACATTCTGTGACCCCTGTAGAAAGAACATCCTCCAGGGCTCCTCCTGTGCTCTGGCTTTCCCTCAGCTGGGGTTCTCTTTACTACCCTGTGGGTGGCTTACTTTTGTCACCCAGGTCCCAGTATTTCCTCCCATCAACCCCTCCACTCTCACACCCCTGGCCTCGAGGTCCTTACCCATGGGTTCCTGCCGCTTGGCTGAGCCGTCCAGGGTAGGCCTGCTAGGGCGGGATACTGCAAAAGCCCTTGGCTGAGAGTCAGGGAGACGCGCCAGAGGATGGTCTTCCACAACTGACTGCGCCTCACAGAAAGAGAGTCCATGGCAACTGGAGTGTGTGCGTGTGTGTGGGGGTGTGTGTGTTGAAACAAAAGACTCAGGAAACAGTAAGGAAACAGTATTTCCCTTTCCTTGGACATTGCGCTCCCATACTTTCCAGTCTGATCTCTTTGATTTCTCCATGCTGGAAAACGAACCACTAACATGAAGTCATAACCTCCAAAGGGTCCACATTTGAAAGCTCCAGTGGAGCTGGGTGTGGTGGCGCACGCCTTTAATCCCAAGACTCTGGAGGCAGAGGCAGTCAGGTCTCTGAGTTTGAGGTGAGCTTGTTCTACAGAGCAAGTTCCAGGACAGCTAGGGCTTACAAAGAGAACTCCTGTCTCAAAAAACCCAAAATTAAAAAAAAAGGAAGGCAGGAAGGCAGGAAGGCAGGAAGGCAGGAAGGCAGGAAGGCAGGAAGGCAGGAAGGCAGGAAGGCAGGAAGGCAGGAAGGAAGGAAGGAAGGAAGGCAGGAAGGCAGGAAGGCAGGAAGGCAGGAAGGCAGGAAGGCAGGAAGGCAGGAAGGCAGGAAGGCAGGAAGGCAGGAAGGAAGGAAGGAAGGAAGGAAGGAAGGAAGGAAGGAAGGAAGGAAGGAAGGAAGGAAGGAAGGAAGGAAGGAAGGAAGGAAGGAAAACTCCAGTGGAGAGGGTACTGCTGAAAGTTGGGGAGCCTGGCATTGCTTGTGATGCTCCTCCCTGACTAGGTGCCAGGCGTGGCAGTCACTGCAATCAGAGGTCTGAAGGGATGGCTCAGCACATAAGAGCCTGTGTTGCTCTTGCAGAGGACGGGCATTCTCTCCCCAGGACACACACTGGGGAGCTCACAACTGCTGTAACTCCAGCCCCAGGGCAGTTGTCGTCTTTTGGATTCATCAGGAACTGAACTCACATGTGTACATTATGCCCCCCCCCCACATGCACTCAATTAAAAATAAAGTAAATCTTTTTAATGGGGGGTGAGCTGGGTAGATAACTTGGTAATAGAGTGTAGCCTGCCATGCACATAGTCCTGGGCTCCTGCTCCAGCACTGGAAAAGCTGTGTTCATGAAAACTGTGCCAGGGAAGGAAGAAGACATGATGAAAAATTCCTTTACTGTTCACTTGTTTTACAGACAGCTTAAAATCTCATTGTTCCACGGCAGTTCTTGCTGTTTGCTTTCATTAAAATCTCCCTAGAGTTGAGGCATTTTGCTTGGATGTTACAAACCCTCAAGCAATGTCCACAGCAACAATAATGCCTATTTGATGGATCGCCACTCTCCAGGTCTTTTGCAAGGGCACCAACTGATGAGAGCTTGACACAGCCCAGGGCCAATGGCATCTCATTCTTCCACTGAAGGAATATTTGCACACCCTTGTGTGTAGCGGTCTTACTCCCAACAGCCAAGAGGCAGAAGCAAACCGTACGGATAAGAGGATAAGCAAAGAGCAATCCGATGCCTCTTGGCTCATGAGGGAGTTTTGCCCTGACAAGCACCACGTAAGCTCAAACTATCTTAGACTGAAAATGCATGAAGTATACGCCACCTTCAGCACATTCTAACTTAACAGCACGGGTCCACTGTTGAGCGTCCCTGGTTTCCATCCTTGAGCTCCTGGCCGTCCAGAAGCCTTGACTCGCTTGCTGCCTGAGAAGAAGACACAGGAACCCCCTTATCAGAGAGCGCTAGGCTGGGGAGTTCTGTCACTGCAAAACTGAAAGGTTCTACCAGATGCTTGTCACATTTGCATGGCATAAAGTCGAGAAATAGTAAGCTTCGAACTGTAGGCGAGAACTATTTTATTCAAAGGAGCATTACTCTGCCTTAAAGCAAAGGGAAATGCTGGTGCATGCAAACACGAAGCCTGAAAGAAATATGCTAAGTGAAATCAGCCAGTCACAGAAGAGAAATTCTGCATGACTTCTTCTAAGAACTTGGAGTCGTCAGGTGCGTGGAGCAGAGTGGAGGCTCCTGGAGCTGGCCAAGGAGGAAGCAGGAGGTTAGAGCTTTGTGATCAGGAGCCGGACTGCGGCAATGGTTGCATAAAGTGTACAAGTGTGCAAAGCCTCACTCAAGGGACAAGAGTTGTCTTCATCCTGAGGCTTCACAGTGCCACAGGAAGCCTTCAGGGTGTTGGGGTTCCCACTGTGGACGACGCCTGCCTGAGTCCTTTGTGGGAGCCACTCCTCCCGTGCTGTCAGTAGTTATGGGAGCCTCGCCCAACATTTGATTCGCCTTTTTCCTCTCAGTTCATGGGAATTCACGTTCCCCTGTTGTCACCTAAGAACCTAAGGGAGGGATCTGTCATGAAAGCTAAGACAGGTAGGAAAGAGAGGAATGTGGCACTGGCACGGAGTGAGACCTGCCCTGCTGAAATGCCACCCAGCTATGCAGAGAAACCTGCTACCAGTGTCTCTGCCTTCTGCGTGCCTCCCGTTCTCAGCTCTTTTTCTGCCCCACACTGAAGCCCTGACTTGGAGCCCCACCCTGTGCAGATCTGACACCTGCGTATCCCTGCCACCCCCTGGGGCCCTCATCACTCAGGGAGAGTCCTTCTCTGAACCCCTAAGGAGACTGGCCCTTTTCAACACCACTCATTCCCGCTACATTGCCTGGGAAGGCAGGTCTCATCCGGGATGCCTTAGGACCCTCCCTCGTGCAACCTACTTGCTTTCTTCTTGTTCTTTTAATTCTTTATATGTTAAATAACACATACTAAAATGTTGGATCACTTTAAACATGACCACATTCCCACAGCGAAGATTCTGTCCCCTGCTGGTTGTGGTGAGAGGGCGAGAAGTCTCTCCTCAAGCCAACTAGTTCTCCCCGAAGCTGAGACAGAGTCTCTGTCCAGAAATACTCCATTCTTTTTCTTCTTGTTGCACATAAGTCAGAGCCTGCTGGGCATGCTGCTGTCTGCTATGTCTTGTTCCATTCTGGAAGTAAACACTTCTGTCTGAAGGCCGCAGAGGGCCCCACCCTGGCAGGCATAGCTGATTTAATTGGCATCCTCTAGATGAGCATTGGTTCAAACCTATCTTTTCTGTGTTTAGCCAAGATGCAACAAACAACCGTGTCTATTCTTCATTTTGTTCACGCATGCCATGTATAGAACAATTTTGAAAAGTGAAGTTACTGAGCGGAGCAATTTAATTTAATGTGTTGATCAGTGTTTCCAAAAGAGCAGCATGGCTACTAACACAGATATTTGCCAGTTGTGGTGGTACAGGTCTTTAATTCCAGCCCTCGGCAGAGGCAGGAGGAGCTCTGTGAACCCAAGGCCAGCCTGGTCTACATAGTAAGTTCCAGGACAGCTAGGGCTACATAGTGAGACCTGTCTCAAAAGCAAAACAAATAAACAGAAAATTGACAAACTAAACCAAAAAAAAAAAATCAGGTATTTAATGCCAACTTTTACAGGTTAAAGGTGGACATGTGGAGAGTGGCCTGTGAGTCTCTTAAATTTGTAGACAAAAAAATTGTGTGTGTGTTCACGTGTGTATATAAGTGCATTTTTAAAGGCTTTCATCTGTTCTGTGAAAAGGGTCTATACCCCCCAAATAATATTGCCCTCATCCAGCTTTCCAGCCTCCCATTTCCCATCCCCATCCCCATCCTTGGTTGCAAACTTCCCACCCCTCAAAAAGACCAGCTAGGCCACTGCTCTTCTGGTTCTCTTCCACGCAACATTCCTCTGGTCCTCTTGTGCCCTTTCAAGTGGTTGCAGTTGCCTGGGCTAATGGTTATCTGACTCCCCACGAGCCAAAGAGAGACTAGTTAACTTTATCTAAGAGCCTTCCTGGCAGGGACCAGAGAGACCCCCTCCTCTGTCTAATGGATGCAGAGGCACAGGTGGCTTACAGAATCTCCTAGTAGAGCTGGCATGCAAACCCAGATGTGTGATGTGCAGATCTGTATGGGGCAAAGTGGAAACAATCGAAACTGGCAGAGGATTTTGGTTTCAGTCATATCATCTGGAGAATGTCCAACAGTGCAGCTTCCCTGGCCACATCGGGCCCAGACCGCTGAGCTGTCTCGTAGTCCACAGAGAGTTCCAGAAACCCACAGTACTCAGAACCCTGCCCTATGCTGTGCCAACCTTCTCTGGGTTTCTGTTTTGATTTTATTGTTTTCTGTTTTGTTTTTCAGTATTGGGAACTGAATCCAGGGCATAGATGATGCCAGGCAAAACCGATACCCCAGCCCCCACCCACCCCCGCGTATATTAGAAGTTCTTTACCACTGTGTCGTGTTTTAGTTTCTTTTCATTCATTGCATTGTTTTCAAAGACAGCAAAGATGTGTCAAAAGTGACACAGTTGTTTGTCTATGTGTTTGCTTGTTTATTTAAGTATTCTTTTGAAGCTGGGCATGGTGGTGCATGCCTTTAATCTCAGTACGCAGGAGGCAGAGGCTGGAGGATCTCTGAGTTTGAGGTCAGCCTGGTCTACACAGTGAGATCCAGAACAGCAAGGGTTGTTACACAGAGAAACCCTGTCTCAAAAACAAAAAAAGCAAAACAAACAGTCAAACCAAAAGCCCTATTCTTCTGAACTCTTGTATTCTTATATTCCAACTTAACTTATGCTAATACTTGCGGTTATTTCATCCAGTAGAAGCTTAAAGAGTCTCATGTTTGGTCTGAGCCCATGAGCCTCTGGGGGGGGAGGTTCTTACTATCTAATGATACCATGCCTAGGCTCAAGCCCTTAACCTCACCCACTCCTCGGCATCCCTCCAATGTATATGTGTAGATAGGTAGGTATATGCTCATGAGTGCCCACAGAGGCCAGAGGTACTGGATGCCCCTAGCACCAGAGTAACAAAAGTATGAGCTACCCAACATGGTCCAATTGAACTCAGGTCCTCGGCAAGAGCAATGTGTATTCTTAACCCCGAGCCATCTCACCAGCACCTAGCAACAGGGTTATACCCCTAAGATTCATGACCAAGACTTTGGTTCAACTCTGTTCTTTTTTTTTTTTTTTTTTTTTGAGATAGAGTCTTAGTATACAGCTCTAGCCCTCCTGGAATTTATTATGTAGACCAGTCTGGTCTCATACTCAAAGAGATCCATTTGTCTCTGCCTCCTGAGCGCTGGAATTAAAGGCATGAGCTATCATACTACCTTTGAGCTTAGTCCTTTGGGAAGGGCATCTATGAGGAGTGTGCATTTTCTTCATTACAAAAAGGCCCTGCCAGGGGTTTCCTTGAGGCACACTTACTCTAAATGTCTAACTGCAATATAATATCCTTCCGTGTGGAGGGGAGCACACCACACCAGCTAAAAATATGCCCTGCTCTTGGGAAATATAAAATGGGGGCTAAAACGGGAGAGCGGTGTAGGCGACCAGCGGACTCTGTAAGGTAAATATGAGCTTTTAAATAGGAGTTGAAAGGTCAAGTTTCCCTGCCAGACTTCTTGGGGTAGAGGTGAGACACCAAACACCACTGGGCTTTAACCCACCTGGAGTTGGTCTCTGGCCCTGATCCCATCTGCTTCTTAGAAGGCAGAGGGGTGTGGAAGCAAAAACCAAATGACATTCCTCTGCAAAACAATTTTACAACAGGGCTATTTCAAAAAAAAAAAAAAAATCCATGTAATCTGGGTAATTCCCCACGCTCAGAGGTCTCCGACTGGTGTCCGAGTTTCCTTGGCTGGAAACCAGAGGACGAATGTCCAAATGGGCCCCTTGGTTCTGCAGGCTTGAGAGTCCACGGAGGTTAATTGTACCAGGGCTCTGGCTGTGACGCTATCCAACGGAGCCTCTGGTACTTTCCAGGAACATCTAGCTCCCCTGCCCTCAATGTGACATCTGATTTGGAGGACAGCCGCAGAAATGTCCTCTCTGTGTCCAGGCTACACTCCATACTGCTTGTGAGACCTCAGCCCTCTCATGAGGGACAGTGACGGTGACTAACTTCACAAGGACAAACAATGGACCCACAGTGTTGGGGAGTCCTTTTCAGCTCCAATGGGGGCAAAGTGACAGAGACAGCTTGGCTGACGGTGAGCCTGACACAGGTGGGCACACGGATGAGACCGTTTGAGTGGACAGATTTTTACAAACTGTGAAGTTCCTGCTGGGTGTAAGGTGGGGGTGCTTTCCTTACAGATTCATTCAGACAGTGCACCCCAACACCCCTTATAGATGCTTTGTTCCAGGCCTTTTCCTGGGATTATAGTCAGTAACACAGACCCCCGCTGCCCTCTAAGGTCTCATGTGTGTCCAGGTGTACACGCTGGTTTTACAGCCCCACATGGCAATCCCACTAACAGCTAGTATGGTCTGGGTGTTGCTCAGATTCCGGCTCCGTTGTGCACCTTCTCAGCCCTGGCTCTCCAACCACAGCCCAGAATCACCCATCACAGCCCAGATCACCCACCACAGCCCAGGATCACCCACCACAGCCCGGGATCACCCATCACAGTCCAGGATCACTCATCACGGCTCGGGATCACCCATCACAGCCCGGGATCACCCATCACAGTCCAGGATCACCCACCACAGCCCAGAATCTCTCATCACAGCCCTGGCTCTTCCACCACAGCCCGAGATCATTCATTACAGCCCAGGATCACCCACCACAGTCCGGATCACCCGCCACAGCCCAGGATCACCCACCACAGCCCAGGATCACCCACCACAGCCTGGGATCACTCATCACAGCCCGAGATCACTCATCACAGCCTGGGATCACCCACCACAGCCCGGGATCACCCACCACAGTCCGGATCACCCGCCACAGCCCAGGATCACCCGCCACAGCCCGGGATCACCCACCACAGCCCGGGATCACCCACCACAGTCCGGATCACCCGCCACAGCCTGGGATCACCCACCACAGCCCGGGATCACCCATCACAGCCCAGGATCACCCATCACAGCCCGGGATCACTCATCACGGCCCGGGATCACCCATCACAGCCTGGGATCACCCATCACAGTCCAGGATCACTCATCACAGCCCTGGCTCTTCCACCACAGCCCGAGATCACTCATCACAGCCCAGGATCACCCACCACAGCCCGGATTCACTCAACACAGCCTGGGATCACCCATCATAGCCCGGGATCACTCATCACAGCCCAGGATCACCCACCACAGCCCGGATTCACTCAACACAGCCTGGGATCATCCATCACAGCTCGGATCACCTGCCACAGCCCGGGATCACTCATCACAGCCCGGGATCACCCACCACAGCCCAGGATCACCCATCACAGCTGAGTGCAGCTTAGATCAAAGGAGACCCTTGAAGAAAGAAGAGGGAGATGTGACTGACAAGGGAACAGCAAGTGCCTGGGCAGAGTTAGAGGCTATTAAGCTGGAATTACACTGAACACTGGCAACTGATCCCAGAACATCAGCCACTATGACCTGACGAGCCTCAGCCAGCTGCTCGCAGGCCAGGAAAGCCCACAGTGGGGCAGGAGAAGAAGCAAGTGACAGGAGCATGTCACAGGGTGGCATGGGGTTGGCCAAGAGGACAAGGCTTGCTAAGGACTCTAGGTCCTCTTATTTATAAGTAGGGGTGTTTTGCCTGCCAGTGTGTCTGTGTGTCACATGCATTTCTGATGTCCAAGGAGTCCAGAAGAGGGTGTCAGATCCCCTGCAACTGGAGTTAGAAATAGTAAGTCACCATGTGAGTGCTAGGACTCAAACCTGGGCTTCTGGAAGGAAGAGCATCCAGGGCTCTTACCCTCTGATCCATCTCTCCTGCCCATCTAAGTCCCCTTAAAAGATGCAGTCACAACTTATTCTGGTCGGCTCTGAGTCACTGAGCCATGGATTTCTCAAGAAAAAAAAAGTAATCTTTTTTCATGTGAGAAGTCCATTTTGATCATTAACAACATGTTCAGATGGTCTTAAAAATTACCCATCAACACTGCTTAGGCTAAAAGAGGTGGCCAAACTTGACTAGGGGTCTCTCCTTTTGCAAGGCTAGTCAATGCCCTTAATTTTACAGGATTGGACTTGACCATGATCCAGAGAGGCCAGCCTTCCTCTGTGTGCACACATACAATACACATGCCTTGCGTGCACATGTGTAGATCAGGAAACAACTTCCCTCTGTGGGTTCCAGAGATCCAAGTCTGGTTGTCAGGCTGAACAGCAAGCTCCTTGACCCACCTTCTGACCCTCAGCTGAGCTTTCAGCCAGGGAAACTCTGCTAAGGAGTCCTCCCATCCACACACAAGAAACTGTGGTCGTTCGAATGTATTCGGGCCCTATCAACTCACAGGGAGTGGCACTATTAGGAGGTGTGGCCTTGTTGGAGGAGGCTAGGTGACACACACCTTTAATCCAGACCTTGAAGCTAGAGGGCACACCTGGGCCACACCTTCTGTTGGAAGTGTGTCACTGTGGTGGCAGGCTTGTGGTGGCAGGCTTTGAGGTTTCATAAACTCGGGATACATCCCAGTGAGTCAGTTGAAGCCCTGTTGCTGGCAAGATGTAGCCGTCTCAGCTCCATCACCTCCTCTGCTGCATGCCGCCACATTCCCCGCCGTGACAATAACTCACTGAACCTCTTAAACTGTCAGCGAGCCCCCTCAATTAAACGTTTTCTTCCTACGAGTTCCCACGGCCATGGTGTCTCTTCACTAAGGCACAAGCAAAGTCACATCTGTGCTTTTCTCTTACAGGTATTTGGCTTCTTGGTCTGGACTCTGGTGGCCGCCACGCATGTAACGAGACCCTTGCTGCACGGATGGGTGCTGTATGTGTCACTCACCTCGTTCCTCATCTCCCTGATGTTCCTGTTGTCCTACCTGTTGGGGTTTTACAAGCGATTTGCGTCCTGGAGAATCCTGGTAAGAACCAGGGGCTGGTGTCCTGAGTTCTAAAGGACAATGGACTTCTCCGGGCGGGGGAGGCAGAGTGAAAGGCCTGAGATGAGAAGACCCCACTGGGACTAGACCCCTAGGAAACCGAGGCTGCTGATTTTAGTGTGTTGATTACTAATCCAAAGTGAAAACGTATTTGTACATCTTTCCTTGTATTTCCCTCTGCTGCTCTCCTTGTTAGGATTGTACACACCTTCCCAAAGTTAAAAATAGTACCTGGAGAGATAGCTCAGCAGTAAAGAGTACTTGTTACTCTTGCAGAGGACCCAGGTTTAGCTCCCAGCACCCACATGGAGGCTCACAACCATCTGTAACTCTTGGTCTAGGGGGATCTGACATCCTTTTTCTGAACTCCATGGACGCTGTATGCATGTGGTGCACAGAAATATGTATAGGTATATACATATGTAGACAAAACACTCATATACTTCAACTAAAAGATGTCGTGAGGCAGTGTATACCTAGAGTCTCCCAGTAACTTAGAAAGCTTAGGCAGGAGGCTGTATTGAACCTAGGTGTTCAAGGCTAGTCTGGGCAACACAAAAAGGCCCTGTCTCTTAAAAATAATTCTGGGCTGGGGAGATGACTTGGTGGGTAAAATGTAAGCATGAGGACGTGCGTTTGAATCTCTACAAAGTCCTGTGCAGCAGGGCACATCTGTCTCCCCAATGTTCCCACAGTGAGATGCGCACTCGGGACAGAATTTCTGACATGGCATGTGTGACCTACACTTCCTTAGAGGTTGTAAAATGCAGATTAACCAAGGTGCATTCCCTCAAGAGCTAGGGAGTATTGTAGGCTAGGGAGATAGCTCGGCGAAAGGCCTGCTGCCAAGCCCGGCAACCTGTGTTCAATCCCTGGAACTCACATGGTGGAAGGAGAGCACCAATTCCTATAAGTTATCCTCTGACCCCCACATGCATGCTGTGTCCCCTCCCAACACACACACACACACACACACACACAGAGAGAGAGAGAGAGAGAGAGAGAGAGAGAGAGAGAAAGGCGGTAGGGATTGGGTTTACTTTTCTCTCCCCCTCTTCCCTGCTGTGTAGAAAAAGGGAAGGTATTCACTTGAACAACATTGACCCCTGCCTCTGCTCTGCATTTCCAGGACAGTCTGTACCATGGAACCACAGGCATCCTGTACATGAGTGCCGCCGTCCTGCAAGCACACGCCACTATCGTGTCTGAATACAGTAACATAAACGAGTACTACATCAACACTGCAGCTTCAGTGAGTAGCGGCGCAGCTGCTAGGCAGTGGCACATACATGCACTCATGGAGGGCATTTATTACGTGCAGTTCAGCGCTGTCCTGCATGCTTTGGACAACTGTGTCAAACTGCAGGAGCCTGGCGGAGGGGAAAGTGCATGTGTGAGCATGCACCCAAACTTCAGGGACCCCCTCTTGTCTTACATTTGTCCCACTCAGCCTTACTCCCCACAGTCTTCAGAGTTTTATTCTTTCCCCCAAGTAAACAGAACCACATTTCTCTTTTCTTACTGACATCTGCTAAGAGGTCCAGCAGCCTTGCTTGAGCCTGAGTTGCTGGGCACCGTCAGCTATTCTTAGTCCTTTGTTTCGATGACAGAAGTCCACAGAAATGGCATTGCTAAGTAATGGAAGCCAAGGTAAGGTGGGCACAGTAAATTGGATAAAAAGCCTGATGCCCAGGTGGTGGCACCCAAGAGGCGGGCTTCTGAGCTCAGCTGTCTCTTTCTCTACTATGAAATGATACCCTCTTGTGACAGAAAGTCAACTCCACTTTGAGTGTGAGAAGATATGACCCATGTCACCCTTCGGCTTCCACAGGCTCCCACGCTATGCCAGAGGCCAAGGCTGCACTGGGGGGCACTGTCTCCAGAGTCAGAACAGGGTACCAAACAAACACTGTGGGCCTCTGGGAAGTCCACAGCATTTCCCAGCTGCCTTCCAGCCCCCTGATCCCTTTCCTCTTTGTCCAGGCTCTTGGATTTCATTAAACTGATAGTCCCATACTCTCCCTGTCTTACCCCATCTGGACTATCGTAGAGGACCTGCTCTACCCAGCATCCCCTTTGCTCTCTCCGCCCATACTCTCCCTGTCTTATCCCCATCTGACTATTGTAGAGGACTTTCTCACCTGACGTCTTGCTGAAAAATGCAGCCTCCATGAGGCAGACATTATTTATTTACTCATTTTCATATTTGTGACAGTGTCTCACCTGTGTAGCCAGGCTGACCTCAAACTTGTCATTCTCTTGACTTAGTCACCTGGGTGCAGCATTAAAGGCGTGTGTCACCACGTATGTCTTAGGGCAAGAGCTTTTTCATGTCTTGCTCACTTGGTAGCAATAGCTATTCTTGAAGCAGGTGATTCAAAGCTATTTGTTGTTGGATGGATGGATGGATGGATGGATGGATGGATGGATGGATGGATGAATGGGTGGGTGGATGGGAGATGGATGGATGGATGGGTGGATGGATGAATAGATGGATAGATGGATGACCCATGGGAACAGAGGGCTAGTAAACAGAAGGACAACGAGTCTGGAGTGCCCTCCACCTAAGGAAAGCCATTGTGTCATTTAAGCTCAATTTCAGGCATGGTCATGTTTCTCTGCTGGAACAGAATAGAGGAGGCAGAGTAGACAGGAGATGAACTGAGGACCTGAGAAGGCCTAGTGAGGGATAATGGTGGCCGACACAAGGAGACTGGGTTGTACCAGGAGCTAGTCAGATAGCAGACTCTGAGGCCGGCTTTGGCCATAACAGTTAGATGGAAGGAGTGAGAGGGAGCTCAGGTTTTGTCATTGGTAGCTGGAGGGGATGAAGGTCTTTAGACTGACTAAACCTAGTGGCTTTAGGAGAGCAGAGTGAGTCATTAAGAGCTTGAGGAGAACCTGAGACAGTCGCAGACAGGCTCCGAGCGGAGTTCAGGGCCAGTGAGCATCGCTGTGGGAGCGGCATGAGCACAGAGGCCCAGGGAGACACAGGTCCCGGGGAGGGAGGGAGGTACGGACAGGTGAAGAGGCCCAGGTTGAGCTGGAGGAGGTTCAGGGGTAGAACAGATGGAAAATGTGGACCCTAGCAATATGCAAAGAGGGAGGATCCCAGAGGATGGAGTGGCTGCCCAGTGTTCGCTGCTCTCAGCCATGCAGGGAACACAATGCTGGGGGAGGGGAATCTAGAGGCATTGGGTTGGAGGTGGGCCCTGTGCTGGCCTCTCTGACATTCTCTGTCTTTCTCCAGTTCTTCGCCTTCCTCACCACCCTGCTCTATATTCTGCATGCCTTCAGCATCTATTACCACTGAAGGGCCGAGGAACCAAACCCAGTGAGACTCGCTTTCTGGAGGCCGTGTGTGACTGTCTCCAAAGCAGGTCTTGCCATTTGCCATCTGGGTGATAAACGCCAAGTCCAGCAAACCATCCACCAGACCGTCTTTCTGGAATGTGTGCGGAAGCCCACTTCGGCATTTTTCTCTCTGGACCTTCTTACCTCTCACGGTGACTGTGAGCAAACTGTTCCACCACCAATGATGACTGGCCCCTACCCTGAAAATCCACCCCGCCCTCCACCCTTCGCCTTGAAGATGACTGTCTCTTGAAGTTTCCTTACCGTGAATTCAGCTTTTCTAGAAAAACAACTTTGAACCCCTCACCAGTTAAAATACTAGCTCTGCCATCACTCCTGTTTAGGATCTCTTGTCTCAGCAATGGTGCTCCCCACGATGGGTTTAGAAATAGTCAATCTTAGTTTCTAAAATCAGCAAGCCTCCATGAAGGCCTGTAGGTCTGACATAGCACCCTTGTGCAGACCTCCCTTGTAGCTATTGCTGCTACCCTGGAGCGGCTGTCCCTCTCTCCTTCTTCCTCCCGTCCCACCGCTGCTTCCTCCACATTAAAGATCCAAAGAAAATGTACATAAAACCAACTCAGAGGGTTCATTTATGGAAGAAACAAGTGGTTGGGCTTGGGGAGTCAGAATGGGAATGACATAGCTAGTTAATGCCTAAACCAAGTCCCTCAGAAACTGCTGGGCTCAGTGTACCTGCATAGAGCCTCAAAGATCAACCTAAGGACCAGAAGTTTCCTCATCTTTCAGGAAAGACTTCAGAGAAGGAGATAGGAACATGGCAACCATGGATCTACTTTCCAGCTCCTCCTGGAAACAGCAGGAAGAAGTAGTTGCTGTACCATAGTGGGGGCTGTGAAAGGACCCGTTTGGAGGTCTGTGCTCACTTCCGCGTACCCCCAGCTCTTCCTGGAGACCCTCTGAGTGGGGCCAGTCTGCAGGATTCATCATGGAAGGGCATTCGTGTTTGGGGGCCATTTTTCTAAGAACACACCTTGTGAAAAGAAAAAGTATGAGGTCAAGTGAAAACCCCAGAATCCGTGGGGTTCCCTGTCATGTCATCACCTGGGAGGGTCTCACCCTTGCCAAAGGCTCCTGCGTGGCTGGGTTTCCTCACCCAATAGGCCAACAGGACACAGCCCCACGCCTTCCTAAATAAATAATAATCAAAAGGGAATTAACTGAATCTAACTTTTCTCCATTTGGGTGTGTTGGAAGGGGGTGGGGTACAACCTGACTTCACTATTGTTTACCAATCACTTATATTGCCCTGATTTCTTGAAAAGTCAACACTTCTCTCTTGTTTTGTAACCTGTCAGCTGTCTGTGATGTTCACTATTGAATATTTACTGAATGGCAGCGTACAAATAAAAGATGTTTGTATACTGGGAAGTATGGAGTCTGTCACCTTAATATGATATTGCTGGAAGCTGGACCGGCCATTTTTTTTTTTTTAAAGTCCTCTGTGCAGTGTCATCAAAGCCACCCCTGGGTAGTAAAGAATTACAAAGAAAAAAAAAACCCACCCCTGGGGTTGTTTTAATCCTTCATAGCTAAGTCCCTGTCATGGTGTTCTGTTGCTGCGAAGAGACATCATGACTAAGGGAACTTATAAAAGGAAGCATCTAATCGGGGGCTTGCTTACAGTTTCAGAGGGTGAGCCCATGGTCATCCTGGCAGAGAGATGTGGTAGGAGCAGGCATTGTGCTGAAGAAGTAGCTGAGAACTCACATCTCATCTGCAAGTTGCAGAGAGAGACATAGAGACAGAGAGACAGAGAGAGAGAGAGAGACAGAGACAGAGAGAGAGAGACAGAGAGAGAGCCTAAGCCTGGCAGGGGCCTTTGAAACCTTCAAGCCCACTGCAAATAGCACACCTCTTCCAATAAAGTCACACACCTAATCCCTTCCAAGCTGTTTCACTGAGGACCAAGCTCTCAAATACATGAGCCTATGGGGCTCATTCTTATTCAGACCACCACAGTCCCCAAGGGCAGAAACACGGTCATTCTGTCTTACTTGTCAGGAAAGGGAGAATCTGTCTCCAGGACTCTGGGTTGTGGTGTCGCCATCACTGGGGAGCAATTAGACACAGTTGGTATCCCACCAGCCAGAGCTGGGTTTTTGTGGGACTTCCTGCCTCATCTCCCACTCTTTCTTCTCTCCCGCTATAGCACAAGTCTTATCCAACTCTCTAGACAGACCCACCCCGCTCACAGCACATGCTCCACCCAGGCCTGGCTACCCTTAGCTTACCTGCAGCTGCTGCAACATTGACTCCTCTCTGCTCAGTCTGGAGTCTCCCCAAACCCCTGGAGGGAAGTCCTAAGGCCCTCACACACCTCAGAGGGCCTCACCTCCTGGAGATCAAAGGGTGCCAGGATTTGTTGCACCCCTTCCTTTCCCGCTTGGCTTCCTAGGGTTCCACATTCGGGCCCCATCTCTCAGTCAGCTTTGGAGGAAATGTAGAATAACTCCCTGACACTGTCCCCAAGAGAATCTCATGGGTTTCCTGAGCCTTAGGGACACAGGGTTTTGTTAAGTCACACCCAGGTACCCTGTACTGAGTAAGTAATAGAGCCAGGGGTTCTATTCTGGGAAATAACCTACATTCTTTTTAAAAGGCAGAGACAGAGGAAACAAAACGTTACAATCTGAAAAGAAAGTCTAATCTCTGGGGTTAGCAGTGGAACTAGACGGCGACTGAGCTGTTAGGGTGCTGCCTACCCGTCCCCCCCGTCTGACATTGACCATCCACTGGGAATCTGAGGCAAAGCACATCTCTGGAAAGACTGGGCTCTGCACATGGAGGGCCACACGGGGGCTCTTCTTCAATGGGCATCACTGCGAACATCACCGACTTCTCCCCAGAGTGTACAGCTCAGAAACCAAGGTGTGCGTTAGAATCTTGCTTAGTCACCGCTGGTCCTCCCTGGAGCATCAGTGTGGCCCAGTTCCCTTTCTTCTTTGTGCCTCTTTCTCTTCAGTCTCTGATGCACCTGCCCACCGCTTCCCAGTAGTTCACGGAGGGAAAGGAAGCACCTTGGGAAGACGGTGGAATCCTCTTCCCTTCGGAGCGGTTTTGTGTACCAGCGCAGGTGACAACACGCAGAAGCCTTGCTGTGTCTTGCCCAACTCACACTACACCCCTGCAGCCTAGCTTGCCTCCTGTTAGCCACAACCTGAAGCTCCACTGAGAAGCTGCCATCTCTCTTCTTCCTGCACCGTGGACATTGAAGCTACCCCAGTGCCCCGGCTGGCCCTGGCTAGCTGATTATAAAGAAATCAGGCCTGCTGAAGAAGCTGGGCCCTTCCCACCTCCCAACCCGGACCCCTGTTCTGGGCGCATCACATAGCAGGGCTAGTACAAACACACTGCATGATGGTAGCTCCACATGGGCCCGTGGAGGGGCCTGCCTAAAGCGTGTTTCCCAACCTGTTGGTCTCGGCCCCCACTAGGGTCACATATCAGATATTTATATCACAATTCACTCATAACAGAAAAATTACAGTTATGAAGTAGCAGTGAAATAATTTTATGGTTGGGGGGGTCACCATAACATAAGGAACTGTATTAAAGGGTTGCAGCATCAGAAAGGTTGAGAACCTTTGGCCTACATGATGACTCCAAGAACAAATTCAAGAGGCAGGTAGTTAGGAAAGCCCCATGTCAAGACAACCGTCTGTAGCATGAATTCTAATTGGTCTTAATAAACAAAACCCTGAGTCAGATATTAGGGGGGCGAAAGCTGAAGGATTGGAGAAGCAGTGCGGGCTAGCCACCAGAGAGACCTTTTACCTCTACCAATGCTCAGTGCGAAGGGGCGATCCTGTCCCCAGACTGACTGCCGGGACAATCCTCAGACTGCCTCTGAGCTCCTGTCTCCTTCTGCCTTTTATTTTTCTCTCTACCCAGACACATCACTCCTGTCTCCACCTCCCTAATGCTGGGATTAAAGGCACGTGATCCCAAGTGCTGGGATCACCTTTGTGTAAACTCTGTTTCTCTTTGAGACAGATTCAATCTCACATAGTCCAGGGTGGCCTTGAAGTATCAGAGATCCCTCTGCCTCTGGCGTGTGCAACCTACCACTCCCCGGCCTCTAGCTCTGCTCTGTGATCTTCAGTCAAGCTTTATTTGTTAAAACACAGAATCTCACCACAACTGTCCTCTTAAGGAGCGCAGATGAGGCTGGACCGTAGTGGCTCACACCTTTAATACCAATACTCGGAAGGCAGGGGAAGGCAGATCTCTATGAGTTCAAGGCCAGCCTGGTCTACAAGAGCTAGTTCCAGGATAGGTTCCAAAACTACAGCGAAATCCTGTCTCCAAAAACCAAAACCAATCAAAAAAAAAAAAAACCTCAGAAGAGAGACACAGAGAAGCTGTGGGGAGCTGAGACAGGAACTGGAGTCCTGCAGTCAAAGCTCCAGCAATGCCTGGAACTCACAGAGGCTGGACATGGCAAAGGGCGGGTTCTCCTGCAAGCCTGTCAGGTGAAAGACAGTCCTGACAGCAGATTTGCGGCCTCTACACGATGAAAGAATAATTCCCTACCAGGTTTGTGGTAATTTGTTACAGTAGCCACAGGCACAGAAAGAATCAACTCTATTGTCAGAACAGCCGCTCCCAAATGTCCTGACTTTCATCGTCCCCTCTGTTTCTTCACTCTGCTTACAGTGGAGCAAAGGAACCCTCACACAGCCAACCTTCCTTTCACCTCCTCTCCCCTCCTCTACTCTCTTCCCCTCCCTCCCTCTCCTTCTCCCCTCCCTAACCCACTCCCTCCAGGCACATTACAGTTCTCTGGTGAGTGGGTTGCAGTTAAAGGATGATTTATCTAGAGATTATTAATAGGAATTTAATGGGAATTCTTGAGCTGAAAATTTTAACTAAAGCGAACGATTCCCTAGAATAATTCAACAGAAATGAGAAGAAAGAAAAAAAATAACCAAAGCAATTAGCTTTATCAATTGAGAGTACTCAATCTGACTAATGGCTTGTTACCGCACATCTTGCTTCTTGGGCGGCTACGTGGCATCTGCCTGACTCCGCCTACTCTCCATATCTCTGTTCAGATTTCCTGCCTGACTCTAGTCTGCTAAGCCATCGGCCAAAACAGCTTTATTCATCAACCAATAAAAGCAACACATATACAGAAGGACATCCAATATACATCACCACATTGACACACTTCACCTCCTAATAGTGCCATTTCCTATGGCCAAACATTCAAACACATGAGTCTATGGGGCCACACCTATTCAAACCACCATACCATTTAATACTACATTTTATGGGGTTTGCTTATTTTTGTAAGGTCTCTGCAGTAGAGACCTTTTCCTCCCAGTAACCCCCAGAACCACCCATGTACTTACTGTTTGTGTTTCGTGATGCACACAACCACTATGGGCTCTGGAAGCATCCGGCGTGTGTGTGTGCAGTACATATGTAAATCTGCACCACATGAAAAGGCTGTGTGGCTCGGGCGGGTATGAGAGGGTAAAATGAGTCAGAGACTCCTCCTGTAGGCCATCATGCTTTGTCTGCCTAGGAAATCGGGGCCAAGGAGCCCTCCACAGCTGCCCCTAGCTCCTCTATTTACAGCCATAAGGAACACACTTGGCATTCACAGTAAGTTTCCTCCCAGCCTTGAGAACAAACGGAGTCTCTCTCAAGTGCGTGAAGAGGATGCTGAGTTCTCTGCAAGTTCAAGAGAGCTTTAATGTAAAACAGTGATCATGTAGCACAGAACAACGTATTGTAGACTTAGAAGCGGCTGGTACAGATTTTATTTGTGTTTTTCAGAGATGGGGTAACCAGTCAGTGATGAAGTGGAGGAGACATGTAAACACCCTGGGAAATGCTCATGACCCAGGCTGGAACTCTAGCAGTCAAGTGTACTGAGAACCACAGGCAAGGGGAGATTAGTCATCTAAATTAGATGTACTCTGTTCAGAGACAGAATTGTGTTTTTCTACAGTGACGGGAAGGCAGGAAGAGCCTCAGAGAGTCACATTTGCACACATGGATCCAGCCTAAGGTCAGAAGCTCAGTGGGTGAAGAGTTCTTCATTGAGTCGGGACATCCTCCTGAACTGGGGTAATCTTCACTGGGGTGAAGATTCCTTCATCGAGTTGGGACATCCTCCTGAACTGGGGTAATCTTCAATGGGGTGAAGATTCCTTCATCAAGTTGGGACATCCTCCTGAGCTGGGTTTAGCACACTTGTACTCAGGCTTTGGGCTCTCACCTGCAAAGCCAAACACAACTGGTCACAATTTCCTGTGTACTCTGAAGTGGCAATTTAAAAAAACCAATCTACCCAAGTGATGGCCCTTTCCCAAAACCCTGCAGCATCAGTATCTTTTTTTCCCAGAATCCGTCTCCTCGGTAGTTCGCAGTCCTGGCTGCTCATGTGTGTTGTTCCTCAGAGCCGCCTGTCTGCACAAGCGGGAACAACTTCAACAGTGTGCCTTAGGAGGATTGCTTGCAGCAGCCAAACACATCAGCTTGAATTCTTGAGGCTCTCCAAGGAAAGGCCCATCCCCCCTCTCTTCAGACGTCTACAGAAGTTTCCCTCTTCAGCCTTCTCTTTAGAGACCCAGGTGACATCTGCCCTGCATCCCTCCCTGGCTCACTCGGCACTGGGCTCTGGGTGAATTTTCCACAAAAGCTGACTACTTGTTTTTAATGACTGCTACTTGAAAGTCAGTTTCTGCTCTCACTAATTTAATCTAGTAAGATTTCCTTATTATTTCAACCCATAGCTATTTTCTTGATCGCCAGTTGTTAAGTAAAGAAGATCAATGCTTTTAGATAAATTGAGTTATCACCTCCCGTACACAGTATTTACACCTGACTAATCAGTTCCCTTCAAGATTCGGGGCACTTCCAGGGCCAGCACAGTTCTGCAGCCTGCCTCTCATTTCTCTCGCTTGGCCTGATCCACACAGTGGCATTAGGCATCTCAAAGCTGCTTCTTCAAAAAGCCAACTTGTTATCACTCTGTGTTTCAAATCTCCACAGAAGTCTTAAAAGTTGAGGATCTGAAAACTGACTTGGCTTAACATAAGCTAAAGGTCATATTTTTGGAGAAGATAAGACAGCAGGATGTAGAACAGTACCGCACAAGGCTCTGTAACCAGAGTAAGTACTCAGCGGAGGCAAAAGAGATGAGGACATCAGCAAGCAGATACACACTTCCTGCGTCGCTCAGTGCGCTGGGTTGCAGGAACCTGTCCACCAGGGCTGACTTACCTTGCTATTGTGTCCCACAGTCTGTGACACCTGTGTGGCTGACCCAGAAGTGGTGGGGAACATAGCTATAAAAGGCTTTTCCAAAACACAAAGCAGGGTTGACTTAGCTGCTTGTGTCTGGGTTCCAGGCAGGAGCTTGTGTGGTTGGCACAAATGACACGGGACTACATTTTCACACAGCTTTTCTGGGTGAGGAGCCAGGGGGGACTTACCTGACCTTGTGTGTCTGAGCCAGAGGTCCCAGGTACGCACCACACAGATCTTCCACATGGCCAACTAGTAGTGGCTTAGCTGCCAACGTGTTGTCTGTGTAGCAGGTTTCATTCTGGGTGACTGACACTAACGCAGTAAGGGTATCTGTGTTGCCGGTGTGACGGGTTTCATCCTGTACGGTTAATCCCCGTGCTGCAGGGATCTCCTCAAGAGGAGTTACTGGCCCAGGCAGGTGCCTGGGTTCTATGTTCCCAGAACTTTCTGGAAAGTTACTGTCAGTTTTTTCCAGCTCTTTTTCTCAGCAAATTCCTCCATGTTTTTTCCTACAGAGAGAGAAACACTTAGGGTAACATCTCAGAAGAAAAAGCACAGAGGTGGCCAACATGTTGCCCCATTTGGGTCTCATTTCCCAGCCCAATAGTCTCGCTTTCCCTGACACTTCTAAAGCCTTCAGAGACAACTAAAGCCCCAGTCTACTTGGTACCCTGCTGCATTTTATTCTTTGTACGTTTTTCTGTGTGCACATGTACGTATGTCTGTGTATGTGTGTTTACTTATGTGTATGTATATGAATATTCATACATGTAAGGGTGTATTGCAATGTGTATACAAGTGTGTGGAGCTTAGAAGCCTATTTCTGGGGTCAGTCTTAGAATGAGGTCCATTTTATCTCTTTCTGGGGAGACAAGGTCTCTGGAACTCACCCATTTGGTCGTCTGACCGGCCTACAAGCTCCAGGGGTCAACCTGCCTCTCACTTCCCAGATCTGGGATAACAAGCAGGTACTACCTTCCTGGCTTTTGGTACTGTTCTTTTTATATGGATTTTGAGGCTAGAACTCAAGTCCTTTTGTTTGCCAAGCAAACAGTTTACAGACTGGGTTACCTCTCCAACCCTGTCCTGTATTCTTTACCAAAACCTTGACACACTTTTTCTGTCCTCCATTACTTGATGCCCATAGTTCCATCCTGCGTCTATGCCAATATGGTTATTCTGGATCCCAAACAGGCTAAATGACAAGTTCAAGTCCAGAATAATTACACCTGCTGTCTCAGGGGCGCTGGTGAACTTGAACTGAAAAATGAAACCACCAAAACTTTTCTGATGATTGCATCAACTCAGGGACATTTAAAATATCAGGTCATAAACTCCTTTCCCTCACTAGGTACCTAAGAAATGGACAGCTCCGAGCTGCTTAGCCCTCTTGCTGACTGTCAACACCAGCGTGTGAAGCAGCCCAGAGGACACAGCAACACAACAGCGTGTGGGTGCCTGTTGTGCGTGTTCCTCCCAGCATGGGAGCCCTGCAGAGCCCTGGCTGCTCTCCACAAGCTTCAACTAACTCCTCCAGATTTGACTCAATGGGTACTGCCAGAAAGATCAAATATCACAAACAAACAGCTTTAAGTATAACTACATGTCAATCAAACTTCCTAGTCAAGAGCTCAGGAATGTCAGGTTCTGGTGAGGATTTTCATGGCGGTAAGGTTTCTTGCTCTGGCTATCGCAGAAAACAAGAGATTTCTGCCCCTCTTGGACTAGCAGGCTAAATCTGGTTATGCCTCCACTTCACCAATGCTAGTCTATCTTTTTTTTAAGTCACTGACCCTTGCCCTTCTGGTAAACTAGTACATTAAAACCACAGAGTATTGCTACCACCCCAGGACACAGCCTGAGAAATGAAGTCACTGCCCCGATTTCTGTGCCGTCATTGCTGGCTCTGTAGGAAGTGTACATTGTAACCGCTGGTGTGTTTTGTCCAAGAGTCCGGAAATAGCTGTGTTCTTTAAACTCTGCCGTATGAAACAGGAGCTGAGTTAGGACAGTTCTAATGAATGTCACTTGAGGGAGAGAGAACTGAGCCGGGAGTGGCAGCAACATCGCACACACCATCCCAGTCTGACCCATCATCCCCCTCTCGACTGCACTGCAGAGGCAGCCCCAGCGCTTCTCCCCGACTGCTGCTCAGAATCTCTATGGCTTACATCCCAGACGTTTCCGATGCCTGAAGCATAGTGACACTGAAGACCCACCTTCAAGGTGCGTTTCCCCCTTAGGGGTGACGTAGAGGGCTCATAGAGATGGTCCTTGGACAGTTTTTCAATGAAGAGGTTGATGAAAGAAACGAAAATGATTAGGCCTCACAGAGAACGTCCACGTGTCCCTGAGATGCTGTTATTGTGGCCCCTGCATGAAGATGCTAGAAATAAGAGGCACGCCCTGAAAAGCCTTGCTCCCCTTCTCCATTCCCACAGAGAAAGGCCTGTGCCCTGGTCCACAACCAATCACATGACAGCAAACACCACTCCGAGAGGACAGCAAGCAGGACACACTGTGGTGTGCACCTGTCTTCCCAGCACTCAGGAAGCCGACGATGGCAGTGCACTTCCAACCTTCAGAAAAAGAAACTAGGGGCACTGGTCTCTTTCACCACTCTCAGATCACAGTATGGATCCTTCGATTTTTCTTCAGTACAGGACAATACTGCTCCTCGGAGAATTTTATGTCTGAGACACTGATGGCTCTCAGAGCAAGGGGAGGAGTGATTCACCTTGTAGATAGAAACTGGGGATCTGCTGTCCTCCGACAACACTGTCCGTCCCAGAAACAAGCAGCCACCACTACAGTCAAAAACTCTGAAAGGAGTACATGTTCAAAAACTTAATGTGACCCACCATGACATGAGTGTACCCGTCTGTGGTAGAACACACGAGGAACTGATACATGTGTGTACCTTTTGGGGGTAAGAATAGATGGATTTCCTGTTTAGCCAAATGTGCTCTTTTGTCTTCTCGAGTCTATCAAATGTGGGTGTCGTCCCTTCAAAATACAACAATGCAAATAACCAAAGGCTAAGATGGCTCATGATCACAATATCAAAAGACAGTCTTTAAGCTGCAGAGCGCTGCTAAATGGGAAATTAAAGGAACCTGTGCGGGACAGGAGCTCTGAAGTGCTTGCAAGACCTGGGATGCGCCACTGCAAACTCAAGAATGCGAGCTGGCCACTGAGCCCCGAGCTTGCTCCCTCCTTTGGAGAACAGGAAGGTGGTGTCCTGCTCAGTAGACACAGCTATGCAGAGACCGATGGAATCATGCCGGGGAAATCCCTGCAGTCACACGCAACTCTTTAGGACCTGGAATACTAATGATAAAACCAGACATGACTGACAAGACCTTTGCCATCTCTCTCTTCCTCGACCACACTGCTCTTGTCACTGCGGATTTAGGGGTTGTTCCGGGGTGAGTCCTGGATGTTACTATTTATGCTGCCTACCTGAAAAATGATGAAGTGCTCAGGGAAAGGTCTGACTGTGGTGGGCCACGCAGAGCACATGATCCACAGGCATCTGGTGGGTTGCATGGTTATAGCAAGGTTAAAAAGAAAACCCCCTTTCCCTCATCACACAATCTGCTACCAAATGAGTGGAGGCGAGGAACTCGGGCTCTGCTAGAGATCACCAATAACTGTGTGGCCAACTGCTTTAGTAGAGAAAGAAATAACAGTAAAAACTCTCATCAACACACAACACATCCTACTTAGTTATCAACCCTTCTAACATCTGGGCCATGTGGGCACAGGCAGTGGCATCGCCACCTTCGGTCCTCGTGACTTTGAATGAAAGGACAAGCCCTGTGTAGGAGCTGCCAGGAAACATGATTAATCCCAATGACTCCAAAAAGTTCCCTACTTCTAACAACTGAAAGATGCACAAGGATTGGTGGGGTGCCAGTCACAGGAAGCAGTAACTTCAGGCATCTTGTGTGAGGTGTTTGCCGTTCAAGATGAAACCCTCTTCTACGTGATCTTCTTTGCAGTTGGTCAATGCCGTGGAGATGATGTTGTTTCCTGGGTTAAATTTGATTGTATTTCCAAGCTGGCTTGGAACCAGTACCACTACTGTGGTAGGAGAATCGTGTCTCGATGATCAAGTGTGTGGACCAGCTCCTTCTGCAACAGAGAAAACAAAGTACATCAAAACAGGGCCCCATCATCCCAACAGTCCAGTACACGCTGTGTGCATGTCACAAGCCTCTACCCTATGAAGAAATTAGATAAAATACTATATGCTTTGGTCCATATCAAATACATTCTCTTCAATATCAAGAAAACCTAAACCAGCTGGGCAGTGATGGCTCACCCTTTTAGCTCAGCACTTGGGAAGCAGAGGCAGGAGGATCTCTGGGAGTTCAAGTCCAGCCTGGTCTACAGAGTGAGTTCCAAGACAGGCTCCAAAGCTACACAGAGAAACCCTGTCTTGAAAAAAAGAAAAGAAAAAGGAAAAAAAGAGAGAAAGAGAGGTGATGGGAGGGAGAGAGGGAGGAAGGAAGGAAGGAAGGAAGGAAGGAAGGAAGGAAGAGGAAGAGGAAGAGGAAGAAAGGAAGGAAACCCAAAACCATGGTGCTAGGATTGGCAGGCTCTAAAATCAGCCTTTGCCCCACAATTCAGTGTTACAAGCAATGTAGCAATAATTACCATTCAAGTCATCCATTCTCTGTTATTAGGGAGGCTTCCTGGAGCACTGTGAGATTTGGAGGCACTTCTAGTCCATTATTTCTGAGCCCCTACTTCCATTTACCCCATACCTGTACCCAGTGCACCTCCATGAAGATTGCTGTACTGTTTCTTTTGTTTTAACCTAAAAATTAAGTGATAGTTTCTGTGAATTTTTTGTTTCAGATTTGAGCAAAAGTTAAAGGGGATCATGTTGGATAAATACTCCTGTGTTCACTATTTGATTCGGTTCCTACCACTTATCATCAGAGCAAGGTATTCACAGCTCAAGAGCACCAATCTACTCACTAACTGAGCAAAGTTGAACAACGAGGCGATAGTTACCTCAGCTGGACAGAGGCGCTTCACTTTATACCCATTGCATTCCCAACTCCAATCACTGAACAGCCTTCCTGGAGAGTGGCAACCGCAAGTAGATAAAGTTAGATGGCGTCCAGAAGATGGATGGGAGCTGCCCTAGCCCTGCAGGATGGAGAGCTGGGAAGGCAGACCCGGCAGCACAGGCAGGCCCCCCTTTTTCTGGGCTCTTATATTAGGGAGATCATCTCAGTGTTTCTTAGACGTGTTCATTAACAAAGTCATTTAGCCACGGCGTGCGATCTTGCATGTTCTAATAGATAAAGGAATATCAGTGCATATTAGCGGAGGAGAGGCCTCGGGGAACAACGGACATCTGTCTGAGAGCATTTCAGTTCATCTGACTGGAGAGCTCATGGCAGATTTCAAGGGCTTTCAAAGATGGAAGGACAGGACCACAGAGCAGGTACAGGTGACTGAGCACACCTTAGATGGTCCAAGTCTTTTCTTGTACATCTCTTGTTTCTCCTTGAATCCTCTCTTCCTTGGGCTGGGTTGTAGCAGGTCTGAGGACTCACATCTCTCCTCTGCTCTCACTTGTCATTGTGACTACAAGTTTTTCTTCTCCCGGACTCCGTGGCAATTCTTCTGACCATACTTTGCTTCTTCCTGCTCCAGGGGCTGAGCAGACATCCCTCTACCTTGATCTTACATACAAGGAAAACATTAAGTACTTTCACCTCTCCTTTCTTTCCTTTTCTTTTCTTTTTTTTCTTTTTCTTTTTTTATGTTTTTTCGAGACAGGGCCTCACTCTGTAGCCCAGTCTGGACTGTAACTCACTACACAGCGTAAGCAACCATCAAACCTATGGCCAATCCTCTGACCTCAGCCTCTCAAGCGCTAGGATCAGAGGTGTGAGCCACCATGCCCAGCTGCTTTCTTCTTTCCAATGTGAGTGAAACCGGTGTGGCGGTTACAGTGGTTTAGCGGCCCCAGCAAACAGTCAGTAGAGAATCTTGGGCCTCGAGCATTCTCTGCCGTGCTTGGAGTTCAAAGGTGTCAAACTGGAGGAGGAGATAGGACAGGAAGCCAGTAGGGAAGCATGGGGGTATATAGGTTCAGGGGAAAGAGATTCTTGAAGCTCTCAGGTTTTGTTGTTGCTGTTTTCTGTGAGATGTGTGTCAACACTTCTGAGGTGCTAGAGATTGGAGCCTGGGCCTGGTGCTCATTAGGCAAGTGTTTGTTTTGTATTTTCAAAACTGATGAGTCAGTGTTTTCTGAAACATGCCCAGAAATTGCTATGAATTCTGCACAGTGAAGGGAAAAATCTTAAAAGTTTTCTCATTTTATTCTATGTTTCAATTCTTATGTCACCCATGTCTCTAGACCACAGGTAATTTTTTTTTTTGGTAGAAATAGAGAACATTTTATTGAGAAAGAGAAAGGTACTCCAAGATTAGGATTGTACAGACATTTATATAAATTTATATAAATTTCATATTTAGCTGTCTACCAAGGTGATAACAGATAATGCAGATAATGTTTAGTTTTATTTTTTTAAATATTTTAAATATAGTTTTATGATTGCTTAATTAGGAGTTAAAAAAAGTTCAAACATAACCAACTTTGAGGAAACTATGTCAGACCACGTGATCAACTTTAATCGGAAGCTGCCAATTATATTTCTTTACTTTTTAATTTTTAAATTTTATTATTTTAATGTGGGTATTTTGTCTGCATGTATGTCTGTGTGCCACATATGTACAGTGCCCTCAGAGGTCAGAAGTGGGTGCCAGACCTCCTAGAACTGAAGTTACTTGTGGGTGCTGGGAACTGAACCTGGGTCTTTCTGGAAGAGCAGGCACTGCTTTCAATGGCTGAGCCATCTCTCCGGTACCCTTTATTTCTTTTCTTAAAAACACCAACGATCAATCCTGTTATCTATGCCCCTAAATGCTTTTTCTGGGGTGCTGGAGCCAGTTAACAAGCTTGAGCTATCAGCCGATCATTTATAAGTAATCTTAAGTCTCCATGTTGGTTATTTGGGAGTAGGTGGTCAGGACAGGAAAACTCCACATACAGGACATGGATTCCATTCCTGAGACACAGCCACACTCTTAAGAGAAAAGGAGCTCAGTTGTCTGTCAACTTACAATGAGGCGGTATTCCCTAATAAACCCATCCTGGCTAAGAACACCGCATGTAGAAAATGTACTTCTGTAAACATAACATCCCAGGTTAACACAGCCACCCTGCAACATGCTCAGAGCACTTACACCAGCCTGCTACACCTCACAATCTACAGAATCCTCCAACGTAAACCCTACTTTACAGTGAGCCATTGGGCGTCTCCTAGAACTTATTTATACTGTGCCCTGAAGGGTCCTGACTGTTCAGTACCCTGCACGGTAGAGTGTTGGCTGTTCACCCCAACAATGGCATAGCTGACTGTCTCACATTGTTCCATATGTTACTGTCTCAAAAGACTTTTTAAATTTAAGTATGATTTCTGATTTCTACTGAATGCATGTTACTTTCCGCCATTGTGAAGTTAATGAGTGTGATCATAAGTCAAGCCATGCTGTGCCCAGGGCCATCTATACAGGAAATGACTCTAAAGGCCAGTCACTGAGGGCCTGGAATATGGGGGTCACAGAAGAAAGGGAGGAGAGTGGAACGGACTCTTTCTGCCTCTCTCTGGCCCTTCCAGCTTGAACAAACCATGATACAGTTACAAGGCTTGATTTTCTGTCTTTAAATTGGATGCATCATCTTTGTGTTAAGATGCCGAACTGAGACATATGGTGAAAAGACGCATGTCAAAGTGAACCCCACAGAGATGTAGGTACGGAAGGGAATGGCTATACAAAAGTGCTTGGCCAAGCGATGGTGGCACACGCCTTTAATCCCAGCTCTCGGGAGGCAGAGGCAGGCAGATCTCTGTGAGTTTGAGGCCAACCTGGTCTACAGAGCTAGTTCCAGGATAGGCTCCGAAGTTACAGAGAAACCCTGTCTCGAAAAACAAAAATAAAACAAAAATGAAAAGGTGCTTGTAGGGTAAAACATAGTTTCCCCAAGATGTAGTTATGTTAAGGTGGGTGCTGAGGACTGGACTGTATACCCTCCTCTTAAATCCACAGATGGAAGCCTCAACTCCCGGTGTGACTATATTTGGAAACAGAGGTTAAGGAATTAAGTAATGCTTAATGAGGCCATAAGGGTGGGGCCTGATTCAGTAGGCGTCCTTACAAGAGAAAGAAGGGGCACTCAGAACCACATGAAGAGCCCTCAGGAAGGCAACTGTTTGCAAGTAGAAAGTAGAAAGCCCTATTTTGTCCTTCTGACAGTCAGCCTTTACTGTCAGCTCGACCAGCTTCAGAAGCACCTAGGAAGCACACGTCTGGCTACTTAAGTAAGGGTAGTCTAATAAAGAGCTGAATGACCAATAGCAAGGCAGGAGAAAGGGTAGGCGGGGCTGCCAGGCAGAGAGAATAAACAGGAGGAGAAATCTGGGAAGAGAAACAGGGGAACAAGAAAAGGAAGAGAGGAGGATGTGAGGACCCAGCTACCCAGATACACAGCCAGTCACAGAGTAAGAAGTAAAAAAAAGTAAAATCCCAGAGACAAAAGGGAGATGGGATAATTTAAGAAAAGCTGTCTAGAAATAAGCTAAGCTAAGGCTGGGCATAAGCCTCTGTGTATATATTTGGGAGCTGGATGGCAGGCCCCCAAAGAGCAAAAGAGTAAGAGGTACAAAAAAAAAATAAAACAAAACTTGAATTATTGAAGCAGGCAAGAACCCACAGGGGGATGCCCCTTCAGCCATGCTCAGGTTTTAGAATTAAGACTCTTCTGGAGTTTGACTTAATTCAGTAGCCCCAGTGGAGCAAGAGAAGCAGGTCCCTAGAGTTCAGGTCAGTTACTAGACATTTCCACTAGGTGGCGGGCAGGCTCCACTATGACACTGAAAAGCACAGTCGGTCCCAGGCACTGGAAAGCTGGGTACCCCATCAGAGCTCGGGGGGGATCTTGCCAGCCAATGCCACCTCTGACACAGGAGCTCACCCAGAAGTGATCCCCTCCCTTGACACTTTGCCTACTGCCTCACATATAGGGAAACAGGTCAGGGAAAGTTTTGGCAAAGGTGGCAGGTTTGGATCAGGGCTGAAGGAAGGGAGGTGGGTGTCACATGGAGTGCCCCGCCCCTTGTCACTGTGGGCTGATGGTAGCTATGGCCACATGGAACCCTGTGGCTTCGGGCAGAGGTCTCTTCCAGATCACTTACGCTCTTTTGCACTCAGTCTCCCCCACAAGGGGTATGAAATCTGGACTCAGGTCCTCAAACAGGACAGAAGTGCATGCTGGGGGTTCCAGGGAAAGCTGAGCAATGAGTAGGGGTGAGTATGAAGTAAGAACCACAGATAAGCAAAAACTCAACCTGTCCCCTCAATTAGCCCAGAAACTTCCAGAGGCATCCTGGCCTGCCTCAGCTCCACTCCCTAGCTCTGCAGTGCCCCACACAGATGTGTTAGTGCTTACAGCTGTGTTACATGATCCCACCCATGACAGAAATTGTGCCCATGTCCTGTATGCGGAGTTTTCCTGTCCTGACCACCTACTCCCAAATAACCAACATGGAGACTTAAGATTACTTATAAATGATTGGCCGATAGCTCAGGCTTGTTAACTGGCTCTTACACCTTAACCCATTTCTATTAATCTATGTGCTGCCCCAAGGCTCATGGCTTTTACCTCTATCCCATTTTGTGTGTGTGACTCATTCTCTGGCTGTTTGGCGACTCCTCTGACTCCATCCTTCTTCATCCCTGCATCCTCTCAGTCTGGTTTTCCCACCTAACCTCCTCCTGCCAGTGAGTTCTTTATTAGCCAATGAGAGTAATTCATTGTTCATCCTAAGAGGACCAGCAGATAGTGAGGGGAGGTGACCAGAGCCTCTTGGAGCCTCGAGTACCCCTCAAGATCTTGCGCACTTTGACTTCTTTAAGAGTTAAAAGTTGCCCTTCTGAATGTTTTATTGCTATTGAAATTGAACCCAGTGCATATGGCAGGTTTTTGCTATGTAGCTGAGCTGCACTTCAGCCCCGACTCTCTCAGTTAGGGAATGACTATGGGAGCCGTCATACCTTGGAAGGAACTAATAAGCCCTCGTCTGAGCCCTTTCTCCCTTGGCATTGGGATCTCTACTTGGGAAATCCGGGTAGTGCAAAGTGGCACTCCCAGTGTCTCCCAGGGAGAAAGTGAAAAGGGATTCTGGATGAAGGGCTTCTGCCATCCCAATGTCCTGCTGACCTGATGATCTCAAGGGCCTTCAGGATCCTGCCTGATGACCTGGGCTCTGGTCAGGCCCAGCTTGGCCAGCCTTGGGGAAAGGCTCAAGACATCATCTTTCCTTCATTGTAAGACCCGCACTTTTGCTGGAAGGCCTTGGTGTGGGATGCTGCCTCAATGTGACATAGTTCAATAGCTGGACCTGAGACTCATCTCAGACACTCTAGACAGACAGCTTCCCAGCACCTGCTCCCTATGAGGCTGGGCCCTGCAGCCTGAATACCAGAATGAAGAAATGACCTCTACCCTTGAAGAGATTGCAGACACCAGAAAAGACAGGTCAGGGGGTGATGCTGGGAAGAGGGCCAGCAAGGTTGTGTGAGGGTGAAATCCGGATGCCACCATGGGCTAGCCTAAACTGAGTCCCATCTTCATCTTAGCTCTCTCTCCTCATTTGTTCACTGGGCTGGTTTGCTTTGGGCTAGCAGTCTAACAGTTGAGAATATGGCGTTTCCTGGTGCCAGGGAAACTCCCAGGAATCCACAAGGATGACCCCAGCTAAGACCCCTAGCAGTAGCGGAGAGGGCGCCTGAACTGGTCATCTCCTTAATCAGATTGGTGACTTCCCTAATTGTCATCATAGAACCTTTATCCAGTAACTGATGGAAGCAGATGCAGAGATCCACAGTCAAGCACTGGACTGAGCTCTGGGAGAGCAGTTGAAATGAGAGAGGAGGGGTTATAAGTGTGGAAGGTGGGGAATAAAGATCACGATGGGGAAACCCACAGAGACAGCTGACCTGAGCTTGTGGGAGCTCGTGGACTCATGACCAACAGCTAAGGAGCCTGTATGGGACCGACCTCGGCACGTGGGTGACAGTTGTGCAGCGTGGTCTGTTTGTGGGGCCCCTAGCAGTGGGGCCAGGATCTGTCCCTGGAGCATGAGTTGGCTTCTTGGAATCTATTCCCTACGGTGGGACACCTTGCTCAGCCTTGATGCATGGGAAAGGAGCTTGCTCCTGCCTCAACTTGATATTGCCAGACTTTCTTGACTCCCATGGGAGGCTTTATCCTTTCCGAGGAACAGATGGGAGGTAGAAAAGAGGTGGGGGAAGGGAACAGAAAGATTGAGGAGAGGGGAAGTTGTGGTTGGTGTGTAAAATAAATTCTAAAAATGTAATAAAAATGAATAAATAGAAGAAAATACAGAGTTTCTCAGAAGAGCCTAGGGTTGCAGGGTGGAAAGTTTTTGTCAGGGATGATCTGTGGCATCATAATATGGAATTCTACTATGAAGCAACTGGACATTTCTTTCACGTCATAAATTTACAAATCAGGAAAAGTCGCATTTCTGTAATCGTAGGTTTCTCTCTCACCTGCCAGTTCCCAAATAGCCACTCATAAAAGCTTGACCAATAGCTCAGGCTTATTATTAACTAGTTCTTATGGTAAAATTAATCCATATTTCTTATTTATGTTTTGCTACATGGTTTGTGACTTGCTACCTTATATTTTACATGTCTTGTTTCCTCGGCAGCTGGTTGGCATCTCCCAGACTCTGCCCTTCTCCTATTATCCTTGGATTTTCTGCCTGTCTCTCTCCTGCCTTGCCATAGGCCAAAGCAGCTTTATTTCTCAACCAATAAGAGCAACACATATTCATGGCATACAGAAAGACCATCCCACAGCACATTTATTTTGGGCAATGGTAACCTGTCAAGCATGTGCATAAGCAAACCTGGCTGGGCAGGTGTGCACACAGCCAGGTGGGTACACACTGGGAGTCTGGGGTGCTGCTAGGTCCAACCTAGAACAGTCCCCTGCGGCCTGTACTTCTGATAAGGCTCAGAAACACAGGACAGCTGGGACTACTGATAGCGGCCAGTGAGAAATGGGGCGAATAACACCTGTTGTGATTTGAAAGCGAATGACTCCCATAGACTCATATATTTGAATGCTTAGTTATCAAGGAGTGGAACTGTTTGAGGATTAGAATGTGGGACGTTGTTGGAACGAGGTGTGTTCCTGGGGTGGGCGGTGGGCTTGAAGGTTTCAAAAGCACAAGCCAGGCCCATTTTCTCGCTCTCTCTGCCTACTGCCTGTGGATCAGAATCTAAAGCTCTCAGCTATTGCTCTAGTGTGACGCTTGCCATGCCTGCCACCATGCTCCCTGCCATGATGATGTCAAACTCTAAACCTCTGAAACTATAAACAAGTCCCTAATTCAGCACTTTCCTTTATAAGAGTTATCATGGTCATGGTGTCTCTTCACAGCAATAGAACAGCAACTAAGACACACCCCACAAGGATGTCAGAGGAAAGCAGGTATGGTCATCACTTTCTGATGCTGAGACAAAATAGCTAACAAGACCAACTTAAGGATGGATTTGCATTGGCTCACAGGATATGGTCCTCTGGCTGGGAAGGCTGGAACCCGAGGCAGCTCATTGTATTCAGTTAGAAAGCAGGCATAGGTGCCAGGTCTCAGCTTGCTTTCACCTCTTTATTCAGTCCAGGACCCCAATCTACGGAATGATGTCGCCACAGTTATGACAGGTCTGCCCATCTCAGTTAACCCAGTCTAGGAACTCTCTCACAGGCAGGCCCAGGGATTTGTCTCCTGGATGACTGTAACCACCTCCAAGTTGACAATCACCATTAGCCATCATGGCGGGCAGGTGGGTGGGTGGGGGATGAGGATCACCCTGAACAGGTTTGGAGAGAATCATCGTTTGCAAAGCTCTGGGCTTCCCAGGGAGCCCCTCACCCCCTACTCATCAAACTCACAAAGCAGGTGGAGCCTTGACTCAAGGTCATTTCTAAGCCTGAATCAGGCCAAAGTATCCTGCAACCTCATGAATTATTTATTAGACTAAAACCTGCTTACATAACCCACAGTCATGGCTTAACCTAAGCACTTGCCTTTATCACAGAAGAGAATTGAAATAATGTCCTTGGAGTAAGCACGCACTAGAGTGTGAATGGTATACTTGGACCTCTTTTTATTTTTTATTGATTTTTATTGAGCTCTACATTTTTCTCTGCTCCCCTCCCTTTCAACCCTCTCCCAAGATCCCCATGTTCCCAGTTTTATTTGGACATCTTTTCCTTTGTCCAGTGGCTCCCGGGAGCAACTCCATGGTGGCCAAAGACCCTGTCCTAGGCAATGATTGCCCTTCTAATATGAAGACTAGATGAGAAAATGTGAATCAAGAGCTCAGCACAGGCTAGGCATGGTGGCACACACCTGTAATCCAGTACCCGAGAGGCTGAAGCTGAATCGTGTATTGTAAGCCAACCTGAGCTGCATTGCAAGACTGTATCTTGTACACACCGTGAATGTGTGTTGTGAACATTATAATGTTCTGCACATTGGGTTGGGTGGGGGTGACTATATGGAGAACAGTGTGAAAGTTCTTTATATTATCTATCCATTTAATGAGGATAAAATCAAAAATTACAAGAGAGGCGCCAAATGAAAAAAAAAATAGCATCAAGCAGTCTTTTTCAAAACTTAATGAGAAACTGAGATTTGTTTCTGTGCTCATTACTACTTCAAGTAAGCTTGTCTGCTTGAACTGACTATAATCATGGACTGAGGCTGCCAGGACATTTCTTGTGGGCATCACCCACAGGACTGGCAGGTAGCTGGCTGTGATGGTGCACACCTGTAATCCCAGCATTTGGGAGGCTGAGCAAGGGGGATTGCAAGTTTAGAGAGAGGAAGGGAGGGAGGGAGGGAGGGAGGGAGGAAGGGAGGGAGGGAGGGAGGAAAGGAGGGAGGGAAGAAGAGAGAGTTACTAAGGGCTGGAGAGATGGCTCTGCAGTTAATAGCTTATACTGCTCTTGCAGAGGATACAGGTTCACTTCCCAGCACCCACACTGGACATCTTATAGCGGCCTGTAACTCCAGCCCCAGGAGATCTAATTCCTTCTTCCGGTCTATGATGGAGACATATATTCACAAAGAAACACATAAATAACAATAAAAAGTAAATCTAAAAATAAGGCAGGGAAAGGTAGATTAAAAGAAATCTGTTGATGTTGGGGACAGCAAAGTGCCGCGCCCCCCCCCCCAATCAGGCACACATGCCAATCACAGGGTTATGTACAAAATCAGAAATGTTTGGAAATCAGTAATTTTTAAAGACAAAGTCTCACACAGCCCCAGCTGGCCTTGACCTTACACAGCGGTTGTGGCTGACCTTGAATGATTGACACCATTTCCCAGGTTCTGGGATTACAGGCCTGCACCACCACGTCCAGTCTTGGCGGGTGCTGAAGAATAAGCCTAATGGCTCGTACAAGCTAGGTGGGCATTAAAATGGCAAGCCAACTGTCATAGTTAGCTTCAGCTGTCAATTACGCACAGCCTAGAATCATCTCGGGAAGTCAACAGAGGGATTGCCCGTGTCAGATTAGCCTGTGGCCATGCCCAGGAGAGAGCATCTTGATTGGTGATTGAGGTGGGAGCTCACGAGGCAGGTGGGCCGACTGTTTAAGAAAGTTAGCCGAGTGTGAGCCAGCGTGAGAGCCAATAGGGCCCCCTCCGTGGCTTCTGCTCTCTGAACCCCTGACCTTTCTCAGTGATGGACCTGTACCTGGAATTGCCGGATGAAAGAAGCAGCTTCTTCCCTGCACTCGCTGCTTTTGGTCCTGGGTGTTTATAACAACAGAAAAGCAAACGGGGACACTCAGTCAGCCAAACCCCTAGTCTCAGCGTTTGGAATTGTAGGCAGGTGTGATGGCTGAGAGTGACTGTCAGCTGAACAGGGTTTAGAATCATCCAGGAAACAAACCGCTGAGAGTGTCCGCCTGTGAGGGCTTTGCCGGGGATTACTGAAGGAGAGGGGGAAACCCACCCTGCTTGTGAGCAGGTGTCATTCCATGTCCTGGGGTTCAGGACTGAATACAAAGAAAAGGGCAAGCTGAGCCTCCGCCTTCACTTCTCTCTGCTTGCTGTCTGAGGACGCCATGTGAGCAGCCACCTCACACTCCTGCCCCTGGGCCTTCCCCAGCAGGACGGAAGAAACTCAAACCAAAATCAACTCCTCTTTCCCTAAGTTGCTTGTGTCGGGTGTTTGGCCACAGCAGCAGGAAAGGTGACTGATGGGAAGGTGTTGTTGTGTTGGAGACCTGGGGACAGACCATCATACAAGCCTGGGGTCGTCTGTCTTGGGCCATCTACCTACAGGGATAGCATAGTCCCAGTCCATGGCAAAAACAACTGCTGACCCAACAGAGTTGGCTGAGTTAGAGCATGGAATAGAACCCAAAGAGATGGGAGGTTTTCATAACTCTTTGCCTCTTGGCCCAAGGAAGAGTTTGTTCCCCCGGAAAATGCTTCTGTCAGTCCACAGGAGGTCAGAGACCTCTGTAATATGTTGAAACTTAGAGTCATCTGAGAATTTTGGCTCAGATCTGAATTCTTCCAGCCCTGTGTTCATTCCTTAGCTGACCCTAAGAACATAAAAGCCTGCTAGCGTTCTAGAAAGTCCCGTGCAGGAGTCTGGGTAGAGAGGAGTTTGGGAATTGGGTCCCAAGTGCAATGAGGGAAGGAAGTAAAAAGATGGAAGTCCAGGCAATAAATAGAGGGAGTCTCAGAATTCTCTCTGCAGAGGTTGCAGGCCATGGGGTGAAGACCTTAACAAAACTCCCCCAAATCCCTGAGAGACTACGTCAGAGCCAAGAGGCTAGGATGAAGTTCACACTAGGTCATTGTTATCTCTAGGAAAGAAAAAAGTTGAGCCTATAGAATTTCAGGTAATTTTTTTTCCAAACTGTTATACCTCAAACTGCCATCAGGAGGCTACAGCTCCCCTTTGTTCAGGAAGTACTAGGGCCTCAACGTGTTCTACAAGAAAACCAAATGGTCCAAGTGGCTCCAGGGCATCTACACACAGGGCTCAGATCTTCTGCACCATCCGTGTTTGCTGCTGTACTATTCGTGGTTGCAAGAGAGTGGAACGAGCCGCAATGTCCGTCGACAGAAGGATGGATGATGAAAATGAGTCATATATAAAAACCAACTTTACTCAGCAGTCAAGAAAAACGAAACTATGAAATTTGCAGGAAAGTGGTTGGAACTGGAAAGAACTAGATTGTCAGGTGACCCTCAAATGGACAAGCCCTTGGTTCTCTCTCCTATGCGAAGCCTGACTTTCAATGTGTGTGCGCATGTAACAGGAGACAGAAGAGTAGGTGTGGACCATGCGAGTGGTTAGGAGACTGTGAGAGGGGGATGATGGATGCTGGGGCGGGGCAAAGGTCCCATGTGACAGAGAGGAGACAGGGGGCTACTGATATATGGGAGGCCTGGAGACGCAGGGAGGATGGGAAGAAGTGAGGGAAGAAACGATATAACAAATTTTGTTTGAAAGTGCAGCACCGAAACTTAGCTCTTTGTAAGCTAATAAGCAAGTTCTTAACCGAAAAATAAAACCAAGTGTTTTCCCTCTGTGTTTGGGACTTCAATAGATCTAATTCTCCAGATGCATCCTGCAGGGATCTCTGCTCTTGAGGAGCTGGGTTTCCCATGCAGGCATGGATCCTCAGTGACAGACACATCTACCCCCAGGGAAAGCCTCTAGAGAAGCCTCTGATGGTGGCTCTCATCTGCCCACCAGATACAGCTACGGAAGCAGAGCTAGAATTATAGCTGCACAGTTTTGAGACCCTGAAAAAGGGCGCTGTGTTCTCTTCCCTCGTCTTTTTCTTTGCAGTGTGGGGGATTGAACCCATGGCCTCATGAATGCTGGACAAGCACTCTCTCACTAAGCTATACCACTACACTCCTTTATGAGACATGGTCTTGCTACGTTTCCCAGGAAGGCCTTGAACCCATGATCCTTCTGCTTAGTCCGTTGAGCATCTGGGATTACAGGATCGAGCTACCAACTGCCAGCTTGTTGGCATCTTGACCCTGGATATACCTTCCATATATGGCCCTGCCTGACAGCTTGCTTTCATTTGGAACTTAAAGGAACAAAGGGTTCTAGCTGGGCAGTGATGGCGAATGCCTTTAATCCCAGTACTCAGGAAGCAGAGGCAGGCGGATCTCTGAGTTCGAGGCCAGACTGGTCTACAAGGGCTAGTTCCAGGACAGGCTCCAAAGCTACAAGGAAACGCTGTCTTGAAAAACTGAAAAAACAAAAAGGGGGGGAGTTCTGCCTCTTGTTTCAACAGATGCTTTACACTTTACAAAACAATTGGCGCTGTGAGTAGGATGGTGTGATCGTGACAACTGATTTGCACGATGCCATCGGGGACTGCTCTTGGCTCCTAACTGGGTCCAGACCGCCGTGAAGGAGCTGGAAAAAGACTCCAGCAAGACCATGTCTCATAAAGGAGTGTAGTGGTATAGCTTAGTGAGAGAGTGCTTGCCCAATATTCATGAGGCCATGGGTTCAATCCCCCACACTGCAAAGAAAAAGATGAGGGAGGAGAACTCAACACCCTTTTTCAGGGTCTCAAAACTGTGTAGCTATAATCCTAGCTCTGCTTCCATAGCTGTATCTGGTGGGCAGATGAGAGCCACCCTCAGAGGCTTCTCTAGAGGCTTTCCCTGGGGGTAGATGTGTCTGTCACTGAGTTTGTTTGCCAGCTGCTGATTTGGTCAATGATTTCTGAGTTTTTCCTCATCTACATTTCACCAGCATGGGACTATCCAAAGTGAGCAGCACTGATTGGTTAAACCCAAGACCATTTAGAGGTTGGACACCTCAGGCCCATTCTCAAGGCGCTTTCTGAGCCAGGCAGGCATTCGGGTGTGCTTCTAAGGTCGTGTTTCTGTGACTACCTGGAGCAGAACCCTGGGTGCCCCTTCCAGGGCTCCCACCAGAAGAAGACATTGTTATCCTGGAGGGCAACAAAATGGTACCTGATCCTCTTGTCCTTGTTGTTATGCATGGGAGCTGGCAGCCTGCTGTGACCTTCCTTTCTGTTCCCAGGTGTGGCATGACTGTCCTGCAGAGAACAGAACAAGAGCTTCCATTAGTCAGAAGGAGAAAGAACAGAAATGGCTTCAGGCCTGGGGGTACCTCCTAAAATGAGCTGGAGAGCAGGTGTGTGGGAGAGGCCGGGATGTCCTGTAACAGAGGCTTTGTCCATGCAGGGTGTATATTTCTCCCCTGAGATAAAGAGCACAAACCACATAAGGGCAATATGAGCCCCAGGGTGCTATAAGCCCTGTTAATGTCATTGTCCACATCTTTGTTTTTTATATGTCTATGTGTGTATATACATGGTATGTAGGTGTGGAATGTGTGCATGCATGTGTATAAGTATGCACCCAAGTATGCACATACAGAGGCCCAAAAATTCAACCCCTGGTGTCTTTTTCTATTGTACTCTCAGCCTCATTTTTTTGAGACAGGGTCTCTCATTGAATGTGGAACTCACCATTTCAGGTAGACTGGCTGGCAAGGAAACCCCTAGAAGTCACATGTCTTTGCCCGCCCCCAACATTAGGGTTACGGTGCACGCTGCCGCTTTGACAGGAGTGCTTGGGACACACACTTCCTCAGCAAGCACTTTACCCCCTGATCCATGTCCCCACAGCCTGAAGTTTACTTGTGCCAGGCACAAAAGGGTACTCAACACATTTAATCTTGTTAACCCACAAATGGCATATGGGAGAGGAATTACTGTCAGATAAAGAAGCTGAGACATCAAGTAATTTGTGTAAGTAGTGCCGTGAATTAATAACCATCAGAGACTTGACTTCACTTTTTAGCCTGAGGGGGCTTGAGGGTATCTATGAATATCTGTTTTGGACTCAACATGGTGAGGAGAAAGGGCAGTAGCCCTGAGAAAACACAGGGATGGTCTGCTTGGTGCCTAAAAAGACAATTACTGCTTGTGGGGAGAAAGTCTAAGACAAGAGGCTCATAACCATGTATGGCCTAAAGGAATCCAAGAAACCAAAGAGCAAGGTGTGCTTGCCTGGGACCTAGGAGTGCCTGCCTCCAGCCCCACCCCACCTCAGGTTTACAGCCAGTTCTGTTAACCAGGCCTCCCATGCCACAGAGATCAGGACTGTGGGGATGGGAAAAAGATATTATCTCTGCAGCAAGGTCTGCTTCTCACATCCGTCCAGTCCTGCAGCAGGCGAGAACTCTTGGGCAGGATGAAGGGACCACCAAAGTCAGCAAGTTGCAACTGGGGAATGCCTTCCTCTGAATGTTATGACTGAGAGAAAGAGGAGCAGAGAGACAGACAGAGACAGACAGAGATAGGAAATACACATGGGGGCTGCAGAGATGGCAAGGGCAGGTACGTGTTTTCATGGAGGAGCTGAGTTCCAGTCCCAGTATCCGGAGCAAGCTGCTCACAATCACCTGCACCCGTAGCTCCAGAGGATGGGATCCGCTCTTCTAGTCTCCTTGGTCACCTGCATTCAAGTCACTCATTTGTCTTCTTTCTTTCTTTTGTTTTTTTTTTGAAAGAGAGTCTTTCTCTGTAGGCTAGGTTGGCCTTGAACTCTTGATTCTCCTGCCTCAGTCTCCCAAATGCTAGGACTGTACCAGGTTCAGCTCAATATAATGGATTATGCTTTATGTTGAGGTGTACAACTAAATTCTTCTTTCCACTTCCCAAAGATGTACTCCTGGGGCCAGTCAGATAAAGTTGTTTACATGCAAGCCTAAAGACCTGAGTTCGATTCCCAGGACCCACATAGTAGAAAGAGAGAAACAACTGCAAACACACAAGAGAGGGGGATACACATGCACAGGCACACACATGCATGAACACATGGTAAATAAAAATGTAACATTCTTCTTTGGCATGGAGTGGGAGGGACTCGTGAGCTCCCGCCCCTAACTGAAGACGGTTTTCTTTAAGGGTATGGCTGGGTCTTGGTAGCCCAGACACTGTCCAGTGGGTATTCCCATGCCTCAGAACATCTGAGCACCACACATGGGAGTTGATAGGTTGTCTTAAAGAACACAAAGCTGAACGGGGCAGGGAGTGGAGACAAATCTGAAGGGAATTAGGTAGGGGAGTTGTGGGTAAACATGACCAAAACATGTTGTATAAAATCCTAAAACAAGTAATTTCAAAATTTTTCAAGATTTGCTTCTTTTGAAAAAAGGCTTTCCTGTATCCCACTGAACTTCCTCAGGGATGCTCACTGCCTTCTTCCATTTTCAGCATGGTGGTCCCAGTCTGGGCACAGACTTCCTGTATCTCGTGACTGTTCTGTATTGAGTAGATTGGACCCAGGTTCTACTTAAGAAGCAAATGATTGTGTAGGATGGGGTGGGGGCAGGAGAACAGGGAGCTGATATGTCTCAGGGAACCTGGTAAGGCCAGGATCCTAGACTCTGTTTTGCTTTGTTTCTTGAGGAGTTTGGGAGCGGTGGTTATTTGGGAAGGTGCTGGGTTCTAGGGTGTTGATAGAGAAGGAGGGAATGGGTCTAAGTCACCCCTGTGACACACTAACCAGGTCTTCACGCAGGCAAGCTCCCCAGACAGGTTGGGCTGGTCAGCTGAAGGGCTACTGCCACCTTCCTGGGCTAGGTTTGTTTCTTACACACCCCTGAGGAGCAGCACCTCGCTCTGGGAACCTTCCCCACCATCCAGGTAGGGCGATGGCGAGGTCCCTCCTTTCAAGGATCAGCTACTCTGAATCATAGGCCAACACCCTGGGGCAGACAAAAACTGTTCCTTCCTCTTAGTCAGCCCTACACAGGACCAAGTATACAACATTTTGTGTCAAAGGTGGCAGGTTCAGGGATCCAACAGAGCTCAGCTGTGAGCCTGGGCATTCCCTGGGCTTGCCCCAAAGCTGGGGATATTCTCCCTACTTGCCCTTCTGTCAGGGTTCCCTGGTTTTGAGTAAGCGCCCATTTCTGAAACCTTGGGCTAGGCCCCCAGTTGAGCATCCACATTCCATGCTCTCTGCAGCAAGCTGCCAGCTTGGCTTGAGTGAGGCTTTACTGTGCTTTCTGATCTCAGGGTGTTCCTGGGACCTTTCCACCCCTTCCATGCTGTTTTTTCTTTTTTCTTTTCCTTTTTTCTTTCCCCCCTCATTCCCATTTTTTCTTTCCTTTACTTAAGATAAAGCCTCAGATAGGCCAAATTGACCTCAAACTCAATATGCCTGTGAATGATATAGGATGACCTTGAACTCCTGATCCTCCAGCCTCTGCCTTCAGAGTGCTGGGATTAAAGGCCTGTGTTATTGTACTTAGTTTATACAGTGTTGGAGATTGAACCCAGGCTTTTGTGCATGCTAGCTAAGCGTCCTACCAAGTTGCTGAGCTATATCCAGTGTGGGGTGCGGGGGTCCTGGGGAATGAACCCAGGACTTCGTGCATGCTAACCAAATGCCCGACCACCTGAGCTACATTCCAGCCCCCCACTACCCTCCCAGTGTCTTTAGTTTTATTCCAAGTACCTCAGCATTGACCAGCCATTTCAGGGGCTGAAGAAGCCTTCACACTCGACCCCTCTCTGCTCCCTTAGAGGAGCCCACGTTGGCCTTGGTAAGGGCCTCAAAACTTACCTACATGGAAGGCGTAATGCGTGACCTCACCATCGTCACCACCCCATTTCCCACAGGCACCTCCCTACCCAACCTGGCTCTTTGGGTTTCGATAGCCTGAATATGGCACTTAAGGAATTTAAGGCTGTTAAAATGGGCACGTCACTCCGTGGGTTTAAAAGGTCAGAGAAGTACTGCGTTCACTTCTGTATGAGCTAAAGAAAACAATCTATAGAAATAAGAATAGTTGTTCCCATTTGAAAGAATCAGGGGATGTTGGTCAAATGCTCTTTTTCTATTTCTCTAAGTGAAGATCTGTTTCTTTCTCACAGGGAAGCTAAGAAGAATCCATGGCTGGGAATGTCCTCTGCCAGTCAGTGGCAGGATATCCAGAGGTTTCTCCTTTCTTCCCAGTCCTTCATGAAGGAGTCAGTCCCTGTGTGTGCCCCACTACCCCAAACCCTGGGATGGAGTAGCAGTTGGAGGTAGTCTCAAGCAGAAATGTGAGTTTGAGAAAAAAATAAAATCCAAGGTCATTCCAGATGTACCTGCTAAATTTTAACATTTACCTAGCAAGAGTCTCAAACTCAGAGAACGCTCTAAGCCACAAAAGTGATCTGAGGGCTGTGGCAAATGTTCCCTCAGCGAAAGGGGCCCCGACACCAAGAAGATCAAGCCCAGCCCGTCCAGCCCCGGACCTGCTTGGCCTGCATTCCTAGGACCCACAGGCCCAGACTTGGTGTGAGACTCTTGAGGTGTTGACCAACTTTGGCTGCCCAGCAGAGATGGGCTGAGGGGATGGGCTCTGTCTAGGCGAGGAGGAAGTGAAGCCTCTCCTCTTGCGGCTGAGTAAATGGTGGAGACACTCACACACGTGTCCGACCTCTTCTCCCAGCCCTGGTGCTTTCCTGCTCTGCCCTAAAGCCTCCTGCTGCCAACAAGGATTAAAGTCTTTCTACCTCCACATTCTCTAGGTACCACGCCCTATCCTTTCTCCTTCTCCAGGGCTCACCTGATTCAGTGAGTCCTCACGGGCTCACCCCCTCTGCCAGCATCTGTTTTCCAGAACTTAGGGCTTCTCCCTGGTCCATGAAGCCAGGGATTCCCGTGGCTGGATATGTTCTGCCTACTCCCTCTCAATGCCACTCCATCTCCTCTCATGAGTTTGCACCCTGTAATGTAAGGTATAGCACTGTTCCATCCACAAGGGATGGCCAGAGGCCTGTGGCATTTGGCTCCCATGTGAAGAAGGAGGTCTTTCCCCTACTTGGTAAGCTGTCGCCTACCAACTAAAGGGTACTTCCTTCCTAGGCCCTGCTAGGCCCTGCTAATGGATACTCTTGGGGCTCCCAGTTCTCAGAACCCTACACTAAATACTACTACACTGTGTGTGTCTGACTGATAACTTGTCCTGTATCCCATAACAAACTTAAAAAGGCATAGGTCTACCTTCTCCATGGACTCTCATTGGGCAGCACCAATAAATTTTGAACTGAAGAGAGATTGAGAGTGGGAGCAGTATTAGTTTGTTCTTCTACCTTCAGGGCAGGCCCAGAGATTCCTTCACAGAGTGTTCAAAAACAAGGCTCTCCCTGTGCAGGCTACCCTCAACTCAACCTTATGTTAGAAGGACTGGTTGGGGTGCTACCTGTGCTGTCTGCTATGATCTGAGCGCTTGTCCCCCCACCTTTCATGTGCATGTTGAAGCTTAATCCCCAATGTGATAGTAACAGGAGGTGAGGCCCGAACTAACTCAGACACCACCCTTCATGGTTTATTCTACAGTGACCAGGAAGTGCTCTGTGCTGACCCAGCCCAAAGAAGGACGCAGTTGGGTATCTATCTGTCAGCTTGCATGGCATGTCCCTTTTGAATGCTCTTCTTCAAGAGAGCGGGGACTTTTTTCCACTCACCGTCCACCCTCCCTGCTGATTCTAAGTCACCCAGACAATGCTGGCCACTGCCTTAGGAGCCTGCTCATGGTCTCCTCGGTGTTGGAGGACCATCTCTTTGGTGCTAGAAAAACATGGGTATAGAAGAGGATAGACAAAGGAAAAATGACAACAACAACCGTGCTGAAGCCCTTTGTCCTTGGAGGCAGCAGAGCATGCTGCACCCCCCGAATCCCTCCAAGGAAAACCTCCTAAGAACCAGCCACCACTTCCAGTCTTCAAATTGTGGATTTAGTGCAGCAGCCATGGTCACAGAGCCTTCCAGATGCAAGAAGCCAAGTTTCCCACCGTGTAGCCTGGGCATCTTATCACACTCTCTGAGCCTCGGTGCTAGGGTGATGCCAAACAAAATAGCTCTGGATATCATGAAACATCAGTCATCTCGGCTAAGTGTCTACTGAACACAGGGTTTTGTAATATCAGCTCCCCTAACCTGCAAAGCCCAGGTTGTTGTGACAGTCATTAAGCCATCAACCCAGCAGGGTCCCTCAGCCTTCGTGCTATGCAGGGACACCTGTTGCTGTGGGCAACTGGTGAGAAATAAAATCCCTTGGAGTGAGGGCCTACCCAAGGTAGCTGTCTACACTCAGGCCAGCAAACAGCTTCTCTCTCCATAGTGGGCATGTTGACCTACCAACTTCCATGAGCTCCTAGATGGAAAACAAAAGGTCCATAGCCCCATTGATGAGCTGGGATGCCTCAGGGAACAAGCGCCCAGGGTCATGTCTGAGAGGACCAAGACTGAATTTGGAGGCTGGCGGTGGTCTTTGGGGCGTATTGATGAGGTCTTAATCAAGTACCTAAAGCTTTACAGGTGAGTATCAGTCAGACTCACAGCTACCACTCAGTGTGGACGCAAACAGCTAGCTGCCCAACCCTTCTGAGCCTATGATGCCATCAGTAAACTGGAAGTTACCTTTCTCGAAACCCCGAAACCAAATTGTAGCTGCTATTGTTTGTTGGTAGTTTCTGCTGCCCGGATATTTCCCTGAGCATGGCCCTCTCCCCAAACCTGTTCCCTCCCGACCTCTACACAAGCAGGAGGTGACCTCCTTCTGACTCATGCTACATAACCATTCTAACATCTCAGTTTCTGCTTTGGAGAATTCTGTCCTAGGCCACGACGTAGTTAGACAAAAGCCCCAAACCACTCTAGATATGAGACGCTTGTTGTGCCGCTCAGAAGGCTTGAGGGCACTGCAGTCAATTATTGATTAGAGCTGATTTTCCATATCTTTCTAGAACCCCAGCAATGGCCCTAGGTTTTTATAAATAGGAATCATCAGCAAGTGGCCAAGTGCAGCCTCAAAAACCTCTGCTCTGGTGAATACAAGTCCGGCCTTAGTCGGGGAACTGGGTACCCATACCCCCTCTCATGCTCACCTCCTTCACACTGTAACCTCATTGTCTCCCTCCTCACGGTTATCACCAGGGACTCCAAGCTTTCAGACTGCAGGACAGGTTATTCAGCACAGATCTTGAAGGGTCCGAGGATAAGAATATAAAAATGCAGATTCCAAAAATAAGAATGTAGAAATAAAGAAATGGAAAGTTGTAAGTCTAGGAGAATGAGGACAGACTGTCAGCAGCGTTCTCAGCAGCTTGAGGATTAACTGTTAACAGTGGGTTACTCCGCTTTACAACCATAGCTCTATTTACAAGGCCGAAGCATCTCTCTACAAACTGAGAGCTAGCCTACGGATATGAGCTGAGTCAACTTTACAGATATGAGCTGAGTCAACTTTTAGGAGATAGATATATGACCTCTGGGTTATGCATTATCCCTGCTATGTGAAACAGGCAGCATCGAAGGGGAGAGCACAGGGCTTCAGTGAACACCACCTAAAAATACCAGGGAAGAGAATAGACTAAGTGCAAACACTAATTTAACTGAAAAACTCTGTTAATGGAGATTGTAAAGTAAGGCAATCTGTATCTGAGTTTTACCTTGAGATTGTAAAAATTCCTTTGTTCAGACCTAATGCTTGGTGCCCCTACTATAAAAAGGTGGGTTCAGAAACCGGCCTTGGCCACAAGCCTAACAAAATCCATCTCTGGCTGTGGTCTCAGCTAGCTGATAAGCTTTTTGTGCCCCATGGAGATTTTTTATTTATTTATATATTTATTTATTTTACTTTTTCCTAGATTCTGGTTTCTGGAATAAATTTGCTTCTGGTTTATTAGACTTTGGTGGTCTGTCACCATCTTTGCATGACCCCCTTCCCAACCCAACAGATCTAATTTGTGTTCTCTTTCCTTTTTGTATTCTTAGCTTTAACACATAGCAAGCACACACTTCCACCTCATCCCTCCCCTTCCAACTTTTCATGTCATTTCAGAGGACAGTGTGGAGAAATGTCTCCACATGCCTTTTTCATGTAATTCTCCCATCCAAGAACTAACCAGGCCCAACTCTGCTTAGCTTCTGCCATCAGACAATATGGGGCATATTCAGGGTGATATGGCTATAGACAACTTCTTGTAATTCCTCCCTTACGTGGGTCAGTTCTTTCTGGGTACAGACAGCTCAGCTTCAGTCCCATAGCCTCACTCACACTACAACAAAGCAACTTCTACAGGTCCCTTACAATTCCGTTCCCCGTTCATCACTTTCAGAAACTGAAATCTACTCTTGGGTTCCATCCTCCATCCTCGGCATGTCCCTGTCTGCCTTTGGTAGACCACATTCATGAAGGAGGCCCACCACACCATAAGAGAAAGGAAGATGGCCCCAAATGATTTTCCCTCTGAGAAGACAACTCAGCCCCAGTTGTATGTCTTACCACCTTAGCAAGGACCCTGCAACTCAGAGCTTAGAGAGGGATTCCATCTATGCAGCATGGGGAAACCACTATCTATACAATGGTGGGACATTTTGGTGATGTGGAACTTTTAGGGTTACTCACTTACTCTCCACTGGTTCACCCAATTATCCTTGTGCGGGATTGTTATGTTGTCTGTTATTGGTGCCCTATCTGGGGTGAGTAAAGGCTCGTGTCTTCCCTAGGAAAGGTGAGTGATTCTCACACATGCCCACAGTTGTTCGACAGCAGCACAGGAGTCAAGGTCTTGCATCCAGAGCCTGCTGCACTCTACCTTTTGCTCATTCAGTGCTGTCCTCATGTCCTTTCCTACCCTTCTGTACCCCCGCCTGTCTTCACTGGCCAGCCAGGGTCTTGCAACCCTGGGATCCTCCATGCTCTGAAGATCTCTGATCTGTCCCAATCCTAGCCAAGTCCCGACAGGATCTAGATAAAGATGAAATCATCTTTTTCTTCTATTATTTTTCTAAATTGCCTTTTTCCTGCCCATGACTAGGCATCGTTTTCACACAGCTGGGGAGAAACAAATTTAAAAAGACATTCTCAAATTCCTGGTTTCCAAAAGAGGCCACTAAGTCTTGCAAATATAAAAGGAGCATTTCAAAGTGAAGACTTCCCTCTCCACACTGCCAGGGGATTTTCTATCCAAATGGGCCATTCTAGTGCTTCCTCTGTGGGTGGGCTCAGACAGAGCTGAGGCTTCGGGCTTAACTTGTTTTCAATTATTGGGTCACTGTTGGGCTAAGGGTTTAGGCAGGCTGCTCCAGGGAAAGTGGATCTGGGAAGAGTCTGGTCTGGACGTCAAGAATCAGCAAAAGGCATCAAGTGAGAAGAGAGGTCACCAAGATCGAGGCAAATTTTTTTGACCTTGGCCAAGATGATCTCCTCCTAATCCTCCCTCTGGACTCTTTCAGAGACCTTCCTCTTTATCCTAAGGGAGGCGGGGTTGGAACTGCTGAGTCTTCCTGAGTGTACCAAGACTTTCCCCCTAGATCATTAGCTCAAGTGTGAAGAACTTAGCAACAAAGGTTTGAAATACCAAACCAGAGGCCCTCAACACCAGGGTGCAGTCAACAGCGCCTTTGTGAATATTTATGGTCAGGACACACCCCTTAGAAATTGTGGACCAGCTTCACCTGGATTTGCTAGTGGCTCATCTTATAGCCAGCTGGTGGTGGCTTTCTGTGGCCAGCTTGCTTGGGCTTGTCTCCACTATAATCTCCTTAGGAGAAAGAGACACTCTCTCAGGAGCCAGTGGGACTAAAAGGTTGCCCAGATGGAAGACATAGCCCCCTATTGTCAGGTGCCCTGACAGTTCCCCAGCCCATCATGTCTAGAGGTCTTGACCTGGGGTCCTGAGGACCTGGGGACTTGGTGGAGGCACTCACTCACGAGTCACCAACGCTGACAGTCTGGAGAGACTCACACCAGAGCAGAGGATCTTCCTACTCCAGTCCCTTCCCATAAGCAGTTGCTCTGATCTGCTGATTGATGGCCATAGAGTCTTGCTTTTGAAAAATACAGCCAGAAATGTACTTCTTGTAGGAAGTAGAAGGGAAAAGGGCTGTGTGAAGAGAAAGTGGGATGGACCACACACACACACACACACACACACACACACACGAGACCCTGCACAGAAGTAGCAACTGGGGTTGAAGCTGGGGCTTGGAGGGTGTCAAATTCAGAATCTGAGCTGGAGTTTGAGAGGTCGTAAAATGGCAAGTATTAGTGTGATAGAAATGGCAGCTAACAAGGTATGATACTTGTTTAAAAATAAAGGCAAAAATAAAACGTAAAATTGTGGTACAGGAGGAGGAAACCCCACAAACAACTTGACAGTCAAAAGAATCAAAGGACGCAGAATGGGGGAGGTCTGCCCCATCCCTCGATTGCGGGCATCTCCCCTGGCCATGTCTGTACCATGGATGCAACTGCAACTTGTCCCCTCGCCAGCACCATCAGCCAGCCCCCAGGCTCAGCCCCTTAAGAGATACCCCCTTTCCTCCTCTGGCACGTAGATCTCCTGCCAAGTCTCTCATTTGCCCTTATAACCCAGCCTGCAGCTGAGATGGAAACTGGGAATGTACCCTCCGAAACTGGACGTGAAGATTGCACACATTAATGCACCCAGGGAAGACTGGAGACCCAATTGGAGTTAAAGAGATGGGGTGCCTAATGGGTTGGGGGTTCGGATAGGTTATTGATGGATAGTGATCACCTGCCTGAAGTGCAACACAAGGAAGTGCCGCCCCAAAGCCTCTCCACTCGCTCCCCGCAGGCAGGTGGCACCCAGGGTGTGACAGTAGAGTCCAGACACCCACTCCAGCCCCGCAGATCCTCAGAGAGCACCCAGTTGGGTTTCAGGGCGGTGCCCGCAGCGATTCATCCCTGTCCCCTGAAGCAGTGGACCCGGGCGGGGCGGGTGGCCGGAGCTCCGCCCTCCTCTGACCCAGGCGCTTCAGTTTTTAACCCGCGCGCGAGGGTGCCGCGGCCACTGGGCTCTGAGGAGCGAGCGAGTGAGCGAGTGGTCCGCGGTGAGCCGGAGGTGCGTGTGTCCCGTCCCAAAGCCGACGCCAGCTCGCAGGCATGGCCCCGGCAGCGGCTTCGGATGGCAGCTCCCTGCCCAGTGGCTTCTCGGTCTTCGTCACCTTCCCTGACTTGCTCTTCATCTTTGAGTTTGTGAGTGGTAGCGCGCCCTGCGCTGGGAAAGGGATGGGGTGGATTATGCTGCTTGCTCCCTCGAGGGCTCGGCACTGCTGTCCCCGGCCACACTAGCAGCACCGAGGGGGTCAAACCAGTTCCTTTCTCAAATAGCGGATCGATCTGCAAAGAAACTTCTTCCCTGAGCTCTGGTCCTATCCGAGTGCAGCTTCCTTACAAGGTGCCCAGCTTTTTCCACCCAGAGTCTCTCTAAGTAAACAAAGGTAACCAAAGACTCCCTCCATGCGGTAGACAGAGATTTGGGACAGACAGACTCTTTCAGCCTTTTGAAGTTTTTGGGAAAGAGTTTGTTTCTGTGGCAAACTTGATCAAGGAGTAAGAAAAATAGTGGCCGGCATTTGCCTGGCTACAGTCCTTGTGCCCTGTGTGAGGAGAGAGAGGAGAGAGGCGAATTTTGTGGCTTCCCTTGACTGACCTTGAGCTGACTCTGCACCTGGGCTGGGTTCTCCTAGCTTCACACTCTAGAACCGCCCCAGTAGCTTGGAGAAAGTTTCCTAGTGTGGACTTCTGGTTTACACGGCTTCAGACCTCCTTTGGTTTCATGTCTCCAGGGGTTTCTAGCTCTTGCCTGGGCAGGAGGGTGTTTGTTTATTCTGTGGGTGTGAAGATAGCATCTCCTGTGCTCCCACCACCACACAGAATCCTTTGTGTGGAACACTGACTTGGAAAAGAAAATGTAGAAGGTGATTTTAACAACGGGATCCCGGCTTCTAACAGCGTGATTGGGAAGGGAGGATGTGGCTGCCAAAGACATTAGTAGGTTCCCTCAGCCAGGGGTGTCACTGAATTGAGATGAGTGTTGAGTTGAACCCAAACCTGGGTGTTTCTGAGGTAACTTCACACCCCAGGTGTAAACCAAGGCCAAGGCTATGCAGTAACACGTGTAAGACTCCCTGCACGACACTGAGCCAAGCTCCACAACTTACAAATAGGAAGGAGCACCTAGGTAGGCCCAAGGTCATCCAGGTTTTTGGCAAGCCTTCTATCTTCCTTGAGTTCCTCCTATGTTCAGGGTTGCCAGACAAGCCCTGGAACAAGGCCAACTGAATGTATTTGACACAGGCACCTGGTCATACGGGAAAGAGCCCCCTGGGTGCCTTGGGAGTGCCTGTCTGATCTGGCATCTCTTAGCCTATGTTTGCCCAATATTGGAACCTGGGAATAAGTAATGGGTGACTCTTGGGAATTCTACCAAGAGGAACCCACAGAGACCTGACAAGAGAGTGTGCTCAACCGGAGAGATGAAGGGGCAGGGAGGTTTTTAAGCAAAAATATCGTAGCCTTTAGTAACTGCTGTTGGAGAACAGCATGCCAAGAATCGTTAGAGAAGACGGCAGTGGGGCTTTATCGTTCTTTGCAGACTCCGGTTGTAGCGTCCTCCTCTTCTCTCTCTCTCTCTCTCTCTCTCTCTCTCTCTCTCTCTCTCTCTCTCTCTCTCTCTCTCACACACACACACACACACACACACACACACACACAGGGGAGGGCGCTTTGGTGGTGGCAGGTCCACAAGAGCACACTCTGCTTGTTAATTACTCAGTATGACAGAAAGACTGGTTCTGAGAGTAGCTACAGCCCAGCCAGGCAGGACAAGCAAATCCACAGAGAGGACGGGAGGACCCAACATCTTTGTAAAGAGAGTGGTGGGCATGGAAAATCTCAGCACTGCTTGTTTAGTGAAAATACACTCCCACTAGTGTGTGCTCCGTTCCTCTGTGTGGCAGCAGGGATTGCCAGAGATCCCTTGACCAGAATCCTCCCCTTTCACTTGTTCAGAAAGTGTGTCTCTTCCATCTCAGCCATCGCTCTGTGTCTGCCCACCCTCCCACACCTGTCACTGTCTCGAGAAACCTCCGGCGTCTCACTTGTCATCGCTGAGTCTTTCTTCCTCTATAGAGGAGGGCTGGGATGCCCTGGGAGAGAAGGAAGACAGCAGACACCGTCCCTTCTATGCTCCCAAACACAGACCATACACATGAAGCAATGTGTCTTGATGGAGGGCTGGAAAACTAAAGGCTGGGAGAGGCACTGACCATGTCAGGGGTGTTTTCTTCAACTGTGGGATACTCTAAGACAACACCCACAACACGATGATAAAATGGGCAATGGCTTGGATCCACATTTCTCCATACTGTATGATTCCATGTACATAAAGTACCCCCAGACTGTAAAACCATGGAGACCAAATGCAGACTGGTGATTTGTCCAAGACTAAAGGGAACAGGGATTGGAGAGCAATTGCTCAGTGGGTGTGGGGTTTCCTTTTCGGGTGGTGAAATGTTTTTTAATTAGATAGAGGCGGTGGTTGTAGAATACCATGAATGTGCAGAACGCCACTGACCTCATCAGTTTTACATGTTTGTGATACATAATTTTCATTTCTTTTTTCTTTCTTTCTTTTTTTTTTTTTTTTTTTGATTCCATACAATCTTGACTGTGACTGTTCTGGAATTCTCTCTGTAGACCAGGCTGGCCTCGAAATTCATAGAGATCCCTGCCCCTGCCTCCCAAGTTCTGGGATTACAGGTGTGCACCACCACCCACCCAGCTCACCTCAATTTTTAAAAAGCAAAGATATCAGGAAATTTTCAAATAGAATAGAAAGGTATACATAACACTTTATCAAGCATCTGTATAATGATGGCCCATCTTTCTCAGTTCTTTTCTCTTATTTGCTTCTTGGTTTTAAGGCTCCACAACGATCTGATATGTTGTCTCTCCGACCCTTGTGCTCTCTCCATTCTCCATCCTCAGGAAAAGCCAAAGCTGAAAATGTTCATCATTCCAGCACTCTTCAGACTCCATTGCGTGTATGACTATAAGCACAGTGCTGGTTTATGGTTTTACACTTGTGACAATCGTATCACACTGGGTGTGCCCTTCTGCAGCTCCCAGCATGCTTTGAGATTTATACCTGTTGCTGTTTTTCTTTAATCCATTCTTCCATTTTTGGATATTCTGGATGCTTCCAGTTTGTTACTTTTAGCTGCTGCAGATGACATTGCCAGGAACGTACTTGGAATTCTTGATGGAAATTTCTCCCCGAATGCATGGGAATTTTGCTGAAGGGTCACGGGGCATGGACGTCTCCGTTTCTCATTTGTCACCACCATGCTGTCCCAAAGGGTCATTCTAATTGACACATCCTACCAGTAGATTTCCCAGGAAACTCATCAGACACTGACACCCACTCAGCTGTCTTCCAGGATCCTGCCACACTAAGAGGACCCCTGCATTGTGTACACAAGATTCAGGCGACACCTGGACCCCCTCTACTCTTACCAAGGGTGAAAGTCTCCATTGTTCCCCATCCTTGTCACTCTTGATAGCATCAGCCTTTGTGACCTTCTGCTCATCCTGTGGGTGTAAAATGCCTGATTATTCTCCAGTTCTGAAGCTCGAGCAGATGGTGACGCGGGGTTCGGTTTCCCATGCCTGAACTCTCAACAGCCTGGGAGACACAGATGTTCAGGGCCTACGGGCTGGAGATGCCCCACTGCCCAGACAAGGGAGGAAAGAAAAGGATTGTGACTCCCAGTGGGGCTGGCATCCTTACCCTGCCTCAGTGCCCCTACCCTGGAACCCCGGGTCTCTGTAAGATCCTCCAGGGTAGTAAAAAGCAGGCCCAGTTCAGCAGGGGATCACATCTTTCTGGGAATCCCTAGAGCACAGGCAGTGAGGAGAGAGATGCAACCCCATCTAGGCCCAGGGGTGAAGTGTCCAATAATCCTCCCTTCAACTCCTCAACCTAGGACATTGCTTTTAGTCCCATCTGCAGAAAAGTCTCTGTCCAGTAAGGGACTTTTCTTTTTGTAGCCCATAATATCTGTTTTCTTCTTCTTCTTCTTCTTCTTCTTCTTCTTCTTCTTCTTCTTCTTCTTCTTCTTCTTCTTCTTCTTCTTCTCTCTCTCTCTCTCTCTCTCTCTCTCTCTCTCTCTCTCTCTCTCTCTCTCTCCTCCCTCCTTCTTCTTCCTCCCTTTCCCTCTTCCTCCTGGTCCTCTCTCTCCTCCTCCCCTCCCTTCTAAGCCAGATGCTTCATGACACTCAGGCCACCATTCCTGGGGGGAAAAACGTCAACACAAATGTTTTCGATTCTTAGACGTGCCAGGCCTCACAGTGGCAATTTCTTCCATAAAGTGCAGGGAGAGAACCCCGCCACTGCTGCCCTTACAAAACTGTGACAGACATGCCAGAAATACCATCAGCACCCCATACATCCCCTCACCAAGTGGTAGGTTGACATCATGAATGGCTGTAAGTTGACGGACAAACTTCCAGAGAAGAGCATGCTCAGAGCCTGGTGTGACGGTTCATTCATACCTGTGATCTTAACAGTCAAGACATGAATTAGGGGCCAGTCTGGGCTACAGAGTAATACTATGTCTTTTTTAAAAGGGTACTAGGAGTTCCAATGGTGGCTGTTTAGAACCCTGTGCACCTCAGAAGTGTGGAGAAGGAAGCAGGGTCAGTCCCTGATGACAACCGGTACTTGGAGGGTGTAGGGGTGGAGGCAGGATGAGGAGCTACCTGGAACTGGTTTTCCGTATTGACTCCTTCACTGAACTAAACCTGTTAATTATTAAAATGATGGCTTTTCTGAGTCTCAGGGAAAAAAAGGGAACTTTTTATTGTCTGAAAGTGACTAGGCAGGTCGTAGTTTTTCATATGGGTGAGAAAGAGCCAGCCCAACAAGAGCCATGACGGGATGATAAGCAGTTTTCTGACTGCATCAGAAAGACAGCCTGCCAGAGCACAGAGGATGTAGGATCACAGACACTGAATCTGCAGGTCCAGGTAGAAACCAAGCCTCAGAGAGGGAGCCTCTTGCCAGGTCACCCAGTCCACAGGGCTCTGGGGACATTTCCCACATTCTCTCAGGAGTGGGTAGTTCTGCCCACTTGGCAGCTCTGGGAAGGCTTGGGTCCCCTCTTCCCCATCAGGGACTGAAGAGAGAGCTCAGAGTCACTGGGTAGCTGGTGGCCACACCACCCACCACCCTACACAGAAATATACTCTGTGGGTTCTTAGCCCCTATGTCCAAGAATGATAAACCCTACACAGACCGCTGATTCAGTGGGTGTGGCCATATGTAATCCGGCCCCAGTCACCCTTCAAGACCTTCTTAAGGGTGGATAGAATAATGGACATTTGTCAGTGAGTGGCAGGGTGGGGTTCTCGGGTGTCTTGAGGTTCTCAGAGGTTCATGGCATGGACACTCTCCAAAAACAATTCCCTGATGTCCCTAGGGAGTGGAACTAGCCGTACTTGACCAGCACCTAACAAAGGAGCTGGGGCTGCTCCAGGCTGTGTGGTGGTGTTTGCCCTGGTCGTGGGGTCCTCTCTGAGCTGTTGAGAGGGGAGCACTTCTAAATTCTGCCCCCTGCATTCGACTCCCCTCCTTTCTTTTAAAGACCCAATTATGGAGGTCTAGGGAGAGATGTTCTTGGCTGTGAGAAGTGACTTTTCCAGTTTTTCAAGGGCCAGTGGCCTGCTTTGATCAGGTCCGTAACTAGGAGCCAGGCTGAGTCATCAAGCTGCGCCATCTCAAGGGAGCCACAGTTTGTAAACCTTGTCTTGGGGCAAAGACACCTTCCCTGCCTGAGAGCCTCCACGAAATGAAATGCCAGTTGGGGAGAGAAAGGTCTGCTCTCAACTGGCTGTTTGGGCCTGTCCCTGCTGGACAAGCAGAGAGAGCCTGGTGCTGCTCACCGGAGAATGCCCACACTTTGCTTTGGCAGCAGGACTCATCATTGAGAGAAAGGGCTGGGATGGGCACCGGCCAGGGGCCAGGGTCCTGAGCTAGACAGAGCCAGAGGTTGACTCTTGATCAGTTAAACACTTTCTCGCAGGAGTCTGTGGTTAAGATTGCTCCAGCACAGCCACGGCTCACTAATGTCCCTGGGTCTGTCCCTGGGTCTGTCATGATCTGAGACCTGCAGTTTTAGGGGAGGTGCTGGTAGACTACCCCAGTAGCTGTCTCTTATGGGGTCAGTGATTTCGAAGTCAGTGGCAAAGGCGCCCTCATTCCTGACACAAAGCATCATGGGGGCATGTGTCCAACCCCTTCCTGTGGGTTTAGATTAATCCCAAGAGTGAGGAGCATACAGCATGTCCCTGACAGTCTCGAAACTAAAAAGCTTGGGTTCTTTTGCATGCTGGTCTTTCTGCATGCTGGTAGGCAGGCTTAGTTCCCCGTTAGCTTCTGGCTGGGCTCCAGCACTGGCATTTCCCAGGGTCATTAATCCACTCCCACCTCACAGCCTCAGGCTCTGTGTGATTACTACCTCACAAGTGGGTAGTTTTCTACTCTTATCTGGGCAAAACAACCCCAGAGTGGATCACAGGGACACGCCAAGGTCCTTGGGCCTGTGGAATGACAGGAAAGCCTTGTTATGAGTTGTGACAGATCAATACACTTGCACAGAGGAGAGGACCACAGCCAAGAGTAGGGCAGGAAGCAGGACAGATCCCTGGGAAAGTCTTGGCTCAACTTCCAAGGAGGCCCCCGAAGGCCAAGGCACAGGTTTCAGGGAGTGGGCACTTCAGAGGAGGGCCAAAGATGGCATCTTCCACCCGACAGAGAGCACAGGGTGGATCAGGATTGTGCCCATAAAAGAAAGCATGCTGTTCCTGGATATTGGTCCTTCCTTTGTTCTACGCTCTTAAATGTGGACCTTGTTATTCTTTTCTGGGTAGGAACGGGGTTATTGCCACCCATTGTCTCTGTGGCGGGAGGAGCAGGCATGAGTTGCCTCCGAGGCCATCTCCTCTGCCACCCCCTTCCTGTCAAGAGCCTAACCCAGTTGAGAGCCAATAAGGACCAAGTGACTACTCCCCTCTCCCTTGGTACTAATAGCCCCATGGCCACGTCCAAAGCCAATTCCAGCAGCGGGGTTGATTTCATAGTAAGTTTAGCAAGAATCTGGCTAAATACCAGGCTTACTTTTGCTGTTGTAATAAAGCACCCCAACCAGAAGGAACATAGCGAAGAAAGGGGCTTCTTCCAGATCTCAGTTCCAGTCACGTTTCATCACTGTGGGAAACTCCAAGCAGGAACTTCAAATTCTCTTGTCCGCTTATATCCACAGCCAAGAGCAGAGAGAAATGGATGCACACATACTCGCTTGCCTGCTTATGCTCAGACTCAAATACCGGCCGCCGAGGGTACGGTGCTGCCCGTAGTGGGCTAGGTCTTCTCACATAGGTTAACTTAGTTAAAACAACCACAACAGACATGCTCACAGGCCAATGCGATTCCCCCTTGACACTTTCTTCCCAGGTGACGCTGGGTTGTGTCAGGTTGAAAAAGCTAACCTTTTATTGCAGCATCCTTAGGCAAGTTTAATGTCGTCTAAAGGCCACAGCGTGTACGTCCACAAACTGAGACAGTCATGGCATCGCCAGGCTGTAAAATCTTATAGAACTACTCGTGTGCATTCCTGTCATTGACCGCATGTCACTGTGCACTGCAGAATGTATACACATACTTCTTAAAATAACAGGATTTAATTAAAACTCAATAACTATTAGGAGCAGTTAGTGTTAACTGGCTAATAATTCAACCCCCACTCTTAGATCAACTGGTTACCCTGTGCCCATAGAGGACAGCCATGGAGAGGTCTAGCCAACCTTCACCATAGAGGACAGCCATGGAGGGGTCTAGCCAACCTTCACCATCTTCTCTGTTTTAAGACCTGGCAGGGCGGGATGATGCTTGGGCGGGGGGGGTGGGGCTGTGAAGGACACTGATGGGCGTCCCAGTTGCTGTGTCCTGCATGGGTGCTTTCAGTGGCTCCTTTTCCATCAGGATTCAACAGCGGAGCAGCAACTCCCTCCAGTCAGCTTGATGGGCAGCTAAGGGGAAGTGGGTGTGGTGGCAGGCAACACTCTCCTTCCCTTTGTCCTGGAGGCTGGGTGCTGGCCCAGCTGCTTTTGGCGCCGCTCAGTCAGCCTTTGCCAGATCGGGTGGGGAGAGCTTCTTTGGGGATACTAGGCATGATAGGAATTGCTGTACCACCCTCCAGGCATAGAAACCGATTACCAGTGGGAATGGGATTAACCTTTCCCAAGCACGTGACAGTATACAGACTGTGTGGAAGGGCGCAGGTACAGGGAAGGGCACACAGAAGTGTGCCCTCACATCCCTAAACTTCGGTCCTGTCCTGCAGGGGTATGGGAGACAAAATGTGCATAATAAGACTAGGAAGCCAGTTCTTCGGTGTTAGGTCTCCTAAACCCAGCCCCAGTGTTCAATGGGATGGGGGTGTGTGAAAATGTTCCCCTCTCAGGAGCAGCGGCCCTTCAGCCCTTCGGTCTTATCTGTCTCCCTCACCTGGAAGCCCGCCCTAATAGCACGCTTTCCTGGCACTCAGCTCACGTTCTGCAGGCCTCTGTTTGTGGCTTGTCTGGAGACTGTGCTCAAAGCCTGGGCACTCCACAAAACTTTTTGGAAGTAGGGTTTGCTCTCAGCTGGTGGAAAGGAGTTTGTGGCTGCTCCTACCCTGCTAACACTTACAGATCACAAGACGATCTTGACTTTAAGGTAAGGGCAGGTGAAAGGAGAAGATGATGGTGGCCCCCAAGTCCCAAGAGTACCCCCAGGAAGTGTGCTGGGACTCCAATGGGTGTTTGTGTGCTCACTGAGTTACTAACCTACTTGATGATGGCTGTCAACACCTTTTGATTTCAGTGCTAAAGTCACTCCTTTCTGGTCTAGTGTTTCCACGGATTTTGCCATTTACAGGTGGCTTGTCTGGTACTTTTTACAGAAACTCTTTGCTTCTGTTTATCTCTTTGGGCACACCCAGTGGATATAGGTGTGGTACAAAATCTTCCATCCAAATGAGACCATGCATGTGGAACTCACCTGCACTGGCCATTCAGAGGGGAACTTCCATTCATTCAGGGACTGGCAGCTCAGCCCTGGCTGGGCAGGAGGCTGTGAGTTAAATAAGCCACATCTCCCTTTGCAGGTAGAATGGGACAGAGGCCCTACCCTGGCACTGGAGTGTGGAGGGACCACAGACCAGGAAGGGGCTTTTCCCACCTTCCACCCACCCTGCTAACATCAACTGAGGTCCTGAATTCAGCCAGTCAGACCTAAGGTTCCTTCAGAGGAGGTGAAAGGCCTCTGTCACTCACTGTCTAACCTCCTAAGGAGGGCCAATGGCACAATGAATTCCCCTGGAGTAAAGGAACCTGCTGGTAAAGGGGCCAAAAGAAAAGAGCCACTAAGATAGGTAAACTGAGGCAGGCCTTTCTCCTAACATACCCAGTGCTCTCCCTAACAGACCCAGATGCCAGACTCCCAATAAGCTCCATCCCCCACACAGGGACCCTTCTGATCCCTGCTCTGTACCCTGCCCTAGGGGAGGGAGCAGTATAGGTCTGCTGTGCAAAGTACTGGCCTCTCCCTTCCTGGGCGAAGCCTTTGAGGCTTCCCTGTAATCACCTCCTGCTTTCACCAGCTGCCTGAGTCTTCACTGGAAGATGTCGAGCTGTTCTCATGGGAGACAGGGCTGCAAGAGGGAGGGTGGGATGGTTTCCGTACTCATACGCATGTGCATGTGTGTGTATGTGCGCGAACGCACGTGCATGCGTGTGTGCTCATTGCTAGGAATTCAGATCAGGACCTTTCTCATGCTAGGCGAACACACTGCTGCATCCCCATCCCCTGGTGTATGTCTTTGACTAGGCCTGGCTCCCTGGGTGTGCCTGCCACAATATTGACATGGTCACTCCTGGTGCCTGTTCATCGCATGAGTGAGCAATGGGGACAGTGAAGGAAGGCCACCCTCTGACTCATTAGGAGCTGAGTTTCTTCTGACCCAGGAGGTGGAGCTGCCATTAACTTGGAGAACTTTCCTGGGTTTGCTTCTACTCTCTCAGCCTCACCTCTCAGAACAAGAAAGGGGTCTGCGGCTTCATCCAAACTTACTTTTCAAAGGCAAAGCCAAGGAATCCTGGGAAGGCTGCAGTGTTTAGTGGCCAAAGTTATTGTCCTGACCCCTACCCCTCTCCACATCATTCTCCCAATACCTGATCCTCTGTGTCCTCTTGACCATCCAGCACTGTGGTGCCATCTCTCTCTCTCTTTGGCGGTAGCTCATCCCTAACCTGCTTCTCTACATAAGAACACATGCTATGCAACTGTGTGCCCAGGTGGGTGGGCACACAAGCACACATACATGAACTTATGTGGACATATGTAAGTCATATATACACTTCTATACATGCACATACATATATGCACACTGAGAACAAGAATGTCTCCTATCCTCTGACTTACAGAATGATTCTTTTAGCCAGTTAGTTTATCCCTAGATAGGAAAGCCTTCTGGAGCACACAGCAATTACACTGTTCAAGTCATCACCATAAATAAAATCCTGATGTGTTGGTTAAGGTTACTATTGCTGTGATGAAATGCCATAGAAAGGTTTGTTTGGCTTATATGTGCCAAGTCATAATCCATTGAGGGAAGCCAAGACCAGGCAGGAGCCTAGAGTCAGGAACTGATGTAGAGGCCATGGACGAGTGCTGCTTACTGGCTTGCTCCTCATGGCTTATAGCACCCAAGACAACCAGTCCAGGCGTGTCCTCATGTACAAGGGGCTGGGCCTCCCCCATCAATCACTAATTTAAAAAAAAAAAATGTCCTATAGGCTTGCCTGCCTACAGCCAGATCTTACGGAGGCATTTTCTCAGCTGGGGTTCCCTCCTGTCAGGTGACTCTAGTTTGTGTCAAGTTGACATAAAACTTGCCATTACACCCAGTGTTGACATAACTCTTGGCTACTAAAGGAGTGCATGCACACAGCCAGCAGAGACTTGGGGCTGCCGTTCCTGGTGGCCTCGGGACAGTACTCATGGGTATGGAGCCTGGCAGCCCTCCCAGAAGCCTGGGGTGTGCCAACTGGCACCTCTCAGCTGATGAGGCAACTGGTTGATTTCTCCCAGGGAATAAAGGGAAACCTAGAGCTTTGTGCACAGCCTAAGTTCTGTGGCTCGTTTCCTTTGCTTCCCAAGAAGTCAAAACACAAACTCATGGTCACGTTTACCCATAAGAGAGCTGTTAGGAGCCCTATGCCTGACTCAGGGGGGTTGCATGTGGGTGGCATACTCTTTGGTTCCTGACTCAGCATGTTCCCCTGGCAGACTTTCTGCTGTGGTGACCCTGAGAGCATATAGTAGTGTTGGGGGGAACAACTGGAGTATTTGAATAAATCCTTGGCATTGACCTTAGCCATCCAACCCCTGCAGTGGACGAACTGGGACCAAGCTCTCTTTCAGCTCCACAATGATAGAAACTCCAGATGAATCTCAAGAATGTTCTGGAGAATTCCATTCTTTTACAAGTGAGCTCATTGTTAGAAAGGCAGCCTTCACTTCTATATACCCACTACATTTTCTTAGACAGACACATTTTATACAACTTTCAGTTGGGGGGACACCATGGTATTTTTTTTTTAAAGCTTATATGATCACTTTAAAACAAAACAAAAAAACAATGAGATCTCAAGAATCACAGACCAGCCTAAAACTACTATGTAACTGAGGGTGACCTTGAACTCCTGATACTCCTCACAGTGCCACCAGGCATAGTCCATGATGTACTGGGGATGGAACCCAAGGCGTCATACACTCTAGGCAAGCACTCTATCAGCTGAGCTACACTCCCAGTTCCTGAGGTGACTTCTGGCTCCAGTAAGCCCAGACTATAATCCCAGCATGAAGCCAGCCTGGTCTACATATCAAGACCGTATCGCAAAACAAGACAAAACAAATCACAATTGATTAATTCATTATCTCCAGCTCCCATTAAGTTTGCAAGTGAGCAGTTACATGCACTGAAATCACAACCTTCTGAACTTTTTTTAAAAACTTATTTATTTATTTATTTATTATGTATACAATATTCTATCTGTGTGTATCCCTACATGCCAGAAGAGGGCACCAGACCCCATTACAGATGGTTGTGAGCCACCATGTGGTTGCTGGGACTTGAACTCAGGACCTTTGGAAGAGCAGGCAATGCTCTTAACCTCTGAGCCATCTCTCCTGCCCCAACCTTCTGAACTTTTATGTGGTCACAGATGAGACCACTTTATTCCATGACAGGAGGTCTCCACTGATGCCGACTCTCTTCGGAGCTCTGGTTGTCACCATTTCGTAGACAAAGGAACAGAAAGGCTAAGTAACTTACCCAGGGGTAACTTACCAGATGACCCAGCTAGTATGTGGAAGCTCCAATCCAAACTCAGGAACTCTGACCTAAAATCTGTACCCTTGCCTACTTTGGTCTGCTTCCCATAGGTGACTCTTAAGACCGAGCAGGAAGCCAGCGAGATGGCATAAAATCTAAAGTTCTTACCACCTAAGTCTAACCACTTGAGTTCAATCACCAGAACCCATGATGAAAGAAGAGAACCAGCTCTTAAAAGTTGTCCTTTGACCACTGAATGCACAATCACACACACACACACACACACACACACACACGTACGTAATAAAGAAAAATAAAACAGTGGGGATCTTCTTGGGGTTCAGATGAAAGCTCCCCAAGAGGCTATCTATCTCCTGAGGAGACCATTTTTCACAAAGATCATTTGGTTGAGTAAACTATAGATATGAATCCTTTTTAAACCTTTGGAAACATTTTTATTGCATTCTGAACATAATCCCTACAGCTCTTCTCAACACTCAACATTAGGCAGTTCCCAGCCCAACATTCCCTTCCTATGCACGGCCCTCCACTCACAATCTGTGAAACTGTGTCCTGGGGCTTAGAGGACATCCAGGGACGAGCTGGTCTCATGCACAAAGCAAAACAGGGACGGAAGCATGAAGACAGAAAAAGGAAGTTCCCAGTGATATTTTGCATCAAGAGACCAGACAGGACCAAGCGTAGAGTTCTTGTTGGGTCTGCTGGAAAGCCTGCAGGAACCTGGAAACAGGGCTGACTCCTCTTCTGCTCTCTCAGGAACATGCAGAATAACACCTGAAGCCTTGTGTTATGAAAATGTGTTTCCAGGCTTTGGCAAAGAGCCTGGGTCCTCTGCTTCCTGTCCCGCCGTTCTGGGTCTCTCCAGTTGATTCTGTCCCTGGGCCTGGGCCTAGATGTTGTTTGGTTTTGTAAAGGTGTCCCAGCTAATTTGATGGCTAGCCAGGGCTGAGAACTCTAGAGCATCAGTCCAGGTTCTACTCCCACTTTCCAGTTTGGAGTGCTGGGACCCAGAGGGATTGGTTAATCCGGTAGCTCCCCAGTCTGCAACTTGGAGAGTCTTACTTGAGACCACTGTTGGCAGCTACTGTGTCTCTGCTATGATGGAATATAGAGGTGGTAATGGGGGAGCCTGGCTTTAACGTGAGTAGACCCCAGGGCCACACCTCCACCGAGTTGTATAATGTTTTTTGTTTTGTTTTGTTTTTTAACTAATCACCTCTGTGTGTCCAAAGACTGAAGACAAAAGACACCTAGAGTTTTCATTACGAAGGGAAATCCTTTTGAACCCTCACCTACCCCCTTGCTCTTGACAAATATTTGGCCAGTGGGGTCCTGAAGCCAGGCCTGAGAGGAGTGCTCCCTGCCCAGGAGTGACTTATCTCTGGGTGTGGGTGCCCGTGCTTGCTCTCTCTGTTTGCCCTCTGTACGGCCTGAAGGTGGAGTGGGGTGTAAACAGGCCTGGGCCCCCATGATTCATACTGGATATCAGATCTCCATGGCTCACCCTTCCTCCAGCCCAGCTTCTGCCGTCCCTTTCTCCCACAGGGTGCCCGGCTTCCCCACCCTCTGGGGCTGAAAAGCATGGCAGTGTCCCTTCCAGTGGCATTCCCTGGCCTCCCACCAGAGCAGCACACCCTGGCCCCATGTCCGCCTTGACCAGCTAGGTCTACCTTTCCCTCTAAGGCACCTCTAAAGCCATCCTGCAGGCCAGCTACCTCACCTCCTCAGAGCCAGCTTTTAGCCTTCATTTAGGCCAGAAAGAGTAGTAGCCTAAGCTATGTCCAGTTCAGATGCAGGTTGTTTTTCCCAAAAAATATTTGCATTGTAGTTTTTGAGACATTGTCTCGCTCGGTAGTTCAGTCTGGTTTCAAACTCCCAAGCCTTCCTCAGCTTCCAGAGTGCTGGGGCTACAGGTATCCACCCCCATGCCTGGATTTCCCAAACATTTTTAAATCTGCAATTGGTCAAATCCATGGATGTGGAGGCCTTCCACACCACAGCTGCTACAGCTGTCGATGAGGAGCTTGTGCCCCGTAACTGACGCTAGCAAAGGGCTGCTCCCCAACGCAGAAAGTCCCTGATAAAGCCAAGCTGCGGAGGCACTGGCTAGAAATACACTCTCCTTGGCTATGTTCCCCTCATGTTGCCCTCATCCTCCTTGCCTTCTCAGGGGGTCTGCGAACCTTTCTGCCACCTCCTCATACTCCCTGTGACCCTACTCAGCCACGGGCACAGCACAGATTTTTCCCCACCCCCATCCTGGCTCCATCCCAGAACCATACAGCCCCACATTCCATTCCCTAATCCCCACACTGTTAAACCTAAGCCAGGTGGTGAGGGGTGCAGGGAAGACCTATTGCCAGACGGGAGGACAAGTGCCAGGGCTTATAAGGATGTCTTCAAAGTTACCCGCCCCCAATCTGAGGTGTAACACAAACAGGAGACGGATGGAAGGCTGGCCCTAGGTGCCTAATAAATCCTGATGGTGTTTGGTGAGCTCACAGATGCGCACCATCATCACCACAGCCAACTCAGCCTAGGAGCCAGCGGCTCTCTGACTTTCTGACACCTCACAAGGGACAGGTGGGGACTGAGGTAGCACAGGTGTTTGCCAGAGTCCTCCAGGAAGCGCAGTGTTCACCTTGAAATCATGCTAAGTATGAACATAGACGGCTAATGGTTAAAGAGTTTTGAGTTTATGAAGTGATCTGAATTTGGCTTTGAGAATGTAGTTTGTATTTACAAATCTATTAAACATGAAGCGTGAGTCTTCAGTGCATGAATCATATCCTATATGAGTTATATCTCATTAACCGTGTGTGTGTGTGTGTGTGTGTGTGTGGTGTGTGTGTTTGGGGGTGTTGTTGTTGGTTTTGTTTTGCTTTTTCAGGACAAGGTTTCTCTGTGTAGTTCTAGCTGTCTTAGAGCTCACTCTGTAGACCAGGCTGGCCTCTAACTCATAGACATCCACCTGCCTCTGCCTCCCAAGTGCTGGGATTAAAGGTGAGCACCACCACCGCCCAGTTCATTAACAATGTTTTAAGGAGAGCTGGAATGATGATTTGAATCTGAAATCCCAGCACTCCAAGAGCAGTGATGGAATTGACATGGGTTGGAGGCCAGCTGAAGTTACTTACTCCAGGCTAGCCTGGGCTACATACAGTGAGAGACCCTGCCTCAAAAACTGAACAAAGAGAAAGGAAGGAAGGGAGGGAGGCAAATGGAGAGAACTTTCTCTCAGTACCTCACTGTGAAATGTAGTGGGAGGGGCTACCCATTTGGCCAATTAGCTCTAACTTCTTATTGGCTAACTCTTAGATCTGAATTCAACCTATTTCAAGGAATCTGTTCATCACCACGAGGTTGTGGCCTACCAGCAAAACTTCAGCACGTCTGTCTCACTGGTTCCATGGCTTCTCTCTGATTCCGCCCTTCTTTCTCCCAGCATTCAGCCTAGCTTTCCCTGCCTACCTAAGTTCTGCCTTGCTATAGGTCCAAAGCAGTTTCTTTATTCATTAATGGTAATCACAGCACACAGAGGGAAGTCCCACATCACTGAAATCTACTACAGTTTACACCATTCAATGGGTGGGGAACACCTAATTTTCAAAAGTGTGGGTTTGCTGGGTGACGTACCCAGAGGCAGGTCCTGAGGTCTGTCAGGGGCTAGAGATTGGATTTGGGTACAGAACGGGTTTTGTTCACTGGACAATTGTGGACAAGGGTTCTGACTGGACCCCAGGAATCTCTCTCTCTCTGTATCTTTATTTTTTTTATTTTTTTTTTTTTTTTGGTTTCTCAAGACAGGGTTTCTCTGTAGCTTTGGTGCCCGGCCCGGAACTAGCTCTTGTAGACCAGGCTGGCCTCGAACTCCCAGAGATCTGCCTGCCTCTGCCTCCCGAGTGCTGGGATTAAAGGCGTGTGCCACCACCGCCCGGCTGTGTGTGTGTATCTTGGGCAGATTAATGAAAGGCACTCACTCAAAAAGCCCGATTCAATCACCAGAAGTTAAGAACTAGCTCAGTGCTAGCATCTAGCCTTGGCAAACCCTGTACTATTTCACTCTGACTTGCCTATTGCCCTGCCCTTGACTCCTGACCACCCCATCGGGGAGAACAGAATTGAAAGAGGTGATATAAGATACACAAACTACAACCCGTACTCCTGAAGACCAGGAACTGAAAGTCATCTCGAAGTCTGTCATTTGCAGGTGACCATGTGCTAGCTTAACTTATGCATTTTACAGCTTATTTGTGCTGAAAGTAACGATATAGCCATAGTAACTAAAGCAGTCATCGCCCAGCCCATCTTTACTGACTATGCGCGGAGGGAATCCTGAAATGTCTTGATCCACTTAGCCCTTTGGGTAGAGGATCGCTGGGTGAAAGATGGGGCAGATGGTTTCTCCTGGCAACCCTTCATGAGAGCCAGCTTCTGTGATCAAGGCAGACTGCATTCCCACAACCTCATGATCAGACAAACTGCCTTTTACCTCTAGTCAGATGCCTTTTGTTGGGGCCACAGGCTGCAGAGATATACAGAATTCCCTTGCAGCATGCAGACAAGTGGCCTGACTTAGATTGACCCTAGATGACTATGCGGTGACCAGACCCCAGAGCAAGGGCACACGCTGATCCTTGTCTCTGAGTGGATAAACAGACCCGACGGACTTCTGCATTTCTCCGTGCCTATCCTCATACCTCTTAAAAGCAGGGGCTATTCAACCCGCAGCACAAAGGAGTGTCACCTGCCCTAAGCCCCAGCCACTCAGGAGAAAGTGCCCTGCCCTCCCACACTGCTTTCCAGACTTTTCCAGATTGTAGAGCCATCTCCCTAGGTGCTAGTTCCGTCCTCATCTAGAGTGGGTACGTGAAGCTTGGGTGGAAGAGAGTCAGAGAGAACTAGAGAAAATCTCAGCGAGGCTCATGAGGCCGGATCATCCAGGGGACTTCTGGAACATCTTTTGTTCCCCTCTGAGAAAGGGAACTCTCCAACCCTAGGAACATCCATGTATCTCTGGCTTCTCTCACACCTGTGTCAGCCATCTGAGAAAACCAGGCTAGCCTGTGACCTCACCATTTTAATTTTAACTTAGTCAGAAAAGTTCCTACACTTGGGGATCTAAAAAAAAAAAAATTGTCAATATCATAATGTAGCTAGTATGTTCATCCATTAATAACCTAAAAACATCTCTTAGTGGTTACAGTCTCTTTTTTTCTGTGGCTAGGAATTGAATCCAGGGCCTTGCAGTGGCTAGACAGGTGACCTCTACCACTTAGCTACATCTCCAATCCTTGATCTTCTGATACAGGGTCTCATGGTGTAGTTTAGGCTGGCCGAAAACTCACTGTTAGCCCAGGCTGGCCTTGTGCTTGCTAGTCTCCTCCCTCTACCTCTCCAGCGCTGGCCTTGGAGACCTGTACTGTCTGTCACTCCCGGATGGTTGCTTACTGTTTTATAACATAAAAGATATTCCAATAGCAAAGCCATTGAGAAGAATAGACACTCAGAAGAAAAGGGTAGCCATTCTAATGCTAATACTAAATAATGTGAGTTCTTCCATTAGTGAGTTCCTTTGCTTTCCCGTGCCTCAGTTATCCCATTCCTCACCCATAGCTCTGTTACTGGAGTTAACCGAGTTACTATTTGTCAAGGTGCTTAAGACGATGCCCAGGTGTATTACAATGTTTATTAAACAAAAAGTGAAAATTGTACTTAAGAAATGAAACAAAGTAAGCCAGAAGGCAATGGCAATGCTGAGATTAGAGCCCTAGCCTGCAGCCTTGAAAGATAAAAGAGATATTTTTGCCACCCTCTTTGTCCCCTTTCTGGGTATCTGTAGCCCCAGTGTCCCAGCTCCAATATTCTCTGTCTCTTCCCTGAAGGTCTTTGGAGGCCTGGTATGGATCCTGATCGCCTCCTCCCTGGTGCCCATTCCCCTGATCCAGGGGTGGGTGATGTTCGTGTCTGTATTCTGCTTCGTGGCCACTACTTCCCTGATGGTCATGTACGTATTTGGTACTCACAGCGGCGAGACTTCCTGGATCACACTGGTGAGTGATGGCCCAGGGAATTTGTGTTGGGGGAGGGAGGTGGTGCTGGACCCTCATCTCTGGAAGAGTACTTTTCCAACCCTGAGTGAGGCTTCCCTGGAAACATTTCCCAGCACAACCCAAAGCTGGGTTGTCCTGACCTCGGTTTAGACTCTTCCTAGCCTCCTGCACTGAGGAAAAGAGGGCAGGATCTGTGTGTTTGCTGCAGATTCTCACTCTGTGCTCTGATTTCTTATCTGGGATTGCCTTTGCACAAACAGCTGGCAGCCCATCCCCACCCACCCACAGGCACCTGATAGCTGTCAGCTACTCCTACTATCCAGGGGGGCTGTCACCACCCTGGGGAGCAGAGTCCTAGAGCCTGGGCCTAAGCTGACGGTGACCAGACCGTGCTTTCTGCCTGCCTCCCTGGCGACCACCACCTAAGCACGTTTTCTAGACGACTAGGGTGCCAAGATGACCTGTGTTCTTTCATTTGTAGTAAGTTCTGCTTTGAGGCAATGGAAACAGGCCTCAAATAAATATAAGGGGGACTTGCTTGTTATTAATGAAAGTAGGTTCAGGCCACTTGGCTAGATCTCTACTTCTCCACAGCCTTTCTACTTGAACTTTTGAAATCACTTCAACCACATTGAACTTTGTTTTAGTTCCTTTTTGCTTTGAAATATTCCAGGAGCCAAGATAAATAACTAAGACCAACACAACAAAATAGAAACAAGGGAAATGGCCCAGGCTTCTCTTTCCCCAGACTGGACAAAGAGTCCACATGCAAGCCAGGATTTTAACCATGTGTGGTTGATCCTGGGGTCCAGAACCAGTTTCTATCTGTTACCCTGTATTTGTTATGTTTCTTGTTGCTATTCAAAAAATATCTCACAGTTTGTGGGTACAGTCATCTCAGTGGGGAAGGGTTAGCTGCAAGGAGTGAGGTGCTAATCACATTGGTCAGTAATCAGAGAGCAGGAGGGTGACCGCTTGTGCGTGGCCAGCTTTCTCTTCCTTATTCAGCCTGGGACCCCAGCCTATGGGATGGTGCCACTCGTATTCAGGGTGAATCATCCATACTCAGCTAAGCCTCTGTGAAAACACCCCCCAGAACACACCCCCCAGAAGATTCTAATCTTGTGTCAAGTTAATAATAAGAGTAACCAGCATACACTCCAGACTCCTTTGGTAGTACCTCAGGGTCAACGGCATCTTCTTCCACTAAAAGACTCACTGTGGGACCTGCCCAGGGAAAGGAAGCTCAGCTCAGTAACCATCATATCCTGAGAGGAGCTGGTGGACCTAGGGGCTATGGTGTGGTTCGAAGGGAGTCTGGAACAAAGACGGAAGCCTCCGTGTCTGGAGTGGGGTGTCTCTTTCTTCTCATCTCTGATACAGCCCTTCTCACCCTCAGGATGCAGCCTACCACTGTGTGGCAGCCCTGTTTTACCTCAGCGCCTCAGTTCTGGAAGCCCTGGCCACTATCACAATGTACGATGGTTTCACCTACAAGCAGTACCATGAAAACATCTCGGCAGTGGTAAGTTCCCTGCAACCCTGCGCCCGCAGTGCCCAAAACAAGCGGCTCTCCTTGCCTGCTGCAGATACGCTAGGTGGAGGGCGACCCAGCCCCACGTCTCTCTTGAATGAAGTCGAACCTGCCCCTCATTTGTGAAGCAGTGAAGCCCCTACGAGGGGCAGGTGTAGGCCACGACTCCCTTAGTTGTTTTCTCAGGGCTGCACGGCCCAAGGTTCAGTAGGCATAGGGGCTACTGGCTGTGTGGGGGCAGATATGATCACATTTGACCCTCACAATAATCCTGGGAACCTTGTGTTATTGTCACGCCCATCTCACAGAGGGAGAGGCAGCCTGGACTCTTTCCCAAGATTGGCAAGCGTCAAAGTCGGGGTCTTGGCCACCATGCATGCTTTCAGTACCAGTTTCAGGCTGTGAGTCTGGCCACTTGGGTCTTGTAACCTCCTTGAGTGTTGTCCACAGAGGCATACAGTCAACACAAGGAACACTGAGGCCAGGGTGGGTTCCTTTTTCATTGACTAGATCCGTATGACAAGGAGTAAGAGATTGCATTGTTTTAGAAAGATGTTTTGTTTTGAGAAAGAGGTTTTTCCAAGTGGTACCCTTAGAGGAATGTATTTGGTGCACTTACTCAGAGTCCTTAATATAAAACTTATTTCTAACTATGGTTGGCATTAAAAATGAGTTAGAAATAGTGCTTCTCAGGTCTCTAGAAACTGACTTATGATTCATGCAAACCCCAAAATGGAATAAGCTAACAAGATGCCTGAGCCTGTCATTTGCTGGAAAATGGGAAGGAGGCTGAACGCAGTCTAAAGGGATGTGTTGGACAGCATGGTTCTTCCTGAATCTAGAGGGAGTTGGGGAGAGGGTTCTCAGAGCATCATCTTAGAGGAAACTCTCCCACCCAAGAGAAACTGCATGCTTCCCTTAAGCGGCTCTCATGAACCTGGCCACCTCAAGGTCCCCGTCACTACCCTCTCTAGCTGTCCTACATCATGGAACACTTTCCAAAATGGAGTCCAAACAGCAGCGTAGCCAGGTGACATGGTACCTTTTTCCCTCTCTGCCTTGGTCTATTGCTTCACCTGCCTGTCGGAGGAGCACCTCACCCCTTCCCAACCCACAAGCCTTCTGAGTTCACCGACATCAAGGCATTTGATAACAACTCCCCTAAAATTCTTCAGGGCAACAGTAGTGTGATGTAGACTAGATGTGGCTGGAGTCCGTCCATGACAGAAAAACCTAGGTGGGCTGAATTAAAATCCCTGTCCACTGAACAAGTTGAAAGCTGCCTGTCTTTTGCACCTCACCTTCCCCACTTCTCTCTCTGACTCTAAAGCAGCGTTCATCCAGACAAGTGCACAGGTTCAGGCAGTAAATTATTAGAAGATGAAGTATCAGTGAATTATTAGAAGATGAATCTTCCCATAATTAAGAAATAGGATTCATGGGGCTGGAGAGAGGGCTCAGCAATTGAGAAAGAGTACTACTCTTACAGAGGTCCATCCCCAGCATGCACATCTAGTGTGTCACAGCCGCCTATAACCCAGGGTCTGGAGGATCCAGCACTGGCTTCTGGCTCCCAAGTGCACTCACTCACAACCACATACCCACCTCCAGAAACACAGATGCTTTATTTTTAATAAAATATGCTTTAAAGAACTGGGATACAGGCCTGGAGGTGTGTGTCAGCATAGACCATTTGTCTGGAATGTGCAAGGCCTTAGAGTTCATCTCCAGCACTACCAGTGTGTGTGTGTGTGTGTGTGTGTGTGTGTGTGTGTGTGTGTGTGTGTGAGAGAGTGTGAGAGAGAGAGAGAGAGAGAGAGAGAGAGAGAGAGAGAGAGAGAGAGAGACTCACTGCTCACTGACCTTATCACCATCTCCTCGGTTACTAGCCTATTTCCAGCACCCAGTTCAGTTTTGCCTGCCACTTGAAGTGGAATTGTGCAAGGTTCAGTTTTTTCTGCCTGACTTCTCTCTCCCAACCTCATGTATGTGAAAGTCACCGTGGGGCTGGGTGTAGATGCAGAGTGCTTATTACGTTGATGTGTCATATTCCGTTGTATGCCTTTCACGACAAAGCATCCACTCCAAAGCAGATTCTGTCCCCATGTTTTCTTATTGGACATGATAGACATGCACATGCCTGACCATTTTGTGCCAGAATCAAAACTCAGGATGTTCTCCTTTGGTGGGTGCACTTGGCTAGATAATATGGTGTCATGGGAACCAGATTCAAAGTAGAGCTACTTCTGTTCACAGTAATCTCTGGATTGGTACCGGAGGAGGAGGCAGCATTCTTCTTCAGGAATTAACACCTGATCTTGGAGCCTCCCTCACACCAGCTAGCCTGCCTGTATCCCCTCTCTGGTCTTAATTAGGACCCGTTTTGGCTCAGCTTCTTCACCGGAAAACTCTCTGGGGTTAACAGAAGTGGACACAGGAGAACTAGAGATTTTCTTGACATAGATCTCACTACGATGGGCAATCATGGCAGAAGTCCACAGAGAAGGGTTTCTGAAGGTCCAAATGTGTCTCAGCATGTCCCATTCTCGAAATATCCACCGTGTGCCGTTCCTTAATCTCATTTTCAAACTAAGTCTTCACTCACTGCCCCTTCCAGAACTTCTGAAGTGCTTCTGCCAAGGGTTCTCCTTGGGCCTGATGTTCCACCTGAGGGGGACAGGTGACTTGGGTAGTTAGGAGTTCCCAGATAAATTTGCAGATATTTGTCACTAGCTAACTCAGGTTACACATCGCCTCCGGCCAGTGAGGGAGGAGCGTCCACCCATGCTTGAGCGCCGGCGCTGCTGTTTATGAGCATTTCCAAGACTCACGGAAGCGTGGCCACCCTGAATGTTGTGCCTGAGCTGGAAACTTTTTACCCCTTCCCCAAGGTCACAAAACCAGGTGCAAATATTGGATTTGCGGGTAGGTGAGCCTTTAGGGAAGTCAGCTACCCAGAATATGGGAGCACACGGAACCCAGGTAGGCACAAGTCACAGGTGACAGTCCAAGGCCTATGTTCCCACTGCCAATGTGACCGTCTGAATCGCTTCAACAACTCCTCAGTGCACCACATCCTGTTGATAGAAGCTAGGTGCCGCCCCGCCCCGCCCCGCCCCCCAACCCCCCCTCAACTCCCCCCACTGCCACCGCGAATGGCACGCACGCATGCGCCTTGCTCTCTGCTTACCATGAAGCCTGGTTTCCTCAAATGTACGTGGGAAATGAAGAATTCGGGATTAAGATGAAGGGTCCGAGAGATGGAAAGATGCCCCAGGAGTTAAGAGAAGCTGCTTGTGTAATTGTGAGATCCAGAGTTCAGATCCCAGAACCTATATTCCAAGCTGGATATCCTTCAAATGCTGCAAAACCCTGGCATTCAGTGGACCGCTAGCTCTCTGTAGCTGTCTGACAGCTGGCCTGAAAACTGCAATCTCCAGGTTCACAGAGAGACCCTGCCTCAAAGGTAAAAGGTAGAGAATCTTACAGTGGAGATCACCTGACGTCCTCCGATGGCCTACTTATGTACCATGCACACATGTGCACACACACAAGACTCACACACAAACATATACAGTCATACACAAACACATTCTTAATTAAAGATCTTCAATCCCAGCACTCAGGAGGCAGAGGCAGGCAGTTAGAGCCACATGACAGCCCTCACAGCCCTAAGTCCATCCATAGTTGTCTTCCCACCCCACCCCCACGCCCCGCCACTGACCTCACACTAACGACCTTCCCTCTATCCCTCTGGTTTCAGGTGTTCGCCTATGTGGTCACTCTACTCTACGTGATCCATGCCGTGTTTTCCTTAATCAGATGGAAGTCTTCATAGGACAGCAGATCGGGAGCTGGAAACCCAGATGTCATTAACTGATCATCCCAACTCCCCCATTAACTTCCTAGAGCCCAGACACCGTGGTGGAGAAAAGAAAACAAGCCAAAAAACCAAACAAAACAAAAACAAAAGGAAGCCATGTTCTGTTTCTCTTGGGTGTCATGTTTACCTTCTGTCAAGGGTTTAGGGCTTGCTATGTTTAACCTCCAGCTGCGGGAGGAAGGAGCTGTCTTGCCAGGGCCCTTTCTGGCCTGGACAGGGACAGTGGGTGGGAACTGGGAACCTTGATCTGAAGAAATGACGATTTTCCCCTTGACCCTTGGAGCATGTCTTAAGAATTGCCTCCTGGAATTTTCCACAGGCTCTGGAGAGCAGTCGTCTCCAGACACATCTTAGTCTTTGTGCATAGTCTGAGTGTCGCAGATGGAAATTCTCTGTTGAGACCCAACAGAGGTCTCCAGATGCTCATGGTGGAAGATGAGACCCTTCGAAATACTCCATTAAATGCCTTTATATCTCATGCTTCAAGAGTACAGGGGCGACAGGGGTTGTTTTTCATTCTCTGGAATCAGGGACACCTTCCAGTCAACTTTCTCCCTACAGAATCCTTTAACTTCACCTGTGTCTCCAGGGACAGTTCAGATGTGCATTCTGGGCCACTTTTCCCCAGCATGACTCGCTGAGGGTCACAACGGTGTCTGCCAGGATAGTGGTTCCCTTGTAGGGAGATCCCAGGAGCTCCACCTTTTTCTTTGAAGACACGGTAGTCTGCTCAATTAGAATTTTCTCAAGCCCTGAGAAAACTAGCTACAGGCATTTCTTCCCTCTCTTTGTAAAGCTGGTCTAAAATGCTCCATCTTGGTATCTGTGATCTCTTGATGTGTTCGGGCACATCTTCAGACCACTCCCTGGGGGAGGAAAGGGACCAGACTGCAGAGTGAAGGGATAATGACCATTGGTGGCTGCCATATTCCAGGTTTAGGACACCGGACCTAAAAGGAGGAAGTATTTATCATTAGGAAGGACAGGAAAAATCTGGAAAGTCAGGTTCCCCACTAGGAGATCTCACCTTGACCCCATTGTGACAGTCTAGAGATGGAGCCCCAGATACAGGGCTCTCCTGCCAGTCTCCAGGAGAGCCAATATTCTAGCCTCAATCAGAAGGTTTAACTAGCTAACGTTTTGTTCTCCAACAAAGCAGGAGATGAGCGCTACAATTAAATTGGATTTAGGAATGTTTCTACCTTGGTTGTGATGATGGAACCCAGGGCCTGTGCATGCTGGGTAAACACTCTACTGCTAAGTCACACCCTCCGCCTCAAATTGGGTCTTAATGGCACATCCAGGAGGACTTTTGTTATCCCAGCATCACTGGTACCCAAATCTGCCATTTGCCTACTTAACACAGCCAAAATTTCATAGTAAACCACAAGTAAAAGACTAGGTTGGGGATTTATTTTTAAAATTTAAAATACAAACTAAGAGATGATATGAAGTTCATTGAAATGTTTAACAAAATCTGAAACTGTGTTGACTGGGGAAGTCTTATATTTTCAACAAAACTGTACTGTAACATTATACTAACCAGCAGCTCAACATGAATGAGGATCACGTTTTCACAGGAGGGTGGGAAGGAGAAAGGGAAGGAAGGAAGGAAGGAAGGAAGGAAGGAAGGAAGGAAGGAAGGAAGGAAGGAAGGAAGGAAGGGTAACTAAGATGGATTTCCCAAGAGTTTCTCAATGTTTCAGATTTTTAATCATTAAAAGAAACTTTCATACAATCTTTCTCTCTCTCTTTTTATTGGAAATTGTTGTAACCATAGAAACCTGGATTAAAGAACTTGAGGATGCTTCTAACATAATTCATGCTTTCTATCCTGGGTCTGTAAATCTTTGCAGATTCTCTTTTTAATCTTTTATTTATTCTTTGACAGTTTCACACATGTATACAAAGTATCTTCATCACATCCACCCCCAACTCCTCCCTTCCACTCTGAACACATGTCCCGCCCACCTCCATGCCCCTGCCCCCTTAGCACACTGAGCCCAGTTCATGTTGCCTGGTGAAATGCTGACTGATCTTGGTGGCTGGCTCTTGTTCAGGTCTTAGCTGCAGTGAGTTTGTGAGCGCAAAACCCACCCTCTGCCTCTAAGAACTTTTCTGTCATCTTCTGTTCCCTGAGCCTTGGGGTAGGGGTGTTGACAGAGATGTCCCATTTAGGGCTAAGCATTCGGCAGTTGCATATTCTTGGCACTTCGACCAGCTGAGCGTTCCTGCATTAACATGACTCCTACTTCTGAAATTTACAAGTTTCTTTCCCATTGGAATCATAATGCCATGTTGGAACCCTGAAGTAACGGGGTGAGCATGTTTTCACCACCCCCAGATCCACCCCCCACCGCTTACTCTATCCTGGTCTCTGCCTGCTCCTCCCTCCTCCCAGGGCCCAGGGTTTGCAGGTGCAAGGGTCTGCTGAGAGCAACCATACTTCCTGGGCTCTGCCCTTCGGGGAATCCACCATACCCAAGAGGAGCAGTGTGGAGAAGCTACTGGGAAGAGCCAACCAGATGCTAGCTACACCAGCAGCCAAACTCCCGTGTGTGGCTCCATTCTCTTTTCAAATGAAGGCTGTCTAGCCGACAAAGGCTCATTACTACACGGCACACAACACATTTGTTCTGGGATCTTGGATAAGAGGAAACCTCTTTTGAGGCAATACCTTAGTGTTATCCTAACCAAGGGCAAGAAAACATTCTTCCTTGGCCTTAGGTCAGGTACTAAGAACACCCCAGTTCTCACCTGAATAGCCAGCCATCCTGCTGGTCATCTTTTGAACTATTGCCTGGAGACAGGCAGCCCTGAAAGCACCTTTCATGTATAAATATGGTCTCCTGCCACCCTCCTGGTAGCCACAGGTGATGGCCTCTATGTTATTCCATAGGTGAAGACCCTGAGACTCACACAGTGGTGGCACAGGATCTGTACCAGTCCTGCTGATCCTGGGTCCCAAGCTTGACTCCTCTCCTAGGCCACAAAGACACCAAAAACCTGTCCTTTTTTTTTTTTTTTGGTTTTTCGAGACAGGCTTTCTCTGTGTAACAGCCCTAGCTGTCCTGGAACTCGCTCTGTAAACCAAGTTGGTTTCGAACTCACAGAGATCTGCCTGCCTCTGCCTCCCGAGTGCTGGGATCAAAGGCGTGTGCCACCACCACCCACACAAAGCCCTGTCCTTATGCAGGAAAGTGTCAGAGAGACCTTCTCATGGCCAGGATGGTGGTGAGCAGAGGATGGTAGTGGGGGATGAAGTTGGCCATTAGGGACAATGCCAGACCACCAGTAGGCCCCAAAACAAGGGACATGGATGGACATAGATCATGGACTCAACCAGATCAAAAAAACTTGGTTACTGTGAGTTGCTACACCACTCCCATGCCAGCTTGAGTGTCTCCAGGGTCCTGTGGACGCTGAAAAGAGATGAAGAACTAGGAATTCTTAAAGCTGAAACCCAGGGGCTGTGGCTGTGACTCAGCTGGTAGAGTGCTTGCCGTGCCTGCTTGAAGCCCTGAGCTTGTCCCTTCATCAGCACCACACAAACAATGGGTGGTGGCACCAGAGGCAGAGGCAAGACATCAGAGGTCCATAGTCATCCTTGGTGACAGAGCAAGTTTAAGGCCAGCCTGGGATACTTGAGGCCCTGTCTCAAAAGGAAAAAACAAAACAAAAAAGCTAATTGGATGAGGGAGATGGATTTGTGGGTAAAAGCTCTTGCTAAAACAGCCTGGCAACCTGAGTTCCTTTCCTGGAACACATGTAAAAAAGGCAGAAGTAGTGGTCCACGTCTGTAATCTCGGCACACCTGTGGGAAGATGGGAGGAAGAGGAGGAGGAGACAGGAGCAGAGGGCCAGCAAGACTGGAGTTCATGATGCAGCAGGAGAAACAGCAAGGAACTCTCAGCAAGGTGGAAGGCAAGAAGCATCCCCCACATGTGTGTGCTTGCATGCGCACATCACACACACACACACACGCACGCACACACACACACACATAAATACAAGTAAATTTTAAAAACATTTCATCATCACAAACAACAAACAAAATCTCCTCCATGGTCCTAAGGAAAGATTAAGAAGCAGCCAATGGCAGAAGAGACCAAGCCAGAGTCCCCACTGGGATATCCACCAAGTGTGGGCCCAGCTGAAAGAGGGGCCACTGCTCTCCACCTCACACGAGGGGCCATGGAACAGCTGGGCTGAGGGCTCACTGCTCAGGCCTGCTCCTCCCTGGTCAACTCCCATGAGCTCACAGGAACATTCAGTGTTTGGCACATGCCAAAAGGATCCAGAAATATGACTGAATGCGTGAGCAGGGCCCAGCTCTGGGCAGCTGCAGCCAGCTCATCTTCATGCAGCCTGTTGCCAGTATCTCGGGAAGTGACAGAGAGGAGTCCCTGTGGTGGCTGTGTCCAAACTGGCAAAGGCTTCTGGAAATTTGGGGAAGTCGTGTGGAACCCTCTGGCATGGGTTGGACCTGTCAGTGAGGTTGTGAATTAATACATTCCCTCCTCTCTTGCCTTCTGTAGCCCCAGAGACAACTCCATGGGGCTGGTGACTAGGAATGGCCAGTATGGGAGAGGGTGGACACTGGGCCAGGCCCTTAGCAAAAGGCAACATGTGCCAAATCTATCCAGGATGCTGGCACTCTTGCCTGTGACTTCTCTGTTTCTCTTTCTGATGATTCCCCCAGGAAGGGCAGTGTGTGGGGGAGGGACTTCATCACATACAGTCCTTTCCCGTGGAGGCCAGTCTCTGACTTCACATTCTGCACACAGTAGGTCCAATCAGACAAGCCTGTGAGAGACCACTTTTTGGGAGCTGAGCCCGGTAAAGGCATCTGCGTGGGCACCCCTCAGGAATCGGCCTGGTTTTGCACAGCAGCCCCAATAGAGGATTGAAGTTTTCCCCGCACGGGCCTTAAAGAGACAGCAAAGGGTTCGCGCTGCCAGCCGTGGGCTGGAGCAAGCACGCCTTTGGGGCTCCACAAGGGCCTTTTGTTCCCAGAATCAATTGGGGCCACTATGGGGTCACAATGGAGGCCTTTCAAAGAGACAAAGCGCCTCTGGCCTGGCTAAGTGTCCCTGCACACGTGGGCATCTGCCCAGAACATTAAAAATAACACAATTTGAAAAAACAGATTTAAAGTGTACAATCTAGTGGCCTTTGTTCTGTGTCTGCCGTGTGCATTGGCCTTTGTTCCATGTCTACCACATGCAGTGATGGCGGGCAAGAGCTGGAGTGCTGGAGGCGACACCAGGGCTCCCAGCTGGGACCTCTCGCCTTTGTCTTAGGTAACTGGGTACATGCACAGTGGCCAGGCTCGCTGGAGGACCCAAAGAGGTCTGTCTGTGTACAGATACCAAATGAGAAGAACCACCCCTGCGTGGGAGATGCCAAGGATGCTGGGAGCCTCTCACGTCTTTACTTGATCTCGATTGCACAGGCCAGCCTGTGCCGTTTCTGGTGCTGCTACTGGACCAGGACAGTCAACTGTGTAAGGGAAAATGTCTGCCTTGGCTCGCCACGTCCAAGGTTTCAGTGCCTCTTTGGCAGTGTCTATGGTGGCATAGCACATGATGGGCAGAGGACATGATAGAACAGCTTTCCCACGGGCACAGCCCTCAGGGCCTTCTGTCCATTTGGCTCTACCTCTGGAAGCCTCCACTATGTCCCCAAACACAAGAGGATGATGACCAAACCTTCAACATGTGGCTTTTGAGAGACAGTCAAGATTCACATCACTGGGATAAGAACTCTGAGGTACGGAGAGATAAAACGATGTGTCTGTGGTTTGTCATACCAACGTCTCATCCCAAGAGGGTCCCCGCCTTTCTGGAAACTGGGACCCTAGATATGACACACTTATGTATGACAGGTTTCACTAATGCCAAAGCCTCTAAGTGGCACATGAATAACAGCAAGCACACAGGAACCCAGCCTGTCTGTAGGTGAGTCTCAGATGAGGGACATTTGATTCCTCTCTTAGTCATGGAGAGAAGTCTCATGAGCTTCCAGGGATCTGAATCCTTTCAGGAAAAGGTAAAGTTTAGCTCCACGGAGAAGCAGATCTTGTAGGCTGCCCACTGGGCCAGGGTGGTGATGCCAGGCAAGAGGTTAAGTAGAATTTGTGAACTGGCAGCCAGTAGAAGGGTGTGGCCGACAACCTGGGTTCCTGAACTGATCCAAGAGAGTGATCTCCCTCTCAGCTTCATCCCCTGACTACAGAGTTAGAATGTTAACTGATCCGTAAGGTGTCAGGAGGATTCGAGAGCTTGGTTCAGTCAAGACCCAAGACCAAGGAAGGCTCTGTATGTACTTGATGGAAAATATGAAGGGGAAGGTCTGGAACATTCCTGAAGTTTCTAGCTGGACATATGACAGTTATTTGCCTTGTTAGCCATGTTCTTGATATATTGTCATAAATTTGGATTATAACTATTTCCCTCCCCCCCAGAAAATAGCATCATTTACTATAGCTTCACTTCAAAAAACCAACCCAGTCCTCTGGGAAAGAGGCTGCTCCTACCAAAACCCTCTGGCCACCTAGGGAACTGTGCCAAGAGAGCCTCAGGGTGTCGAGGTCACTGGGACAGACCTAAGCCGCCCTCAAGTCCCCAACAGGAGAGACCAAGGTTGAATAGCTAGACTCACCAGGGAATAGCATTAGTGAGAGCCAAGGAACTTGTAGATGGAGACCCCCAAGGCCCTGGAGAACCGGAGACTTGTTCAGCTCTCTCCCCACCTCTCCTCCCCACCAGGCCCTGGCGCTCAGACCACCCTGCTCTCCTCTCTGAAGCTGCCTCACACTGAAGTGAAGAGAGCAGCAACAGCAGTCAGCACTCAAGACCCACAGAGCAAGGTGGGGAAAGCCCCCGGAGACTCACTGGAGGTGACTTCATGTCCACTAGCTACAGAGAATCCGGCCTCTGTAGCCTTAGATTTCTGTGAGTCTTAATTGGTGAAAATCTTTTTTTTTTCTTCCCTTCTTTTAGTGTTTGGTTGGTTGTTTTTGACAATCTTACTCTGAGGCCCAGGCTAGTCTTCAGCTCTTAGCCATCTTCCCATCTCAACCTGGTAACTTGAGTCACCATTCCCTGTTCTGTTGACAGTCACAGGGATCACACACAGGACATCCATCCACAGTGGCTGGTTGTAAAAACTACACCAACTCCCTTCTGCGCTCTACTCGCTCCGCGCTATGGGAACTCCGCTGAAAATTTAAAAACATACAAACACAGACAGATAGACGGGGCCACAGGGGCATCCTTGAGACAAGAATGCCAAGAATGCCCACTTTATTGTACTCAGGGGCAGCTTATATAGGGCTCTGGCCACGCCCCAGCTCTCGGGATCTTTCAGCTGCAGACTCAGAACCCACTCCCCTGCCATCAGGGTCTCGTGCTCAGAGCAGCTGCAGGCTGGTCAGCGCAGAGAAAAACAAGATGTTCACAAGAAATTCAGGGTCTGGTGGTCCACCCCAATGGCTAGAGTAAGAGACACATGCCAGGTACACTGAGCCATGAGTGATGATGATAGTGTTGACAAGAGGCCCAGCTTCTGCCTGCCAAGCTCATGTGCCGCTTCCTCCAGGTACTGACCTCACACCTGTCCTGCTCCTGGGTCTCTGGATCCCCAGACTCTTATCCTCCACTTAATACTGCAAGCCACCCTGCCCTAGATCATGTCCCCTGACCCGACCGCCTCTTGGCAGGTGACTTATTTGGCTGCTCATCATTTCCAATAGGACAGAATAGGTCTGGAAGGGCTGAGGGATCTATCAGGTCCAAGGACTGGTTGTGGCAGATGGAGAAAGTGAATTAACTCGAGGGCCATTCCTGTGACTCACTCCTATGCAGAAGGAGCCTGTGGGGAGGGTACAGGTGGACAGACAGCATATTTTCACATCAAAAATTAGGGTTGGGGCCTCTGGTCTCAGCCAGTGCCCCACCTGGGACAAATAACGACAGGAATGCACCCTGAGACAGCATGCTCAGCCAAGCTAGCCAAGGCCTGATGATGTGATATGACCTGCCCCGCCCTTCACCGACTTCTCTGAGCTGAGCAGAATGTTTTGGGCCCTGGTGCTTGCAGGCTAAGTGTGCCAGCTCTGAGGGGGTGAGGGGGTTGCCTCCCACAGGGTACTCTCCCACTCTCTGGCCCAATTTTTTCTGTAACATCTCTTGACTACAAGATGTGGGAAACCTGGATAGGCAGGGAAAGCTGGCCATTGGTCAGTTCAGATCCTTCCTGCCCTTGGCTGTATGAGGTCTCCTCGTGTGTTAATGGGGAGGTTCCCACAGCATTTTCCATAAGGTGGGGGTTAAGAGTGTTGTCACCGGTGATGAACCTACTAAAATACTGCTGGCTTCAGTATTCAGATGAAGAGGCAGGTGCACTGGGCCTGAATATCACCTAGCAAACACCCCTGCAAGGGCCAGAGATTTGTCCCAGAACAACCTACACAGGCAGAAGAGTCACACAAATTAAAGGATATTCAGTGTCTCTATTCTTCACTCTGGGCCCCAGGCCAGACTGGATCCAGGGCTTAGCTGCTCTTGTTCCTTTGATGGTTTAAGACTGTAGTGCTCCCTCCGGGTGGTGGTGACACACGCCTATGGGAGGAGGCCACTAGTTAGTTCCCGATAGCTTAGCCCCAAAATAATCACACAGAAACTGTATTAACTAAATCACTGCTTGGCCCATCAGCTCTAGCTTATTATTGGCTAACTCTTACATATTAATTTAACCCATTTCTAGAAATCTATGTGTTGCCCCGTGACTGTGGCTTATCGGGTAGAATTCCATCTGGTTCCGGCGGGGCTACATGGCTTCTCTCTGACTCTGCCTCCTTTCTCCCAGCATTCAGTTTAGTTTTTCCTGCCTATCTAAGTTCTACCCTATCAACAGGCCAAGGCCGTTTTTTTATTCACCAATGGTACTCACAGCATACAGAGGGGAATCCCATATCACATGCCTTTAACCCCAGCACTCGAGAGGCAGAGGCAGGCGGATCTCTGTGAGTTCGAGGCCAGCCCGGTCTACAAGAGATAGTTCCGGGACAGGCTCCAAAGCAACACAAAAACCCTGTCTCAAAAACCAAACAAACCGGGTGTTGGTGGCACACACCTTTAATCCCAGCACTCGGGAGGCAGAAGCAGGCGGATCTCTGGGAGTTTGAGGCCAGCCTGGTCTACAAGAGCTAGTTCCGGGACAGGCACCAAAGCTACAGAGAAACCCTGTCTCGAAAAACCAAAAAAAAAAAAAAAAAACCAAAAAAACAAACAAACAAAAAGGCTGTAGTGCTCCCAAGAACTCTTACGTTTTAGCTGGAGACCTTGATATTTTGCAAGAAAGTCTCTCATCATGCTGCTTGGGATGATAGAGTGGGCATTTGGGGATTTCCATTTTTCCTTTTTTTTTTTTTTTTTTTGGTTTTTCGAGACAGGGTTTCTCTGTGGCTTTGGAGCCTGTCCTGGAACTAGGTCTTGAACTCACAGAGATTCACCTGCCTCTGCCTCCTAAGTGCTGGGATTAAAGGTGTGCACTACCACTGCCCGGCCATATTTTTCCTTTTTTTATGTGTGTATGGGTGTTTTGCCTGCATGCATGTCTGTGTATCAAATAGTGCCTGCAGGAGTCAGAAGAGGGCTTTGGCTTCTCTTGAGACTAGAGTTACAGACCATTGCAAGCCACCATCTGGGTGCTTGGATCAAATCTGGGTCCTCCAGTAGAAGAGCCAGTGCTCTTAACCACTAAGCCATCTCTTCAACCCCAGTTCATTTCTCTCCATTACATTCCCCCAGTATCCCATTGTCTACATATGTCTTAGATGATCTGATTATCTCTCAATGGATGAAAGTTAGTTCACTTTGACCACTCCAAAGAAAGCTTCTAGCAACAATCATGTAAAAATCTTCTGTCCAAAGGAAGGCATTTTCTTTCTTCTTGAATAAGTACCTAGCTGTTGATGGCTGGGTCATGTGCTAGCAAATATTTAGATTCATAGGAAACCATCAAAATGGCTCCCTCCAGAAACGTATGAGCATTCCAGTTCCTCCACATCCTCACCAACACTTTCTGTTGTCAATATTTTCTAGTCTTATCCTTTTTCATTTGTGTATAGTGATATCCTATTGAGATTTTAGCAAGTATTTCTCAGTGAGTGATAATGCTAGATTTTTCATTGCTATTATTGACCTTTTATGTATATATATATGTGTGTGTGTGTGTATGTGCATATATGTGTCCATGTGCATATGTGTGTCCATGTATGTAAAGATGTACATGTATATTTGGTGTGCATGTGTGCTCATATATGCTCATGTGTATGCAGGGGACAATCCCAGATGTTGTCCTTCAAGTTATATTTGCCTTTTACAGGATCTATCACTGGCTTGAAAGTTGACAAGTAGGCAAAGCTGGTTGACTAGCAAGCCCCAGGAATCTGCCTGTCTTTGTCTTCCCAGTATCATGATTATATCCACATATCACTATGCTCGTTTCTGAGTTGTTAAATATGGATTCTGGGGACCGAGCTCAGGTCCTCATGCTCCCAAGGCAGGCACTTTACTGAGCTGACTCCAAGCTCTAGTGACCATTTTTATAGCTTTTTAAAAATGAAGTATATCTTCAAATCTGTTGCATATTTTCTATTTGGAGATGGTGATTGATATAGATAGAGATAGATTAGATAGATATAGATGATAGATAGATAGATGATTGATGGATGATAGGAGACAGATAGTATATATTTAGTTACTATTACTCAGAGTTATATCCTATGAAGTGACTGAGTACTGAACTGTTCCTCTTAGGGTAAATATAGGATTTGTTTCCTATGAATACTTTTGTTAGCTGATAAATACATAAATTTAAGTGCATTTTTGGTTAGAGACTATTTAATAACTCTTATTGCTCTGGACAGGGTTCTCTACAGGAACAGAACCAAGGGGGGGGGTGTGTGCGCGCGCACATACACACTTCAGAACTTAGTAAGATAGCTTTAAAATAGCAATGATAACCAAATCACACTAGACAGACTGAGAACTTAATAGTTCCTCAGTCCTTGAAATTGGTGCCTCAAGAGTCAGAGTATCCTAAAATGGCTGTCTCCCAGCAGGCACTCAGTCTACAAGGTGAGGTTCCTCAGTAGTCCCACAGTCTGGTGCTGAAATCCCAGGGTGTTCCTGGAGAACCCTTGCTTCCTAGTCCGTGGTTAAAGTTTGGGGATACTGATTCTGCTCTCAGTGAAGGAATCAGCGGCAACAGCCACAACAGGGCAAATGAACTCAATGGCAAGAGGGAGGCCAGGCCAGCAGAAGGCGGATAAGCTGTCCTCTGAAATACCCTTTTTTACCTGCACTGTTGCCAAGGGGAACTAACTAGGGTGGGCCTTCCCATACTAATCTAGGTAATCAGGAGACCTCTTCAGGTGATTCTCATCTGTGGTGAGTTGACTTTAAAACCAACCACGATGCTTATTGAGTCATTAAGACTGAACTCATGACTAAGAGCACTTTAAGTTGCTCGTGAATGAAATAATACAGACATCTTTTCCATAATGCACAGCACAGCTTTCTCTCACTTCGTAATGCTAAGCAGCATTTCCGTGCTGTGCTGGGTGCATTTCAGACATCAAAATCACCAACCAAAAGCACCAGATGCGAGAAGGGGGGTCACTGAAGAGACCAGAGGAGAAAGCATCCTTGTTTGAGTTTGAGAGCTACGTCAGGAAAGCAGAGTGCTGCCCTGTGGTAGCTGACCCGGACCACTCAGAATTCTGTCCTTCCACACGTGTCCACAATTGTTATTGGCTTCAGTATTGTGAACACATTTCTGTGACTAGGCGACTTCACAGTACAGATTTGTTAAGTAATGAGGCTTATTCATGCTGCGTTTAGGATACCTGACCAAGCTCAGCATAGGATCCTCGCAAGACACACAGCTCCCCACTGATCTAGAATTCACCGTGTGCTCAGGTGGGTATCAGGCTCACTTTGCCCTTATTCATCCCTGGCCACCATGTTACCCACTTGCTGTTGCCCTCCCCCACCCCGACAATGGTCCCCCTTTGATTTTTATCACGTGTATACAATTACTATCTCTATTTCTCCTCCTCCCCTTAAGATCTCTTCTTCCTCTCCCAAGGTCCCTTTTCTAATCTTATGACATATACCCATCACACACACACACACACACACACACACACACACACACACACACACACACACACTGGAATCTAAATTTTGCATATAAGAGAAACCATACAGCATTTGTCTTTTCCAGTCTGGCGTAGTTCACTTAGCACAATTGTTTCCAGGCCCTTCCACTTTTCCTTTACAGCGAAGGACATGGTAAGCAAAGGAAAAAAAGCCTACAGAATGGGAGAGGATCCTTGCCAGTTATACATAAGACGGGCGTTAATATTGAGAATATATTTCAAAAACTGCAAATGTTGAAAAACTCTTCCAATTAATAAATGAGCTAATGGACTAGACAGTCTCAAAAGAAGAAACACAAATGCACGATAAATGTTTTTAAAAGTCTTTGTTGTCTTTTACCATCAGAAAAATGTAAATGAAAACTGTCTTGAGAATGGGTCTCACCCCAGTCAGGATGGTTATTATCAAGAAAACAAACAATAACAAATTCTGGTGAGGATATGGGGAAAAGAGAAATTACCTACTGCTGAAGGGATTGGGAACAGGTGTAAACCACTAAAGAAATCACTACAGACATTCTCCCATGAGCAAAAAATTATCGTGTGCACATGTGTGTGTGTGTGCTATAGCATTCCTGGAGTATACTAGAAGGACTATAAATAATACACTACAGGAATACTTTCACATTCATGGTTGTAGTTGTACTATTTGTAGGCAGATACTGCTTGTTCATTTCCCTGCTGCCCAGACCTGAATAATCACCCATAAACTATATTAATTATGACATTGTTTGGCCAATAGCTTAGGCTTCTTATTGACTAGCTCTTACATCTTAAATTAACCCATTTCTATTAATTTATGTATCACCATGAGGCTGTGGCTTACCAGAAAGGTTCTGAGGAGTCTTTTTCCTTCAGCAGTTATATGGCATCTCCTTCACACCGCCTACTCTCTCTCTATATATATATCTTCCAGCCTGGCTATATTCTGCCCTGCCATAGGCCAAAGCAGCTTCTTTATAAACCAATGTTAATAAAACATTCACAGCATACAGAGGGGAATCCCACATCATCTATGATAGAGTATTTTCCCTAATTTGCCAAATGCAAATGGACTAAATATTTTAATTATAATTTTTGCTTGATAGCTGTTTTATATATGTAATTTTACTATGTTAAAGTTAAAAACCTTCCTTTTTATTTTGACAGAAAAGGGGAGATGATGTGGGATGTCCTTCTGTATATATGTTGCTTTTATTGGTTGATAAATAAAGCTGCTTTTGGCCTATAGCAGTGCAGAATATAGTCAGTCTGGAAGAGATATATGGAGAGAGTTGGTAGAGTCAGGGAGACTCTTGTAGCTGCCAAAGAAGTAACATGCAGACACTGGTAAGCCACAGATTAGTGGCAATACACAGATTAATAGAAATGAGTTAACTTAAGATGTAAGAGTTACTTAATAAGAAGCCTGAGCTAATAGGCCAAACAGTATTGTAGTTAATATAGTTTTGTGAGATTATTCGGGTCTGAGTGGGTGGGAAATGAACAAGCAGTCTCCATTTATAACTATTCACACAGCTAAAACATGGATTCAGACTAGATGCCCATAAACTGATAAATGGGTAAAGAAAATATTGTTTGTGTGCACAGTGGAAATTTATTCAGCCACAAAGAAGCATGAAACTGTATGTTTTGTTCTCTAGTGTTAAACCAGCTTTGTATTCCTAAGATCTCCACTTAGCCATGGTATATTCACTTTGCAGGATTTGATTTTTGAGGATTTTGCATGTAGGTGTCTATAAGGGTGGTGATTAGTTTTTGTGCCTTGTGGTGTCACTTGCCTAGCTTATTAGAATCATAGGATGAACTGGACAATTTTTCCTTTTTTTTCCCCATCACATGGTACCATATACTGGATATAATATAAAGAAAAGAGGTTTATTTAGGCTCATGGTCCTAATTCAAGGCCAATAGGCCCACATTTTTTGGGCTTCCACAGTCTTCTGGCTGGCATTCCTGAGTCAGCACAGGACATCACAGCAAGTGACCTAAACAAACTGGCTCAAATAACTCATTAACTCAGTAATCTAATTGTATGGATGTTGTGAGATAATCTTTTGGTACACTGTGAAGATGTGTCTCTGCCAAGGCACCTTTGGATTGTTTTAATAAAGAGCTAAATGGCCAATAGCTAGGCAAGAGAGAATAGGTGGGACTTCCAGGGAAAGTGGGGAACTGGGGATGAATTTAAGTACAAGGGACACACCAGCGAGACACTGAGAAAGCCGGATATATAGAAAGAAAGAGAGGCAAAAAAAGTCACAAGGTAGAATGTAAATTAATAGAAACTGATTAATTAAATTATAGGAGCTAGTTGGGAACAAGCCTAAGCTAAAGGCCAAACTTTCATACTTAATAATATCTCATTGTCATTGTTTGGGGGTTGGGGGCTGACAAGAAAGTCTGACTACAAATGGCTCCCAAACTCTGGACATGTAAATCCCACACATAAGAACTGAGAAAACTGGGGAAAAGTTTCCAAACATAGAGTCAGAATCAGCTTCATGGCCTCTTGAATAAATTTGGTGCTCACAGAGGCCCTGCTATGCAATAAAGTGCTTGAATGGCACGCTACCAATAAGAGACAAACAGAAACACCTGCCACAGCAGAGACACTGCGGCTTCCCAGAGGTGGGATGGTTAGGTAGACCCAAAGCGGGCAGAGCCAGCCGTGCTAAGCTGGCCACATGGAGAGGGCCTGGCAGGTTAAGGTTTGGCTCACATGGCCAGAAAAACACTGCAGATGTGTAAAAATAAAACAATGGAAAACCAGGTCCAAGTTAAAAAAACAAAACAAAACAAAACCTCTAAACAGTTACTTGAAAATGTGCTTAGATGTTGAAGATAAAAGAAAGAAATGAATATAGTCAGAGAAAAAATCAATAAATTAAAAATAACAAAGTAAAAGCTTTAAAGAAGAAATTAAGTAATATAAAAAGTAATAAGCCATGTAAGGATGGAAAATACACAGGGCATCTGGATCCTGTATGTTGCTTTGTTGTCTTTGAATTTTTTTTTTTTTTTAGATTTTTCAAGACAGGGTTTCTCCTTAGCTTTTGGTTCCTGTCCTGGAACTAGCTCTTGTAGACCAGGCTGGCCTCGAACTCACAGAGATCCGCCTGCCTCTGCCTCCTGAGTGCTGGGATTAAAGGCATGCGCCCGGCCTGTCTTTGAGTTTTTTGAGTGCTTCTGAGCAAAGGGCAAACACTGCTGAAAGACATTGGATTGTAGAAAAAAAACTGCTAAATTAAAGTAGCCTATATATTTTAAGGATATATTAAATTCAGAGTGGAAGTCAGGAAATGTGTTGCATTGGAAGAGAGGTTACGCCTTTGCTTCCACAGGAAACAAAAGTCTATGGATTCCTTCAAAATCAATAAAGACCAAGGCCTCCTGAAAATCTTGGCTGCAGACATAAAGAGATAAACCAAGAAAAACTACAAGACAGGTGCCATAAATGCTAATCCTTCTACTATGGGAACAGCTCTGAGACTGGATGAAGCATGATAAGTCTCATTGGCTACAGAGTCTTCATGAGTTTTTAATACGTGCCATCCTTTCATATTACAGTCTGGTTATGCAGTTCAAACTTTAAAAGTTGACAGATGCCTTTTACCTGTTCAAATAAAACAGAGAATCATCTTTAACTGACTTGTGCACACTGCACATTCCATAATTGTGTTAGTGCAGATATGTATGTTACCTTTAAAAAATTTTATGTTTTCAGAAAAAAAGGACCAGACATCAATGAAGACAAGTAGCCCAGGTGATCCAGCCTCTCAGAAGGTCTCTGTTGCAGTTTCCTCAGAAATCAGCATCTAGGACAACTTTGAGGTGGCTAATTGAGATGGTTCAGCCTTGTAGACTACTCCAGGCAGGACTTCCAATAAGCTCCGTGCTTTCTCACCATACTGAGCCTGGACAGCAGCTAGCTCTCCTAGGACTGGGCAATTATCTCAATTTTTTCAGAGTTCCTAAAGATGCTGTCACCCCAGATAGCAGAAAGTAAATTTAAGAACATGACACCCATATTCCCAAGAGGTGGGGTGGGTGGTTTTTGGTCATTTGGTGGATTATGGATGCTTGTCATTATTTAGGAGGGTTGATAGCAAGTTGTTACTGGCCATGGTCAAAGAAAGAAAACTAAGTAAAGGGAGGTTAGATTCAGGGATCTCTTTTTGAAAAGAAAATAGGGGGATATAGGAATGATAGGATAAAAGGGTATCTTATTGAATCCATTTTTAAACTAAAAAAAACTATTAATCTCAAATATTTTACATTGGTATGGATTTTTGTACATTGATACAAATTTAAGGTTATTTTGGTTAGAACATACTATATATGTTTCTATTCTTGTTTAAAGTACTTTTGTATATTGATATAAAGTTAAGGTTATTTTTGCTGTATTATATACACACTTCTACTCTTGTTTAACTTCATTTGACAATATAATGTAAACTAGTCCTTGAAAGTTATTATTACAAACTATTTAAGATAATTAAGAAATGCAGGTCAGTAGTTAGTCATCTAACAATCAAATTTGTGGCCATGTTAGGTATGTTTTAAAGGTGAAATAGAGATATATTTTAGATAGTTGGATGCTCTTCACACACTTCAGTGACCTACAAAATATGGCATGGCATTTAAGATGCTTTAATAACAGGCTTTCCATGACAGTGAGACACATATGTTGCTGGCAGCACCAATTTACTTCAAAAAAGAATATTCTCCATATGGAGTTTGTGGTCATTTGTGGGAAAGATAGCCAGTGGGCGAGAAACTGCCTTTGTCTCTACTGTTGACTGTATGCTGTCCAAATTGGGCAAATGGGACACTAAAGGAGGCAACTGCCAAACTTCACCAAGACAAGGTAGGACAGTCCTTAAAAATGCCTGCTTCACAGAAAAGTCTGTCAGATATTCTAAGCCTGTCGGCCAAAGATGAATGTCCCAACTTTGTAGAGGAACCTTGGGTGACTGTCCAGTCAAAAGATGTCTATGTCATTTCTATAGTTTTAGAAGTTATTTGCTCTGTACTTGTGGAGGCCTGAAATTATGAGCCTGTTTCCACATTGGCCAAAGGTCAGAGAGTTGGAACTTGCCTCTAGTTCCTTCAAGGTTATTGTGCTTCTACCTCAAACAAAGGTCCTACCAGTTTTTGGTCAGAGTTCTGCTCTCTCAAGGTTATTGTCAACAGGTGTGGCTAATTGCCACCACGTGGTTTGCTGGGAATTGAACTCAGAACCTGTGGAAGAGCAGTCAGTGCTCTTAACCACGGCACCATCTCTCCAGCTCCTGGAATCTGTACTTTTAATAAGGCTGTAGAAGTTTCTTATAGCCGGGCGGTGGTGGCGCACGCCTTTAATCCCAGCACTTGGGAGGCAGAGGCAGGCGGATCTCTGTGAGTTCGAGACCAGCCTGGTCTACAAGCAAGAGCTAGTTCCAGGACAGGCTCCAAAACCACATAGAAACCCTGTCTCGAAAAAGCAAAAAAAAGAAGTTTCTTATAAAGGTCAGGTTTGGGGACATTAATATAAAAGGTCCTGGAAGATCCTGGCCTCAAACTTTCTGTGTTAAAGTAGAGGGTTCCTGGAGAGTCTCAGAGACGTCCCAAGTACATGACTGTTAGCTCCAGTCATGAAGCAGGAGTGCATGTGTCTCAGTTCACATCTCCTGGACCATTCCTCACTAGGGAATTGGGGAGGGGGGACTACCAACTTCAAAGCCTGTGGCCTCTACACTGAGGGTCCTTGCAACTGGCTCTGAGCCTCGTACCACCATCCTCTTCCATAGCACTGTAAACCTAGTTTTCAAATATCTGCAAATATATCTGTGATGCCCACATTCAAAGCATTATTAAAGTGAGAGCAACATTTAGATTTTGATTTCCTCTGTCACCAGTCACTAGAAGTGCATCTATTACCAGTATGTGTCACAGGTAGAGGGCCAATTGTTTTACCAAAAATTAAAAAAAAAATTGGGATAAGATTTCATGCAGTCCAAGCTGATCTTAAACATACTATGTAGCCACGGATGGTCTTAAACGCCTTATCCTCCACCCAGGTTCTGGGATACAGGCATATACCACCATGCCTGGTTTCATATGGTGCTGAAGATTGAACCCAGAGTTTCATGAGTGCTAGGAAGTACTCAACTGACTGAGCCACATCACCAGTCATGTCTAACAGGTATCGTCAGATATCTTCACATGTGGACAGGCTGGGAATTCCTGGAGTGACAGACTTCCTGGAGCAGGCAGTGGCTAGTGGCTCCTGGCCTGACCACTGGGCAGGCAGTCACCCCACTCCTCCCACCCCACTCTGGTGACCAGCTGCCTTGGGTGCTCTCCAGAACTTGTGTCATCTCAGAGAAGAGGACACAGTGAGCCTTTGGGCCACAGAACAGCTTGGGGTGGGGGTGAGAGTACCAGAGCCACCATCTTTAGTGAGGTCCCCACCACTCTCTGGCACTGCAGGCTGGCTTCTAATCTAGAAGAGTTCTCAGCATGTCCAACATGAAGGAGAAGAATCTAGGTGCCAATGGTCCTAAAGGTTCTAGTCAAAATGATCAGTCCAAGTCCCTCATGGCTGCCAACTGAGAGAACAGACCAGACTTTGCCCCAAGCCCTAACCACATAGAGACCATGAGAACACACCAGACCCGGAGTAGAGTTGGGAGGAAAAGGCTGCATTTTTGCATTTTTCTGAGCTACCTTCTCAAGAACACTTCAGAGGCTCTTTTTTTTTTCTGTCCTCTGAGAGCCAACAGAATACTCTGAACTTGATGTTTGCCTTCTCTGAAGATCTACTGTTCTCTGAAGTTTTGCGTGGTAGCAAGAACAAGCAGCAATTCCTCAGTGTTCACTTCAACAGGAGGAAGGGAGGGACCTGGTGGAATCTGTCAGGTCCAGAGGAAACTCCCATTTCCCCAAATTCTGGCTGTTACACAAAAGCCAACCTTCCTCAGGAACTTGTGAAGCTGGTTCCCCTCTACCTAAATGAGCCATTTACCTTATCACTGGCAGAAGGGATACTTTTGCTGCCTATTAGCACACCAAAGCACATGCTGGCCTCTGGGACCCCTCAGTATCATAAAAACGTACCTGTTAGACATTTCGGAGCTCATGCTAGCATCTTAACTCCTCATCTACCCTCAACTTCTCCAGATCATGGGCTTCCTTCCCCCTAGCTACACATTCTCCTCATAACCCTGCTATTTCAGCTCTACATTTTCTTGCTTATCTCTTTAACTTCAACTCTTCCTCTCCTGACTTCTGTCTCCCTCTCTCTATCTCTGCTCTGCTCCTGCTTCTCTCCTGGCCATGTTCAATCATCTGCTGGCCATGTTCAGTCTACTAGTTTCGTTCTGTGCCCTGGACTCTTTGAGAAGCATCTAGCTCTTATCCCCCTCATATCTACAATGACAACCTTCCCCTTAACCTCACCTTTGAGTGGCTGTGTCATTCGTTCATACAGAACCCAGAGTGGGAACAGTTTCTGGCCCTGGAGTAGGCAACCAGCTTAAGGTCTGGAACTGCAATTGAGAGCTGCCGGGAATGCTTTGGCTGAGGGAGCATCCTACTAACCCTGGCAACACAAAGTAAAGGCTACTCATAGGTCTAGGTCACAGCAGTTCTAGGGGTGGGTGAGTGAGGACAGCTGCAGGCCTGAGCGGAAGTCTTGATCTCCAGGAGTTTAGGCTAGAGTTAGGGCAATGCCACAGAATTCCTGCTGGGTCTGGTCAGCAATTGGGAAGAGAATGAAACTGGAAGACTAAACGTTACCTCGACCTTTCTAGTATATCTGTACTATTATTTTTAAAGATTTATTTTTAGTGTGTGTGTGTGTGTGTGTGTGTGTGTGTGTGTGTGTGGTAAGTGCAGGTGCTCATGAAGGCCAGAGGGTGCAGATCCTCCTAGAAACTGGAGTTATGGGCATTTGTGAGTCATCCAGTCTGGTTGGGAACCCAACAGGGGTCTTCCAGAAGAACAGTCTGTGCCATTTTTCCAGCCCACCCACACTATTTTTAACTAGAGGACTTTCTAGATTATATTTCCTAGATGCTGCAGGAATAAGATAAAAATAGCGTAGCCCTGCTGTGGGGACCCTGGTGGACAACCCCAACAAGGGTGGCTGACTTTCAAGGAGTCCTCAGTGCTGTAACAGCGACACCATGCTTTTAGTCTGTTAATCATTCCATCTATCTTTTAGCTTTACAGATAGGTAAACTGAGGGCCTGGAAGAAGCAAGAGCACCTGGGACATATGGTCCTTTTTTTTTTTGTTTTGTTTTGTTTTTTGTTTTTTTATTATTATGTATTCATTGACTACATGTATGCAGTGACTCCCCGTCACTGGGGACGGGGAGCCGGGTTTTCTTTGTACCCTTCAATCAATCACAGGTCTCTCTGTGTTTGAGAACTTTCCGGAGCTTTGACGCCACCCAGCTCAGTTCAGTTGCCCACTTTGTACGTGGACGCGAATGTGAAGTTCATGGGTTTACTGCTTCCCACTGTGTTTGAAAATCAGTCACCACAGAGTTCTGGCCTTGGCCACCCCCGGTGTGTTTGGCTCTCCAAGAACAGCCCTCCCTCTCCATCCTCTGCAGACTCCAGGTCGCCACCCAGGTCGCCAGGTCTCAGGCCCTGACAGAAAGAACTTCCTGGTGCCTGGTGGGCTGGAACCCCGCGGTGGTGTCAGCTGGGGACACAGCCAGCGATTTGTTTTCTAGGCCCCATTTTGGAACCGGCCTAGTTCCACGTGGGCTGAGGACTTTAGGTTCCTCACAGAGCACCCTCCACCTCCACCGCCACCACCACCGCTGTCCGGTTCAATGCTCATTTTACAGTTGCTTCCACAGCCTTCAGGCTCGCTCAAGGCTCACAGAACCACACCACCCTGGGGCCAAGCCCCAGAGCTACCCGCTCTGTCCTGCAAGGCCAGCCTGGGAGAAGTCGCTTGGGGCAGAAGCCAGATGGATCCTGTGGGGAGGAGGAGCCCTCCTGGACAGCAATGCTACAGCTTCCTGCGGGTGAAACTAGCAACCCACCACAGCTCAGGAGCCATTAGCAGCCCAAATCGGGAGTGCACCCGCCCGACTCCTGCCGGGTGTCACTTTCCAGCAGTGACGCGGGGCGGTGTGGGGGGCTGATGGAAGGAGTAGGAGGGGAGCAGCTCAGGCCTGGAGCCTCACTTTGCTGAGCACCCCCTAGCGGAGCTCCTCTGTAGTTCTTGCAGCCATTCCGCAGCACTGTCCTAAGACAGTTCTGGTCTTTTCCCACCGCCAGGGGCTGCAGAGCCGCTCAGAACTAGTCAGGCAAGTCACAGAGGAGCGTAGTGTGACCACACACACACACACACACACACACACACACACACACACATCCCCAACCACACTCAAGACCCTAAGAAAAAACTATTCCTACCTCCCAACTAGCCTACCTTCCTTTCCCCGAAAATTCAGTAAGCTTCCCCTGTAAGCGCCTCTCTCCCACCCCATACCCTACAGGAAGGAGGAGGAAAAAAGCCCCAGATGAAGGAATTTGCCAGCCTTCTTGGGCATACTGACCTCAGGAGCTGGCTCTGGGGGCCAGGTGCTCAGGCAGCCTCTAAGCGGCTGTAACCCTGAGCAAATTCTTTTAATCTAGGAATCTCAGTACTCAAGAACTTTTAGTTTACATACCCAAGTGGACTGTCTAACATGTGTCAGATAATAAACGCCAGCCTTTTGAAGACCATTGTAAAAACATTGTAACTTACACTGACCCCCCCCCCCCCCAAGCAATATCTGTGGCCCAAATGAGGATCCTATTCAACGTCAAAGTAACAGCCAATCTCTGAGGTGGAGCTGCCACCCCGGACGTGTCCCAGCCGGCATCCTGTGACCCTGGAGGACTCAGAATATCTGTCTACCCTTGCATTTAGATTGTTTCTCCTGTCTGCCCTCTCCATCCTTGGAAAGAGGGAAGTCAGGAGCCCAAGATAAGAACCCTTCAGCGCATGCTCAAAGCGCACCCTTGCCTTTTGCAGACACTGGAACCATTGCCACATCACCATGACGTCTACCATCGTCAACATGGCTTCATACCCCTCAGGAACACCCTCTTTCATCCCTAAACACCACTAACCAGGTTTCTACTGCTATAGTTTACACTTCCAGGTACTTTACATGGCTTGCACATCTCGTTTGGGAGAAACCTGGCTTCTCTTACTCAAGACAATTATTCTGCTAAGCATCACTCTCCAGTTCCATTCGTTGATAAGTCATCAACTGTCTGGACAGGTCAGTGGCCTGGGGGTCCATTCTGCAGGCTTTCATTTCTCTTACATGTAGGGTTCCTAAGTCCCTTGCCTCGCACATTCTGGGAAAGCAGAAGGGAGCTGATGGGTCGCTGGAGGCTGTGCCAACAAGCCAGACGTCAAACTCCGGGGAACTAGTCACAGGGCCCCCACCTCCAGCTCTAGCAGGTTCACCATGCTTCTGATGGGAGAAGGGAAAGGCGCTCTTTGAGATACAGTGCTCTCAGTGACAAGGCCTAGCTCTCCAGACAAACTTTTATTTCTCTTTTCATTTTAATACCAAGTCACCGGGAACAATTAAATGTCAAAACAATTTTTACTTACATAGTTTTTACCCAATGCCAATACAGTTGTCAGTGCTTTGGAAAAATGACATTTAAAAAAATTATTTTTATTGTATTTTTTCATATTTATTTATTATGTATACAGTGTTCTGCCTGTATGTCTGCCTGCAGGCCAGAAGAGGGCACCAGATCTCATCATGGGTGGTTGTGAGCCACCATGTGGTTACTGGGAATTGAACTCAGGACCTCTGGAAGAGTAGCCACTGCTCTTAACAGCTAAGCCATCTCTCCAGCTGGAAAAATGACATTTTTAAAAAAATGAGTAAATCAGGTTTAAAGAAATAAAACGGTAGAGTAATAAAAGAGAGGTAAATAAATCTCATTGCTTTTTCAGGGCAATAATAAAATAATAAATTGCAAAAATAATTCAAGGTCTGGGGTCACAGCTCAACAGGAGAGTATAAATTTCTTTGACGTTCCACACACCACTCCCAATTTTCTTGTGGATTCTATTAAAAAGAAAAAAGTAGATGTTCTCAATGTATCTTATTTAAAGGTATTTCTTTCAAAATAATTAGCTTTTATCTGTAGCCTTGAATAATGTAACTCCAGAAAAAATTTCCTTTGGGGGCATGTATGTATATGCAGGGGACTGAACCCAGGGCCTTGAACATGCTAGGTGAAGAGAAACTACTTTGGTACACTAATCTACTGTTGGTTTATCAGACCCTGTGGCCCAGGGGAAGGGAAATACTCCAGTTCCTATGGGGTAGAACCAAGAAGTGCCCAGCAACAGACTCACCAGAAGACTGAGGTATAGCCACAGGACCACAGAAAACTTCCCACCCTCCACACCTCACCCCTCGGCTCCTTGCCTAGGATATCACCTCCAGCTCCCAGCGACAGGGGACAAGTTACACCGAAAGCAAAGGCACCGTCTGACCAAAGCGGGGCTGAGACACAGCAGGGACGGATGTCAGTCACCAGCCCAGAAATGTCTAACACAACTAAGATTACTCTGCTATGGGAAAATAACATCAAAGAACAGATGGCAATGTACACAGAGGGAGATTCTACGGGAGAATCAGAACCACGCTGGGAGGAACCGGTGGGAACACACCAGGGGCGTCCTTCAGTGGCAGAACACTCACCTGGCTGGTTCACAGCCCTGGGCTCTATCTCTGGTACCACAAGAGGAAAGAGAAAGAAGTATGATACTAAGTGGGGCAACACTTAGCAGGAAGATCAGGCCAGTTCTGGCCACATGGAGAGAGTCAAGAGGCCAACCTGGAGTACATGAGATACTGTGTCTCAGTTACTGCCCTATGGCTGTAAAGAGACACCATGACCAAGAACAAACAAACAAACCATTCAATTGTGGGACTGGTTAGTTTCCAAGGGTTAGTTCATTATCACCATGGCGGGAAGCATGGCATTAGGCTGGCAGGTATGGGGCTGAAAGCTTACATCCTAATCCACAGGCATCAGAGATAAAGGCGGGGCCTGGTGTGGGTTCTTGAAACCTCAGAGCCGACCCCAGTGACACACCTCTTCCAACAAGGTCACACGTCCCAATCCTTCCCAAATAGTTCCACTAAGGGGACCAAGCACTCAAACATATGAGCCTATGGGGACTATTCTCATTATAACCACTGCGCCCTGTCTCAGAATATGAACGAACAAACCATAACACCCAAATGCTGCAAGAGAAACAGAGCATCATTAAATGGGCTTATTGCTGGACCAAACATGGAGGACACATCAAGAGAAACTTACAAAGCAGGAAAGAGGAGGGGAGGATGAATCTACGAACTATGAAACAAGAAAACTAACGGGGTCCTGAGGTGGCAACATCTTCTCCCAGTTACTATTGGACATCAAAGGTCCAGAAAGTTCAGAGATCACCAAGCAGAAATAGCATCCAAAGACCCACAGCCAGGCACATCACAGTGAAACTGCTAAAGACCAAAGATTGAGGGGAAGTCCTCAAAGAAAACATTCACTTTTGGATGACTCAGTATATAATCACCTATAATTATCACAGCAATGATCGCTGTGCATATTACTACTGCCTGGGTCTACTGGCTGTCTCCAATCTCACTCACACTTACTAGTTTAAATGAATGAGTTGCTCCTGGTATTTGCCCATAACAGTCTCATCACACTGACTGCTATATACCATGTGCTCAATAAATAAAATCTACAATTATTTATTTGAAAACAAAGAAGGTAGGACTTTCCTTTAAAAAAAAAAAAAGAAGAAGAAGAAGAAGAAAAGGCAGCAGCCCATCAGGGGTAGGATAGAGTCTGTTCAGGCGCTGGCCAGCCCCAGGCTGCTGGACAGGCTGGGGACCTTCAGGTGGCAGACCTCTTTAGCCCAGACCACACTGAGCGCTTCATTCCCTGCATGGCCTTTACTTCTTGCCAGTCCAGTTTGGTGTCAGGGACCTCAGGCTCGGGCTCTGGCTCCTTACTCAAGGCCCCCTGTGGGGAGGCCACTACAATAGGCAGAGGGCCACACTCCTCCCGGAACTCCACCACATGGAGACCCTTCTTATCAGCCAGATGTTGGTGGGTTTCCTGGAAAAGAGCAAGTGGAGAACAGATTAGGTCTGTGAAGGACACTTGTCACTTAGAGGATCAGGGCGTCTGTCACCAGAGGGAAGTGAGCATCGAGATCCTTGAAAGCTTGGGGAAGCAGCTATGTCACTTGATTTGGGTAATGTGTGTGGCTAGAATGGGAAGATGCGTCCACAAAGATTTACCTCAGCCCACAACCCACACCAAACTCAGATGGAGGAAGAACTGTCAACCAAGGTCACAGGGCTCTTAGGAGAGCCTCAAAGTCACAAATCTTCCCCTCCATAGGAATGAGCCAGACCCCACTGGACAGCAACTCAGGGTTCCCACCTCAGAGGAGGACATGCCACTCTTTGCTTCCATGCCTACATCAGACAGTCAATCCACTGAAGTAACTTTTAAAGAAATACCTTATGGACGTTTTCAAGTTTAAGCCTCAGTGTTTTAGAAACTCAGGAATTACATTGTTCTATCATTAAAACATGCTTGGTCTAGCTCCTTCAGTATATGAAATGCCAAAATAAAAAACCAAGTCCAGCTGGGCATTGGTGGCTTATGCTTTTAATCCCAGGCAGAGGCAGTGACTTCCGTGAGTTCAAGGCCAGCCTGGTCTATAGAGTTCCAGGACAGCCAGGGCTACACAGAGAAACCCTGCCTTGAAAAACAAAACAAAACAAACAAAAAAACCCTCAAAAAACAAAAAAAAAAGGAGAAAGAAAATCCATTTGCTAGTTTAGTCCTATTTGTTGGACTTGGTGAAGCACCCAGGGCCCCTCCATTCAGGAGAGCCCAATCAGTCTTCATGTTACCCACAGTGTTTACACTGACCTGAGCTGTTGGAACTACGGCCACTAATAAGCAAGGTTCTATATCCAGGAGGTGAGAGCCCTGAGCTGTCTAACTAGGCCTGGCACCTGGCTTAGGCTCCACGTGGAGATGTACTGAGGAAGCACCACAACGGCACAGTCTGGAACACAAACCAGTGCTTCTTTCTGCCTTTCTACCGAGGTTACCTGGCGAGCAAGCCCATGGAAGAGGCCCCGGGTGAGGTTGATCATGTTCTTAGACCCCGTGACCCTCGCATACATGTCCTTGATGCCAATGAGGCGGCAGATGGTGATAATGGCTCTGTGGCAGCGGAGGCCATAACCTGGAAAAAGATCAACCAACAACTCTGTCATTCACTCTGTTGGCGTTCATATGGCGCTACCTTCACATTTAGGGAATAAATGTGTCTAAACCAACAACCACCACCCCCAAAGGCAATGCAAGCCACAAACAGAAGCCATGTGATTTAAAGTTTTCTCATAGATGAATTCAAGTTGTTTTAATACATTTAATGCACAATGCATTTTAGCAATGTATTTCTTTAAAGAAACAGGTCCAAATATTACCATTTCAAAATGTACTGCATACAATATGAAGTGAGAAACTTCACATTCCTTTTTCATAGCAAATGTGGTGTGTTTTTGATTTGAGTATCTCCACAGCCACAGATCAACTACACAATCGCCTCCTGGCCAATAGCCGTTCTGTGGAACAAATGGGTCTGACCCTTGTCCAGGTCTAAACAGGTATCTGGGTGATTAATAAAGCTGAGGAGAAGACAAGTTCTGACGCATTGACACACTGGTGTGAGGGTTGTGTTTGTTTGTGTGTGGGGGTGATGTTTCATCCCACAGCTTTAGAAGAATTGTAGTAGAAGCTTTGATATAAAATTTGAAATTCTCAGCCCCAAAGTTTTGAGATTTCTATAACTGGAGTCTGATAAGACCATTTTTCACTGTAGAATCACAGGTGAGATGAGAAAGAATGTGTCAGAATCCACACCCGCAGAGCGTGGGAAATGACTATCACAGACTCAGGCAAACACTGCCCGCTTCTCTAAGAGGCAGGAAGAGCCATTTCTGCATGCCTGGTGCTTCAGTGGGGAGCCCTCACAGAAGATGGGCACTCGGTGTGGAGTGGAGCTGCAGACATAGTTCACTATGTTATCCCGGCTGGTTATGTGTCAACTGGACACAAGCTAGAGTCAGCGGACGGGAGGAACCTCAGCTGAGAATGCCTCCAGAGATCAGGAAAGGTGAACAAAAGAGCAGAGGCCAGGGCTGCCGTGGTTTCTCTACTTTATCTTCAACCAACGGTGAGAGTTCGTTACCTCTGGGTTGTTTCTTCATCCTGATCTGCGTCCTTTTAAATCTTAATGAAATATCATGGAATACTGGAGGAAAAAGCACAGACACAAGAAGGGTTGGGTGAGGGGCTTGAATAGCTCTGCAGCATCACCAAGCAAGCATCCTGCCCTGACCAGCAGCACACAGTGGCCAGGGACGGGCACATGCTGGTCTCTGGGTTAGATCTGTTCCCACATTCATGCATTTGTAAGAATAGGACGATAGAGAAACACAACAGTATCTTGCCACACACAGTTGGTAGCATACATTGCTGCAGACATTGGAAGAAATGCCCCACTCACTTGTATGGCCTTCATACAGTTCTATATAATGCAAATAATGAATTGCTCTGTTCTTTGCCTAAAAAAGAAGGACAATGTTTGTTAAATATTTTGTTGTCTAGATGAGCATAGTGTCACATACCTTTAATCCCAGCATGTAGGAGGCAGAATCAGATAGATCTCTGTGAATTCAAGGCCAGCCTCATCTACACAGTGAGTTCCAGGACAGCCAGGGTTATTTAGAGAGACTCTTTTTGTTGTTGTTTTTGGCTCACTCTTTGAGTCAGGGTTTTACTACGTACCCCAGGCCGGCCTCAAATTCTAAATCCTCCTGCCTTAGCCTCCCATGTGCTGAGGTTACAGAGGAATACCACCATGTCTGGGGTTACAGAGGAATACCACCATGTCTGGCTTCTTTTTTTTTTTTTTTTTTTTTTTTAATATTTATTTATTTATTATGAATACAATATTCTGTCTGTGTGCATGTCTGCAGGCCAGAAGAGGGCACCAGACCTCTTTACAGATGGTTGTGAGCCACCATGTGGTTGCCGGGAATTGAACTCAGGACCTTTGGAAGAGCAGGCAATGCTCTTAACCACTGAGCCATCTCTCCAGCCCCATGTCTGGCTTCTTATTGGAACTCAAAACTACCTTTTATAGAAATATCTTATTACAAGTATTTCCACCTATACAAAAATTTTAGTATTTAAGAAAAGCAAAAGGCAAAAGCTCCAAAAGCACAATCTCACTGTTCCACTCAGGAACCTTCCTGAGCTGCTCTGAGCAGCCTATTGGTAACAAGCCCCCAAGGCAGGCTCATCATGGACAGCAACCACAGGTCTGTAAGAGGTATGTGAGAAATGGCTTCTCTCGAGTCACTTCTTTGACAGTGAGAAAGTTCTAGAACAAATTATTATTTCCTTATAGTTTTCAGGTTATCTAACACATAGTTCCTTATCTCTTCCTATATGAAAAAAGGAAACCAGCTGATACTCTGGAGGTAGGAGGGCCAGAGCTGCAGTCACACAGACCCTGCTGCAAACAGAGGGAGAGAGCACTTACCTTTCTGAAAGCATCTGCCCGGTCAGCAGCTTTCCCAATAGCAAAACCTTTCAAAGGAAAAGCAAGATGTGGAAACAGTTCGTACACAACTTGTTTTCCACCACATACCCAGTGTTGGCTCCTACAGTGTATCCAAATCCTTCATCTTCCCACCACCCACAGAAAAAGCACAGGGCTTTGCCTGTCTGATTTGAACTCATGAAGTTCAACATTAAATTACTGCATTGCCTTTAATAAATCTTTATTGAAGTGAAGTGGCCTTGGGTTATTCATTTATTTACTTATTTTGCTTTTTTGAGATAGGGTTTCTCTGTGTAGCCCTGGCTATCCTAGAACTCACTCTGTGGACAAGGCTGGCCTCGAACTCAGAGAGCTGCCTGCATCTGCCTCTCAAGTGCTGGGTGGCTCTGGGCTATTTATTTATATGTACATGAGTGTAAGTCTGTGTACTACATGTATGCAGGAGTCCAAGGAGATGAGAAGAGGAGTCAGATCCCCTGGAACTAGAATTATCGATGATTGGGAGTTTCCATGTAGGCACTGGGAACTGAACTGTAGTCTTCTGAAAGAGCAGCAAGTCTCTTAACCCCTGAGCTATCTTCCCAGCCTCTTCACTCAGGTTTTATTTATTTATTTATTTATTTATTTATTTATTTATTTATTTATTTATTTATTTCGAGACAGGGTTTCTCTGTGGTTTTGGAGCCTGTCCTGGAACTAGCTCTTGTAGACCAGGCTGGTCTCAAACTCACAGAGATCCGCCTGCCTCTGCCTCCCAAGTGCTGGGATTAAAGGCGTGCGCCACCACCGCCCGGCTTCACTCAGGTTTTAAAATTAAGTATGTTCTAAGTTAATAGGCAAATGATTTTGAACACCTTTGGAAACAGATTAAAGAAAGCAGCATCAGGAGTCAGACATGCTTCCGTTGTGTCATGGGATAGTTATGACGGAGAAAGGACAGAGATGAGGGCAAGGAAAGAGATATTTTGATTGAGGGGGCCATTATGGGGCTAGCAAGAAACCTGGCACCAGAGAAATTCCCAGGAATCCACAAGGATGACCCCAGCGAAAACCCTAAGCAATAGAGGAGAGGGCGCCGAACTGGCTTTGCCCTGTAGTCAGGTTGATGAATATCTTTAATGTCACCATAGAACCTTCATCCAGCAACTGATGGAAACAGAGGCAGAGACCCGCAGTAGAGCACTGGGCTGAGCTCCCAAAGTCCAGTTGAAGAGTGGGAGGGGTGAGAATATGAGCAAAGAGCTCAAGACTGTGATGGAGACACCCACTGAAACAGTCTACCTGAGCTAATGGGAGCTCACCAACTCCAGCCTGGCAGCAAGGGAACCAGCATAGGACCAAACTAGACCCTCTGAATGTGGGTGACAATTGTATGGCTGGGGCAGACTGCGGGGCCACTGGCAGTGGCACAAATTTATCCCTACTGCTTGTACTGACTTTTGGGAACCCATTCTCTTTGTTTGGATACCTTACTCAGCCTAGATATAGTAGGGAGGGCCTTGGACCTTCCCCAAAGCAATGTGCCTCACCCTCTCTGAGGAGTGGATGGGGAGTGGGGGGGGGGGGGGAGGTGGGAGGAATGGGAGGAGGGGAGAGAGTGGAAACTGGGATTGGTATGTAAAATGAAAAGATAGTTTGTTTTCTTTTTTAAAAAGTAAAATAAGAAAGAGTCGTCTTTAAAAAATAAAGTAAGCAGCGGTGGAAAGCACTGCCGCAGAGTGACAAGTGCTTTCTCAGGGGCAGCCAAGCAGAATCTGGGTTTAAGTTAGCCGGAGACAAGATCAGCGGTCCTTCAACCTGTGATTATCCTAAGTAAGGTTTTCAGAGGCTCTGGGGAAAGCCCCTGGCATCTACTGCCACTGCCAATTATTAAATATGAAGATTTATTTTGTAAGTCATACAAAGGGAAGCATCATCTATAAGACATGAGACACGCAAAACACCTGAGACCTGGGACAAAGAAATGTGAATTCTAACTTTCAGAAAAATGAAACAAACAAGACCATGGATATCCCAGAGGAAAATATGACTGGACTTATTTATTATCTTCAAACAGAGACTCTTTAAGCAAAGCACAAAATTGGAAGTGATCTAAGTGACAGATTTGCTATACAAAAGCTTACAAAGTGGGAGGCAGAGGCAGGTGGATCTCTGTGAGTTCGAGACCAGCCTGGTCTACAGAGCTAGTTCCAGGACAGGCTCCAAAGCCACAGAGAAAACCTGTCTCGAAAAACAAAAACAAAAAAAACAAACAAAAAGAAAAACAACAAAAAAAAAAAGCTTACAAAGTCTCTGGATTTAACACTGTGCAGAAATGAATTAAAATTAAGTCAAAACATCAGAAAGACAACAGGCTGATGTGCCTTCAACTTATAAAAATCTTATGCTAATCAGTGAGGAAAACTACCACCACCCTATAAAAATTAGGCCAAAGACATGACTGATAAAGTTCAAAAAGAAAATGGCATGGTCAATAAACAACTAAAATTTCCCACACACCTTATGAAAGATATACAAATAAAAACTAAGAGATATGATGCACGCATCATGCTGTCAATCACAGAAGCGAGATCATATGGGGGCAGGGGTATGATGGGAGGCCATCTGGCAGTTCTTCTTACCACAAAAGAAATCTCCCTGCAAGCAGTCCCCATGCCTACGCTAGCAAAGATATAACAAGCTACACTCACTGGGTTTTGTTACACAGTGAAAATTTGGGTCTGTGAGCCCAAACCACTAAAGGTTTAACCGGTAGGAAGATCAGAGCAGCAACATGGACTCTCAGGCCTCACCCAACTTCTACCACTGGCACCCCCGGTGCAATGCCACCCCACTCACCTGCGGCCCCATTTCCATTCCCCACAGCAACCAGCACACGGACCGACTTCTTTCTTCCCTCTTTTGCTGTCATATTGAAAACATTTCTCACCTAAAAGAAAAATGTCTCCTCAGTACTACCTTGGGAAAAGTCTGAAGGAGACTAGCTTTCCCCCAGCCCCTTCTGCCCCAGGTCCACTCCATATCCCAACTCTCCAGAGGCAAGGTAGGGTACTTAAGTCCATGTGCCTACCTCAAGAACCCTGGTGTCAAAGTCTTCGTATGTTTCTACAGAAGAAAGAAAGAGTATATAGATAAAGGACTCTGTAGTATTAATACAGGGAAGTATTTTGGCACCATCACAGATATTTTTCTTTGGTGGGGGTATTAATCAACCCAGGATGCTTAGGCAAGCATCCTACCACACAGCTATAAAAAGTCTCAGGTCCTCAGGTACCCCTCTCAAGGCCACATCCTGGTCCCATTCTCAATAGACGGCTCTGTCTCTGAATTCATGAACTTGGATCACCCTCTGCCAATCCACAGGGCTCTGCCTCATCAGCTCTAAGGCCCTTGTCAGCTCCAGACTTTTGATCACCATTTGCGTTAAGACACCAAAGCCATTACTTTCCACACTCCCTTCCCTGAATCAGTGCAGCTCGCTGGCCACACCTGACTCCTGGGCATGGCTGGACTGGTCAAAGCACAGCACCTAGCCACTCAACACCTGTGGTCTCCAGTCCTACCAAGTCCTACCAAGGCCTCCTGGTCACGTGGTGTTCTGACACTTCACTTGTCATACTGTCTTTAGCTTTCTAAAATAATTCTTCATTTGTTGACAATTTTACATGTGTGTAATGTACTCTGATCAGAATCACCCTCGTCCTCCTCTCTTCTCCCCGCCCACTCGTCCTGAGACCCTTCTTCCCACACATCTCTCCCCAATTTTCATGTCTTTTGTTTTCCTTTTTTAAATAAACCATTGAGTTTAATAGGGTTACTGAACGAGCTTAACTTATGATGAGAATTTCTAGCCACACTCTTGGCTATGTTCCCTATGATATAGTTTGGATAAATGTGGTAAGGTACTCAAGGATGCTCAAACCCTTCTCAGGAAAAAGCAAAAACCTCAACAGGCAAGGAAAAAAAACACACTGTCACCAAGGTGAGTGAGGTGGGAACGTGGCTACCTCCATTGGGTCCCGGGTCTGGGGGGCCAATACTGACACCTCCCCATGTGTTTCCACTCCATCCGCGCTCCCGTTTAACTTTGACCTTCCTCCTCCGTTCCCACTCTTCTCTCTGTTGGGTCATGTCGGCCTCCACCTTCTCCTGCTCTTCTCTGCTTCTCTGGCCAATGGTCTGGACCACTCCACTCTTCATAAGAGGGACATTCAGACCAGGCCACAGGAAACCAGAACGTCCTGAAGATTTAAAAATGTTCATAAATAAGAGTTCAAAGGTTCATTTTTCCAGTATCAAAATACCAGGCACGGTATGAAGAGATAACCAGGAGCTGGTAGCGCTTAAGTAGCAGGGCTGGTCAGCAGGCCACTCTGTGCTATCAAAACTGTACATGTATGTAACTAAACCATTGTAATCCATACTACACAGAGAAAGATTCTCGTATCAGGACAAGGCACATGCGGGCCTGGACAAGTACAGCCACTGAAACATTATTGCAAAAGCAAAACCTTCACAATCAAAATGTTCAGGCCAAATGGCACAATTGGTGTGGGATATTCTGCATGAAATTCAAAGAACAAAGTCACTTTCTAAGGTCTGATGTGGACTGCTCCAAAACCTACTACTGATCAGAATGAGCCAATTTTAAGACAGCACATCTTAGTTTCCTTTCCTACTATGAGAAAATACTCTGACAAAAGCAATTTAGAAGAGGGGTTAACTCCCAATTCCAGGTCCCCATCCATCACTGCAGACAGTGAAGGAGGCAGCTAGTCGCATCCACAGTCGCATCAAGAGCAGACAGAGAGAAGGAATGCACACACACTTGCCAGTACTCGCTCGGCTCACTTTCTCCTTTTTGATAAGTCCAAGACCCGAACCCCTGCTTTTAGACTGGGTCTTCCACACCGACTGACAGAATCAAGCCAGCACCCCACAAACATGCCCACAGGTCAACTTGACCTAGATAATCCTCGCTGAGACTCTTCCCAGAGTACACCAAGGTGCCAATTAACTCACCATCACACTGCACACAACATATAGCATAATTAAATTATCTTTAGAAAGGCATTTATATAAAAGCATTAAAAATATTAAAGGAAATTTAACAAAATGAGACGGGGGAGGCAACTGAAAGGGGATGTCCAATGTTCTCTACAATCCTTGCTTTTCATTTTTTAACTGACAAGATATACGTGTGACCAGCACATCAGCTGTGAGCTCTGGCACATGCCTATAGCCCCAGTTCCAGGGAGGCTAAGGCAGGAGTTCGAGGCTAGCCTGGGATACACAAAACAGGAGATCAGAAGCTTTAAATGTAAGTTTACCTTCCCCGATGATCTGGCCCCTGTTCAAATCCTTTTTCCTCTTCCTCTTTGTCCTTTTGCCTCTGCCTTTTCTTGCTCCGGCGCCAGTCTCTGCTAAGGCACCCTTCCAGAGTTCATCTGCGGTCACTGTAATGAGACAGGGTTTGCTGTTTTAAATGTGTATTTTCAAGCAATGATCTGTGGCCTCCTGTTAAATGAAAAAGGCCAGGAGAAGTCCCTTCACGTACACCTTTGCAGTGACACTAGAAGGACGACAAGGCCACTCTTTGGGTACCACAGAGTTGCATTTGGAAGCCCAAGAGGAGACATGTTGTAATAAGAGCGGCGGGGCTGCGTCTCCGGCACCCGGCCGCCCACATGGCTAGCTTATGCCCCAAAATAATTACATGAAAACTGTATTCTTTTAAACACTGCCTGGCCCATTAGTTCCGGCCTCTTATTGGCTAGCTCTTACATATTGATCTAACCCATTTCTAATATTCTGTGTAGTCCCACGAGCTGGCTTACCAGGGAGAATCTTAACCTGTGTCTGTCTGGAGTGGGAGAATCATGGCGACTCTTCACTCGGCTTCTTTCTCCCAGTATTCTGTTCTGTTTACTCCACCCACCTAAGGGCTGGCCTATAAATGGGCCTAGACAGTTTCTTTATTATTTAACCAATGACCTTCCTCCATCAGAGACATTGCTATTACTCTCACAAAAGACAGCGACACTTGAGCCCCTACCAGCAGGCTTGTTTGCCTGGCGCTTGATCCTTCTTCCTAGTTTCATCTCCACTACTGATAAACCACTCTGACCAAGAGCAGCTTAGGAGAGGGGCATGGCTGTGAGGCTCACAGGGACAGAAGCAAGAACTTGAACCAGAAACCATGGAGGAATGCTGCTGGCCAGCTGGCTGGCCGGCGGGCTTGCGCTCAGTTTGCTTTCTGACATAGTCCAGGACCACCTACCTAGGGCTGGTGCCTCCCATTGGGCTGAGCCCTTACATCAGTTAACAATCAAGCCAGTTCCCCACAGACATGTCCACAGGCCCATCTGACTTTGAGGCTTTCTTCCCAGTTGACCTAGGCTGTGTCAAATTGACAAGTAACGCTAACTAGGACACTTTCTTACACACAGGAATCTACACCCCAGTTAGGTGGTTTGTTCTACTCTTCTGCCAACGCCCAGCATCTGCTTCTTTCAAACTGCATACAAAAGATCAGATATTCCAGTTTTCATAGCTAATCCCCATGCATGTGTTTGTACTTGACTATTTTAACTTTTTTAATACATGCACACTCTAGCACTGCTGAGTCCCAATATGTTTTTATCCTGCATCTAATCAATACTTTGTACTTGTAAATGCCTAAATTCTTTAGGTTCATCCTTACTACATTTTATTGGTATTTAAATTTCACCTTTCCAAGTTCACCAACTATTTTGTAACTAGATTTTATTCCATTATGAACTTAATAAAAATTGAAGCCCAGGCTGGGAAGCTGGCTCAGTAGGTGAAGAGCTTGCCTTGCAAGCAGGAGGACGTGAATCTGAGCCCAGAATCCACATAAAAACAGCCAGCCACAGCAGCACGTGCTTGTGATCCCAGCATTGGAGAGCAGACGAGGTGGCTTCCTGGGGCCTGCTGGCCAGCCTAGCCTTCTAGGTGAGTTCCAGTGATATCACAAATAGGAGCACTATCCATAAAATAATGTTATTAAAAATTAACTTTCTCTGATTCATCTCTCTCCTCAGCTAAAGACACAACTAAAAGGAGCCAAAGAGTTGGGTTTTGTTGTTGTTGTTGTTGTTTTGGGACTAAAAGTCTGATCACTTACTTGTTACTCATTTTGACAGGACTCAGAAGTAGAAGCTCTCAGTGAGGACAGCCTACATCTCCCGACACTCTGTCTGGGGCAGTTTTCTTTGGCTCCCTTCATTCTGTTGGTCAAAGGTTTAGCATATTTCGCAGCCTCCTCCTCAGTGTTCTTTTTGTGCTGTCTCTTCAGAGCAGCATGTTGGCGTTTGCATTGCAGAACATGCAGAGTAATGTTCAATCTTGGGAGCTTTGGCCCTGGACTTCTTACCTTCTTAAGCTTTCTGATAACATACTGGGAACTCCTTTCATTTCCTGTGAGCTCTTTTGAGTCCCAACTGCCAAGGCAGAGGTGTCTGTCAGTCCAGGAATACCCTTCTCTCCTTTCTTAACAATAACCAAGCTGAAATCACTCAGATTGGCATCCATAATATGTCCTCAAACACACTTGCACTTCCTCTCTCCAGCTCTCCTTGGTCTATAAGAAGAATGTCCCTTGCTCAATGCAGGCACACTCTGCAGTGGGTCAAGACACCTTGCTTCATGGGAAAACCTTGTTTGTCATTCCCACCACTGATTCAGACCACATAACTCTTCCACTCTTTGCCCAGAGCATCGGCAGCTACTTCTGTGGCCGGAAGCTTCTCAGAGAAAGCATGAAACTTGGCAGTCATCATCCGCTTCAGCGGGTTCTGACAGTCATTAGTTAGGAAGGAGACAGCCAGCTTCATCTCGACATAGTCGACCGCCTAGGAGGTGCCACAAAAAAGAGCACCAACGCGTTGTCCCCCTTGACATGGCTCTAAATCAGCAGGGTGTTTGGCTATGATCCAATACTTTTAGACCTCAGGTGCCCCAAATGAAGGACCTTACATCTGCTAGACCAATGTTCTACTGCTGAGCTGCATCCCTAGCCTTCAAAGCAAGTTTGTTATCAATTGTACCACTGATAAGATGTAGGTAATTCTAGTAGACACACCAAGGAATGCTTTTATTTTAAAAGGACATTATAAAGTAGTCACTAAAATGTTTATTTGTTTATGAGAGAAGGAAAATGAAGGCACAAATGCCTTCTATTTTCTGGTTCCACAAAAGGAGAAACCTATCATTCTACGTACGTTTGGTGAAGAAGCTGTAGGGCCTGCTCTGCTGGCCCGTCCAGGTGATGGGAGAGGAAACACAGCACTGTGTCTGCAGCGCATGGCTCAAGCTGGCCAGACAATGGTTGGTTTCTATTCCCCTGGGTGACAAAGCGCCTACAGGCAGATAGAACACAACTGTGGTTAGATCCATGGCTGCAGAGAAACACTGACAACTCCAAATAGTCATACTCAGAATAATAGGTCATCAAGACTAAGACTGCCGAGAGGGCTTGGCAGTCAAAGGCACTTGCTGCTAGGCTGACAACCTGAATTTGTCCCCAGGGACACAAGTGGCAGAAGGAGAGAGCCAACTCCTGCAAACTGTCCTCTGAGTCCCACTCGCACAGTAGAATGAGAGTGTCCAAATGCACACACGCACACACACAATTTCTAAAAAGTGTTCAAATCACTAGAATTTTGCAAATAATGTTTTGGGGTTGGAGAAATGCTTAGCAGTTAAGAGCATGCTCTGCTCTGGAAAAGAACCCGGGGTTGGTTCCTAGCACCTATTTCTCATGCCTCCCAACCACCTTATGTCTCTTCCTCCACGGGAGCTGACGCTCCTCCACACAGCGGGTGTGGCATTTCTCTGCAGTATCCAATGCAGAGCCTACTGTGGGGAAACAGTGTGGGGAAACGGTGTCTCTGCCGTGTGCAGCCAGGGAGTGGGCAATGATCTGCAAATGTCCCACAGAGCAAACCACCAGAGCATGCGGAGTGTCCTGTTTCGTGTGTCTGTGAATGCACCGCACACACCCCAGAGGCCACACAAGAAACCACAAATGCAGTTGCCTCTAGGGACAAAAGCTAAAGCGTGTAGAACTAGACAGGAAAGCTCGGCTGTACCCCTAAACGGCCACCCTCACCCAAAACCCCCGTCACAAAACTACTCCACAGTCAATAAGCCTTACAAGAACAAAGCTACGGTAGACTCTTACCGTGACTGAGAGCGATCTTCGCTGCCAGAACGGAAGAAGCTGCTGCTGGGAAGGTGTTTAGAGAGAGCTGCCTCAACAGGAAGTGACCTGTAAATGTGGGTGTAGGGTAAATTTGTTTAAAGATACTTTTCTACATTAAAAGGAACATTCTAAGCAGTAATGCCTATAGAATATTAACACCTACAGAATAAAAGGACTAAGACAAAGAGCAAGCCATCTCCTGACTCCATGACCACTTGCCAAGTAGCTGACATGGCACCTCATCTTCACCCTTCACCCTCGAACCCACCCAGTTTCAGAGTCTTACAAAATCTCCTTGAGTGTCGTGCCATCTGTCACCTGCCCTGTGCTCTCCTTGCTGGTCCTTCTTTGCTAAGGCCTCCTTGTCACTCGGCCACCGGAAAACCAGTCTCCTACCAGGTTTCCCTAAATCTCTAACTCGGCATCTTCCCAGCGTATCAGACCTAGGCAGTCACAGCCCCTGACACAGTCCCCTTGGCTCCCTCCTGCTCTAAAAAACAAAGCAAAAATCCTCAGCACAAGCTGCAGCAATGGCTTGTGCTTATGATCCTGGGACTCAATGGAGAGGGGAGGATCTGGTCAGCTTTGGCTCCATCACAAGTTCAAGACCAGCTTAGGCTACATGAGACCCTGTGTCAAAAAACTGAGTAAACCAAACCCTCGGCACACCCTACAGGCTGGCCACAGGGCCCAGGCGTCCACTGCAGTCCCACACTGCCCTTCTCCTACGCCCTCCCTTTGGCATCCACCGGTCTGCACTTCGGAAGAGACCCTGCTCTGACAATCTTACTTCTCCAGGCTTGCGGGCACACGGTAAACAGTAAATTCCTCAGAATAGAAACACTCCCTTCAGGTATGAGGGAAAGGCTCCTGCCCTCTGGTGCCCACCAACTTTCCACTTAGTCTGGTGTTCTAGAATAGACTGACAGCGTTGGTGAAAAAAACTGATGTATGGAGACATCGGGATAGTAACACCCCAATGAAGTTGAAGCTATACTTCATATTATAGATAGGAACTAGCCCAAAATTGGCCAAAGGATTAAAGGTAATAGTCAAAACTAAAAATCTTAAAAGAAAACACAGGGGTAAACATTTAAAACCTTGGGTTTGGTAATGGTTTCTTAGATATAACACCGAAAGCACATACTACCACAAAGCGGAGGGGAAAACCCCAGACAAATGAGACCATCAAAATTCTAAACTGGTCTGCTGTTTTTCATGGCTAGGAACAGCTCAGTAGTAGGGCACTTGTCTAGCAGGCATGAGGACCTGAGTTTTCAAAATCAAAAACTTGTGTTTCAAAGAATACTATCTGTGTCAGGTATAGAGGTACAAACCTATGATTCCAGCATTTGAGAAGCAGAGGCAGGAAAAGACTGTGAGTCTCAGGCTAGACCACATTCATAGTGAGATCTTTGGGAGTGGAGTCTTAAAAATTAACATGGAAAATAAGATTTAAAAAATGTATCTTAATGGGGCGGTGGTGGCGCACACCTTTAATCTCAGCATTCAGGAGGCAGAGGCAGGTAGATCTTTAAATTCAAGGTCAGCCTCATCTCCAAAGTTCCAGAACAGTCAGGGCTATACAGAGAAATCCTGTCTCAAAAAAAAAAAAAGTTTCTTTCTGGACCATGTCTTTTACCCAGTCTGGAAGCAGAGAGGAACTGACCTCTGTGAATTCAGTACTAATCTTGTCTACATAGTGAATTCCAAGCTAGCCAGGACACACAATGATAGCCTATCTCAAAAAACATTTTTTTTGCATATTATATATCTGACAAGAGACCTGTATCTAGAAAATACAAAGAAGTCTTTAAATTCAATAATAAAAAGTAAACCCAACTGAAAAATGGACAAGTGTGCACGCACATGTGGACACACACGTGTGTATACACATGCACACACACACGAGACAAAATATCTGAACAAAAATTTCTTCAAGAACATACACAAATGGTTAATAAGCACACAAAGCCGAGCTCATTGTACACAATTAGCTTGGCTACCTGAATAGAAGAGACGATAACAAGTGCTGGCAAACAGAAACTGGATCCTCGATGTTGTGGTGGGGCTGTAACATGGTACAGCTACATGGTAGTCCCTTAGCTAAACATGGAGCTATCACGTCAACCAGCAATTCCACTTTCAGGAAATATACACGAGAGGATGGATATGAGCACAGACAAACGCACAGCTCTCGGGTATTTCAACATCAGTCAGTCCTGGCAGCCAAGGATGGAAACAGCTCGAATGTTCATCAACCAATGAATGGATAAACAAAATGTGGTGTGTTGACACAAGCGTATTACCACGTCACAAGCAACATGGTGTGTCACAGCATGGATAAATCTGACAACGAGGCATTTACGGACGAAGCCAATCACAGAGACCAGATATGTTTTGGATCTATTTATGAAGAGTGTCCAGAGCAGGCAAGCTATGGACAGATAGTGGTTGCCTACTGTCGAGGGCTACTAGGAGATTGGAGGGGACGGGCACAACAGTTGAAAAGTAGTTTTCTGGGGGAAAAAAAATCCCTTAAGTGTACACTTCAGATGGGTGAGTTTTATGGTACTGATTTATGTCGATAAAGCTGCTACCCCAAAGAAAGAGAAGTTACACAGGGGCTATGGAGGACTTGCAGCAAGGCATCATGGGTGCAAAGTCTTAATCCGCAAGCAAGTTCTTCTCTGAGTGCTGTAACTTCCACTCCTATAAAACAAGAATAACGAGGCAGACTCTGAGAGTAAACAACTGTGACTACAGTGTTTAGGAGCTGAGACAGGAGGCTTTTATAAGAGGCTTTTATGGGAGACCATAGTGCGACTTTGTTTTTGAAACAAAAAGGCAGGCGGGGGTGGCGGGGGTATGAGGATACAACGAAATCAGTAAGGCATGGTGAGGAGGAAATGGAGGGATAAAATCATAAATAGCTTAAGATCGTTTCTGGCACACGGATGACTGGAAGGCTACAGCCCACTATTCAACAGAGGTCTTAAAAAGATGGTTTCAAAGCCGGCAAAACAAACGAAGGCTCACGCCACACACCCCACCAAGTGATTCCAGGTCAAATATTGCAACAAATTTAACTTTCAGGACCTGGACCCTGAGTTTAACAAAAGTGCACACTGTCGAGCGTGAAGCCATTCCTACAGACCAACACTATGCTAGAGAACCACACACGACTGTGAAGGGCTGGAGGAAAACAGTGACAGGCAAAGTACATTCTAGCGAACGGATCGGCCCAGATGCTAAACTGACAGCTAATCTAAGGGACTCAGCAAGAAACGATCCCTTAGTGTTGAGCTCCGCGGGCGGCACTCAGGCTCAAAGCCAGAACTGACATCACCCTCTGCACCATAGGTGAAGCTTGCTACTTCTATTCCTTATCACCGAGTGGGCCAGAGCGGTTATCCTGGCTGACAGCAAAGTGCAGGTTGCTTCCTATAATCTCAAGCCCTGCGACCCAGAAAAGGGGAGAAGGCGCGCAAGGTCACACAGCCTGAACGATCCGAATCAGGGACGAGGATCGGGAGTCAAGCAACTTCTCGCGTCGTTAGACCAGGAACCTCCCACACCCGAGAGAAAGCACCCTGCTCGCACGCCCTCACAGTCTAGGTCCCAGCGCTCACCTGCCGGTAAGCTACACAGTGCAGGGAAACAGCCTGCAACTCGTACGGCCGCCGCCATGCTGGAGCTACAGCAGCGAAGCTGTCTGGGTCTGGGATCGCCTTCCCCAGTGCCTGCCGCAACAGGCTGTGACCGAGCCTCCTCAGACGTTCGTCCTAGGCGCAAAGCGAGGTGCTGAGATTCGGGGGTCACCGTTCAGCGCACACGGAGGTCGAGAAATTGTCCACACGGAAGAAAAAGGAAATTGAATCAGGCTCAGCCACGGACAGCTTCCCATGGGTCCTCGCACTAGGACCCCAGGCGGGGGGGGGGGGGAGGAGGGGACGGGGCTAACTCTGGATCTTATAATACAAAGTAATGGCCAAATCTTTGGAAAGCTCATTCGGCGGCTGAGACAAGAAACAGTCTGGAAACAGCAGGACGAATCCAGGGAGTGAAGGACGCAAAGGTTAGGAAGTTCGTACATAACTCCAGAAAAGACCTAAAGTTTATTAAACCTTACGTTGCCTTTGATATCAGACTCATTTTGTATTCGTGGTAGAGGTTGTTCACACACACAGGGCCAGCCCTAGGCCATGAATTTTACCTCTCCTGGTCATGGTTTTACACGATCCCTGCTTGCCCAAATGAGTCACATATGATAGTCCTGGACTCTGCCTTTGAAAGGTAAGCCTCGGACAAACTGTTTCTAGGTTGCCCTGGGCACAATACGGACTTTCGTCATTAACTTCTTCAGTTATCTGCTGAGGCTTCTGCCTTTCCTGAGAGCAATGGCTGTCACGCATATATTGGCCACCTAATGTCTTGGTGACGATTTGAAACACCAAGAGATTCTGGGAGAGTCCAAATGGCGGTTGATTGCTTGTGAGAGTGCCTTGGCTGCTTCTCAGGCATTTTCGGCATGGACTGGGAAAAGGCTTCAGTTCCTTCAGTGACGGTATCCGTGAAGACCAAGAGGCATTTGAAGATTTGACAGGTGGGGAGCTCAGTGAACTACACCTTCCAAATCTGTCTTAGTGAAGAGGCCGTGCCTGTGGGTGGTTACAAAAAGAGATCTTTCTGAAGCACATGGAGCCCCTGGGAACTCAGGAAAAGACTGACAGAGCCCCTTTCCTGAAAATAGGTGATTGTGTGTTTCTCCTAACCTTGTCTGACTGGCGAATCATGGAGCTACTTTACAAGCTTCTATTAAGTACTTGGAGAACATAGTTGGGGGTTTCTGTGTCAGGAACCATTGTCCTAAAGCTGATAGCAGGGACCATTGTCCTAAGGATGTTTGCAGAGAGCCCCACACCCCAACTATGTTGAGAACTATTTGTTAACGGAATCCGCCCCAAATTCCAACTATCTTGAGAACTGTTTCTTGATGGAATCACAAAAGGAATGTTTCCACTTGCACAGAGAACACTACGGGTGCTGACTGGTGACCTTTGCTGCCCCGGCAAGGTTCCTTATTACCCTACCCCCCACCCCAAGCAAAATTCCTCATTCAAGGGCTATATAAGCCACAACCATTACCCTAATAAAGGAGACCTTGAAAGTGAATTTTGCTTGGTCTTCTTTTCTCTCGCCCATAATTCATACAGGTAGAACGTCTTCAGACCCTAAATAACTGGACCTGCTGGATGGGTCATTTCAGTGTGCGGCCATCCTTCGGGATGACAGAGGAATCCTTTCACACTTGCCTTCTCCACTGCCTTAGGGGCAGACTGACGCTTACAGGGTATCCATCAGGCTGACAGAGGCAAAAGGAGTCAACAAAAATTAGGCACCAGAGCTGTGAGCTTGGCAGTCTAGTGACCAATTTATTCCCTCCGTTTGTTCTTCTCTTCTTAATCTTCGTCTTAGTCTTCTGTTCGTCTTTTTCATCTTCGTCTTCTTCGCCGCCAAAGGAGGGAAAGGAGGACGCAAGACACAACAAAGCTCGGCGCGCGAGGTTTATTGCGTGCAGGAGAGAAGGGAAAGAGAACAGACGGCGTTTCAGCCTTTTAAAGGGTCCCCCACATGCGAGCGTCAAGCGCCACATTCTGCGCCTGCGCAGCCTTTGCGTGGACCGCTAGGGGCTCCTGGGAAATGTAGTTCCCCAGGCGAGCCACGCTCAGGGGCCTTCTGGGGAATAACACCGTTGACAAATGATTTGTCCCTTTGGTGTCCCCTGAGGCAGATATGGAAACACTGGAGAGGTTTCGAATGGGGGGCACGACAGGCAAAATCTGTGGTCAATAGTGGATGGAACTTCTCTTGGAGTCCAGTAAATCTCTTTCCTTCCAGAGAGCAGCATGACCATGTAATACCAGGTAGGTACGTATTTGCTCAGGAGAAGTTGCTTCTTTGACAATTCTATGTTCTACTTATGAAAGACTTCTATACTAATGACTTGACAGCTTAAGAGATCAAGTTTTTAGGAAGGAGTGTACATGGTGGTGTGAGATCAAGGAGTCACTGTCAGTCCCTGGAGAGACTGGAGTCATGTTGGGCTTAGAGTGTGGTCATTTGGGTAGGTATGATATGGACCATTTGTGACCATCCAATGGTCAAATGAGGACTGTTATTGACCCTGATTTTTGACCCTGTAATTGAAGGAGCCTGTCTGTCTTGGGAAGCCCCAGTGCTGGGGCTTTCTTAAGCCTATCATAAGATGGTTTCTTGGTCCCTTGATTACAAGGGTATGGATTTGGGACTCAGTTCGCTTCTCAGAGATTTGACCTGGCTGTTTTGTTCAGTGCTGCAGATCAAATTCTGCAGTACGCTGTTAGTTCCAGAAAAGCCCTAACATGTCTCTTATTTCAGAGAGGAGGTAAATCCAAATATCCTGGGGCCAAATAAAGATCCAGTAATTGACTTATGCGTCTCAAAGGTTGAGTCTTTCCCTAGAATCTTTGCATCCTTTTTTGTTTTGGTTTGGTTTTTTAAGACAGGGTTTCTCTGTGGCTTTGGAACCTGTCCTGGAACTAGCTCTTGTAGACCAGGCTGGTCTCGAACTCACAGAGATTCACCTGCCTCTGCCTCCCAAGTGTGCCACCACCGCCCGGCTCTTTGCATCCTTTTTGAGCTACAAAGTTTAAAGTGTTTACAGGCTGTTGTTTGCCCGGTGTCGTCTGAAGCAGTAGAAAATAGGCCATCCTCATACAGCATTATGGTTACAGAACTGAGTGGAATGCCCCAAGGTGCCACCCAAATCCAGAGTCTGACCAAAAGAGTGAGAACTAAGAATTCTTCAAGGAAAACAGCAACAGGTATGTTTCTGAGCTTATGCATCTATCTGGGATAGTCCACTGAAAGGTGACCAAGAACTGGGAACCCTGACTTTCAGAAAAGACAGGCATGCTGGCAAACCAGAAACCGAATTTATGCTGTCTTAGGGCCCTCCTCCCAGCTGCACTGCTCAAGTCCGCCTTAGAGGGACAGCTGATCTCCGGGTTTAGGAGCACACACACGGGCAGTCAGGTCCCACAGCTTCAGCACCACGGATCTGGAGTGCAAGCTTGGGTAGTTTCGTTTTGTTTCCAACGCGTCATCTTGAGGGCGCCGGCTGTCGAGACTTCTGGGAAATGGAGTCCCTACGAAGGTGGCGCATTGATTCGGGGGCCCATAGGCGGAAGACCGTCACGCAGGCGCATTGCCTTCCCGATCCCAGGCCCTGTGGCTTTACTCGGTACCCAGCCCGCTTGCTGAAGGTGAGGATGTGGGTCTAGGGTTTTCAGATGCCTAGTGAACGCAGCTGCGGAGAGAAGGGAACCCTAGGGACTCGGGGGGGGAGGATTCGTGGGCGTGACCTGGTGTGGCTAGCTTGCTCGTGATTCGTCCCGCCCAGTGTGCTTAGGTTCCTTAGGGCACAGACGCAGCTCCAGGTGTCCTTGTGGGTATGTCCATTGTGTGTCAGAGTCCTGTACTTTGGAGGTCCCTGTCTGCGCCCTGTCTTCCTCCAGTTCCTTCTTTCCCTAATGGGTCCTTCAGGAATGTAGGTGGTACCGACCCTGAATCTAGGGGTGTCCACTCCACTCTCACCAGCAGCAGCAGTCCTACCTAGACTTCTTGAGTGCTGAGATTGCAATGCATACCAGATACAAACTTAGACTCTGCATTGTGAGAACGTGAGATGCATTTAGCTAATTTATGCAGAGGGAGTTAGAGGACAGTAAGTCTCCTGGAAACTCAAGGGTAAGTAAAGCTGCAGTGTGTGGGAACTGGAACTCACTTCATCTAGAAACACTGTGAGCACCAGTGTTTCACCATTAAAGTGAGCTACATCCATTGGTCTGTCTCCTGGTACCTCTGCTCCCTGGTCCCAGAGGCTACTTCAGTATCTCCTGATATCTTCTTGACTCATCATCACTTGTATGTTGTCCTGATACTTTAAAATTATGTTCACTAAGAAGGATGTTGTCTTTTCATACAAGATCATTTCTGCCAAAGTTTTCTCAACTGGATACAAACTTAGACATACTTGGGAAAAGAGAATCTCAATTGAGTTGCCATCATCAGACGGGTCTGTGAGCATGTTTGTGTGAGTGTATTCTTTCTCTCTGTCTCTCTTCAAGACAGGGTTTCCTCTCTGTAGCTGGCTGTTCCTTTGCTTGGCTGTCCTGGAACTCACTATGTAGCCCAGGCTGGCCTCAAACTCTGCAAACTCACAGAGATCTGCTTGCCGCCAACTCCCAAGTGATGGGATTAAAGGTGTGTGCCACCATCCCCCAAAGTATGGGGCATTTTCTTCATTACCCATTGGTACTGGAGGACCTAACCCACTGTGGATGTTGTCAACCCTGGGAAAGTAGATCTGGGCTGTATAAGAAAGTAGCTTGACAAGCCAGTAAGCAGTGTTCTTCTGCCATCTCTGATTTGGTTTCTGCCTCCTCGTTGATGCCTAGGTTTCCCTTAGTCATTTGTAAAGCTGTTTATGCTTTAAGGTCATTAACTCTTGCTGTGTTTTGACTCCTGGGAACAGAGCTCTGCCCTGAAGATAAGGGTACAACAGACACTTCTGTGGTTTTGATATTTATGGCTTTTGCTCTAAAACTGGAAGGAGCATAGAGTGCTCTTGGCCTTCCTTTTTTTTGCTCTTTTGGTGGTGTTGGGAATGAAGGTAGCTACATCTGTCACTGATATATGGAGAGGCCTTGCCACATGGGTCAGAAGACCCCAGGACTGGTCCTTCTCATACCTCTCTCCTTCCACACTTTTTCCTCACTAGAATCCTGTTCTTCTCTCCCAGGACACCATAGGAGGGAATGGCTGCTGTGTCTCCACCTACTAGATGCCAGGTGAGGTGGACATTTCTATTTCTGAAATACTGTTATTAGTTGCCACAATGTAGGCACTTGTTTATCCTTTATGACCCTCTACCCCTAGGATAATGAAGGACTCCAAGGTAAGATGACCTTTAGCATTTTGAGCCCGCGAGCTTCCCAAAAGCCAACAGAGCAGGGCTGCCTGGAGGAGTCTGGCATCAGTGGTTCCGTCCTAACTGTGCCTCTGGCAGACAGTTGTGGGCTGAGAGTCAGTCCCTGTACACCAAGGAGTGTTGGGTTAGGCTGGAGTCCATGGTGTGCTTAAAGCACCCAGAGGCTGCCCCGGGAGAGACGAAACAGACCAGGAAGGCAAGGCTTGTAAGGGAGTGTGGTTGTGTTTGCAGCCATCGGTGACATTTGAGGATGTGGCCGTGACTTTCACAGATGAAGAGTGGAGGCATCTGCTCCCTGTGCAGAGGGCGCTCTACAAGGCTGTGATGCTGGAAAACTATGAGAACATCATCTCACTGGGTAAGGAGTCAGAACACAAGGGCAGGGGATGGCCACCTCTTTGACCCCCACCTGAGTTCAGAACCACCTGACAGACGAAAGGGCCAAAGGAGGTGGCTTTAGGTGTTTAGCTAGTGACCCCAGCCCTGGACAGCTGGACTGCCCTGTTGTTAACGTCACTGAGAATCCACGGGTCTCCTTGTTCAGCAGCTTGCTTCCACCTGACAAGGGAGTCTGCAGGACAGGGCAGAGCACGTGTCTTGTGGGTAGGGATCTGGCTCCCCAGAGGCAGCCAGCAGAAGAGTTAATGTGTCCGGGTCTCCTGGATGCCAACAGGTAATGACTCAGTTCCATTGGGTGGACAGGAGCCATCTTGGTGAGAGGAGATATCAATCACTTCATGGAAGACAGAGGAGGACAAAGAAGTGCCCCTGTGGAAAGGAAAAGGTCATCAGAGATGTGCTTGATTTTGAATGTTTGTCTTAATGACAATCTCGATACCTATAAAAGGTACTTTGTAATTAGACTAATGTGACAAGCGTGTGATGTGCGATATTGCACTCTTGGATTTTTGAGGGACCCCCCCCCACCAAGCTCCCAAATAAATCACATACACAGGTTTATTTTCAGTTATGAATGCCCGGCTTTATCTTGGCTTGTTTCTTGCCAGCTTTTCTTAAATTATCCTGACTACTTTCTGCCTCTGGGATTTATCTTTTCCTTACTTCTGTGAATCTTCCTTTCCTTCTTACTCCATGACTGCCTGGGTGGCTAGTTCCTAATGTCCTCCTCTCCTTGTTCTCTTGCTTCTCCTCTTCCTCATTTCTCCTTCTATTTATACACTCTGTCTGCCAGCCCCTTGCCTTGCTATTGACCGTTCAGCTCTTTATTAAACCATCAGGTGTTTTAGACACACAGCTTCAGAGTTAAACAAAAGTCACACGCCTGAAAATAATCTTCCCCAACAGGGAAATTAAGAGCTTTTGTTCATGTCAGCTCTTAATGAAGTAAAGCAAAGTCCTTACAGGTAATAAGGAACACCCAAAAGCTTCCAGAAAAAGAGGCTGAAGCCAAGCACACTGGTTTGTACTTGTAGTCTTGGCCAGTCTGGAAGCAGGAGCACACAGATGCAAAAGCCATTAACAGTCACATTTATGTTGCAGGTTTGCATTGAAAAGCCAACATTGGGCTGAAGATGTAGCTAAGTAGTAGAGTGTTTCCTAGCATGTGCAAGATGGACACAAACACACACATCAGCACCTTCTGGATTAGCTTAATCAGGGATATTAATTAGTTAATATCCAAACTGAAAAGATTGTTCAGTTGGAATCAAGGAAGATCCCGAGATTTTGTCAGGGGCTTTGGAAGAGAAGAAGCCACAAGAAGGGATTGGCGTGGTCACTCTGCCAAAAGAGAACCAGTACACACTGGACTGATGCTTGTAAGGGCCAGGAAGAACAAGGATCCCTACCTCCCCTATCTCCCAAGGCAGAACCTTGTCCACGGAGATGTTAGAGCTCGGTGTTTCCAAGAGTGAGATTTAATTTTGTTCATTTGACTATAGATATGAGTGGCTCTAGAAATTGATCCAAAGAATGTAATAGGATTGCCAGTTCATACGGCATACCAGGAGATAGTTCCCATTCTATCATGTGTTAATAGCAAAACATTAAAAACAGTAAAATGTGCTGCGTGGTGGTGGTACATACCTTTAATCCCAGTACTCAGGAGGTAGAGGCAGGCCAATCCCTGTAAGTACTAGGCTAGCCTGGACTACACAGTAGTTCCAGGACAGGCTCCAAAGCTACAAAGAAACCCTGTCTTAAAAAATGAAAATCAACAAGAACAAAAAGGAAAATTCCTGTAGCTAGGACTTACTATATTATTTATCCATATATTGTGCTATCATATAACCATTAAACCTTTGTAGAAAATCTGTGCTAGATAAAATTAATGTTTTATATCTACTGCATGAAATGAACTTCAGAAAAAAAAAGAACTTCAGTTTATAACTCAGTAGTGTTTCATTATCTAGCTTAGTCCTTATAACATTGCATTCCGTTTTTCTGTATTTACCTGGGGGGCATGCATGTGCAATAGCATGCATGAGAAGGGGAGCGGACAACTTGAGAGAGCTGGGTCTCTCCTTTAACATGTCAGTTCTAGAGTGTGAACCCAGCTTGGAGGCTTGATTCACCCAGTAAGACATCTCCACAGCCCCCCATTATCCAGGCTCTAACAGAATCACATGTAAGATCCTCCCAGCATCAAAATTAAGTACATGCAAGAAATACTAGGAAGAAGTGTGAAAGGTGACTCCAGATTTCCTCCAGTGAGCACAACCGACTTGTTTCCATGGAAACATACTAAGGATGATCAGAAAAATGACAGTGAGTTCCCTCCTTATGCTTTTTCAGTCAGGATGCTCCTTTTTCCTTCTCACCTCCTACGCCAAGGGCCTCTACCTGCCAGTGTCCGGATGGAAAGCTTCCCTATGCTGCCTACGAATTGAGGTGGCTTTTGTGGGCTGCTCTGGTGCCTGGCGTTTGCCCTTTGAAGAACTCCGTGCTGACCTTCCCCCAGAGGTGTCTTTGGTCTGTATTCTGTGTTTCTGAGAGTCTCCACTTAGAGGCCAGGGTTGAGTTTGGAGTGGTTCAGCATTGTCATCCCAGCAGCCTCCTGCCTTCTGCTTTCTCCCTGAGCAGGGCTTCCTGTTCATCGACCTGACGTGACTCTTCCGTTTCTTCAGTTGAAGAGAAGGGCCGAGCCACGGACACAGGGGCTTCATGGACGTGAGGAGAAAGAATGGCCAGACAGTGTCTCTCTAGGTAACCAAGTGAACAGAATGGGCAGAGTTTTGTTCGTTTCTGTTCTTGGGTGGACGAATGTTAGGGATCACCCTTGTCTCAAATTCAAGTAGTCCGCTGGCATGTCTGTTTCCTAGTGCACACCCGTTCTCTGGTTCCCCTTCCCCACATAAAGTAGGACTCACCTGCGTTCACCAACCTGTTTCTCAGAATTGTCACCTAGCCCGTGTACTCCTCTAATATTTTTATTGGTCTCCCAGGTCTCTGCTCAGCCTACCCTAATGGAGCTATTGGCCCCACCCCCAGAGCCATTCTCCTGTTCTCTGAGAAGTCTGTTTCCCCATTCCTTCCCTGCATCCTCCTTTACTCCCAAGCCAGAGGCTTTCCCAGAGTGTAAGTTCTCCGGGAAGTGATGCCCTGTGACCAAGTGTTCCATCTGTCATAGCGCCCCTCTCTTCTGTCATTGTCTCCGAGTCCAGAGAAGAAACTGCATCTGAGTTTTCTCTTTGTTGCAGACTGGGAGCCTAATCCTGAGATCCTAGATACTTCAGCAGGAACCCCGAGAGACAGCCGTAGAAGGCAAAGTCCTCTGTGCACTAAACTGGAAGCTCAGACACTACCAGGTGGGTTGGAACCAGCAAAGGAAAGTCCTGCAGCAGAGACTTGCAAGAAACGTCTTTCCTTGAACAGAAGCTTGCAGCGAAGGCCAGCCCCATCCAAGAAAGCCCTCGCTAAACACCAAGACCAGGAATGTAGTGACTGCGGGAAGACCTTCTTTGACCATTCGTCACTCCTCCGTCACCAGAGGACTCACACTGGAGAGAAGCCCTATGGCTGTCCTGAGTGTGGGAAGGCCTTCAGTCACAGAACCAGTCTCAGCAGACATCTGATGTCGCACACAGGGGAGAGCCCCTATGAGTGTAGCGCCTGCGGCAAAGCCTTCTTTGACAGGTCATCTCTCATTTTGCATCAGCGGGTGCACACGGGAGAGAAGCCTTTCAAATGCATCGAGTGTGGCAAAGCCTTCTTTGACAGGTCGTCCCTTACTCGCCACCAGAGAATCCATACTGGGGAGAATCCCTACGAATGTCAGCAGTGTGGCAAAGCCTTTAGCCAGAAGAGCATTCTCTCTAGTCATGAGCTGATCCACACTGGCAAGAAACCGTATAAATGCAGTGATTGTGGAAGAGCGTTCTATTGGATCTCATCCTGTAACAGACACCAGAAGGCACATGCCGGGGAGCCACACCATCAGTGCGACGAGTGTGGCAAAGCTTTCTTCGAGCGCTCTTCTCTCACTAAGCACCAGAGGACACACACTAGAGAGAAGCCATATGAGTGCAGTGAGTGTGGGAAGGCCTTCGGCCAGAAGTGCCGGCTCACACTACATCAGAGAGTTCACACAGGGGAGAAGAAACCCTTTGAGTGTAGTGTGTGTGGAAAAGAGTTCAGCTTCAAGTCTTCAGTTATTGTGCATCAGAGACGTTATGCCAAACAAGGGACAGACTGACCAGAGGAGAAGCATTAGCTCCACAAAGGGCCTTCCATAAGCGTGCTAGGTCTCCATGCCCTCTACAAACCCAGCATTTGCTCCTCCTGTCTACTGTGGCTGCTGTCCTGTCCCACCTCTGCTCCACAGCGTCTGAGTAATACCTGCTGTGCTACAGAACTAGTGTGGAGTGCAGAAGCTAAAACCCGAATCCAGATTCAAAATCGTGGGCAGAACTGGTTGTAGCTCAGTGCTAGAATAGTTCCTAGTATACACAAGGCCCTGCTCCTAACCCCAGCACTGGAGGAGGTAGCTGGAGAGACTGTCAGCTATAGGGCATGTGTTAGGAGGGGAGCCCACAGACATAACTCTATGAGAACATCGGCCCATTGTCACTGCACTGAACTAGATGCAGGCTGTTACAGGAGGGGAATGTCCCAATTATGGGAAAACACCATTTTCTCCAGAAGGTTCTATAGTTTTAGTCCCTGTAAAGCTTTTTGGCATACAGACATTGTTGTCTTGAGCCCTAGCATGCAGCCCTCCTGGCAGCAGTAGCAGTGCTAACACTTATTAAGAGCTTATCCGGGGTAAACACTCAGCAGAGAATTGTAGCAGGGCGAGATTGAGTGATCTCTAACGGGTGCTCTTGTTGTCTCCCAGAGGAGCACCCTGAGGTCTCAAGAGACTAAGGAATATATTCTGGGTGACACAAGGTGAAGCCAGGTGTCTGAGTTACTGTTCTATTCTGTGTAGAGACATGCTGACCAGAGCAACCTATAAAAGAATTAATTAATTAGTTAGGGACTTGCTTCCAGTTCCAGAGAGTGAGTCTGTGGCAGGGAGCATGGCAAAAGATAGGTAAGCATGGAGCTGGAGCAGTAGCTGAGAGCTTACACCTGATCCACAGGTAGTCTGCCTCGAGATGGGGAGACACAGACAGACACACTGGTCTTGGCACGGGCTTTGGAAATTTCAAAGCCCATCCTCAGTGACACACCTCCTCGAACAAAGCCACACTCTGGGCTGCAGAGATGGCTTAGTGGTTAACAGCATTGGCTGTTCTTCCAGAGGTCATGAGTTTCATTCCTAGCAACCACATGATGGCTCACAGCCTTCTGTAATGAGATCTGGTGCCCTCTTCTGATGTGCAGGCATATATGCAGGCAGAACACATTATACATAGTAAATAAATCTTTAAAAAAAAAGATTTATAAAAACAAAGCCACATCCTTTCTAAATGTCCCTAAATTTCTAAACCGTAATCCTTTCTAAACACTCCACCAAAGGGAAATCAAACATTCAAATACATCTATGAGCTTCTGGGCACGATTCTCATTCAAATCACCACATTCCAGGCAAGGACAGGATCAGCTGGCCCTCCTGCTGAGAAACAGGTCCTTTTCCTTTCTGAATTTCACAGCTGAGCTCACTGAAGTTCAGGCAGATTAGTAACACCCTAGACGGCACAAGGTGAAACCAGGTCTTTAGTATGGGTCTTCCTCCACTGTTGTCTACTACAGTGTGATCTTACATTTTGTCTTATAATTTATATACCCGAATTATCTTCTCAGCTGGATTGTAAGCACTTGGAGGTGTGATTTTAAAGGTCTCTGAATCTTACTCAGTGCCTTGCAAACAGATGCTCAGTAAATGTTTATCTAAATGAATACCAAGGTCTCTGTTTTCAAACCTCCTTCCTCAGCGAGTTTCACAGTCCCACCTGTAGCATTCCTGTGCTCCCCAGTCCCAGTTCTTCCTTCTCTATTTTTCAAGAGACCAAGCTGTGGTACAGTAACAAAGATGCCTCCAGACAAAGGCCTGTGTCTCCTCTGGAGTGTAGCAATCTGTCCATTCAGTCTGTACCACTTTGGACAAACACATCACCATGAAGAAGGAGGGGAAAGCTGAAAGATATTTCTATCGTCTAGGTGCCATTCTGATCACTTCTGGAGTCAGAATCCACCCCTGAAGGCTAGGAACACAAGCAGGCACGTTGGTATTTGCATGACACTAGAAGCCATGTTTTGCACATCACTTAGCTTGGTCTTTACACATGGCCCCTTTCAGCCCATTATTTCAGATTTAAAATAGCTCTCTATTGAATAAAATATCTCTGGATATCTAAAATCTTCCTTAATAAATTCCCCCATCACCAAACTTGAGGTCCTGGTTGTTTCAGGGTATTGGATCACACTGTGAAGCTCCAAGACTGTGCTAATAAATTAACCACACTCGACTGTGAAGGGCTGGAGGAAAACAGTGACAGCCAAAGTATAATCTTTGAGAGATGAATGGATCGGCCCACATGCTAAACTGACAGCTAACCTAATGGACTCACAAGAGACGATCCTTGAGTTTGAGCTCCGCGGGCGGCACTCAGCCTCAAAGCCAGAATTGACATCCCCCACTGCAGCATATGTGATGCTTCCTACTTTATTTCTCTTCACCGAGTGGGCCATAGCGGTTTTCCTGGTTGAAAGCAAAGTGCAGGTTGCTTCCTATAATCTCAAGCCCTTCGACCCAGAGATCGCAAGGACACGCATCCTGTCCGATCCAAATGGGAGACGAGGATCGGGGGCCCAGCGACTTCTCGCCTTCCTTGACCACGAACTTCGCACACCCGAGAAAAAGCACCCTGCTTGCACGCGCTTACACTCTGGATTCCAGCGCTCACTTGCCAATATGCAACACAGTGCAGGGAAACAGCCAGCAACTCATACAGCTGCCGCCATGCTGGAGCAGGAGCAACGACTCTGCCTGAGTCTGGGCCCGCCTTCCCCACGGCCTGCCGCAACAGGCTGTGATCGCGCCTCGTCAGACATTCGTCCTAGGCCCAAAGAGAGGTGTTGAGACTCGGGGATCACCGTTCAGCGCACACGGGGGTCGAGAAATTGTCCACACGGAACAAAAGGGAAATTGAGTCAGGCTCAGCAACGGACAGCTTCCCAGGGGTCCTCGCGCTGGGACCCCAGGCAGGAGCACGGAGAGGGCGTGGCTAACTCTGGATCTTTATTTATTTATTTATTTATTTATTTATTTATTTATTTATTTATTTATTATGAATACACTACTCTGCCTGCCTGTGTACCTGCACCTCTGAAGAGGGCACCAGATCTCATTGTAGATGGTTGTGAGCCACCATGTGGTTGCTGGGAATTGAACTCAGGACCTCTGGAAGAAGAGTCAGTCCTCTTAACCGCTGAGCCACCTCTCCAGCCCTAACTCTGGATCTTATACTACTAAGTAATGGCCAAATCTCTCAGGTCCAATTCAGGGTTGGAGAGTCTTTGGAAAGCCCATTCTGCTGATCCAGGAAAAAGTCTGGGAACGAATCCAGGGAGTGAAGGAAACAAAGTTTAGGAAGTTAGTACATAACTCCAGAAAAGACCTAAAGTTTATTAAACCTTACGTTGCCTTTGATATCAGACTCATTTTGTATTCGTGGTAGAGGTTGTTCACACACACAGGGCCAGCCCTAGGCCATGGATTTTACCTCACCTGGTCATGGCTTTACACGATCCCTGCTTGCCCAAATGAGTCACATATGATGGTCCTGGACTCTGCCTTTGAAAGGTAAGCCTCGGACAAACTGTTTCTAAGTTGCCCTGGGCACAGTGTTTTGCCACGGCAATAGAGTGGTAATGCAGGCTTTCGTCATTAACGTCTTCAGTTATCTGCTGAGGCTTCTGCCTTTCCTGAGAGCAATGGCTCTCACGCATGTATTGGCCACCTAATGTCTTGGTGACGATTTGAAACACCAAGAGATTCTGGGAGAGTCCAAATGGCGGTTGATTGCTTGTGAGAGTGCCTTGGCTGCTTCTCAGGCATTTTCGGCATGGACTGGGAAAAGGCTTCAGTTCCTTCAGTGACGGTATCCATGAAGACCAAGAGGCATTTGAAGATTTGACAGGTGGGGAGCTCAGTGAACTACACCTTCCAAATCTGTCTTAGTGAAGAGGCCGTGCCTGTGGGTGGTTACAAAAAGAGATCTTTCTGAAGTACATGGAGCCCCTGGGAACTCAGGAAAAGACTGACAGAGCCTCTTTCCTGAGAATAGTTGATTGTGTGTTTTTCCTAACCTTGTCTGACCGGCGAATCATGGAGCTATTTACAAGCTTCTATTAAGTTCTTGGAGAACATAGTTGGGGGGTTCTGTGTGCGGCCATCCTTCGGGATGACAGAGGAATCCTTTCACACTTGCCTTCTCCACTGCCTTAGGGGCAGACTGACGCTTACAGGGTATCCATCAGGCTGACAGAGGCAAAAGGAGTCAACAAAAATTAGGCACCAGAGCTGTGAGCTTGGCAGTCTAGTGACCAATTTATTCCCTCCGTTTGTTCTTCTCTTCTTAATCTTCGTCTTAGTCTTCTGTTCGTCTTTTTCATCTTCGTCTTCTTCGCCGCCAAAGGAGGGAAAGGAGGACGCAAGACACAACAAAGCTCGGCGCGCGAGGTTTATTGCGTGCAGGAGAGAAGGGAAAGAGAGAGAACAGGCGGCGTTTCAGCCTTTTAAAGGGTCCCCCACATGCGAGCGTCAAGTGCCACATTCTGCACCTGCGCAGCCTTTGCGTGGACCGCTAGGGGCTCCTGGGAAATGTAGTTCCCCAGGCGAGCCACGCTCAGGGGCCTTCTGGGGAATAACACCGTTGACAAATGATTTGTCCCTTTGGTGTCCCCTGAGGCAGATATGGAAACACTGGAGAGGTTTCGAATGGGGGGCACGACAGGCAAAATCTGTGGTCAATAGTGGATGGACCTTCTCTTGGAGTCCAGTAAATCTCTTTCCTTCCAGAGAACAGCATGACCATGTAATACAAGGAAGGTAAGTATTTGCTCAGGAGAAGTTGCTTCTTTGACAATTCTATGTTCTACTTATGAAAGACTTCTATACTATTGACTTGACAGCTTAAGAGATCAAGTTTTTAGGAAGGAGTGTACATGGTGGTGTGAGATCAAGGAGTCACTGTCAGTCCCTGGAGAGACTGGAGTCATGTTGGGCTTAGAGTGTGGTCATTTGGGTAGGTATGATATGGACCATTTGTGACCATCCAATGGTCAAATGAGGACTGTTATTGACCCTGATTTTTGACCCTGTAATTGAAGGAGCCTGTCTGTCTTGGGAAGCCCCAGTGCTGGGGCTTTCTTAAGCCTATCATAAGATGGTTTCTTGGTCCCTTGATTACAAGGGTATGGATTTGGGACTCAGTTCGCTTCTCAGAGATTTGACCTGGCTATTTTGTTCAGTGCTGCAGATCAAATTCTGCAGTACGCTGTTAGTTCCAGAAAAGCCCTAACATGTCTCTTATTTCAGAGAGGAGGTAAATCCAAATATCCTGGGGCCAAATAAAGATCCAGTAATTGACTTATGCGTCTCAAAGGTTGAGTCTTTCCCTAGAATCTTTGCACCCTTTTTGAGCTACAAAGTTTAAAGTGTTTACAGCCTGTTCTTTGCCTGGTGTCGTCTGAAGCAGAAGAAAAGAGAACATCCTCATACAGCATTATGGTTACAGAACTGAGTGGAATGCCCCAAGGTGCCACCCAAATCCAGAGTCTGACCAAAAGAGTGAGAACTAAGAATTCTTCAAGAAAAACAGCAACAGGTATGTTTCTGAGCTTATGTATCTATCTGGGATAGTCCACTGTAAGGTGACCAAGAACTGGGAACCCTGACTTTCAGAAAAGACAGGCATGCTGGCAAACCAGAAGCCGAATTTATGCTGTCTTAGGGCCCTCCTCCCAGCTGCACTGCTCAAGTCCGCCTTAGAGGGACAGCTGATCTCCGGGTTTAGGAGCACACACACGGGCAGTCAGGTCCCACAGCTTCAGCACCACGGATCTGGAGTGCAAGCTTGGGTAGTTTCGTTTTGTTTCCAACGCGTCATCTTGAGGGCGCCGGCTGTCGAGACTTCTGGGAAATGGAGTCCCTACGAAGGTGGCGCATTGATTCGGGGCCCATAGGCGGAAGACCGTCACGCAGGCGCACTGCCTTCCCGATCCCAGGCGGTGTGGCCTTCCCCGGTAACCAGGGCGCTGGCGGAAGGTGAGGACTGTGGGTCTAGGTCATCGAGACGACGAGTAGACCCAGTGTCGGAGAGAAGGGAACCCTAGGGACTCGGGGTAGGATTCGTGGGCGTGACCTGGTGTGGCTAGCTTGCTCGTGATTCGTCCCGCCCAGTGTGCTTAGGTTCCTTAGGGCACAGACGCAGCTCCAGGTGTCCTTGTGGGTATGCCCACTGTGTGTCAGAGTCCTGTACTTTGGAGGTCCCTGTCTGTGCCCTGTCTTCCTCCAGTGCCTTCTTTCCGTAATGGGTGCTTCAGGAATGCAGGTGGTACCGACCCTGAATCTAGGGGTACCAACTCCACTCTCACAGTCCCCCAGATAACGTCTTATGTTTCATCTTTCGTTCCCCATCCCCATCCTGCGCAGGAATGTCCTGGTGCGAGGGTGTTCGTGTAGGAAGTCGGATTTGAGGTGAATTAAACCCCAATGGCAGATGTCTTTAGTCAGATTTGAGATATTTTGATGAGAGTGCTCTGTCAAGGAGTGGTGGGAAATAAGGGTAAAGGAACTATGCCGATGCCAGACAAGACCCAGAGCGTCAGGGTTAGCCCCCACCAAGCAGGGTATTGTGTGGTCTTAAATGAGAGCAACATAAACGAAAATTTGGGAGAACAATTCTTGAGGTAACGTTCGGACCATCATAAAGTCGTACTTCCCACCTTAAGACCAACCACCGACAACCAGCATCTGTCTAGAAGTCTGTGTTGAGCAGCTGTCTGTTACACCACTGAAGTTGCTTGCAGTTTACCAGTGATCTTTCCCCTGGGTTTTTCTGTTGTTGTTGTTGTTGTTTGATTGATTGATTGTTTACCTTTGTTGCATTTAAGATGCGGTCTTGTTTTGTAGCTTACCCTAGTGATAAGCCTGTAGTCCTCCTGCCTCAGCCCGCCAAGTGCTGGCATTACAAGTGTATGTCGCCATACCTATATTTTCCATGAAACTTCAGTCATGCATATCAAGCTTCCCAAAATATTGGGATGTGTTACGGGATTTTCTATTTTATTCTAAAGATCTGCTTAACTTTGTGGCTAACTTCCAATGAAAGTAAATTATAATGTAGAATTTAAACCTTGCAGGCAGACATTTTCAAATTCTATCTCAGCCTTTTACTAAGCTGGAATGTCCTTCTGTACCTCTCTTCTTGATGTGGAATTAAATTATCTCTGTATGAGGGTAGAAGTAAATTATCCTTATTGAAAGTACTTAGCAAGAGTCTCGTGAGAGCAAGGGCTCAGCAATACTAGTTAGGGTGATGTTTAATAGTGCTCCATTGTGTGTCTAGCCTCTAGGCAATAAATTATTTAACCAAGTGTCCTGCTGTAGATGCTTAATAGAGTTCAAATTTTAGTTCCATCGTTTAAAGATTAAATGGGATCATTTGTGTACCTCTTAAGTTGGGAGAGCGATAACCTTGAATAAAGATGATGTGTTGCTGATGGTTATTTAAAAGCTTTGTAAGTCTTCTCTCATATTTCTAGAATAAATTCCTAGAGGATACTGGCCAGTCTGCGAGTGTCTGTGTTTGAAAGTCCTTGGGTCACAACGATCTTCCTAACGTGCATATCCAATGAGGACACAACTATGCTTAATGCACGCGCGCGCGCGCGCACACACACACACACACACCCAGCTCCTTTTGATGTAGTTTGACCTCTGCTGGTTTCTCCAGGCTGATCTTTTCCCCAGCATTGCTCATGTTCTTATCTAATATCTGTAGTAATCCTTTATGTGATAAGGATCTGCCTCTTATTTCTACGCAGACTTTTCCATGTTTATAATGTTGCTCCTCCTTCACATCAAAACCTCAGATCCCAGTTGTGCCAAGAGCACTCCAGCGTTTCCCCGGCCGTCCTTCCCTGGGCGAGGGGAACCTCCTCAAAGCCCTGCCAGCCTGCCCTGCATCTCTCTTTTAGGTGCCATCCTGTAGTAAATGTTACTTTATTTATTCTGTGTATAAAGCTGTTGCCCCTGGAGGTCAGGGAAAGGGTCTTGCGGGGTTTGTGCTTGGTGTGGTTGGTACTAAATCAGTGCTGATGAGGGAAATGCTTGAGTCACATGGAGCAGTGACATAGTGACTGCAATAAGGTGCTCAGTGAGCCACAGACGCACATTTTCCCCTCCTTCCCCAAAGCACACGCACTGTCTTTCCACCCACCAGGAGTTCCTTAATTGCTTGTGTTCGCTGTTATTGTTAAACTTTTTTTAGGGGAAACAATTGAGGTGGTGATTACTGTGTAGCTCGGGCCAGCCTTGAACTCAGTAGTAGTCTTGACTGACCTTAAGCGTGAGATTGCAAATGTGCATACCAGATACAAACTTAGACTCTGCATTGTGAGAACGTGAGATGCATTTAGCTAACTTATGCAGAGGGAGTTAGAGGACAGTAAGTCTCCTGGAAACCCAAGGATAAGTAAAGCTGCAGTGTGTGGGAACTGGAACTCACTTCATCTAGAAACACTGTGAGCACCAGTGTTTCACCACTAAAGTGAGCTACAGCCATTGGTTCTGTCTCCTGGTACCTCTGCTCCCTGGTCCCGGAGACTACTTCAGTATCTCCTGATATCTTTTTGACTCATCGCCTACATGTTGTCCTGACACTTTAAATTCACGTTCACTAAGAAGGATGTCGTCTTTTCATAGAAGATCATTTCTGCCAAAGTTTTCTGATGGAGGAAGGTCATTGGTTAAATAATAAAGAAACTGCCTAGGTCCATTGGATAGGCCAACCCTTAGGTGGGTGGAGTAAACAGAACAGAATGTTGGGAGAAAGAAGCCGAGTAAGGAGTCGCCATGATTCTCCCACTCCAGACAGAGGCAGGTTAAGATCTTTCCTGGTAAGCCAGCTCGTGGTACTACACAAAATATTAAAAATGGGTTAGATCAATATGTAAGAGCTAGCCAATAAAAGGCTAAAACTAATGGGCCAGGCAATGATTAAAAAAATACAGTTTTCGTGTAATTATTTTAGGGCATAAGCTAGCCATGTGAGCGACCGGGTGCCGGGGACGCAGCCCTGCCGCTTTTATTACAACAGTTTTCTCAACTGGATACAAACTTAGACATTACTTGTGAAAAGAGAATCTCAATTGAATTTCCACCATCAGCCTGTGAGCATGAGCATGTTTATGTGAGGCTGTATTCTCTCTCTCTCTCTCTCTCTCTCTCTATCTATCTATCTATCTCTCTCTCTCATTGAAACAGGGTTTCCTCTCTGTTGCCTTTGCTGTCCTGGAACTCACTCTGTAGACCTTGAACTCTGCAAACTCATAGAGATCTGCTTGCCCCAGACTCTCAAGTGATGGGATTAAAGGCATGTGCCATCGCCCAGAGTAAGGGGCATTTTCTTAATTGCCCATTCATACAGGAGGGCCTAGCCCACTGTGGATATTGCCATCCCTGGGACAGTATATCTGAGTTGTATAAGAAAGTAGTCGAGGAAAAGCAAAAACCCCAGGATAGCCAAAACAGTCCTGTGCAATAAAAGAACTTCTGGAGGCATCACACTCCCTGACTTCAAACTCTACTACAGAGCTACAGTACTGCAAACAGCCTGGTATTGACAGAAGAACAGACAGGAGCACCAATGGAATTGAATAGAAGACCCGGATATTAATTCACACTCCTTCGAACACCTGATTTTTAATAAAGAAGCAAAAAATATCAAATGGAAAAAAGAAAGCATATTTAACAAGTGGTGCTGACATAACTGGATATCAACATGCAGAAGAATGAAAATAGACCCATATCTATCACTATGCACAAAACTCAAGTCCAAATAGATCAAAGATCTCAACATAAAGCCAGCCACACTGAACTTTATAGAAGAGAAAGTGAGAAGTACACTTGAACGCATTGGCACAGGAGACCTCTTCCTAAATATAACCCCAGCAGCACAGACACAGAGAATTAATAAATGGTACCTCCTGAAACTGAAAAGCTTCTGTAAATTACAGGACATGGTCAACAAGACAAAATGGCAGCCTATAGAATGGGAAAAGATCTTCACTAACCCCACATCAGACGGAGGTCTGATCTCCAAAATATACAAAGAATTCAAATTGGACACCAAAAGAACACATAATGCAATAAAAAAAAATGGAATACAGACCTAAACAGAGAACTCTCAACAGAGGAATCTAAAATGGCTGAAAGACACTTAAGGAAATTCTCAACATCCTTAGTCATCAGAGAAATACAAATCAAAACAACTCTGAGATTCCATCTTAAACCTGTAAGAATAGCCAAGATCAAAAACACTGATGACAACTTATGCTGGAGAGGTTGTGGGGAAAAGGGAACACTCCTGCATTGCTGGTCGGAATGCAAGCTGGTACAGCCCATTTGGATGTCAGTGTCGTGATTTCTCAGAATATTAGGAAACAACCTTCCTCAAGACCCAGCTATACCACTTTTGGATATATATCCAAAGGATGATCAATTGTGCCACAAGGACATGTGCTCAGCTATGTTCATAGCAGCTTTGTTTGTCATTGCCAGAACCTGGAAACAACCTAAATGCCCCTCGACCGAAGAATGGGTGAGGAAAATGTGGTACATTTACACAATGGAGTACTACACAGCAGAAAAAAATAATGATATCTTGAATTTTGCAGAAAAATGGATGGAGCTGGAAAGGTAACCCAGACACAGAAAGACAATTATCACATGTACTCACTCATAGGTGGTTTTTAAACATAAAGCAAAGACAGCCAGCCTACAAACCACAATCCCAAGAACTTAGACAACAATGAGGAAACTAAGAGAGACTTACATAGATCTAATCTACATGGGAGGTAGAAAGTAGAAAAAGACAAGATCTCCTGAATAAATTGGGAGCATGGGGACCTTGAGGGAGGATTGTAGGGGGGGAGGGGAGAAGCAGGGAGGGGAGCAGAGAAAAATGTAGAGCTCAATAAATATCAATAATAAAAAAAAGTAGCTGAGCAAGCCAGTGATCAATACTCTTCTGCAGTCTCTGATTTGGTGTCTGCCTCCTGGCTCCTGCCTAGGTTTCCCTTAGTCCATTTGTAAAGTTGCTTATGGTTTAAGCTCATTAACTCTTACTGTGTTCTGACTCCTGGGAACAGAGCTCTGCCCTGAAGATAACGGCACAACAGACACTGCTGTGGTTTCGATATTCATGGTTTTTGCTCTAACTCTGAAAGGAACATGGAGTGTTCTTTTGATGGTGTTGGGAATGAAGGTGGCTATGTCTCTCACTGATACATGGAGAGGCCTTGCCACATGGGTCAGAAGACCCCAGGACTGGTCCTTCTCATACCTCTCTCCTTCCACACTTTTTCCTCACTAGAATCCGGTTCTTCTCTCCCAGGACACCATAGGAGGGAATGGCTGCTGTGTCTCCACCTACTAGATGCCAGGTGAGGTGGACATTTCTATTTCTGAAATACTGTTATTAGTTGCCAAAATGTAGGCACTTGTTTCTTTATCCTAGGTCTTCCTTTACGACCCTCCACCTCTAAACCAATGAAGGGCTCCAAGGTAAGATGACCTTTAGCACTTTGAGCCCGCGAGCTTCCCAAAAGCCAACAGAGCGGGGCTGCCTGGAGGAGTTCGGCATCAGTGGTTCCATCCTAACTGTGCCTCTGGCAGACAGTTTTGGGCTGAGAGTCAGTCCCTGTACACCAAGGAGTGTTGGGTTAGGCCAGAGTTCATGGTGTGCTATAAAGCACCCAGAGGCTGCCCCGGGAGAGACGAAAAAGACCAGGAAGGCAAGGCTTGTAAGGGAGTGTGGTTGTGTTTGCAGCCATCGGTGACATTTGAGGATGTGGCCGTGACTTTCACAGATGAAGAGTGGAGGCATCTGCTCCCTGTGCAGAGGGCGCTCTACAAGGCTGTGATGCTGGAAAACTATGAGAACATCATCTCACTGGGTAAGGAGTCAGAACACAAGGGCAGGGGATGGCCACCTCTTTGACCCCCACCTGAGTTCAGAACCACCTGACAGACGAAAGGGCCAAAGGAGGTGGCTTTAGGTGTTTAGCTAGTGACCCCAGCCCTGGACAGCTGGACTGCCCTGTTGTTAATGGCACTGGGAAACCACGGGTCTCCTTGTTCAGCAGCTTGCTTCCACCTGACAAGGGAGTCTGCAGGACAGGGCAGAGCATGTGTGTTGTGGGTAGGGATCTGGCTCCCCAGAGGCAGCCAGCAGAAGAGTTAATGTGTCCGGGTCTCCTGCCATGCCAACAGGTAGACAGGAGCCATCTTGGTGAGAGGAGATATCAATCACTTCATGGAAGACAGAGGAGGACAAAGAAGTGCCCCTGTGGAAAGGAAAAGGTCATTAGAGATATGCTTGATTTTGAATGTTTGTCTTAATGACAATCTCAGATACCTATAAAAGGCACTTTGTAATTAGACTAATGTGACAAGCGTGTGATGTGCGATATTGCACTTTTGGATTTTTGAGGGACCCACCTCCCAGCTCCCAAATAAATCACACACAGAGGCTTATTCTTAGTTATGAATGCCTGGCCTTAGCTTGGCTTGTTTATTGCCAGCTTTCCTTAAATTATCCTGACTACTTTCTGCCTCTGGGATTTATCTTTTCCTTACTTCTGTGCATCTTCCTTTCCTTCTTACTCCATGACTGCCTGGGTGACTAGCTCCTGATGTCCTCCTCTCCTGTCCTCTTCTCCTCTTCCTCATTTCTCCTTCTATTTATACACTCTGTCTGCCAACACCTTGCCTTGCTATTGACCGTTCAGCTCTTTATTAAACCATCAGGTGTTTTAGACACACAGCTTCAGAGTTAAACAAAAGTCACACGCCTGAAAATAATCTTCCCCAACAGGGAAATTAAGAGCTTTTGTTCATGTCAGCTCTTAATGAAGTAAAGCAAAGTCCTTACAGGTAATAAGGAACACCCAAAAGCTTCCAGAAAAAGAGGCTGAAGCCAAGCACACTGGTTTGTACTTGTAGTCTTGGCCAGTCTGGAAGCAGGAGCACACAGATGCAAAAGCCATTAACAGTCACATTTATGTTGCAGGTTTGCATTGAAAAGCCAACATTGGGCTGAAGATGTAGCTAAGTAGTAGAGTGTTTCCTAGCATGTGCAAGATGGACACAAACACACACATCAGCACCTTCTGGATTAGCTTAATCAGGGATATTAATTAGTTAATATCCAAACTGAAAAGATTGTTCAGTTGGAATCAAGGAAGATCCCAAGATTTTGTCAGGGGCTTTGGAAGAGAAGAAGCCACAAGAAGGGATTGGCGTGGTCACTCTGCCAAAAGAGAACCAGTACACACTGGACTGATGCTTGTAAGGGCCAGGAAGAACAAGGATCCCTACCTCCCCTACCTCCCAAGGCAGAACCTTGTCTACGGAGATGTTAGAGCTCGGTGTTTCCAAGAGTGAGATCTAATTTTGTTCATTTGGCTATAGATATGAGTGGCTCTAGAAATTGATCCAAAGAATGTAATAGGATTGCCAGTTCATACAGCATACCAGGAGATAGTTCCCATACTATCGTGTGTTAATAGCAAAACATTAAAAATAGTAAAATGTGCTGGATGGTGGTGCCACATACCTTTAATCCCAGCACTCGAACGGAGGAGACAGGTGGATCTCTGTGAGTTCTAGGCCAGCCTGGACTACAGAGAGAGTTCCAGGGCAGGCTCCAAAACTACAAAGAAACCTTGTCTTTAAATAAAATAAATAAATAAAGGACAATGTCTGTTGGTAGGAATTTACTAAATTATTTATCCATATAATGTGCTAGACTGTAGCTATTAAAACATTGTAGAGCCAGGCGGTGGTGGCGCACGCCTTCAATCCCAGCACTCAGGAGGCAGAGGCAAGCAGATCTCTGTGAGTTCGAGGCCAGCCTGGTCTACAAGAGCTAGTTCCAGGACAGGAACCAAAAAGCTTCAGAGAAATACTGTCTCGAAAATTCAAAAAAAAGAAAAAAAATTGTAGAAAATCTGTGCTAAATAAAATTAATGGTCTAAATTTACTGCATCAAATGAACTTCAGTTTGCAACTCAGTAGCATTCCATATCCAGCTTAGTTCTTACAACATTGCATTTCATTTTTTTTCTGTATTTACCTGGGGTCATGCATGTGCAACAGCATGCATGTGGAGGGGAGGGGACAACTTGAGGGAGCTGGGTCTCTCCTTTAACATGTCAGTTCTAGAGTGTGAACCCAGCTTGGAGGCTTGATTCACCCAGTAAGACATCTCCACAGCCCCCCCCCCAATATTCCAGTCTCTAACAGAATCACATGTAAGATCCTCCCAGCATCAAAATTAAGAACACGCAAGAAATACTAGCAAGAGGCATGAAAGGTGACTCCAGATTTTCTCCAGTGAGCACAACTGACTTGTTTCCATGGAAACATTATACTAAGGATGATCAGAAAAATGACAGTGAGTTCCCTCCTTATGCTTTTTCAGTCAGGATGTTCCTTTTTCCTTCTCACCTCCTACGCCAAGGGCCTCTACCTGCCAGTGTCCGGATGGAAAGCTTCCCTATGCTGCCTACGAATTGAGGTGGCTTTTGTGGGCTGCTCTGGTGCCTGGCGTTTGCCCTTTGAAGAACCCCGTGCTGACTATCCCCCAGAGGTGTCTTTGGTCTGTATTCTGTGTTTCTGAGAGTCTCCACTTAGAGGCCAGGGTTGAGTTTGGAGTGGTTCAGCATTGTCATCCCAGCAGCCTCCTGCCTTCTGCTTTCTCCCTGAGCAGGGCTTCCTGTTCATCGACCTGACGTGACTCTTCCGTTTCTTCAGTTGAAGAGAAGGGCCGAGCCACGGACACAGGGGCTTCATGGACGTGAGGAGAAAGAATGGCCAGACAGTGTCTCTCTAGGTAACCAAGTGAACAGAATGGGCAGAGCTTTATTTGTTTCTGTGCTTGGGTGGACAAATGTTAGGGATCACCCTTGTCTCAAATTCAAGTTGCCCGCTGGCATGTCTGTTTCCTAGTGCACACCCGTTCTCTGGTTCCCCTTCCCCACATAAAGTAGGACTCACCTGCGTTCACCAACCTGTTTCTCAGAATTGTCGCCTAGCCCGTGCACACCTCTAATATTTTTATTGGTCTCCCAGGTCTCTGCTCAGCCTACCCTAATGGAGCTATTGGCCCCACCCCCAGAGCCATTCTCCTGTTCTCTGAGAAGTCTGTTTCCCCATTCCTTCCCTGCATCCTCCTTTACTCCCAAGCCAGAGGCTTTCCCAGAGTGTAAGTTCTCCGGGAAGTGATGCCCTGTGACCAAGTGTTCCATCTGTCATAGCGCCCCTCTCTTCTGTCATTGTCTCCGAGTCCAGAGAAGAAACTGCATCTGAGTTTTCTCTTTGTTGCAGACTGGGAGCCTAATCCTGAGATCCTAGATACTTCAGCGGGAACCCCGAGAGACAGCCGTAGAAGGCAAAGTCCTCTGTGCACTAAACTGAAAGCTCAGATACTAGCAGGTGGGTTGGAACCAGCAAAGGAAAGTCCTGCAGCAGAGACTTGCAAGAAACGTCTTTCCTTGAACAGAAGCTTGCAGCGAAGGCCAGCCCCATCCAAGAAAGCCCTCGCTAAACACCAAGACCAGGAATGTAGTGACTGCGGGAAGACCTTCTTTGACCATTCGTCACTCCTCCGTCACCAGAGGACTCACACTGGAGAGAAGCCCTATGGCTGTCCTGAGTGTGCGAAGGCCTTCAGTCACAGGACCAGTCTCAGCAGACATCTGATGTCGCACACAGGGGAGAGCCCCTATGAGTGCAGCACCTGTGGCAAAGCCTTCTTTGACAGGTCGTCCCTCACTGTGCATCAGCGGGTGCACACGGGAGAGAAACCTTTCAAATGCAGCGAGTGTGGCAAAGCCTTCTTTGACAGGTCGTCCCTTACTCGCCACCAGAGAATCCATACTGGGGAGAATCCCTACGAATGTCGGCAGTGTGGCAAAGCCTTTAGCCAGAAGAGCATTCTCACTCGGCACCAGCTGATCCACACTGGCAGGAAACCGTATAAATGCAGTGAGTGTGGAAGAGCGTTCTACGGGGTTTCCTCCCTTAACAGACACCAGAAGGCACATGCCGGGGAGCCACACCATCAGTGCGACGAGTGTGGCAAAGCTTTCTTCGAGCGCTCTTCTCTCACAAAGCACCAGAGGACACACACTGGAGAGAAGCCATATGAGTGCAGCGAGTGTGGGAAGGCCTTCGGCCAGAAGTGCCGGCTCACACTACATCAGAGAGTTCACACAGGAGAGAAACCCTTTGAGTGTAGTGTGTGTGGAAAAGAGTTCAGCTTTAAGTCCTCAGTTATTCAGCATCAGAGACGTTATGCCAAACAAGGGACAGACTGACCAGAGGAGAAGCATTAGCTACACAAAGGGCCCTCCATAAGCGTGCTAGGTCTCCATGCCCTCTACAAACCCAGCATTTGCTCCTCCTGTCTACTGTGGCTGCTGTCCTGTCCCACCTCTGCTCCACAGCGTCTGAGTAATACCTGCTGTGCTACAGAACTAGTGTGGAGTGCAGAAGCTAAAACCCGAATCCAGATTCAAAATCGTGGGCAGAAGTTGGCTGTTGCTCAGTGCTAGAATAGTTCCTAGTATACACAAGGCCCTGCTCCTCGACCCCAGCACTGGAGGAGGTAGCTGGAGAGACTGTCAGCTATAGGGCATGTGTTAGGAGGGGAGCCCACAGACATAACTCTATGAGAACATCGGCCCATTGTCACTGCACTGAACCAGATGCAGGCTGTTACAGGAGGGGAATGTCCCAATTATGGGAAAACACCATTTTCTTCAGAAGGTTCTATAGTTTTAGTCCCTGTGAAGCTTTTTGGCATACAGACATAGTTGAGCCCTAGCATGCAGCCCTCCTGGCAGCAGTAGCAGTGCTAACACTTACTAAGAGCTTATCCGGGGTAAACACTCAGCAGAGAATTGTAGCAGGGCGAGATTGAGTGATCTCTAACGGGTGCTCTTGTTGTCTCCCAGAGGAGCACCCTGAGGTCTCAAGAGACTAAGGAATATATTCTGGGTGACACAAGGTGAAGCCAGGTGTCTGAGTTACTGTTCTATTCTGTGTAGGGTCATGCTGACCAGAGCAACCTATAAAAGAATTAATTAATTAGTTAGGGACTTGCTTCCAGTTCCAGAGAGTGAGTCTGTGGCAGGGAGCATGGCAAAAGATAGGTAAGCATGGAGCTGGAGCAGTAGCTGAGAGCTTACACCTGATCCACAGGTAGTCTGCCTCGAGATGGGGAGACACAGACAGACACACTGGTCTTGGCACGGGCTTTGGAAATTTCAAAGCCCATCCTCAGTGACACACCTCCTCGAACAAAGACACACTCTGGGCTGCAGAGATGGCTTAGTGGTTAACATCATTGGCTGTTCTTCCAGAGGTCATGAGTTTCATTCCTAGCAACCACATGGTGGCGCACAACCATCTGTAATGAGATCTGGTGCCCTCTTGTGTGCAGGCACACATGCAGGCAGAACACGGTATACGTAATAAATAAATAAATCCTAAAAAAAAAAAAGATTTATAAAAACAAAGCCACACTCCCTAATCCGTTCTAAACACTCCACCAAGTGGAAACCAAACATTCAAATACATCTGTGAGCTTCTGGGCACGATTCTCATTCAAATCACCACATTTCATGCAAGGACACGATCAGCTGGCCCTCGTGCTGAGAAACAGGTTCTTTTCCTTTCTGAATTTCACAGCTGAGCACACTGAAGTTCAGGCAGATTAGTAACACCCTAGACAGCACAAGGTGAAACCAGGTCTTTAGTATGGGTCTGCCTTCAGTGTGTCTACTACAGTGTGTTCTTAAATTTTGTCTAAATTTATATACCTGAATTATCTTCTCAGCTGGATTGTAAGCACTTGGAGGTGTGATTTTAAAGGTCTCTGAATCTTACTCAGTGCCTTGCAAACACAGATGCTCAATAAATATTTATGTAAATGAATACCAAGGTCTCTGTTTTCAAACCTTTCTCAGCGAGCCCGCCTGTAGCAATCCTGTGCTCCCCAGTCCCAGCTCTTCCTTCTCTATTGCTCAGGAGACCAAGCTGTGGTACAGTAACAAAGATGCCTCCAGACTAAGGCCTGTGTCTCCTCTGGAGTGTAGCAATCTGTCCATTCAGTCTGTACCACTTGGAACCCACATATCACCATGAAGAAGGAGGGGAAAGCTGAAAGATATTTCTATCATCTAGGTGCCATTCTGATCACTTCTAGAGTCAGAATCCACCCCTGAAGGCTAGGAACACAAGCAGGCACGTTGGTATTTGCATGACACTAGAAGCCATGTTTTGCACATCACTTAGCTAGTTCTTTCCACATGGCCCCTTTCAGCCCATTATTTCAGATGTAAAATAGCTGTCTTTTGAATAAAATATCTCTGGATATCTAAAATCTTCCTTAATACACTCCCCATCGCCAAACTTAAGGTCCTGGTTGTTTCAGGATATTTGATCATACTGTGAAGCTCCAAGACTGTGTTAATAAAATTAACCTTGGTTCTGGGGCGGAGCCAGTGACTTGTTGACATGAATTAGCCATGACCTGGTAAGTTGGATAGAGAGACACAGGAAAAAGTAGGGAGGGACTTAGAGATTCGCAGTCCTTTTTGGTTTTGAATAATGAGGAAATAAGTGATCCTGCTGGGTCTCTTACAAAAAAATAAAAAAGGTCAGTTGGTTGCATTCTGATCTAGTAGGTTTAGGTTTTCACCCCAATATCTGACTCCCAAGTCTTTGTTTAACTGAGTCTTTATTAATAGAGTAATTTACATAGAGCAACACCCAAGTACCCAAATGCATCCATTTCCTAGGTGAAACCTTGAGTTTAATGTATTACAGGTCATGTATTAGGCAGCCTGAACTTTGTGAGTCTGTATTCCCTTTGGCAAGGGAAGGCCTGGCAGAGGGCTTGTGTGTTCTAGTTGGCCAACGTGAGTTTCTCTGGGAACTGAGAGGAAACTGAATCGCCAAACAGTCCTCTCCCCTGCTCCTTAACAAATTCATTTTGGTCTTAGAGCAGAAAAGTGTCAGGGAATACTTTTTATGTGTGTAATTTATATAATGTAAAAGCAACTGGAAGAAAAGCACCACAGGAACTGTGTGCAGATAATACCTAATGTTTCATAATGTCAAGTAAAAACCCAAGAGGACTGTTGGCTCGTGTCTCTTGGCTATCTCTGACAGTTCTGAGTCTTATTCAAAATACACTGAGTGTTGACTATTGGATTTGTTTAACACACTGCCATTATCAGTGAGATGAGATTGGGAAAAATCCAGAATCTTAATGGACTTTTGGGAAAAGTGACTGAAAACAGTGGGGAGGTCACATCACAGTTTCTCCACACTGCCAGCAGCAATGGCAGCCTCGGGTGCTTGTAAGACTCTGCCACCAGCCCAGGCTATCAGTGGGTTTGCCACCTATGACCACCAGCTATGCAGACCTCAGGTTTTCCTTTTGTCTTATAGCTTACAGCCACTTACCACTAGTACCCAAAGATAACTTTTACATATGTCTTCCCACTATGTGGCCACACCAAAATTAATATATTTTTCCTTAATGTCATTATTGTTTCTGTTTATTTTGGGGAGTAAGTGGCCAGACCTAGTTTATTGATATTTTTCCCAAAGCCCAGTTCTGGACTAACCGGCAACATTCTTCCACTTCTGTCTCATTGGTTTGCCATGTTTATTTGCATGATCCCTGAAACTTGTTTGTGATTCAGCCAGCATGAAGAAGGACACAGGAAACCCCTAAGAATCACTTTTGTTCTCAGCCCACTGACAGGAAGAGAAATGATCAGCAAAAGGAGTTTTACTCTAAGATGCGTTAGACCTACTAAGATTTGGACATTATATTGAAGAAAGGATATTTGACACCGTGGTTTGTTCCCACATACATGAGTAGATCAAATTTTCTCTTCTGTAAATATGAGCTGGTTATCAAATTGCCTAGTTTCCTGTGGGAAGAAAAGTGAGAATACGCTAGCTGAAGATTCCCCTGTGTACAGAATCCCAGAGCCCGTGGAGGTACCTTGTTCTAGTTCAGGTGAGACAGGAGCAGACTGCCACGCATATAAAGCCTAATTAGTCCTTTATTAGCCAGTGACCAAGAGCATGCTCTTTTCCCCAAAGAACTCTTGGCACTGAAGCTCAGGCATACAATGTTTATTAGGCAAAAACCACAATGATACCATTGTCAGGTATAGGTCAGGGGACCTGGTGACACTTGTTTTGGTAGAACACATCAGTTGTTTTGCTCATACATCCGGGTCATGGTCTGGAGCAAGGAAAAGTCTGGAATGTGGTGATGTTGTGTTCTAGGGTTGCTCAGACATTCACCATGACAATAAATATACTTTAATAAGAAGGGGCTTTTTATTTAAGACACTGGTGTCCATATGTGGCCAGTACTGTACCTTAAAATACTCCCAAGATGCAGAATCTAGCTAGAGCAGCCTAGGGCTTATAAAAGCAAACCCCACTATATTACATGTAGTTTGTCTACATATAGGAAGAGTCTAATCTTAACATAAATGCCTTGCAGTTGTCCTAGATATATTTCTTAATTGAGTAAGCAAGTTTGATTACAGAAACAGAAATAGTTACTTTTATGACTTACTCTCTTGCTAGAGTAGCAAATTTTACAAGATCAGTTGACTTGAGAAAAGTTTTCAATGTCTGGGGAGAAGGGGAAGTGGGCTGTATGGGTACCACTATAAAAGTTAGAGAGGAATTTTTTCTTTTTTCTCTTTTGTTTTGTTTGTATTATTTGTTGTTTGGGTTTTTTTTGTTGTTGTTTTTGCTTTTTGGTCTCTCAAGCATAGTTAAATCTAAACCTTAAATGTAATGTTAACGAGCACATTGACAAAGCAGAAGAGACAATTCAAGGAGTAAGGGCTGAAAAGTAGGAGCCAAGAAAGTGTTATCTTGGCCACTCCAAGTGGTTATTAGTAGTACCAGTCCAGTACCACTTGTTGGAACCTAGTCTTTTCTGAGTTGAGGTCATTTGTGGGGTTGAAAATCTGCATTCCTTATTCAGAGTGGCCTGGCACAGAATCTTTAATGACTTCATGTAAACTGAGGTAAATCTCTGCCCCAGTTACTCCAGACCCGTCCCTGAGATGACCTAAATAAACCCTCTCTAGCTCCACTTGCTTTGATTTCATTTTAACAGTCATTCATTTGGGGGGTGGAGAAGTAGTCCACCCCGAATTTATCACTGCTTTGGTGCCTCTCATCTCTTTTGTACATAAGCCTCCATATACAAGCCCTGCAATCCTCAAGTAAGATGGTCTTTGCTGGCCATACATAGCTTCCACGTTCCTTGGTTTGCCAGCTTTCCAAATAAATCTGCCCCCCCCCAATACACACACACACACACACACACACATGCTTAACTGTTGATCCCTCTCTCCGCTCCCGAGCTGCTCGTTACTAACGTAACAAACTTTACTGATTTATTTCCACGTTAAAGAATCTAAGCATCCCTGAGATCTACCCAGCGTCATGATTTTCCATCTCTACAAGAGATGTCTGTGTTCCCCTGCTGTACTTATAGATTTGTTGGTTAGCTTTAGGACTAGTCACAGTTCCATGTCTTATGTTTGGTTTGTAATTGTGTCCTTTTCTTTTTGAGATTGCTTCTTTATAGTCTTTCTCTTGATTCTGTTACCAGGTTTGTCAACTTAACCAGGCCTTTAAAATTAATTTTCAGAGTTTTTAGAAAATAAGGTTTATCAATATTTACTTTACATACAATAAAATTCATCCACTTGTTCAATGAGGTTGAAAAGTCAATGCCTCTTTCATCTGCCACTGTGATTGTGTGGTAGTTGTTCCTGTGTCTCCTTCCTCATTCTCTGCTCGTCCTGTTCCTGTGCCCCCTCTCTCCTTCCTCCCTCTCCTTTCCTTCATTTCTTCTTTTATTACCCACTGAGCTGTCTTATCTGTTCCCAAATTTCCTTTTTAAAGTGGAATACTATTCCTTTGGGTCTATGTACTGCTTTGTCATTACCCATTAATCACTAGACATTTTAAGTTGCTTCCATCTTTAATATTTTAGTAATAGAATATGGAGATAGGAATACCTCTGAGATCTTGTTTCTTTTCTTTTAGACATACTTATTGCTATAACAATACCTAAGATAAACAAGGAAAAAGGTCTCACTCACAGTTTTAGATATTACAAACAACTCGGTTGTCCCATTCTGAGGGAGCACAGTTTTGGGGAGCACATGTTGGAGGAAGTCGATTTTTCCTTCAGGGCAAAGAATGAAAGAAGGGAAGAGTCTGGGATCCCTGTCGCCCTTTCGAGGATGTACCCCCATTAGCCAGAAGATTTCCCACTAGACAACATTTCTTCAAGGTTCTACCACCTCCAGAAAGTCAAAGACTAGGATCCAGTCCTTTCTCACAGCAGTTTGGGGCAGATGCTTAACCAAACCATAGCAATACCAGAAAGTGGGATTGCTAGATCATTTGGTAATTCTATTTCTAATTTCTGTGCAGCCTCCATGGTGTTTTTTATTCCTTTACATTTGACTGTATCTGCATAACCACACCCCTGACTCAACCCTGAACTCGAATGTCAGTGTAAGCATGCTCTCCATTACCCAGCATTAACGTATCCATGGTTATCCCAAAATACCATCTGCACTTCCCCCAGCCTGTTTCCAATCAGCAATGACATATATTGCATTTTGATGTGGGAGTGTCATATATCCATCTGTTGCTTTCATTGGTTAATTAATAAAGAAACTGCTTGGCCTGATAGGTTAGAACATAGGTGGGTGGAGTAAACAGAACAGAATGCTGGGAGGAAGAGGAAGTGAGGCAGATGCCATGCCTCTCCTCTCCAGAGCAGATGCGATGAAGCCCCAACCCAAGATGGACATAGGCTAGAATCTCCCTGGTAAGTCACCACTTCGTGGTGCTACACACATTAATAGAAAGGTTAATCAAGATGTGAGAGTTAGCCAGTAAGAGGCTAGAGCTAATGGGCCAAGCAGTGTTTCAATGAATACAATTTGTGTGTTGTTATTTCAGGGCATAAGCTAACCAGGCGGCCGGCAGCCGGGTGGCAGGAACTCAGCCTGCAGCTCCTTCTATAGCATTTACTTGCTTTGCCTCTGTAGTCTCTTTCAGCCTAAAATGGTGTTTACACTTGCTTTAATTAGAGTCTCAAATGTACCTCCCAAAAGTTCATTAAAGACTGGATCTTTAATGTAATGTTCAGAGGTCAGACTTTGGGGAAGTGACTGGCTTGTGAGGACGCTACTGGATGCGTCAATGGATACAACATTCTTGGTGGGTACACTATTAAATGGATTGTCAGGAGGGGTAGAGATCGGGAGGCAGTGCCTGACAGGAACGGGTCACTGTGGACACGACTTTGAAAGGTAACTGACTGGTTTTCATGTGAAAGAGAAGTGCACATCTGTAACCCTAGGGTTCATACTTGGAAATGAGGATGGGAGAACACACCAGAAGCTCAAGAGGCAGCCATGGAACAACAGAAGCAAGAGAAGCCATGCTTCAACATAGTAGAAAGAGAAATTGTCCCTTGATGTCCTCACGCATACCATGGCATGTGCACACCAACACACACACAAGCACACGCTTAATTTTTTTTACATTGACATTAAACATTTTTTAAGATTTCTTCTTACTTTAGGTGTATAGCTATTTGACCTGCATGCACATCTGTGCACCACATGTACAGTGCCATGGAGGCCAGGAGAGGGTCAGTTCCTTTAGAGCTTTAGTCACAGGTAGGCATTAGCTGCTGCAGTCATTCGCTGCACAGAGGTGCTGGGAATCAAACCCTGGTCGTCTGGAAGGGCACCCAGTGCCCTTCACTCTTGAGCCATCTCTCCAACCCTGCATTTGCACTTTTAAAATATCTTCATTAAAATCTAATTACGTCACTCCTCCTCCCCTCTTCCCATGTCCCTTCCCCCCATCTCCTCCCATGCCCCCCAAGAGGACTAGAGAGATGGGAGGGGGGCTAGAGAGATGGTCAGTGGTTAAGAGAACATGCTGCTTTTGCAAGGGAAACTTGTTTGGCACCCAGCAGTCACTTGGGTGGTTCACAACCACCTATAACTCCAGATCCAGGGGATGTGACATCCTCTTCTGGCTCTGCACTGAACTCATGGCAAACCCACACACAGATGTACACATTAAAAATAAGAATAAAAACTGTTTAAGTGGGGTGTCTGAAACATTGGCAGGGGCTGATGGGGATAGAGCCTGGGGCCTCTGAAAGGTTAAGCATGCACTCTGCCATAGAGCTACACCCATAGTGCCTCTGAGTTTTTATCTGTTTAAAAGTTCCATTTTAATCCATCTGTGGGTGTTTGGTAGACATACCCATGACGTGTTCTCAAATACAGCTGCCCTCATCTACCAGGATGTGTTCCAAGATGTTCTCGTGAGCACAAAGCCTCGTGTAGTACCCTATCTTAGGCACAATATTATTATAACTTTTCTTTAGCATATGTGAATCCTTGATCTTGTGCCCTGGAGACATTATTTTTTCTTTCTTTTTTAAATTAAGAATATTTCAGTGCAATCTTTTCTCATTTTACATACCTATCCCCATTTCCACTCCCTCCCTTCCTTCCACCCTACCCTCTCACCCCACTACCCCATCCACCCCTCAGAAAGGATAAGGCTTCTCATGGGGCAACAACAAGTCTGACACTTCATTTGCAGGCAAGACCAAGGCCCCTCCCCATATTTAGACTGAGTAAGGTGTCCCTCCAAAGAGAGTGTGCTTCGAGACACCAGTTCAAGCACTAGGAGTAAATCCTGGTACCACTGCCAGTGGCCCCACAGACTGTCCAAGCCTCACAACTGACCCCCACATTCAGTGGGCCTAGTTTGGTTCTATGCAGGTTCCTCCTATCAGTACAGAGTCAGTGAGCTCTCGCTAGCTCCGGTCAGCTGTTTCTGTACCCATCACTATCATGGTCTTGACCCCATTGCTCATATTATCGTTCCTTCCTCTCTTGGACTGGTCTCTGGTAGCTCGGCCCAGTGCTTGGCTGTAGATCTCCGTATCTGCTTCCATCAGTTGCTGGATGAAGGGTCTATGATGACAATTAAGGTAGTCATCAATCTGATTACAGGGAAAGGCCAGTTTAGGCGTCCTCTTCACTGTTGCTTAGAGCCTTAGCTGGGGATTCCTGGAAATATCCCTAGTGCCAAGTCCAGGGATTTTTATATAAAAAGGCCATAGTTTAGATATTATTAATAGTTTACATATTTAATGCTTGTCTGAAAGGATTTATGGAATATCTAATAAGAATTGTTTTAAAAATACTGCATTTTAAAAAATACATTATAAAATGTATAATGATGCTTTTAAGTGAAAAAGATATTTCAGTGCATAGAAAGGGAATAAGAAAGAAATTGAGGGACTGACCATGGCCACAGTCCACACTCACACTCGGAATATCATAAAGAATTCTTTTACTTTGTAAAATAAACACTACACAAAATCCTGGTCCCGTTCTTTCCAGATGTGTGACTTCAAATATGTTGCCTTGGTTTTCTAATCCATGAAATGGATAAGGCTTTGTTGGGCAATTTTGCTGGCTCCAGAAGCACACAGAGCTCAGCAAACTCACATCTGTCTCCATAGTTACCATCTCTTTCCTTTTGTGAAACTTAGCTGGGTCAAAAAGAGTTTTTGGTTTCCTTTTTGCTTGTTTCTGGAGAAGAAGAAACATTTTGAAGGCCGTGTGGCTCTTTGAAAACTCCTCTTCCAGTCGGCTTGCTCTGACTTGCTTTGACTTTCTATGCATCGTTCATACATGGGTATGGTGGCTTTGTCGTAAAAGGAACAAGTTTTCCATTTTATTTCCCCAGTGTGATGCTTCCTGCAAAGATCACAGTCCAATGTCAACTTATGTTGCAATGTAGAGTTGTTTCCTCCTGTCTGCAGGTCCCAGCCGGCTGACTCCAGGAAGAAACGACCCGGTCCCCGGTCCTCCTCAGTGCTGTCACCGCCACGAACTCTCTCAGCGAGTCCTGCCGCTCCGCCGCCATCTTCGCCCCTGGAGCCGTTATTGAGTAAAAGTGAGGATTACTTAAGTGCAGGCGCTGGGATACCCTGGCAGTCAATCCAATAACTATGGTGGCTAAGAGACTAAGGGGAAGTAGTGTATGCAGAGTGGATACAGGACAAAGAGATGGTCCATGTTCCTCTCGAGGAGGATGGAGCAGGGGGACATGACAGTTTGTCATTCATCATGTCTCTCAGATCAACGCACAACTGGGAACACGTGAATCGATTGTTTCTGGGATTCTTCATTTAATATTTTCAGATGGTATTGAAATTTCAGAAAGTGAGACCACAGGTAGAAGAAGACCCACGATGTCTGTACTGGGATATTATCCCCCATTATTCAATTCAAAAAGAGGGGGGAGGACCAATGAAATGGCTTCATGGGCAAAGGTGTCTACCACCAAGTCTGATACATGACTTCAATCCCATGTTGACAGGTAGGTGTATGCCCAAGAGAAATAAAAACACATTTATAAAAAGATTTCTATAAGCATGTCATCAGCTCCCCATTACAGCAACCCAAACTGGAAATGGCCCAAATACCCATCACAGCATAATAGAAAACAAATTGCAGTGTGTTCATGCAATGGGGCATTAGTCAACAATAAAGGAATGAAACACCTTGCCTAGTGGAAAGATCCAGAGCCCACAGCACAATGCTACATGGCTCCCATCACGGGATCCCTCGAAAGGAGGCCAAAGTGACGGACAATAACAGAAAATAGGAAGCGCTGCTTCTTAGGGAAAGACTGTCTGGGAAAGGCAGTGAGATTTCTGAAGTGCTTCAAAAAGTAATTAAGAAGCCAGGGTACGGCGGGGTGCACCTGCTCTCTTCTCATTTGGAATGCTGGGGCAGCATTGTGAGTTTGAGGCCAGAGGATTCTAAACGGGGGCTCTGATTCAAATAATTATATGGGAATATCAATAGCCTAGTAAAGGCCCACGAGTAGTTTAACTTTGGGGTAACTGGAGCTGCCCGCACACTAATGGGCTCCTAGGGCTCTGCTTTGCTTTCCTGCTTAGGATTCCTAGTCCTAAGGATTTCCATGTAGTTCTCTTAATCGTCACCAGGTGGCAGTGTCTCTCAGTCAATCAGATTCCTGGGGCAGCTCCATGGAGATCCTTGCCTCTCTCTACACAGCTAAGGCAGACTGTTGACATTGTCTTATCAGTCACTTTTGAGTAGACCACATTATTCACTCTGATTACTTATTTAATCTACCAGGCTCAGTGGAAAATGACTTATCTGTTTGTCTAGGATGCGTCTGTGACGAGGACTGAACAATAGCAGAATTCAAACACTGCAGTGGCATGACCTTCCTCCTGGCAGGTAACACATGTGTAGCACAGTACCCTGTGGAAAGGTTTGGAAAAGCAGAGGGGACACCTTCTGCAGCCAAGTACAGTGGCATTTATGACCTCAGCTCTCCCGGAAGCAATGGTAGGAGGATCATAAGATCAAGACCAGCCTGCTCTACAGAAATAGTCCAACGCCAACCTGGGCAATCTACTGAGCCCCTGACTCATTTTTTAAAAAATGTTAGAAAAGGTCTGTCCATGTATATCTGTGGTGGAGTACTTGCCTAGAGTGGCCATGTGCTCAGGCCGGCTTCTAAAGCATTGATGGCTACCTGCACAAGGCCGGTCCCCCAACCTTCCATCGTGAAGCCCTCGACTGCTCAGAGGAGCTACAAGGAGTTAATGGTTACTAGGAGACGGGAAGTCATAGTCCTTAGTGGTAAGGTTGCCCTTCTTCAAGTAAATGTCCCCACCAGCCATACTCATGGAGGGGACCAATTAAACGCAGTGGTGCACACACAAGAACAGTAGAGTAAGAAGGGAATTTGGGAAGAAGGGAGAAAGTTTAGGAGGGAGAAGGAGAAGAGAGGATGATGGAGGGAGGAATGGGATCTAGGTACAGTGTGTGTGGGGAGTGGAATATTAGTTTAAGACGTGCTACGATCGTTCATGCTGTGGAGTGTTTGTTTAATGGTGTAAAGATGTGTTGCATTCTTTTATGTTGCATTTGTTTAACTCTGTGAAGCTGTGTTACTTTGTCTGCCTAAAACACCTGATTGGTCTAATAAAGAGCTGAATGGCCAATAACTAGGCAGTAGAGAGAAACAGGTGGGGCTGGCAGGCAGAGAGAATAAATGAGGGTGAATGAGAAAGGGAGGAGAGGACACCAGGGGCAGTCACCCAGCCACACATAGTGGCTGTGTGGCTATGTGGCTGTGTGTTTGTGTGGCTGTGTGGCTATGTGGCTGGGTGGCTATGTGACTGGCTGGCTGTGTGGCTATGTGGCTGTGTGGCTGTGTGGCTATGTGGCTGGGTGGCTATGTGACTGGCTGGCTGTGTGGCTATGTGGCTGTGTGGCTGTGTGACTATGTGGCTGTGTGGTTGTGTGGCTGGGTGGCTATGTGACTGGCTGGCTGTGTGGCTATGTGGCTGTGTGGCTGTGTGGCTATGTGGCTGTGTGGTTGTGTGGCTGTGTGGCTATGTGGCTGGGTGGCTATGTGACTGGCTGGCTGTGTGGCTATGTGGCTGTGTGGCTATGTGGCTGTGTGGCTGTGTGACTGGCTGGCTGTGTGGCTGGGTGGCTGTGTGACTGGCTGGCTGTGTGACTGGCTGGCTGTGTGGCTGGGTGGCTGTGTGACTGGCTGGCTGTGTGGCTGGGTGGCTGTGTGACTGGGTGACTGGGTGACTAGCTGACTGTGTGGCTGTGTGGCTATGTGACTGGCTGGCTGGGTGGCTGGGTGGCTGTGTGTCTCTGATACTTTTTCCTGCTCTTGGGACCCTTTTCCTCCTAGTGGGTTGCCTGGTCCAGCCTTGATATAAGGGTTTGTGTCTGTTCTTACTGCATCTTGTTATGTCATGTTCTGTTGATATCCTTGGGTGGCCTGCTCTTTACCAAAGGGAAATGGAGGAGCAGTGGATCTGGAGGAAGGGGAAGGTGGAATAGGTATGTAGAGACTCAGGGGAGAAAGATATGAGATGCTTCTGTTTAGTGGCGGAGAAGACAAAATAATACAAAATTGCCATCAGTGTTTGTGTTCCGTTTCTTTATAACTCTGAAGGTCCCCAGTTCAGCAGTCCTCTGCCCCCAGGTGCATGCTGACTAGTGAGCCAGGCCTTCCAGGCCAGCCAGAGCAACACAAGACCAGTGTGTGTTTGTGTGTGTGGGGGGGTCCTTCTGTTTATGTGTTGCTTTTATTGGTTATTGAATAAAGAACTGCTTTGAGCCTATGGCAGGGAAGAACAGAACTAGGCAGAGAAAGCTATGCTGGGAGAAAGAGGGCAGAATCAGAGAGACACCATATAGCCCCACCAGAGACAGAAGCTAGAACTTTCGCCGGTAAGCCACAGCCACATGGACATACAAGGATTAATAGAAATGGGTTCAATTAAGATGTAAGAGTTAGCCAATTAGAGGCCAGAGCTAATGAGTCAAGCAGTGATTTAATTAATACAGTTTTTGTGTGATTATTTCGGGTCTAAGCTAGCCAGGTGGCCAGGAAGAACAAGCAGCCTCCTTGCAACTTAAGACCCCTTTTCAATGTCTCATCAACATGACTGCCTAACATGAACTGAACAAGTGCAGCAACAGACACGCCACAGTGGATGGGGAAAGCCCAGGAGGTCCCCATCCCGCACAGAGATGGAGGCAACTAAGGCATGAAGAGAGAGGTACCAAATGGTCAGCCCTGAAAACATACAGACTGAGCAGGTTATACTTATGAATATCCATGCATACACGTATGTGCATGCAATAACAATTAATGTATACACGTATGTGCATGCAATAACAATTAGTGGGGGGAAAGGCTATGAATTTGAAAGAGATGCAGGAGGGGTTTATGGGAGGGCTTGAAAAGAGGAAGGGGAAGAGAGAAATGATATCATACTATAATCTCAAGATTAAAAAAAAACTAAAAACAGCCCATGATTCTCTCCTTGTGCACACGCAGCACAGCTTTGCACCCTTGTCCTGTGACCAGCTGCTGCTACTGCTGCTGCTGCTGCTGCTGCTGGTAGTAGTGGTGGTGTTGCTGCTGCTGGTGGTGATGGTGGTGGTGGTGGTGGTGGTGGTGGTGGTGGTGGTGCTGCTGCTGCTGCTGCTGCTGCTGTGGGCTGCCCGTTGTTTGCATTGAAAGAATGGCAGCAGCTCCCCCACCCCCATTCTCCTGTGCTTTCAGCCTGGGGTGGCTGCATCATGGGTAAAAGGTGTGTGCTTGGGATGGCCTGCTGATTCTTCGTTAAATAACCTGGGATTATTTTTAGCTCTCTAATCCTCGCCTGCCTCATTGTGTGGGATGTCCTGTTCTCTGGTAGACGAATCGATTTGAAAGATGTCCTTTCCCAAAGGATGACTTCAGTCACATTCTTGGCTTTGAGTCCCCCCCACCCACCCACTTTGTCCAGGGGTTCTTAAGAGACTCCAAATGATAGCTCTTTGGTGTAGCTTTTACACATTTACACACACACATACACTCACTCACACATACACTAAACATACGCACACACTCACATACATACCCACATATTCACACACACACATACACACCCCAACTGTACTGGTTTCCTCTTCCATACACAGCTCAAAGCAGGCTGTTCTTAGCTGTCACCTGCATACTGAGGTTTCTTGCCCCCACGGCCTTCAGTCTGAGCCTGGCAGGGCCAGTAGCCAGCCCATCACCCCCAGTTTCCACAGTATCAGCTCTGTGAATTGTTTCCATAGGTCTCCACACCTAAGGTGCTAGTGGCTGAGAGACAGATCCAGCCTAGAGTGGAAAGATGGCCCCCACTCCCTCCCCTACTTGTCAGTGAGGAAGAGGGAGCTCTTGGGAGCAGCCTGGGAAAGGGGCTGAGGCAGTCACTCTTGGGACCTCACATGAGACAATTGGCAGTGTTTGAAGGAGAAGCCTGAGACCCTGAGCTTGGTAATGTTAAAGTTTGGATCTTGACTGTCCACCAAGGCCGTGTGTTTAAGGCTCGGTCCACAGCCTGCGATATTGTTAGAGGTGGGCCCTTCAGTATATGAGGCGCTGGGCTCATGTCCTCAAAGGAAATATTGTGATCCCGCCTCCTTCCCCTTTCTTTGCTTCCTGGCTACCAGGAAGTGAGAAACTTCCTCTGTCTTTCACTCCCACAGTGACATACTCTGTCAACACAGGCTAAAAAGCAACATGGCCAACAGCCCAGAGTCAGAAGCCTCCAAAATCGTGAGCCAAAACAACCTTTTCATCTTCATAAGTTGATTTATCTCGGATGACTGTTACAGGAACAAAAACTAACCGTTGCACACACCCTCCAGATGGTCCTGCCCCAGCCTGCTCTGAGTGTTTCCAGAGGCTAACATACTCCTCAGAGACACATCCTCTTCAGTGCTGTAGCCACTAATAGGTTGCCCGTGCTCCCGTGAATGGCCTCTCACCCATGCTCCTGTGAATGGTCTCTCACCCATGCTCCCGTGAATGGTCTCTCACCCATGCTCCTGTGAATGGCCTCTCACCCATGCTCCCGTGGTCTCTCACCCATGCTCCCGTGAATGATCTCTCACCCATGCTCCAGTGAATGGTCTCTCACCCATGCTCCTGTAAGCAACTCTAGTGAAACTCATTGGTTAACAAAAACCAACACATGGAAGTAGATGGGGAACTGGTTGGGAAGCGGAAAGGGTCTGTGGGGGGAATATAAAAAGGAGTAAATATGATAAATAAAACATTATACGCAGCCAGGCGGTGGTGGCGCACGCCTTTAATCCCAGCACTTGAGAGGCAGAAGCAGGCAGATCTCTGTGAGTTCGAGGCCAGCCTGGTCTACAAGAACTAGTTCCAGGACAGGCTCCAAAACCACAGAGAAATCCTGTCTCGAAAAACCAAAATAAATAAATAAATAAATAAATAAATAAATAAATAAATAAAACATTATACACATGTATGGAAATTATCATGATGAAACCCATAACTTATAACTAATATATGTTAACAGAACATTTTAAAAAGATAATTTCTTAAAGAGAAAGAAGCACCTTTAAGTGGAATTATGGAGTGGAACACAATTACATCACAGGAAAGGAGATGCATCCAAGCAGATAGGAATTCGGGCATCCTGGGGCCCCCACCCAGATGGTAGTTAGAGGATTAGCTGGCAGAAAATTATGGGAGGACGTTCAGATCAGGAGACAGCATGTACTTGTAGAACGGAAGAAGCTTGAGGGACTAGGGTGTATTGGGAACAGGAATAGCCTCAGCATAGCTACTACTGATGGTGACTGAGAACTCAGCCAGCCTGTGAAGAAGCCTAGAATGCCTACCACCGAGAGTGCAGGAGTCTGGGGCAATGTTTCAAGAGTTAGTTAACCCCAGGCCTTGTAGACAGAAGTTTCTGTCCTGCCCAGCCCTGCAACCATTCATTCCCAACAAAACACACAGAAGCTTATATTAATTATAAACTGGTTGGCCTGTTAGCTCAGACTTATTATTAACTAGCTTTAAACTTAAACTAACCCATAACTCTTGTCTATGTTAGCCATGTGGGTTGATACCTTTTATTAGTGAGGAAGACATTCTCTTCTTGCTTCTTCTGCATCTGGTTGGTGACTGCAGACTGAGCCTTTTCTCTTCCCATAATTCTCCTAGTCTTGTTGCCCTCCCTATACTTCCTGCCTACTGGTCAATCAGTGTTGTATTAAACCAATACAAGTGACAAATCTTTACAGGGTACAAGAGTGTTATCCCACAGCACAGGACTTAATCAGATTTGCATTTCTCTTGGGACAGTGTCAGTGGTTGGTGCTAGCAGATAGAGGGGAGACATGGCTTTCTCCCCTGCTGTCCTATCTTGAGAATTAGATTAAGAAGACAAGTTAATTGTAATAAAGCATGCAAACATAATTTTTTTTTATGAAACAAGAGCCTTTAAAAGGAAATAAAGAACCCCAAAATACTGATGTGTGGTGATGGAGGTGACTCAGCAGTTAGGAGTACTTACTGCTCCGCTCCTGCAGAGATCAGTTCCCAGCACTCACATGACAGTGATGGGGGGAGGGGCTCACAACTGCCTCTAACTCCAGTTTCAGAGGATCTGATGCCCTCTTCTGGCTTCTGAGTGCAACTGCATGCATTTGGCGTACACACACTCAGGCACATACACAGAGATAAGTATTTTTAGAAGGACATGTTTTGTATAACACTGGACAAAGTGCAGCAGTGTGGAAAAGAGACAAAGTTAGTCGAGGGAGCACAGCTGAAGGAAGGTGAACATAATTGAACTTCTCATGGCTGTGACTCCTCCTTGAAGTGTGTTCTGTTCTTCCTGCTATGAAGAAAGCATCTCCTCTCTGGAGTCTTTAAACTGCCATCTTGAGGAACAGAGAGATAAACATGCCTTGTTGTTCTTTGGGTTGTCCTTGAGGTGACCCCACTGTCTGAGTGGCATACTGTGCAGATGGTGTACTCCGCCATCCTCCCCAGGGATTAGGGGTGTTTGGTGTACATGGGTAATTCTGCTGAGACCCAGGGATCCAGCTGACAGAGACATTGCTATCCTATAATAACGTGCAGCATTAGGGACCCCACTGCAGGACTAGGGAGTTGTGGTCCCTTACTATCATCTGGATGGGGTTTATAGTTTCAAACCCCATGTACTGAAAGTTTGGCTTCTAGTGAGGCAGTGAGGTTTTCAAGGTGTGGGGCTCAGTGTGTGAACATGCTAACAAGCTTATCTCTTCCATGATTCTATCAGTCATGGCGTTACACAGCCAAAGTGTCCTCACCAGAGTCAGGGCTGTGCTATTTAGATTTTTAGCTGATGCATGATTTTTTGTTGTTGTTGTTTTGGTTTTTTTTTTTTTTTTCCCGAGACAGGGTTTCTGTAGACCAGGCTGGTCTTGAACTCACAGAGATCCGCCTGCCTCTGCCTCCCAAGTGCTGGGATTAAAGGCGTGCGCCACCACCGCCCGGCCTGATGCATGATTAATAAAAACTCAGAGACAGATATTGGGGCTCAACCTGAAGGTTAGAAAAGCTAAGGTGTCAGTCACTGGCTCTTACTCGACGTCAGTCTACAAATGGCAATCCTGCCTCCAGGAACCTCAGAATGAGACTGTGTGTGAGAGCTGTCTCCTCCCATCTTAATTCCTCTCTAGTGCTGGTATTAAAGGCACGCACCACTACCGGTTTCTATGGCAAGCTGGGATTAAAGGTGTGTGTCATTTTTGCCTGGTCTGTAAGACTGGCCAGTGTGGCTGTTTTACTTTCCCGATCCCCAGGCAATCTTTATTAAAATACAAATGAAACGCCACTACATTTAGGCTCCCAAACTGTGAACTAAACAACTATCTTGTTTTATTAAGAACCCAGCTTCAGGTATTTTATTACAGTAACACAATAATATAGATTTTATGCCTGCTTTGCTATGCTTTAGCCAAAGAGTGCACTCTTTATTTCCATCAGTAGACTTCTCCAGGGCTAGTCCCACAGTCTCCACCCAGGGGTTGAGAGGCCATAAGAAAGGCCATAATGCTCCCCTTCCCAGCACGTGGGAGGGGATGAGGAAATGGGGCTTGACAAGAGGGCCATGTTTGGAAGATTATTTTTTTATTATTATTTAAATTTGTTATTTGTTATTATTGTTGTTAATGGTGATGGTGGTATTTGTGTATATGATGTGTATAAGTATGGGTGTGCATATGGGTGAAAGAGAAATTTGGGGGGCATTTCTCTCTTTCCACCTAGTTGAGGCAAAGTCCCTCTTACTTCTGCCATGTTGCTTCCTCCAGGCTAGGGGCCTATCTCTATCTCTAACCTCGCCATAGGTGTGTTGGATTACAGGTGTGTAGCACCACATCTGGATATATGTGTACTCCACATCTCTAATTCAGGTCATTCAGGCTTGTGTAACAAGTGCTTGCACTCACTGAGCCACCTTGCCAGCTCAGACCTTTTTAAAAAATTTTAATTAACAAATTAACTTTTTGTGGTGCTGGGCACAGAACCCAAAGTCTGCTGTGTACTGGGCAAGCACTCTACCAGTGGCCTCTTGGTGTTTTTTGAGACAGTATCTTAGAGTTACCATTGCTATAATGAAACACCAGGACCCAAGAGCTGCTTGGAGAGGAAAGGATTTATTTGGCTTACATAACCAGAGTCACAGTCCACTGAGGGAAGCCGAGGCAGGAACTTAAAACTAGGCCGGAACTGCTGCACAGGCAACGAAGGAATGCCGTGAGCTGGCTTGCTCCCCATGGCTTGCTCAGCCTGCTTTCTTGTAGCACCCAGGACTGCTGTATGAGAGTGCTTATTTTGTTCCTGACTGCTCAGCCCCAAAACAATCACACAGAAACCATATTATTTGCAATACTGTTTGGTCAATAGCTTAAGCGTATTTCTGGCTAACTCATATCTTAAATTAACCCATCTCCATTAATCTGTGTATTGCTACAAGGCTGTGGCTTACCGTGTAAAGTTCCGGCATCTGTCTCAGGCAGGGCTACATGGCTGGCTTCTCTCTGACTCCACGCTCTTTCTCCCAGCATTCAGCCTAGCTTTCCCCACCTAGTTTTGCTCTGCCCTGCCATAGGCTCAAAGCAGTTTTTATTAATCAATGGTAATTACAGCATACAGAGGAGAAATCCCACATCACAGGACCGTCAGCCCAAGGGTGACATCACCCACAATGAGCTGGGCCCTCCCACATCAATCCCTAAGAAAATGGCCCAAAGATTTGCCCAATCTTATGGAATATTTTAATTGAGGTTCACTCCTCTGGGTTGACATAAACTATCCAACACAGATAGGGTCTCCCTATGTAGCTCAGAAAGAACTCAGCACCCTCCTGCCTCAGTCTTCCTTGGTTCTGGGACAACAGATCCATAGCACTATGCCTGGCTGGGGCAGAGGACACAGAGTAACCCTGGAGTGTTTTAAGTAGGAATGTTGTCATCACGTGGCAGCAGACCATTCTTCATAACGATGCAGACGGCGCATGACTCCAGAACAGGCAGATGACTGCCCTGGGCCCACTGGGGTACAGACCTGGGGATGAGCCACAATGTATCAGGCACTGCTTAGCCTGGAGAATTCCTTTTTTTTTTTTCTCTCTCTCTCTTTTGGTTTTTCAAGGCAGGGTTTCTCTGTAGCATTGGAGCCTGTCCTGGAACTAGCTCTTGTAGACCAGGCTGGCCTCGAACTCACAGAGATCTGCCTGCCTCTGCCTCCCGAGAGCTGGGATTAAAGGCATGCACCACCACCGCCCAGCGAGAATTCCTTCTGTTAGGAAAAGTCCTAAAAGGGACCCCAGGGGCCTCCCTCATCACTCAAAGCAAAGGCCACCGTGAACAGGGTGCCTTGGGGAATCTGACATCCACCCACACAGGGGGAACCATATTAGACCCTGACTGGGTGGAACCTGGATCCTTGAGCTGACTCTGGAAGCTTCTGCCTCCAGAACTCCTGCCCAGTTCCTGCTGCCCTGGCTTCCCAGCAGCCCCCAGGGGCAAGACCTTCTTTCTGCTGCTTGGCCTCAGCATTGCCCGTGGTTGCATTGCCTCTCCAGGCTGTCTGCTCTCTGCTGAGGCTTGCCCACGCTGGAGCTCCATGTCTGTACTCATCTGCTTATCTAGTTCCTGCTGTGGCGGCAGCTGGTACCTTGTTTTGCCAAGTTTCTGTCCATTCTTGTGCTTGCCACCTCATCATTTCACACTGACTTAGAAGTGACGTGTGTGTCTGGCCACTGTACCCCCAGTCCACTCCCTGACTGAGCCCAGCTCATAGCTCTTCCTTTCTAGGCTCTGTGTACTGACACCCCCCTATCAAGAGTCCCATCTTCATTTGGACCTGTACCTTCTTCACCGAAGCACATTCCCCAGACTCCATCTCTTCTGCCAGCTTGCAGCCAACCACACCCCAGCTTCCCCCACCTTCTATCCAAAGATTTGACCTTGAAGCCAAGGTCTTGGTTTCCTGTCCTGTGCCGGTGAGGCCAGGAGGATCTGGCTGTGAAAACCAAGAGCGTGTTCCACTCTTGCTCAGCCCTGCCTCATCTGGGAGAACCATGCTTCCTGAGCAGAACTCACCCTCCCCACACAGGCAACTGGCCTTTCTTCTCAGTCAGTGAAATCAGCAATAGATCTGCAAAGTTGGGGGCCAAATCTCTCAGGTCATTAAGGTCAGGCTTCCATTTCTTGGGAAGTTGAGGGTCTTGTGGTTAATGGAGGCAGAAGTATGAGGTGAATAAGCCTGCATGGGAAGCTGAGGCCAGCTTGGACGGAGTGTTTTTGAGTGCACCACATCCAGTGCCCACAGTGACAAACAAAAGGTCAGGCACGTGGAAGTGTCAGTTCTAGTCCCAAACAAAACTTCCTTGTGTTTTCACCAGTTTGGCCAGGATCTAAGACAAGAGGAGGACTTAGCGCACTGCCCTTCCCTCCAGAGCCCAGGCACGGAAACCTAGTGGCTGATGGGGTGGAATTGAGAGGCGGGGCTTCAGGCTCAGTTGGGAAAGTGTTTGCCTGGGTTCACAGAGCGCTAGATTTGATCCCCAGCACATGAAAAAACTGGACAAGGTAGCACATACCTAGAATGCCAGTGCTCAAAAGGTGCAGGCAGGAGCTGCAGGAATCCAGTGCCATCCTGGAAATCAGCCTGGAATACTTGAGCTTCTGTCTCGAAGGGGGAAATGGGGAACTGGAGAGATGGCTCAGTGGTTAAGAATACCGGCAGATCCTCCAGAGGACCGAGGTTCAATTCCCAGCACTCACATGACAGCTTACAACTGTCTGTAACTCCAGTATCCAGGGCATACATGCCATCTTCTGGACTTCATAGACATTAAGCATGGATCTGGTATACAGACATACATGTAAGCAAAAACACTCATATACATAAAATAAAAATGAGCAACTTTAAAATTAAAATAAATTAAAAAGTAGGACCTTGAAGAGGAGATGAAGGGACCACATTAGGATGGATGAGTCTCTTATAATCAGAGACTTATAATCAGAGCTCTTATAATCAGAAACTTATATAATCAGAGCGCTTATAATCAGAGACTTTAAGTTTAACAGCATTTAACAAAACGACGGGTTTTCAATGAGGCCACTGGGGACTCAGGGCTTCTCCCACTGACAGTCACGCGGATGGTGCTCACAGGCTACACGGCACGCAGGCAACCACAGAGAGACATATGAATGAGAAACTGAAAATGACATGGACTGGGGAGTGTCTTAGTTAGGGTTTCTATTGCTGTGAAGACACCATGGCCACAGCAATTCTTGTAAAGAAAAGCATCTCACTGGAGCTCACTTACAGCTTCACAGGCTTAGTCCATTCTCGTCAGGAGGGGAAGCATCGCCATGTGAAGGCAGACGTGGTGAAGCAATAGTAAGTTAGACACAAAAGTCTCTTCCTCACAGAAGTTCAGAGTCAAAAAGCTGCCATAGAAGACCACCCAGGCCAGATTGGAGTGGAAGAAGGCAGTCCTTGGTATTTCTGGGGCCACCCACAGCCGGGCTTCCCTGTTACTCCGCTGCGCCACACCCTCTCTGAGAATAGCAGTGCCTTCCCCCAGCCCACACCCTACTTGCTCTCTCTCCTCTTCTACACACCCCTACACTTGTAGTAACTGGGCCTGAAACCTGGTGCTCCGGTGCCTTATGGTTAAGGTCGAGGCTGCCTGCCGCGGTAGACAGGGAGGGTGGGGTACGGTTAGCCACAGCAGGAGTGGAGTCTTGCTATCCCTTCCACACCCTGTACAGAAACCTCAGAAGGGTGGCAAGTAAGGTTGCCTTGTCGCCTCAGGTAAGGACAAGGGCCTGTGGTGCCCTGGTTCTCAATCCTCCTCTCCCACCAGAACCCTCAAAACCCTATATCCTGACCCTGGAGACTCTTGAGGGCTCTGAGGGTGACCTAGACATCCTCAAGAGGTTTTGATGGGACACTTGGTGAACATTCCAGCCCTTCCTTGGTGATCAGGCCTCATCCTTTCTCTCTCACTGAGCATGCAGGGGCCTGCTCCTTTGTGGTCCCTACTCCCACAAGGACCTACCCTCCAATTAAGGATGTGGGGTCTTTCATGTTACCAGGAAAGACAGGTGACTCTATGGGAATGAGTACCTTGCCACTGTCTGTGATCTCAACAGCATAGAATGTCTTTGTTTTTAGAGACAGAGTTTTATGTAGCCCACGCTGGTCCCCAACTCACAATGTAGCTCAGGATGACTTTGATCCTCTGGTTTTTCTGCCTCTGGGTTGGGATTGCCAGTGTACAGCAGCATGCCCAGCTGTAACAGCTGGCATTTCCTTAGGTAAGGGCATGTGACCCAGAAGCTGCTCCCAGTTTACATCACTCCCTCCCTCATGTTTTGGGGGCACAGACAGCTACATAATTCATGCACTGTATTGCCACTTGCAGGGAAATGTGCCCACACTTTATGTTTTTTGAAATACTTGTGTTTCTGTGCACACGAATTCTGCATCAGATAAGCACACCTGTCCCAAGGCAGTTCTCATTTTGGTGTGTGTGTGTGTTTGTATGTGTGTGTTCATGTATGCATTCCATGGTATGGAGGCCAGAAGACAACCCTGGATGTCAGTCCTCAGGTGCTGTCCACTCTTTTTGACTTTTTTATTTTATTTTATTTTATTTTATTTTATGAAGCAGGGTCTCTCACTGACCTAGAACTCAAGCAATCAGGCTAGGCTGGCTGGCCGACAAGCACTAGGGATCAGCCTATCTCTGCCTATCCGGTGCTCGGATTGTAAGCAAGTGCCACCCTGCCCCACTTTTTACTGGTTTCAGGAGATTAAACACATGTCCTTGTGCCTATAAAGCAAACCCCGCACCGAGCTGTCCCTGCAGCCTGGAAGCCCTCATAGGGTGAGAAACAAGCTCCGCACGGAAAGGCCTCCCTTCTCTTAAAGGGACTTCAAAGAGCAATGGGCTGGTTCCCTTCCCCAGGAAATGCCTTGCTTCCCAGGTTACACTACTGTGAGCATGCTTCTGGGGTGTCTGCTGTGGTAGATCCTGGGTGTTCCTGTGCTCTCTGTCAGTGTGGCGGCAAGGGTAGCAGTGAACCTGACACCTTCAGACTCATCTCCACCTGCAGAGGGCACAAGCTGCATGGGAAGGCGAGTGTTTCTGAGAGTCCTGCCTGCCTTCATCTGCTGTGGTTGTGATGCAGACTCGCTCAGTGACCAGGTATATAAAGGGGCAGAAAGTAGCCATGCGTACTGCACGAGAGAACAGGATTAAGGTCAGGCCTTTTGACTGCACCCAGCGTCAAAAGACCAGAAGAAGCCACGGTGGTCTTCCCCCACCTTCCTGTCAATGCCCTGACCCTCAGGTAGCCTGGCAGCCTCTCCTGGCCTAGTGCCTTTTGATCCTGCCTGGAGACCAGCCTGCACCCTGCCCCATCTGCTCCTGGCTCTCTGTGGTGAGCACTGAAGCTGCAGGGCTGGCCCGCACCAGAGAACAACCCCTGTGGCCTGACCTGTGACTTCTCAGCTGACTAGCATTACAGAGCTGCCTTAGATGTCGCACCTCATCACCGACTGCCGATACCCCGTGGTCAGGCAATCCATTACAGACGCTGCCTCTACACACAGTCTAATCTAGGATCTAGGAATCCGTGGCCTGGCCGTTCTATTTCTCAGGCCTCTGTGCACTGCTGTGTGTTTGAACCCATCCTTCCAGTTGGTCAAGATTCTTTGCGACTTGTTCTGTCATCCAGCTCTGCACTGCCGCTGCCCCCACCACCACCACCTTGGTTTCGTGTAATTAGCCATTTTTAAAAAAACAATGTCTAGGTGTTGAGTGGAGACGGGCTCTGAGGCAGAGCACATGGCGCCACCAGGAATTTCTGGAGGAACTTGACGGTTTTAGCTGCTATTTTTTCCCCTCTCTC